>NC_084685.1:1391432-2113825 GCF_028389875.1 Rhea pennata
CATACCTGGGTCCTGTGGATAGCTGCCTCTACAAAGATGCTGCTTTTCTTCTTCCTCACTGCCTTTAACCAGCTCCCTCCAATTGGCCTTAATGTCTTATCTGCCCTTATCTTCAAATGTGCTTAATTTTTTGTGCTGCTCTTTGTGTTTCCAGAGCATTGTCCAGGTCTCTCTTCAGAAGGGTTGGTCTGGCTGTTCCTGAAGAGTTGTGTCTGTCTTCTGATTTCTCAACCCTTAAGTTTTGATTAATTGCCTTTTAATTCTTCCTCTTAGGGAGGAGAGGACATGATGAAGTTATGTTGCTATACAGACTTCTGCAGGAAGAGCAGCTGCTGAGCAAGTAGTACTTTTTGACAGGGTCAAGGCTGAGATGAATATGCCAAAAGATGTCCAGTGCTCTCCAATGTATTCCATTTCTTCCTTCCGTCTCCCCCCACCCCGCTAGTTTATGTGACCAATCATAAAGGGAAATATCTTCCCTGAAAAAGCTAAGGCATTCTGATGTTTTATGCATTAACAAGTCCTAGGACAACAGAATATAGTTCCTATTTCCTGTGTAAATTACAGGAACACTATTTCTTTACACTACTTGTCCTGCTGGGTGTAACCTACTTGATGGATAGCTTGAGCTGGACCTCAAGTATCAAAACAGCTTGAAAAAATAGCATCTCAGTGATGTCTGGGAAGCACTCAAGAGCCAAATAATAAATAGCAATGGACTGAAGTGGGCTGACAGGTCTGGGAGACAATGAGCCATGTAGCTTTAGTGTGTTTAGGAATTGAAATTCCTTTCTGTAGGGAGAATGTGATTTTTTTTCTGTTAACTGGGAAGGCTTTTGTGGAAGAAAAACTTCCTTGTCAAGGCAAGTAATAACCACAGTTGCTCAGGGAAAATAACAGTTGTCTTCTGTGGTGCTGTTTTTCAGATACAATTTCTTCTGCTTCCTGGATGAAGGGGCATAAGAAATGAACAGTGCTGGGCAGTAGCTCAGAGGATAAAAATGACTGTGGGTAGAAGATCTAGCTGGAGCATCCAACAGAGAGGATAATGCTGTCTCTCTGACTTGGTTGGCTGTTTTCCGTGTCCACGTATTTCTAGATTAGAGAGGTCTCCCAGAGAATTTTTGCTTCTGATATCTAATAGCATTTCCTTACAGATGGTTTAGTGTCTTTGCTCACCTTTGATACTAATCCTTCAGATCTTTTCTGTACAGTTTTTTCAGGTAGCTCAGGAAGAGACCTGTGAGAACTTGAAACATTCCTAAGACGAGAGTTAATTTCCTGATTCTGCTTTTCAGCAACATTTGTTTGTGATAATTTGACCAGTGGAGAGGCTGCTTCTAGCATTTCTGCATTGCTCACCACTTGCTCTAGAAAAGCACACTCATGTTGGTCATGTGGACTTCTGCAGTTTGAGTCATTTTTTCCACTGAGGTACAACTTTGTTGGGACAGCAAAACATGTAGCTTATGACAATACTGTTTCATTCTAAATTCAGCTGTTCTTGTTTCTTCCTGTCCTGCCTATGATTTCTTTATATGTCTAAATACTCAATATTTCTTCGTCTTACCTACTCAGTCCAATCCCTTGAAGCTTTCCATCTGCTAGGCAGTCTTCTGGCACAGCAAATACCTGACCCTTTACCAGATGTTTCTCTGTTCCGCTGAAGGGAACAAGGGAGGGCAATTTTGGTCCCTGTATTCAGGCTTTGTAAAAAACAGTTTTGAATCACCTTGGTTCATCCCCTATAGGTGAAAGTAAGTAAGTGCATAACCTGGATCCCCACAACTGATGCAAGCTGTGCCGTTGCCTGCCTCTGGCTGTGCATCCCCAGGCAGTGGGATAGATTGAATTAAGTGTTGTTTAACTTAAGGAGGTAGAGGGATTGAATCAGATCTCTAGGACTCCCTCTTTCCATGGAGCTGTTTTTGGGTCAGTGGTCCTTGAAGATCAAAGTACTTTGGCATTTATATGCAGGACAAGAAAATACATTGGTAGAATATTTTTTTTTTCCTCTGGGGAAGAAACAAAGTACCAGATAACTATAGAAACACCTTTCTGTGTGGTTTTGGTTTTAGTCTTTTGTGGAAATGGCTTGTCCTCCTTGGCCAGTCTCCACAGAATATACACTGTTGTCTGAGCCCAGCTCATCTTACTGCTGCTTTTTTAAGAATCTAGAAAATGTTCTTGAGGTTTCTGGTTTTTAGGCAGGAAGGTTCTTTGCAGGCCCTTCCCCTCTGGTGCTACTTCACAGCCTAGGGATGAGATAGGAGTGTTCCCTGAAACATGTAGATAGGCATGGGTCTAGATTTCACCAGATGCACTAGATTTCACTAGATGGAAAAAGTATTAGGTAAAAAGATGTATGGGAAAGTGTGTGCGATAAGATAGAGGTGAAATTCATTCTTGATAAGACACAAGTCAGTATGTTACGTAACATTTATCTTAGTACTAGGAAGACAGTGATGAGCTCTAAATTAGCTACTTCTGCTCAGGAACCATCTGTTAGTCACTCAACCACAGAGGTGAATAAAATGTGAAATACTGTTAGCAAAGCCAGAGTGAAATGGAAAATAACATTTTCCCCCCTATAAAGCCATATTGTGCACAATGCTTACAATTTACATATATGTCCATTTGTATGTGTGCTTAACTGTATATCCTTTTAAAAAGATAGCGTCACAGCCAGCAGTGGTACAGAGGAAAACCAGGATATCCAGAGCTGTGGACATGTTTCCCCTCTATTCCTGCACCTGAGAACAAGAGATTATGGGATAAAATCAGTAAGAAGGAGGTGGAAAAGAAAAAGAAATACTTTACCTGCAGTGGATTATAAACTCAGTGTAGAATATCATTGAGGCCAAAAGTGTCTAATAATTTTTAATACATGTATGTGTTCACAGAATTAAATGCCACCAAGCTATTTAAAGATTTCAGTGTAAGAGCTTGCTGAGAAAGTCTCTGCCACACTTTGACAAGTGCTGGCAGTATAGGATGCAGTCTGTATGCTTGCTTTCTTTGCTAATCGTCTTCTGCCAGCTGTTGTTGGACATAGGCTACTGAACTAGATGGCTTGGACCCTTATGCTATCCCTGTGGCTCCCAGCCCTCCTCTTCCCCAAAGAGATAGCCTTGCCTTCCATGCCTTTATAAATGCATGGAAAAAACTTCCCCCCCCCCACCCTGTCTCCTTGTGCAGTAACAAATCTTTTGCTATATGGCATTTGTATTTTAGGAGCCTAACTAGTCAGTGTAATGTTAGAGAGAGAGACCCAGGTGGGAGAGATCAAGAGGCAGCCCCTTCCCCTTCTTCCAGATGGGAGTTTCCTTTTCTCTACCCTTTTCTCTTAAAGCAACTGAAATTCTGGAGAAACTGAGAGAGCTTAGACTTAGCACAGGAAGTTTCTTTCAGAAAGAGCTGGGCTATTGCATTTTTGTTATCTAGAATAAATGGGCTGTCTCAGCTTCCCTTTTCTCTTAAAAGCTGCCTCCCCCGCTCGGACACAACTGAGATGTGTTAAAATCCAGACAGAAAAGGGATGCCAGCCCTTATCTTGTGCACCCCCACAGTGTGCTCAAGCCCAACAGTTTGTGTGGCTACATAGGTGGGTTTTAAACCTCTTCATCTCATTTTCTGTCACTCCTGTTGGCAGTGCATCTCCTGTTGCTGGTGGCTCTTCTGTTTTCAGCTCTGTATGCAAATCCTTTCTCTCCTTGACAGATGAAACTCTTACAGCCCTAGCAGGATGTCATGTGCAAAATGGGCAGTGTGTTCAGGAGTGCTGTTCCTCTTTGTGTCTTTCCAACCATGATATCAGCATTGTGAGCAGCATCACACCTTCCTTAGACCTAGGGTATAGCTTAGCTACCTGAGTTGTTACTGGAGCATTGATAGCCTTTCTGCTAGCAGGCATCCCCATCCCACCTGCCAGAAGGCTTCAAACTTCCAAGGCAAAAATGGGTGTGCAATTTAGGGGAACTGGGTCTTTCGTTTGTAACAGGAGCTCCTTGCCTTGGCCTCTTTAGTACAATCAAGGTGGGTTCTCCCACATTACCTGCCTCTCTGCCAGTCTGCTTCATTCATATTGCCCTTTTTGGACTATTCAGTTATCCAGCAGCAGCAAGGAAGTCCAGGAAGAACATTAACATTAATGCAAACATTAATATTAAACATTAAAACTGAAGTGCAAAGTCCACTGCTTCACAGCCACTATCTTGTTCTCACCAAAGTAAACAAGGATTCAACCTGAAAATAATTCATGTGATTTATGTCAGCTATGTTCTTGGGTCTCATCGTGCTGCTTATAATGTAGCCTAGTTTGCCTTGTTCACAATAAGAGCATGCAGCTGATCTTCTCTATCAAGAATGGCTTGTAGTTAAGCTGGTGCAGCTTTGTGCATGGATGAAAGCTAGCTTTTCTGTTCAGTTTGGAAATGTAGAAAGAGGTCCTGTAAGTGCTCCCACTACAGCTGAGTGTCTGTCAGGCTTTTTCAGGGAATGGGGTGGACTACAGGACAGGCAAGCAGTCACTTCCTTCACGTAACTATGCAGGCTGGCTCCCGTGCACTTTCAGCATGCCTCTGTGCATCTGCCAGTTAAGATTATCCGACCCTTCAGGGCTGTGTCTGTTATCAGAAACCTCCTGCCTCTTTCCCTGCAAGCACCCATGTCAACTCTCAGCAGTGAAGAAAAAACAACAGCATTTCCTTGTCAAATAACACTCGGCAAATAAAGGCAGAACAGACAGAAACAACTGTGATCTGTTGTTACAGCATGAGTGACTCACCAACAAATACTGTGCCCGTGATTTCATTGGTGCCAGTGCTATCTGGGGAAATCCCATGTGAATCCTAAGCAGGGCAATGCCAAAACTGTGTGCCTTGGGACTATGTAAGCAAGCCTAATAGCAAACAGGTCCCTTACATGCCCTATCTAAATCCCAGGCTGTTGCCACACAAGCTGAACAAAGAACTGGGTGAAGTTAACTTAGCTTAAGAACATGAAGTCAACGTAGCATCGTACACCACAGACAGGGCAAGGAATCTAGCTGCTGTAACCTAGAACATGTTTCTGGCCAGTGTTGCCACATCCTTGGACTTGCACACCAGTGCGCATGTCGGCAGTTCCTATGGGGTATCCGAACCAACGCCTGCTCCTGTGTTGGCTCCCAGTCCCAGTGTCTGAAAAGAAATGTGAAGCCTAAAGGACAGACTCACTGGAGGCCATGGTTCCCCCTGCCATGCCCAACCTTGCCTTTGGCTAGGGAGCACCTCTGTCTCCGAGCTCTTGCAGGGCTGGGATACTCTGTCAAGCCTGTGAAGCAATGAATGATTGCAAAATGTGAGGAGCCCTTGACTAGCACGGGGCCTTCTGAGCAGTTTCCTCATTGGCCGCCTGTTCAAGGAAGGCAGGAGGACCAGGAGAATCAGTGTGGAGCCCCAGAATCCCCAGGGCTCAGCCTGGGCGCGTCTAGAGTGTCGCAACTGCCAAGAGGGAAGTGACTCATTCACCTGAGAATGTAGTGCCCTCCTTCCCCGTCCACCCCTTTCCTCTCACTTCTCCCGGCAGATCCTCCTCCTAGCAGGCTCCACAGTGCTGGTGGCTCTCCACTTCTTGAAGGGACCCAGCAGGCTGGGCTCTATTGTGCTGGATGCTCCATGGCCCTAAGGTAAGAAGATCCTTTCCCTTTTGTCTGCTCTCGCAGTGTGCTTAATCCTCACCCTGAGCCCTGCAGGCTTCTGCATCTTAGCATCTCTGGACCCAGCCTGCTGTGCACGCCCTGTCCTGAGAGACCTCCGAGCTGTGGCATTTCACATAGCTCCAGGGGTTTTGGTGCCACCTTCATACTCCCTGTCTGAATTCTCCAGGAAGCCACATCTGCTCCTCTGCCTTTCCCCCTCTGATTCACACGGCTCCTGACCTAGAAGTCACAGCCCTGATGGGGTGAAAGGGTTACAGACAGCAAAGTTTCTTGGAAATGAGTGACAGGGTCATTACTTCAGAAATGTACTCCCACAGTTTCTCTGCTCGTGCTTGGAGCCATCCCAATGATGCCTAGGCAAGCATCATGGCGTGTATAGCCTCTCCAGCAAAGAGCAGGGAGAGTGGAGGGGTCACCCACACCCATACATTGGTCCCTCCCTCCAACTTACCCAGCAAGAGCCCAGCAAGCATGGTTTTCCCCACGTTGTGATTGCACAAGTCAAGCTAGTGCTGATACTGCCTGTTGGGTAATGGAAACAGGCATGGGGCAGTGGGAATGGGGCTGCCAGTTGTCTGGGTTCCTCAAGCTTCAGGAATGGCCCCAGCCCTGGTTCTGCTTGGGCACTGCAGAGCCAGGTGAGGAGCCTTTCCGCTAAGCTCCTCCAGCAAGGGCAGAAGTGGGCACAGGGAGGCCAGCATTGGGCAGATCTGTTCATTGCGCTTTTTCTGAGGGCTATGTTTTAAGATAAACCCTTGTAAAAAAAAAATCAGGAACCAAGCAAGGTCCTGGCCAACAGAGGGTAAATTGAACGATTGCTCTTGCTGTGGCAGTTATGCTGAAAAGCCGTAGGCATTCAAAGCTTTGGTACGTGGGGATTTCCTGCTCAAAGGGGCCCTTAAACATAACCTTGATTTTAGAGGTGATGGGAGGGGAGATGAGTGCAAGTGTGTTTTTTTTTGGCCTCAGGACACTGCTGGTAAGCACAGGAGGCTGATCATTTGGGGAGGATGGCTGAGCCAGGCACCCACGGGTGCCCAGCTCACATCCACTGTGCACTCACAGTCCCAAGGAGCAGATCTTAGCTCTTTTTTCATTCATAGGATCTCAGACTTCATGTGCCAAAACCAGCTGGAGTCTGTCCTGCTCCCTATTTCATTCACTGCTGATACATAAACATGGATCCCAACAGCAAGATCTCCCGCCGCACGGGGTTGTCCCAGCAGTGATCACAGTAAGCAGCAAAAGCTGTGCCCAACTTTCTGCAGCTGTCAAATACCTACCAGGAAATGTCACTGCTCACTGTCCCAAGAGGAACTCTCAGCAGCTTGGGTAGATGGATCTCCCCGCTGAGCAACGCCAGCTCCCTGGACGCATTCCAGCACACTTGATAATAAGGTGGGGATCCATCACTGCCAGGCTCTGAAATGCTCACAGAGGGAAGCTACAGAGTTTATTTATAGTATTTCTTTCGCACAATGAACAAAAGGAAATTGTGCAGAGGGCGTGAGACGAGGAGTGGAAATGCTCGGACAACAATGCTGAGCATCGGCTTGTGAGCTGCTCCGCTTCCAAAGGAACAGCATGTACCTTCAAAGTCTAAACTGGTTTGAGAGAATAAGCACTGGCAACAGGGACCAGCAGGGACTACATGCCCTGCTCGCTTGCCCAGCATGTCACACCATGTGGCTCTGATCCTGCTGGCAGCATTTGGTGCTTTCAGAGTTCCTGTGTCGGTACTTCGTGCAGCTTGTGTTACTGCTCTTTTCATTTTCATTTGCAAACCCAAAAAAGAGTTTCTGATATCTGCAAAACTAATACGTGGTTATCAACAGCAGGTATTTTGCTAACAGGCTCCATCTCGGAAGGAGACGAGCCCAAGGAGCTGTGCCAGAGGCATGCAAAATGAGCCTGGTGACGACATGCTCATGCTGCTCATGCCCTGAAAGTAGCAGCAAGGCAGCTTGCTGTGGAAGAGAAGTCATAGAGTCATAGAATCAGTAAGGTTGGAAGGGATCTCTGGAGATCACCTAGTCCTGATACTGTGCCAGAGCCACGGGGAATGACCTGGGGACTCCTAACTTGTGAGCCCTAGATGATCTCCAAAGATTAATTGGGATCTAGTGCCCCAGATACAGAGACCAAAATACCACTAATACTACTTAACAGGATCACATGGGAATCAGTTATAGTAAAAGAAGATTAATTTTATATTTTTACTATATTGCAAGTTCTGTTGATAAAGGTAACTGCATATGCTGTATATAAATATATATTATATATATATTTAACATAGACTTGCATGACATTCAGTGTTTTCTTGCCAGCAACCACCACAGCCAGACTTTACGTGCATCCCCAGGACTGGAAGTGGGTAAATAACATTGCGAACAGGGCAGTGAAAAGCTGCGAGGGCCCCTCAGTAAGCTAGGCTGCTACAAACAGAATCCATTTAAATGCTGAACGCAAAGTCGTGTGCTTGGAAAGAGACAATGCTGCAGCCCCAGTGAAGCAGCGGAGCCGCATCCCCGAGGGGCAGCTGGAGAGGGTGCAGGATTTGGGGAGTGCTGCCTCAGGGGGCTGCGTGGGCAAAGGCGGGGGGGGTGTGCTGCTGAGCCCTCCCAGTGCATAGAGAAGCACGTAGTAATCCAGGAGGGAGGAAGGGGGCTCTTCATCACCTTCTTCTATAGCTTTGGTACCAGCAGCTCTGAATCTGGGCCCACTTCTGCTTTTCATGCTTTTAATGCAACAGCAGAAAATGGAAATGATGAGGAAGGAAACCCTCCAAATAGCTAAGAGTTGGAGCAGCGCAAGGCAAGCAAAGGGCTAATCTACATGACCAGGTGCTTGTTCTAAGCATTTCTGAGAATCTAAATACCTTGAGGCCAAACCTGAGCATCTGAGGCACAGCTGAAAGACAAGGAAATCTGGCAAGAGCTGAGGAAGCACTCGCCAGCGCTGATGCTGTCAAATCCCAATTCTGGGCAGTTAGAGGTCTCCTGCCTCCAGTGGGAGTGTTTAAATCAGAAAGCACAGTTTCATATCACCATTAGAGCTTCCAGGCTGCAGATCTCCTGGCGTCTTTCATCAGTGAGTTTAGTGTTTTACTGTATTTTTGTTCTTTGGGTTTTACAAAAGAGCTTCTTCAGACCCTGAAATTCAGTGACGTGAATGTGCCCAGAGTTGGCGTCAGAGCCTACACAGCACTGAGCAGAGGAAGAATGCAGATTTCTGATGGGAACCCCTCCCCAGCCCAAAACCTCCCGGGCTTTCATTTCCTCTAGGAGCTTGGCAGCGGCAGGGCAGCACACTTTGTTCTGCAGTTGTAGCCTTTGCTAATGCTCTCCTTCCACATATCCTCGCCGGCTTCTCCTTCCAAAGCCACAGACTGGCTGCCAGCTGATCTCTTTGGTGTGCTTTTATTTTGTTTTTAATTCCAGCTCCCAGAATCAATCTCATGGGCTAGAGTATTAGGAAAGCTCTGACAGGTTCACGAAGGAGCAGGTTCCCCTGTCCATCTCTCCCGTTGCTCACAAGGAAGGGGGAAGGAGGGAGGAAGGTGGCCAGCAGAGGAGAGGAGGCTGCTTGGGCCTCCGTCCCAGTGTAGGTCAGTAATCTCACTGCAGGAGCCTGATCTCACCCCTTGGGTCACCTGATGTGGCCCGGTGCAGAGGGAGCCCAGCTCTTCCCTGGTCCCCAGGACCAGAGAGGGTAGCACATCTGCCTGCTCCGTAGAGCTAGCTCCTTGAGCACAGCCCACCGCTGCTCAGGAAAATCAAGGTCTCCCAGGTCTGCTAAGCGTCACTGCTGCATGGCTCAAACATACCAGCAGTGGCTGCATCCAGTTTTGCGCAGTTGACTCCTATGTCCTTCCAGTACCCTGTGCTGCTGCCACATAGGACAGGGATGATTTCTTACATGCTCAAAGTGCACGGTGCACCCAGCCTCACAGCCAGATGTCACCCATGAAGGGACAAGGGGAGTAGATCAAGGATCTGGTGGCCTGATGCCGTTTGTGAGAATTTGGGATTTTAGATGGGCCATTAAGGTGGATCAGCTCATGACAGCTGATCTCTGGCCCATCTGGGAGTGTGCATGTGAGGGAGAGAAGCTCCAGCCTGGGCTCCCGCTCCTGTCATCAGAGCCTGTGCTGTTTCCATACCTCTCTGGATGTTTCAGTGCCTCACCTGAGCAAGGCCCAGGGGAGCAGGACATTGAGGTTTGCACAGCAGTGAGCTGAGTGCCTGGCTGGGGCTCCTGGTGGCTGCCATGTACCCACATGAACTGCTTGCCTCTCCTCACTGCAGGCTGCCATGCCAAGGCACGTGCTGGCTGTTCAGCCCTGTGATGACTTTGGGAGAGACTGTTGGCACCCTCTGGAGATGGAGGCATGGAGGGATTCCAAGAGTTGACCCAGGCAATGAAGCTCAGATCAGCACCAGGCTTTTGCTTGCCCTTATTTGGGGACTTCCAACCACTGGCATGGACAGAAGGTGGTTGCTAATGCTGCACTGGCTGCCTCAGTGCTGTACAGCCCACCAGCTTGTGGCCTCAGCAGGGTCATACAGCCACATAGAGCCTCATCTCAGCCTTGGGGATTGCCCAAGGCCCAGCAAGCCAGAAGTTGGTGTCTCTGCAGAATAGCATTGCTGCTCTGCACCTTATCCCTCTGTCAGTGCCCCATTTCCCTCAGCTGATAAGGAAGTTACATAACCTCCCAAGGAGTCAGCACTGCCCAATGTCTCTGTATCTGCTGAAGATCCATGAGATAAAAGGAGACTTCACACGGCTGTATGCCCAGCTCTGTTTAGCCCTGACACAAGTGCAAAGGAGACTGTACTAGGGAATGAGTTTGTCCATGGGATTTACAAGTTTTCTGGTGATTCCTTTTTTGAAGATACTAAGCCAACATTCTCCCAGCTTCTGCCATTCGGCTGTTCAGAAGAAGGATGTCCAAATGCTTTTTAATTCCTGATCTAACCGAGGACATGGAGTGGGTTCCTATTCAGTCTTTAGAGAAGAACCTCAACTTCTCTCTCTTTCAGAATCACTAGAAATGGAGATACTTTGAGGAAACAGCTCAAAGGACTTTCCAGATCTTGGCTGTGGTTACTTGCCTTTCCTCTAAAGCTTTTTTTATTTCTCATTTCCTTTGAGCTGATGTCACACGTTTCCTCTTCTCTAGTGACACTGCAGTTACGGTGCTGTTGCTCCCATTCTGGTGTCCTGCTCTTGAGAGCTGTCTGGGCAGAGACATTTTGGCCCCAGGTCAGAAAAAAAAATATCTGGAAGAGGACCAAGGACTCTAAATAAGACATCCATCATTGCTCTACTTCAGCTGAAAATGGACATATCACACTGAATCCGTTCGCCTGTGGTAAGCACAAAATAGAATTTATTGGTACTTCTCCTGGAAGATGCTTTTGCTGATGACACAGCTTGCGTTAGTGTGATCTTTGCAGCTTGCAGCCATGAGCCAATTAATCTGTACTGAGAGAGCATGGCCCAAGGGAGAAAGTGTTGAACTGGGAGCAGAGTCTGCAATTGCCGCAGTCACGCTCTGTTGCACAGTGGTTCGCTTCCGTCTCCATTTCTCAGTTGAGAACATAAGCCACTTGGGATTATCAGCTGGGGCACTAGATAGTGGCTTGGGCTAGAGTTGCCAGGAATTTTGGTAACACAGTGCAGCCTCTTGCAGCAGAGAATGGCGCCCACGTCTGTCAGCTCGCATCCTGACCACTGCATGTTCTCCCTTCAGCTGACACAGAGGAGATTTATGTATTTTGTACGAAGGGGCACAGTTTCAGTAGGTGAGAATGAGATCCCTTGTATCTCTGAGCCTAGAGCTTAGGGCATCTTATGAGTACACAGGAGATGGGTTGAGTTCCTCAGGCTGAAGAGGAAGTGGGTTATTGAGTAAATTTACAGGGGAATGGTGCCATGTTCTCTTCTAGCCGTATTCTGTAGCATTTCTGGCTTGGGAAGTGAAAAGGGAAAAACAACTCCCTTATGGTTTCCTGAAGGACCTTGGCATTGGCACTGCACAGCCTAACACTGTCATGAAACTAGTTCTACCAAATAGGGCTGGAGCTGTACAAGGCATTGCCATCTGGCACTGCCCATCCCGCATCTCTGCTGGAGGTTTCTGCTCCATATCAGACTTGACAATGTAGAGCCTGTCCTTGCATTTATCTCTGCATGTCAGAGCCCAGCTCTTTAGCTCAAGTCCTTAGGTGCAGGGCTTTGTAGTAGAGGGGGACATGCACGTTCACTTTTTGTCCTGCTCCATCTGCTAAATCTGGCAGATCTGGAGAGCCCACCAGTAAAGTTTACCAGAGCTCCTAGGTCAAGTTTGGAGACAGCCATGCCCATGTGCAATCTCAGAAACGGAGGGTTAAAGGGACTTCTCAGTGGCACAGTCATGACGGACTTTGCAAATAATGGCTGTGCATATGTATGGGATGTGGGTTCTTCTGAATTCTGCTAAGGAGATGCATTGCCTTTTCATTTTCCCTAACCTGGGTATGTTCAGATCGGATGCTACAGTGATAGAGCATCTTTGAAATTAAAGATTCTAGCCCCAGGCACCAGAATTATTTACCGAAGTTGGCAATTAGTCAGAACATTGAGTTTAAGATGCAGATTTAAAATAACCATAAGATCTCTAGTGATCTTAGGTAATTAGGACTTTATTTTCCTTCTTAACATTTGTTAGTGTGTCAACACCAGTCTCTCTTGCCTGTGCATGGCTTCACTGCTTGCCTGAAGTATCTGTACCTGGTACAGTGCTCTGCTGAGCTGAGGGATGCGAACTCTTAAAATTGGCATATGTCTTTACCAGAGATGATCCCTCTGTGAGTTGTGCTTGGACACAGACATTTATTTAAGGCTGTGTTGTATCAATTACCACTTATAATACATAGATGGGGCTGTTGAAATGGAAGGAACAGAGCCTGAGCCACTACCTGCTCTAGGGCCTCTCCTCTGAGCAACATGGAATAGAGACATGTCCTCAGGGACATGCTAGACCTCTGCAGCCAGACCCCAGGCATCATAGCCTAGGGCATCCTCAACTCCTAGATATCACTGCCTGAATCACTGCCCTGCTGCCTTATGGAGATTGATAGTTTCTCAGCAGGATGGCAGAAGTCAAGGTAAAAGAGAGGAGATGCACGCGTCACCTGGCCAACTGCTAGTATCGCCACAGGTACCCCTGTTAATTCCTGGGCTCTGGGCTTCTCCACACTACATAGACCTTGGCAGAAGAATTGAGTTGAAAGACTTTCAAACCCCAGTGCTATGCGGCACCCGGCAGCCATGTGAAGAACAAAGGCTGAGTTGTAGATATAGAGTCATAGAATTGGCAAAGTTGGAAGGGATCTCTGGAGATTGTCTAGTCCAACCCTCAATCAAGTGGCCCACACAGGGATCAAACCTGCGACCTTGGCATTGTTAGTACCACACTCTAACCAACTGAGCTAAACCATCTATATCTGTAGTTGTCATGTTGTTAGGGCAACTGTGAGGGGTGAGGAGGTAGAGGCTTGGGAAGGTGACCACAGCCTTCCTCTGCTGCCAGCTGGGAGGAATTTCAAGGGGTTTGCAGAGTTTTCAAAAGAGAAGGAGAGATTTTCTGAGCTAGAGCTGACTTCCCCATTTGCACAGGAAAATTGCAAATGGGTGATGAGGAACCAAGAGCACATGGGCACAAAGAGTGATTCAGCTCAGGGAGGATGAGACAAGTGTTCACGCCTCTGCTGCTAGGGAAAATCCAGAAAGTTTTGAGGCATTAAAATGACTTCTCAGCATTTTTTGACTTTTTGAGAGGAAAAGCATGCTGTCTAGGGGGCTGGCAGAGCCATCGCAAGCAGCTTTGCAATGTGTAGCACCCAATATTCCTATCATAACTTGCATGAGATGTTTAGGCTTTGTGATTGGTGGTCACTCCCAAATTAAACCACCATTTTCTGCATTTTACAAACCCTGGGACTGGCATGACCAGACTCTGTTGGCTCCCATTATGTAGCAAACCCAGTGAGTTTGCCATGAACAAGCAACCCAATATCCTTGGCCACGGCTCTCAAACTCATTTACCTGTATTAGTCAAGTTATCTTCCCATTGCTTTTAGAGGGAGAGAAATACACATCTGCAGGACTGTGTCACAGAGAGGTGAGGGCCTGTTGAGCATCACCCGAGGAGTTAGTGCTAAAGTCAAGAGCTAGTGTGTATGTCTCTGCGTAGTAAAAGCGGTAGACTACAGTCTACAAGGGATTAGAGTGAGTATCACGTGAATCTGAAAAAAAATATTGATGATACAGGAATCTGACGTGTTGAAACTGTCAGCTAGATCTGAAGAGATACTAACTGAGGTGGGAACAGATTATGTTAAAATCCTGAAGATATCTCTTCAGGGCCAGTGTTTATCAATAGTCTCTCTGGGGACACAGGGAAGCACAGAATTGCTGCTGCTAACACTTGGAATCGACACAGAAATAGTAAAAAGAGACTGAGTCAGATGGGTTCTACAGCAGCCTGAATTCAAAACGATGGCACAAAAGGCAATAGTGAGGCTTTTAAGAGAGATTTAAGAGAGTTTAAGAAAAACTGTATCTAAGAATCAAGATAAGATTAATAACTCATCTTTTACATCATTTGCTCAGTAAAAAATTGGGAGCTTTGGTAGCCTATGAAGCGAATGTGAGAGCCTGTGGTGACTATAACTAAGAAAACCAAATGTAATCTTTCCAACTATAAACAGCAAAATGTCAGGAAGGAATAAGCAGAGGATGATTCTGGAAATGGCACTAATGACATTTGTGCTAGATATTGTCTCAGTCTTGGAATTTCTATTTTAAAAAAATAGGCAAATTAGTATTAAGAAAGAACCACAGAAAAACAAGAGACAGAAAACCTACTTTGCTTATAGCAAAAAATTAAGAAGCTCAGTCAATATAGCTTGAGAAGGAGTTAAGAGTTGATATTATCTGTCGTAAGAACCTTCATGCAGAAAGTAATTTGAGATTAGAGATGTGAGATCTGCAGTGTAACAGACAGCATTGGATTAAGATGCAAAGGCTAGTACGATATGGCAATGGGATTGCAGAGAGGACTAAGGAGCCAGGGCATGTGCCTGAAGCCGGAGCCAGGGCACGGGGGAGAACTCCTGTGGTCACAGACAGCTGAAAATGAAAGCTGAGTTTTGCCTTAGATACGGCACCGCTGGCATTGCTATTGATCAGCTGGTTTTATGCTTTACGTTTTTAGGCAAGAAGAAAAACTGTAACAGGAAATTCTGCACCAGAAGCACGAGTTCAACAGCACCATGTCTGGAGAGGGCAAAGGAGGTGCTGAAGACATCTCATGCCACATAGACTCTGAGTTTCGCTACACCCTCTTCACTGTTTTCTACAGCATCATTTTCATTCTGGGCTTTGTCGCCAACTGCTATGTGCTCTGGATTTTCAGCCGTATTTACCCCACCAAGAAACTCAATGAAATCAAGATATTCATGGTGAACCTGACAGTAGCTGACCTACTCTTCTTGGTTACGATGCCCCTATGGATTGTTTACTATCACCACCATGGAGACTGGATCATGCCTGGGTTCCTCTGTAGTGTGGCTGGCTGTTTGTTCTTTGTTAACACCTACTCTTCTGTTGCCTTCCTGATGGTCATTACATATAACCGTTACCAAGCTGTGACTAATCCCATTAAGGCTGCTCAGTTTACCACCCAGAGAAGGGGCATCTACTTGTCAGCAGCTATCTGGATCATAACAGTGGGTAGCTCTTTGTATTATCTTTTTGATGATAATACTAATGAGGAGAAAATCGGCTCAGTGAATTTTACCCGGTGCTTTGAGTATTACAGTAACTCTGCTAGCAGTGTTCCAGCTGTTCTCGCCATTCATGTGATCATCTGCGTTCTTTTCTATATAATTTTCCTGTTTATCTTAGGCTGGAACATCATCATTATCAAGACCCTCTTCTCTAAGTCAATGCAGCAGCGGAAGAGCACTCACGTCAAGCAAAGGGCACTCTGGATGGTTTGCACAGTGCTGGCTGTGTTCATCATAAGCTTTGTACCTCATCACATTGTGGACCTGCCTTGGACGCTCACTGTTCTGGAACAGTGGCAGAAGGACAATTGTTTGTTGCGCCAACAACTCAATGATGCTCACCAGGTGACTTTGTGCCTCTTGAGTATGAACTGTGTGTTGGACCCAGTCATCTACTGCTTTCTCACCAAAAAGTTCCAGAAGCATCTTTCAGAAAACCTGAAAAGCATGAAAGGTAGTCGTAAGTGCTCCAGGCAAACCACGGACACAATGATTGACACCATTCATCAGGAGGATGCCATGAGGATCTAGCACAGTCCCGTTCTGATTGAAGAGACTGGGATATATGAATCAGTCACCTATCTTTTCTCAAGAGGCTGCAGTGAGGAATGCAATAGAGGACGAGGATCTTACATTTCCTTGTTTCCATTAGAAAGAACACTCTTTTCTTTGATTAGATGCAACTGGCAGAACTGGAACCTGTCATAGGCTGGCATGAAAGTACTTTCTATCTTGGCTGGTGTTCTCTGAGCACTGAGAACAGCTCAGTCTGCTTTTATGTGAAAGAAATCTGGCATTGAGTCTTCTCAGTGAATGACTAAAAGCTGAAAGCACCGAAAATATCCATTGTGTCAGCCGAGATGGGACTGTCCCTGGTCCTTTGCCTTCCCAGCTCCCATGAGGAATCTGATTGCAGAGGTGTAAGAAATTCCTAAAAGACCTGGAGGGACAGAATGAGCTGCTAACATCATCAAGTTACTTTTCTGAGTAGCTTGTATGGTTCTGTGAAGAGAGCTTTTGCTGAGTAAGTGTTAGAATGGCTAGAAGGGACCTAGTCCAAGGAGTTCCTCATGATGCCATCATGATGGCATCTCTGACTCCTTCTTTGTGTGACCTGCTGGGGTCCATATTTGACAGATGCCTGGGAATAGCTATTATGAAATTTTGTGTTTGCTCTCAGCTCTTGAATCAGTCAAGTAACTGGATTAGGAGGCAAGAAAAGGAAGAGAAATTGGCAGTGCCTGTGGAAGTTCTGCCTCAGCCCCTATCCCCAAATAAGCATTATGTGCTTACTGACTTCCTGAATGATGGCAAAAAGGGCCTCCTGGATTCAGAAATTCAATTCAGAAATTCAGAAATTTTTAGCTGACTGCCTGTATCAGTGTAGATCCAATCTCACTTTGCAGTCTCCAGATAATGGGATTCTTGTCTGCATGGGCAGACATTAAGAAGAAATAAATTTGAAATGCTTCAATATCTTGCTTCTTACTTATTTAAACTCAGGTTATAAAAAGAATCTAAACATTATTTCCTTCCTGCATCCACTTTATTTCTGCTATGAAGAAATGAAGCTGACTAGTTCTTGATATCCTACCACAAATGAAGTATTACTTATGGGCAGCTTTCTGAGTAAGTCTGTCCTGCCACAGTAGTACAGTACAAGTTGCAGATGTGTAATTAACACATTCAAACAAGACTTGGGACTCCTTGCTTAGGGCTGGTTGCAATCAGTAGGGCCCAGGGCAAAGTAGTTTTCCAGGAGCGCTGACTTTTGTTACAAATCATGCAACACTTGAGGTTCCTTTTCTCACCCAATTGCTCAATCCAACTCGGGAAATAGGGCAGGGAAGGGCACTTTCTTGTTTATACAACAGTTTTTGGTTCCTCAAACTACATACAAGAGTCTAGTTGATGACAGGAAAAGCACATCTGCTGTGGTGGCACTTATTTATATGCATGAACAGCAGCCTTCCTACAGGTCTTTCAGATGTATCCCCTGAAGATCCTTTTACGCTTGAGTGTGAGAATGAGCAAAAGAATTAAGAAATTGCTTTTTCTAATGCCGTGTGCCGGGGTCAGTCAAGCACTCCAGGCCCAGTGCCAGGCAGAAGAGAGTCTGATCATAATGAAAACACATTTACCTCCTCATCCTGAACTCTGCTTCTGTAACGGACACCCATAAAGCCCACCTGAAGGAATCTCCTAGCAGAGAGAGATTTCCCTATGTGGAACATGCAAGGCACAGTCATGCTCAAAACATTGCCCCGAATCTGCAGTCCTCTGAACCACAGTGCCCAGCAAGGGTGGCAGTTTCTATAACTTAAAAGCCTGGAGCCCACTTGCTGGAGGAATTTGCTTTTGCAAGCAGAGCAGGTCCTGCCGCTGGCAGACAGGGTAGAACTCTTCCCTTTCCCCCCCCCCCCCCCACTATCTGGGGCAATAGCAGAGCTCTCTGGCTTCAGAGCACGTTAAGGCTGGAGTTTGGCAGCTTAGAGGAAATGGAATTATTTTATGTGGAGATTTGATAAGAGCATGCTATTCTTCTGCTGGCAACAGCACTTACAGTTTGGGCTATTCATTGTAGGTAAATAATATGCTTTACTCCACACAACACAGTTGTGTGTGGCCATTGTGGGCTCAGAGAAGAAATGTGAACTTCTTGCATCTAAGGGAAAGGGTAAATGGAGGAAAAGCCCCTGAGGGATACTACAGAATATACTGAAGTACTTAAGTTAGTAACAATTTATTTGTAAAAACAACCCTGAGCTTCTATTTCTGTTCCTGAAATGACTTTTAGTTTTACAGGGGAAGCAGTGTTGTGTTAAACTGCTGTACTTTGCAATAACATGTATCTTCAAAAATTGTTTTAAATAAACCTTGCTCCCAAATATTTTGCCCTTTATGCTTATCTACCTTCCCATTTTTCTTTTATTTGCAGTTAAGTGAATTGTTGACAAAGCTTGCCTGATGCTATACTTCTCTTTTTTTCTTTTTATTTACCAGGTTAACTCCTGGGACAGGCAAAACTAGAGGCTCAGGCAAGTTTTGCCCCATGAAAAGGGAAGGGGGAAGAAAGAATTTCACACAGGAAAACAACTTATGAAACACTTAAATGCTTCACAAACCAGCCAGATGAACAAAATCCAAACCCTCTGACCTGCAGACAGGGAAGTTTTCCACAAAGACAGACACCCCACCATGCAGGCTTAACATTCAGGCTGAGAGCAAGCACAAGCACCTCAAATAACCTGTACGACATTGTCCAAAGACTATATATATATATATATATATATATATACACACACACATACATATACATATAAAAAAAAGTGAGAACCGGGGAGCGGCCGATGCCGCAGTGCCCATGGGGGCCGCGGGCCAGGCCGGGCCTGCGCGACCGCCGCCACCACACCCGCCGGCGGCGCCTCGCGCATTGGCGTCACTTCCGTCGCCGCGTGGGCTCTGCTTCCGGGTCGCCTTGCCGCTGCCTGAGGTGGGTGGGGGGCCCGAGGAGCTGCTCGGCGCCGCCGCCGCCGCTGCCGCCGCCATGTCTCCCGCGGGACTCGCTCCCGGGCCCGGCTCCGGAGCGGCCTCTCGGTAAGGACCTGCTTGAGGGCGGCCCGCAGCCTGCTCGCCTCCGGGGTTACCTGCCCGCCCGCGCTTCTTGCCCGCCACCGCTCCTCCCCCCCGGCCTGCGCGCTCGCCCCGGCCGCGGCGCCTCGTCCCCGTCCCTGCGGCCGGCCGGGGCGGCGCTGGCGGCTGGCCCGCGGCTCCCGAGCTGAGCCCTCGCGTGCGTCTGCCCCGTTGGCATCGCAGAGCAGCGGGGGATGTTCAGGGGCGCTGCAGCAGAGCAGTGCAGGTTTGTAACAGGTAGCGCCGCTGGAGACCTGCTGCCCCCCCCTCCCCACCCCCCTTCAGGGCACAGCGGGACCCCAGGCAGTCCGGGGTGCCCCCAGCAATCCGGGGTGCCCCAACTGCTGGGGTTGTTGCTCGAAGATAGGTAAAGGCCACAGAAAGGGCCTAATCAACTCTGTTAGGCAATGAGCACTGGCTTGTGCAAGATAATTGGGAAAAAGAACTTGCTGTGGGTGATTTGGGATGTGCTTAGGGTTGATGGGTTGGACCCAGGGCCAGCAGTGTTAGGTAGCTCCAGCTCAGGGCAGCTTTGCCCAAACTGTTGGGTTTGCAATGAATTAGTTAAACATATCAATGCTTCTTAGTGCTTTGTATAGGTTTAGGAACTTGCACTCCAGCTTGTGCAGACACAGCCAAAGGATTAACTTAGGCTTTGTAGGGCCATGCTCTGTTGGGCTTCATAAGCCCTATTGGGCCCAGCTCAACTCTACAGGACATTCCTGATTTTGGGAATGCTGTGCAGGGATGCTGGAGCTTTATGCAGAGCCAGCTCAAGCATAGCATGCCTTATTTATTTGGTCCCTGCGCCTGCATCGCGTGGCTAAATTGTTTCCAGACTAGAGCTAGTCCTTCAGATGCAGCATAGCTACATTAAGTCGAATGCAGCACCGTGTAAGTAAGTCTTGCTGTACCTCACTCTTTGCATGCAGCTAGCTTTGCTTCTGCTTTCATAATACACTTAATTTGTAGACTAGTAGCTTCTAACCAGTAATTGAAAGTCAACCATACTTCCAATTGAGGAAAGATTTTTATCTGCCTGTGTTATTTGTTTTCTTGCATTTCTGTCTGTTGTGGACTACTTTAAATCCAAGATGCTGAATAAGATAGGCTTATCTTTGGAATCATGGTAATTCACATGCCTTGAGGCACTCTTTTCATAATTAGCTGTTTTTATAAATGCATAAAGATAGTAGCTTTTTCAGCCTGGAAAACTCCTGACCTGTCAAACTGTATTTATCCTGTTTAATTTTTTTTAATTTGCCTCCCTGTGTTTTGCTTCTTACTTAGTTACGTTGTGCAGTGATTCTAATGACTTGTAAACTGCTAGCCCTTAATCTTAGTTACCTTTTAAGTGTTTAGAAGTGAGAATGCACCTGTGTATTGTTGGTTTGTGTGGCAAACTGGATCGCAGAACTGTTGCTTGCACACTACACTTACATTTACAACTGTAATAGTTCCTGAATAATTGGTGACTTTTTCAATTTCTGAAGGGTTTTTTTTAGCTTCTCAGGACTTTCACCTGTAAATGTGAAGATGCTGAATGAGTTCTGAATGAAATATGTTAGCACATAATTTACTAAAATAATTTTCAAGTTTTATGTGAATGAGGTAGCGTATCTCTAAATCAATTTAATGTACTACTTCTTAACTTTCATGTACTGAAGAATAGTTATATATGGCTAAGTGTAACTAGATGCTTAGCCTATTACTCTAAACAATTTTTTTTCTTATATAGGAGATGGTGTTAAATTTGTCCTGAACTGAGTTTGGTTCAGGATCTAGGGAAAGACGGGAAGACTGAATAAACCATACTGAAATGTTTCCGTTAAATGGATAACCTAGCAAGGAGTTTGTTCTCCTGTGTAAATCATATTATGCATTAAAGGCTGACTGCGGTTCATTGCAGACAGGAGTAATTCAGTGCATGTATTCTTACCTGTCAGAAATAGGAAAATATATATATATACACACTATATATATATACTGATTATATATTTTATATATATTTCTGTGCAGGTCTATGCTCCTATTTTTCTTCTAGAAATGGGGTGTTTGTTACAACTTGTATTTCATAAGCTTAGCAATGGCCCATATTTAAGCTCTTGATAATCTGCAGACCCAATTACTGGGTCTGCAAAACTCTGAAAAAGAAGCTGTCAGGATGGAGGTTTGTAGGAAACTGTGAGGGCTTAAATGGAATCATGATAGAATTTAACTGGTATTTTCTGTATGATCTTTTACCCAGCACTGTCCAGAAACAACCTACCTTTGGGCAACTTCCTCCCTTACAGCAGCTGATGAGTGTTTTCACGTAGTGCGTGACCCATGGTGCACATGAGTGAGCCTTAAAAACTAGGTTAAGGAAGGTCTTTTTCAGGTTTTCCGTGCTTTGTCTTATCAATAATTTATTCTTCATTTCCCCTTTTTAAAAAAAATTATCTGTATTTTTCTTTCTTTAATTTTTTAAAGAGCAGCAAACCAAGCAATTCCTCTGAAGTATTCTCTCTGGTGGCCCCTGTTTAGCAGCACTTAAAGGATAGTTCGTAGGATGCTGTTCTACTGCTCCAGCACCTGAGGGAGTAACTGCAAATCCTTTCTTGCAGCAGCATCTAGAAAGAACTTCAGTGAAGGTAGCGTTAGTAGTAGCAAGCAGTCAGACTTCCTCCTAATGTGTTGCCTAAATCTGATGGTTAGGATGATGCTGCAGGCAAAAAACACAGAGGTGTAACACGCTTTTCAGCATATGGTGTCGTCTTGAGCTACACCACACACAGGTCACTACTATCTCATCTTTTCCAGGCTGTTACCAATCAGTCCCTCGACTAGGCTACATTACTAGAGTACAAGCTGTCTATTTAGAAAAATAATCTAGTATGGGAAGGAAGCTGATTGGGATCTTTTCCATCTCTTAGATAAACCATTGGGATTAAGGATATTGGCTAATCTAAGCTTCAGAGACAACTAAATAGTTCTTCATTTCTGCAGAAGATGAGTCTGTCTTCCTGAAGTTATGAACTTGTGCCCTCTTTAGAGAGCTACTCTCACATTCCTAGAGCTTCCTTCAGAGTTTTGTTTGTACTTGAATATTGATAGTCCTGCTTCTCTGAGAGCTACCAATTGGCATGTAGCATAAAGTGTAGCTTTAATCTCTGGGAGATGATTTCTATTTCTATCATACCATACCATCATGTGTAATTCAATTTTGAAGATTTTACAAAGTAATCTGACACTACTTTTTTTTTTCTATTTGAGAGAGCTTACGAAATTCGTTGTTAACTAAATATAATTGATTTAAGATAAACAGGAGAGAAAAATACACATTCAGCACCAGCATCATCTGGAAAAATAGGTAATTAATTATTTTTTTCACAATAGGAAAGAAGAGAGTGACAGAACCTTACAGAAATGTTCTGAAGAAGGCTTAACGCTAGTTTGCTAATAAAATTTCCCCACACTATTTTCCTGATAAATGCATAGTTATTCGCTTGTTTGTATTTGGAAAATATTATCGCAGAAACCAATCCTGTTGGTTCAAGACTTTGTAGTTTTACGCAGAAGTCTGGTCTCATTTGTAGTATGTTTGATCTTTTGTTCAATATAATTACAAGTGCTCTTGAAATTTTAGAAGTTGTTGCCTTGATTGTTCCATGTGTTTTAAATCCATATTTCCTGTCCATCCTGAAGTTTTTCTGTATGGGGATGGGAGCTAGCCTTTCTTGAGGGTAGAAGTAAGCTATAAGTTAATAGGGAATACTTTTTTTCTTTTTTAATATTGCTGTTATTTTGGAAAACTATAAAAAGAGACACAAAATATTTTATTCTTCTTTCCATTGTGTCAGTTTTTTCTATCCAGTAGTTGATCTCTCATGCCAAACATGCAGCTAGGATGGCCTTTTTGGATATGAAGAAAACTCATTTTCTTGGCTTAACAAAAAGATCATTATAAAATACTTACACTTGCCTGGTATGGAGGAAGCAAAAAGTCCCCATAAGTCAATAATATCACTGCTCTCTACATTTTGAAGTAAGATGGCAATAGTTGGTTATTGTCTCCAAATTATTAATCTATTTATTAGCTCTCTAGGACCTAAAGAATTTACATTTATGCTGAGGAAAAAAAGTAGTACCAAGTTGTTCATTAGCTCTCTGTAATCTCTGTATTAACTGTTTTTTTTATGTGTGTGCGTGTGATTGCTGTTATAAAGGACTTAACATTTTCAGTAATCCCCAATTATTTAAGTCTTAAAGGCTGAATCTTTCAGAACCCAGCATATGTCATGCAGCTTCTTTTTTTCGATGATTAAAGCAAAAAGTGGACTATTTCAAGTCATAATTTTGGCAAACTCTGGTGGCTGGAATAGGCCTTAGTCAAGAAAGACAACCCTTTGAAGAATTTCTTGGTATTAATGGTTTTTGGAGCTCAAAGGCAGTAGAAAATGTGCACCATTATTGCTGAAAGGTTACCTTGTAAATATGATAACTAAAAAGATACTAATTACTTGGTGGGGTGAGGTAAGAACAGTCTTCAGACTAAAACACTCCCAGGGATCTTGCCTGATCTTCTAAGGCCTTTTGAATAGATCTACCTGCATTTGGTCAAAATTCACTTTCCTGCCACTGAGATTTCATTGCGGCATTTGGTGGTTAAGGTGCCTTTCCCACTAGGCAGACTTGCTTGCAAATTGTGCTGCTCGTAGAAGAGGAATAACAAGCTGCCTGTTTAGAAAAATAGCCTAGTATTAGGAAGAAGCTGATTGGGATCTTTTCTATCTTTTAGATAAACCGTTGGGATTAAGGATATTGGCTAATCTAAGCTTCAGAGAGAACTAAATAGTTCTTCATTTCTGCAGAAGATTAGTCTGTCTTCCTGAAGTTATGAACTTGTGCCCTCTTTAGAAAGCTACTGTCACATTCCTAGAGCTTCCTTCAGAGCTCTTTGCCTATCGCTGTCATCAGATAAAACTGGTTGTAACTCAGCTGAGTGTAAGGTTAAACAGTGTTTGTTTACCTTTGCAGTAGTTCGGATAACGTGGTTCACTTCACAACTCGTATCAGTGAAAAGTAATGTACACAGTGTTATCACTTGTCATAACTCAGCCAGTTACATATGTCTTAGTAAAGCAATTTGTTCATTTTTTTAATGTTGATCAGAGAAACGCATATGCGTGCAAAGAAAAAACCCCTGAGAAAAGGTGTAGGCAAGGTTTGAGTCTCTTCTTGAAACCACTTGTTGAAACCACTTTCATGCTTTCCTTTTCTCCTTTGTCACACCTTTTTTTTGTTGCTCTCTGTAACAGGTAAAATAGACAGTCTGACAGAGACTTCTGTAGATCATGACCTATATTAACATAACTTCTGTTGGAGAAAGTTCAGAACTTTTCCACTGTCTGTCTTTGTCATAGCTTCACAGTAAGTGTCTTCTTGCTCCCTCAGGGCCTTCCAATCCTTTTTCTGTGTAGATAGCATGATTCAAATGTGGATTCAGAGACAAAATCTATTTGTTGTTGCTTCTTGTGTGTGAATCCAGAGGCTCAGCAATAGCACTACCTTTGTTTGAAGGCAATGGGTAGCCCATGCTGAGTTGTTAGATGCACTTCTTTCTATATTTAAACGTAAGATGTGGAAGGATGCAAGGGGCAAAGGTATCTATAGTTGGAGAAAAATTTGAAGTAAGACAGATCAAAAGACTGAAAGCTTATGTGGCCAAAATTAAATTGTCTAGAAATCTCTTTCTGTCTTTTGCAGAAGAGAATGGTTGATGGGAATGAGCCATCTGTCATACCCTTGAACTGAAAATACTTTGTATGTGCTAAATATGAAGTTTTGTGAAGGGAATAGACAGTTAAGTAATTCAAATAAATAATGGAATGAAAGAGTAAAAGGAAATGGGAATGGATGGAAGGGCAACAAGGAAATGAAAGGAGATATGAGCCTATAAATGTAAAAAATTTTGTTGTCCTGACTGCAAGATGTTGCCATATATTTTGAGGCCTACATAGAAAACTTGCACTATTTTTGTGCCTTTAAATTTAACTTTTTTACTGATTGTGTTAGTCTGGAGAACAGACGAGCTATGTGTACTCACAATAAAGGAATCATAGCCCTTTCATTCTCTTTTTATAACAAAATAACACAGTACATACTCAGGATCAGCTCAGAGATTCTTAGGTTAATGTGTGAGTTGGTCACTGGTAACAGCCATGTATTATGATTTATACTGAACAAGAATAAACTAGCAGGTTATAAAGAGGATATGGGGAGGAATAGGACCTTTGGGGTATGATCTGGAAAAAAGTCATAAAATGTCTCTTTGCAAAAATTGCACCTAGCAAAGGATATGATGCTTACATTTGTGAGATGTTTGCTATTATTTGTAACTTAACTGACCTTCCAAGAGAAGAGCAAGAAAAGGATTTTGCTAGAGAGCTGTAGCATAAAGATACAAGAGAATCTTTTACCATCTGGGTCTACATTTGTTTGATAAGTATTACTAACAATGCAACGTTAATTACAAGTTTGGGAGTTGTTGAGTTCCAAGTGTGTTCTTAGCATCTTGGAGAAATGGCAGAAGCAGACTATCAATGGGATGCAGTATTGTAAGGGTACCAGCTTTGTAGAAATGGTAGACTGTGATACGTGGGAGAGAGGCACTGCACGTGAAGGATTGTATAAAGGAGGAGAAAAGCAAGATCAGGTCGGGATAGGTGGAAATCTTGTACCTTAAATATACTGATAGGACTAACTGCCAACCTTCAGATCAGGACGATGACAGAGATCAGGAACTGTTAAGTGAGACCAGAGAAACTGCAATTTTAAAACAGTAATGGTGGGAGATTTGGACTACCTCAACAGAGACCAGTTGAATGCCTCATAAAGAAGAGCGGTAGAGGGAACATTTTTTGAATATCGTAAATGACTGCTTCCTAGATCAACCAAGTTTAAACCTACAAGATCTGTTGACCTACAAAACCCGCTTTTCTGAATTTGCTCATGTATAGGACCTACTTTGAGCTATTAGTGGGATAACTGTAATAGTAACCACAGTACAGTTGATGCAACTTGGTGGATGGAAACAGCAGGCCAGTGTGAGTGGGGTCTGATGGAGCTCAGTCAGGTGGGTCAGAGGAGCTAGATCAGATTTAAGTAAACGTACAAGAAAAATGGGACCTGGTGGGTTAGTTAAATATTAGCAAGTACTCTAGACCAGCTTACAAGCAGCTGTTGTGCTAGAAAATTAATACACTTTCAATATAATTATCACCTACAAAGGAAGCTCAAGAGTGTATACTGAGGACAACATACTGATGACTGAGTTCCACCAGCAGTAAGATAAGGCATTTTAAAGAGAATATAACTGGTCGTAGAAAAGCATAGTCTGTTGGAAAGTAGTCAGCATGGCATCTGTAAAGGGGCATGTCACCTTGTTAACCCACTGGAATTCTACAAGCATGTGGATAGAGGGAACCAATGGATATAATAGATTTTTTTAAAAAGAAAAACTTAGCAGAAGTTCAGTTAAAGAAGCTATTTCCACAGGCTTAGAAGAAAAGTTCTTTATCCATGAAAAGTTAGTAAAAGGATAGAATGGCAGAAAGATTTAGACTGGAAAGGACCTCAAGAAGTGACCTGCTTCAATTTCCTGCTTACAGGAAAGCTAACTTGAAGGCTGGAGTACGTTGTTCAGGGTCTTATCCAGTGGAGTTTTGAAAATGTACAAGGGTGGGGTCCCAATTCCAGTGCTTGATCGCTCTGATGGTGAAGAAATTTTTCTTACGTCCAGCTGGAGTTTTCTGTGTTGCAATTTGTGACCGTTAATTCTTGTCCTTTCTCTAGGCACCTGAGATGACTGTGGCTGCATCTTTTCTGTGATCTTGCTTTAGCAGTGGAAGATGCCAGTTAGATTCTTACCCCTTCAGGATCTCTTCCCCAGACTAAGCTCAATTTCATTAGCATCTTCTTGTACATCATGTGTGCCCCCAGTCATCTTAATAGCCCTCTGCTGCACTTTCTGTTGTCTGTGGTTCTCTCCTGCTCTGGGGAACCCCAAACTGGACACAGTACTACAGATACAGTCTTAGAGAGGGAAGTAATCACCTCCCTCAGCCTGCTGGCTACACTCCTAGTAATGTAGCCCGGTTTGAAACTATTTCTTCACTACTGCAAAGACTCATAGCTAACTCACGTTCAGCTTTTTATCCACCAGGATCTCCAGTTCGTTTCCTGCAGAGCTGTGACCTAATCGTTGGTTCCCAGCCTTCTGTTGCATAATCTTTTTTTTCCATCTCAGGGGCAGCATGTAGCTCTTGTCTATGTAGAACTTCATGAGGTTTCTACCAGCACATTTTTTTTGGCCTATCACAGTCCATCTGAGTAGGAATTCTGCCCTTCAGGCATTCTGACTGTACCACCCAGTCTAATATTATCCACAGTCTTAATGAAGGTGTATTTTGCACCATCACTCCGGTCCTTGATGGAGATGTTAATTTTGCCTCCGAGATCAACCTCTGTAGTTTGCTATCTGTAACTATTTGCTAGTGAGATTGTAAACTTGTAACAAATCCAGGCAGTTTTTCATCTGCTTTGTAGTTTGTCCATCTGGTTCATACCGACCAAGTTTGTCTGCAAAGATGCTGTGGGATTCTGCATTGAAAGCCTTATTAGAATCAAGGTACAGGACATTTACAAATCTCATCCATAGAACTAACCATTTCATCAGAGAAGACAATCAGGTTGGTGAGGCACCATTTGCCTTTGGTGAATCCATGCTGATTGTTCCCAATACATTTTTTTTTTTTTTTTTGTCCTTTATATGCCTGGAAATGTTTTCCTTGTGGGTTTGTTCCACACTCTTCCCAGGAACTGAAGCAAGTTTGGCCTATATTTCTCTTCCTGTCATGATTGCAATGACTTTTCAAAGATGATAGAGAGAAGCCTTGCAGTAACATTTGCTGGTTCCTTCACTATCCCATTTGGTCTTATAGACTTGTATATATCCAGTTTGCTTAAGATGGACTGTAACTTTATCTCTATATACCATTGATAGTGTCAGAGAGCACTTGGATAGGCAGGTTAGGGACTAAGGGAGGGGGAGTTGACCGTGATAGCGAAGCAGACAGTAGCAGTGGCCTCACTGACAAGGGCACAGTCCCACCCAAGCAAGTTTGCTGATGATACCAAGCTGGGAGGAGTGGCTGATGCACCAGAGGGCTGTGCTGCCATTCAGAGAGACATGGACAGGCTGGAGAGCTGGGCGGAGAGGAACCTCCTGAGGTTCAACAAGGGCAAGTGCCGAGTCCTGCACCTAGGGAGAAATAACCCTGAGCACCAGTGCAAGCTGGGGGCTGACCTTCTGAAGAGCAGCTCTGCAGAGAAGGACCTGGGAGTGCTGGTGGATGACAAGCTGACTATGAGCCAGCAATGTGCCCTTGTGACCAGGAAGGCCAATGGTCTCCTGGGGTGCATGAGAAGGAGATGAGAGTCCACTGCAGGGCTACGAGGATGATCAGAGGGCTGGAGCAGGATGATCAGAGGGCTGGAGCGTCTGCCCTCTGAGGAATGGCTGTGAGAGCTGGGCCTCTTTAGCCTGGAGGAGAAAAGACTAAGAGGGGAAGATCTTATCAATGTGTATAAGTACCTGAAGGGGGGGGTGTCAAGAGGATGGAGACAAACTCTTTTCAGTTGTCCCATGTGACAGGACAAGAGGCAATGGGCAGAAATTGAAGCACAGGAAGTTCTGCCTGAACATGAGGGGGAATTTCTTCACTGTGAGAATGACAGAGCACTGGAACACGTTGCCCAGGGAGGTTGCAGAGTCTCCTTCTCTGGAGATCTTCAAGGCTTGCCTGGATGGACCCCTGTCTAACATGCTGTAGGTGACGCTGCTTGAGCAAGGAGGTTGGACTAGATGATCTCCAGAGGTCCCTTCCAACCTTACTGATTCTGTGATTCTGAGTCCAAATTGCTGGAAAAATCTATAGTGAGACAAATCTGAGGTTATGCTGTGAAGTCAAGTCAGGATCAAATCTGGAGACAGTAATTGTGGTCAGACATGGTCCAGTGATTTCCTGGTAAATCCATACTAACGAATCAGTTCCAAGTTCTACCCAGGAAGTCAGTCCTTTGGTCAAGGTCAACAGGCTTGGCACAGGCATGACCTGCAATGCAGCTGTGTTTTTGCTCAGGTGGAAGCCAAAGGAGAGTCTCAGCTTAATTGTAGCTTCCAAGGAATGGAGTAGTGGCCTTTGCTAGCCTCTGAGCAGACCTTTTTAGAACAGCTGTCCCCAAGGCAACGAGGCTTGGCAACTAAGCCCAGACAATCAGACTCCCAGGACTGGAGAAAATTGCTCAGGGCCATGTCAGGTAGTACTTTCTTCCTCCAAGCTCTGCTATTTGGGAGACCTGAGAGCAGACCCTGCCAGTAAAGCTTGGAGTGAAGAAAGCGCTGAATACCTCTGCTTTTCCTGTGTTTTTCATCAATAGATCACTGGCCCTGCTCAGCAGCAAGTCACGGGTTTCTTCATCTTCCTTTTGCTGCCAGTGTGCTCATAGATGCTTCTTTTATTGCCCTTTGCATCCATTGCCAGTTTTGACCCTGGCCAAACTTCCTAATTTCATTTCTGCATGCCTATTTGATTGTCCTTGAACTCTTCCCATGTATCTGGTGTCTGCTTGCACCTCCTATATGCTTCTTTTTGGAGCTGAGTCAGAAGTTCAGCTGAACTTCTCCTCCCACATCTGCCCGGCTGAAATTCTCCTCCCGCATCTGCTCATTTTCCTGCACGTTGAGATAGACTTTTTTTCTTGTGCTTGGAGGAAGTTGGCCTTGAAGATCAGCCAACTCTCCTGGGCTTGTTTGCTCTTCAGACCCCCTTGTGGTGTTTTCCTTATCAGTCTCTCAAACAAGCAAAAGTCCAGCTGTTTCTTCTGTTACTCGTCTTCCTGGCTTCTCCTGGAATCTGAAACTCTTACATGTCGTAGTCACTGCAGTCAAGGCTGCTACTGATCATCATGTCCCTCATCAGTTTGTTCTTGTTAGTGAGTAGCAGATGCAGCAAAGCACTTCCCAAGTCAGCTCACCTAGCACCTGTATCAAAAAATTGTCTTTGATATGCTCAGAAATGTCCTGAATTTCATATGCCTCTCTACGTTGCCTCCCAGAAGTTAGTGGGGTGATTAAAGTTCCTCTTTAAAATCAGAATCTGCAGTCATTAGGCTTATTCCAGCTGTTGAAATGTGGCTTCATTCACTTCTTGGTGGGGCAGATCTCTGGTAGACATTCACTACAGAGTCCCCCTTGTTGGCTACCTCTCTTATCCTGACCTTGTAAGATCTTGACAGGTCTCCTGATCATCCCATAGCAGAGCTCCATGTGTTCAAGCAGCTCTTTTACACAGAGCTTAACACTCTCCCCTCCAACCATCTTCCCTTCCCATCTTTTCTCATGAGCCTGTATTTTTCTATCACAGCACTTTAACCTCACTGGAAATACAGAGATGTAATGGGACAGCTCACATGACTAAAGTTCTGCAACTGCATGGAATTCTTGTTTTTCCTCTGTGTTTCCCAGGCTGTGTATGTTGTTTTGCAGACACATCAGTTGGGCTCCCCATTGCCTCACTTTCTCAGGGGAAGTATGAGAGCCTTTCCTGTTGTCCTGTCTTGTGTGTGCTTTCCTCCACTTTGAGTATCTTTGGTCTTCCCTATTGAATCTTATTAAAAGCTGTCTAACTAGGTTAGCAAGCCCAGAGAGAAGGACAGTGCCTAGTGGTCACTTCTAACGCTGGATTAGAGTCAACAGTGTAGTGCCATCAAGATTGGTTTTATTCAACATCTTCACCAGTGATCCTGTGAAATGAATGAACAGCCAAATCTCCAAGCTTGAAGATACTACTAAGTTCTTCTGAGTCATAAAAAGCCACCCTAAGGACAACGAACTCTAGAAGGATCTCACAGGATCTGTAGATAAACTTAGGAGGGAGATTTTTGGGATGTGGACAGTTCATTGAAATGATTAATTCAGCCAAAAAAAAAAAAAAAATCCAAACCAAAAAGCCAACCAAATGCTGGCTGTCATTAGAAAGGGTGTTGAAAAGAACAGACAGACATCATTTTGCTGCTCTGTAAAACTGGCGACACTCGCATCCTATACACTAGGTGCAGTTCTGCTCTCTGCATCTCAAGAGGGACAAGAGAAAGACGACTGCAATGATCTTAGGAGATGGAGCAACTGCCTTATGAAGAGAAGCTACAAGGGCTGAGACTTAGTCTGGGATACTAATTTGGAGCTGAGGTGTAATCAAGGTTTACAAAATGGGAAGGAAAGTGGATGTGCTGAAAATAGAGCTGCTCGCTAAATCCTATTGTACTGGAACTGAAAGTGCTTGAAAGCTATTTGGAGATTGGTTTAAAACAGATGAGAAGTTCTTCACGTAGAATGTCGTGAGCTGCTGGAACTGGCTTTCCTGGGAAGCTATGGGAGCAGCTGATAGCAGCATGTTTGGAGAGGGATTGGACAAGTCCGTGGGCAACAGATCTATGAATGGACGCCAGAGCCTGAGGCAGGGACGTTGCCTCTGCTGTCTCATCCCTGATGGTTGTGGTTGCTCAGGACGTACGTGAGGAGTGGATTGCTTCGAGCGGCCAGGCTCATGTACTCCCTGCAGGTAGCGTCTGCTCTTGCTGCTTTTGGAGACCAAGCCCTGGGCTGGATGGCCTGTCCGTCTGACCCTGGAGGGTATTTCTGAGCCCCCACCTGCCTCTACCAGCAGGCTGGATGCTGTGTTAAGCAAGTGGTTTAAGAACTGCACTTAATGAGATGCAATGGCTGTTACTGAGTGCCTGAACATTGAACACCAACATTTAAACTCTTTTTTCCTGGTTTAAAAAAAATCTAAAATATCTCATTCTTTATTCTTTTCTTCTTTCTTTCTTTTTTTGAGCAGGTTACTGTAGCAACTGTTGTTGCTAAGACACAAATAGCTACAGATGTCCTTGGAACTGATTGCACAGTGATAAATGCCCTGACTGCCTCTAATGCAAAATAACAAGAGAAATAACTAAATTTGCCATGGTTACAACCTTTTTGATACAATTGTGGTGTAAGTTGAGTACTGAAACAGTTTCTCTCTAATAGAAGTACTGACATTAATTTCCTGGTGACTTGTGGTGGTAGCTAAATGATTTCTCAGTGTGTGTTCACAAATGTCATATTGAAAATAAAATTTTGAACTGCATAATGTAAATAATTCCTTTTTTTTGTGGTTAACATGATGCAGGATTTTTCTCTTGATGATAGAGCTAGATTAAAATTTTTGTCTTTTGTGGGTAGGTGATCAGATAATACTAATGTATTTTAATATGTAGGAAGTGGCACTTAAAAATTAAAGGCAGTATACTCTGTTGTTTGAAAATTTGTTTTAAAGATTAATAGCCCTTTTATGATCTTGCGCTACATGAGCCGCATATGTGCTGGATCTATTTAGAAGAAACAGTCAAGTTGTTTCTGGGCTTGATGGGAGTTGTTTTGCTCTAAGATGAAGCTGTTACTTCCATGTTTTCCTGTTGTGAAAACAGCTTCCCCCCCATTAAAAATTTCCCCACTGTGTTTCAAAATCAAACTGAACAGAATTGCAAAAGGAGTGGGAAATCGAGCTATGTGCCTGCCGTCAGTGCACAAGCCGCAGACAGGCCTAATGGTGACAGTGCTGCAAAGAATTAGAAATAACATGAAAATGCCAATTAATAAAATCCATATTACTTAAGCTAAAGATATATTTGCATGCCACATTTAATTGTAGTAATTTCTTGCTTTATAAAGTACCATGTGCTTTTATTTCTCATTTTAAGATTCAGAAGTTTTATTCAAACTAAAGACCTTCAATCCTGCAGGGTTGTTTCGGTGTGCTTGTCACAGCTGCTTGTACCTTCAAAAATAAGGAGAATAATCTGCCTCCCCCCCCTGCTAAAACTGTTACAGTGTTTGTATTCTGATTCTTCCCAGGTTAAGAAAAGGTAAAGGGAGAACCTGGCTTGAGAGCAGTAAACAATCCAGCAGATGTTGCGGCAAAAAATTTAATCCGGTATTCTTCACGATGTTCCAGAAGTGTATACGCGTTACGTGCATGCAGCTGTGCATGGCTGTGTGTGGAGAGTGGCGGGGGGGAGAAGAAGAATTGCGGAGGATAAGTCTTTGCTGTGAGATCTGCTGGACTGTTGAAGATGCAGAATCAACAGGCTGATGTGTAGCGCAACTTCATTTATTGGATGTGTTTAGGGATTTTTATAATGATTGCTACTTGCTGTTGAAGAAGGAAGAAAAAAAGGAAAATATTAGGGAACTGTACTTACAAAGGGGATGCATTGAACAAAACAAAATTTGAGATATTTTATGATGGGCTAAAAAGATGAATTTTACTTAGATGCAATCTTTAAAAATTACTTTGGAAAGCAAGAGCCTTGACTGAGGAGCTGATTACTGATAGTGTTAGAAACAGTATGATTTTGGGACATCACATTTTGAAGTTTAAAAAATTGGATCCTTTCGCCCTCTTGCTTTGTTTGTATTTTCAAACACTGAAGTAGTGCATGTAACTCTCGTACATCTAAAAGAAATGAATGGCTAACGTGACGATGTTCGGATACTGAGTGCGTGGCTTCAATATGATACTCATAAATTAACTTCTGAACCTTGTGAGAAGTAGGCTGCCAGTTGTATTACTTGCAGGTTTAGCTGTGAAAGCAAATTATTTGTATCGAGGATTTCATTCCTTAGTGGAGTAGGAAAGCTAAATGGACCCCTGCTCTTCCGCTCTGCGCTGCCTGTATGCTGCTGGAGTTGCATGAGCTTGCTGGAAACTGCAATTCTCTTTTCCTTTTAGGTATTTTTAAAGTTTTTGGAGCTTTTATTCAGATTTAGCAGATAAACATTTTACCCGCTTGTTTGCACTGTTATGATGGCATGAGCTTCTAAAGTGCTTTTACTGTTTGTTTTTGCCTAAAGGGAGGAAAAATTGAAGCTTAGTACTCGGAATTGCTCAACTCCTGACAGCTGTGCAAAGGGGTCATTTTATTATACAGGCCAAATTAGGAACCAGGCTGCTGCTGTCATTGCCTGTAATCTTTAATCAGGCTGTTTAAAAACAAATCAGAGACTCTCCAAAAGTTCAGATGAATGCCTGTTCTTGCCAGATCCTCATAAGAAACCCTGTAACAGCAGAGAGAGGATTGGATTTGCTTTCTTGGTGCAATGTCAAACTCAAATTGAAACAATTTCCGTGGCTTGACTGATAAACTAGTAGCACGCCTCGGCACGGAGATGCTGGGATATGGGAAGAATGGAATTGTAAAGAAATTTGTCCCTGGAACAAAAAAGGTGATATATCCATATGGCTGCTCGCAGGTCGATGTGGAGGGTCACAGCTCACTGCCTGCAGGGGAGAGAACTGTTAGCGTATTTTGCCTGAGGATTCAGGTTAGTGAGTAATTGCAAATATAAAGCAGAAAATCCTAAGGGTTGTTTTTTTGCTTGCTTGTTTGTTTTTCCCTATATTTACAGGATCCTGCTTCTAGGTTGCACAGAACCATGACAGGTGAATAAGTGCTGGAGCAGACTTAGGAAAGTCCTCTTTGGGTATGTGTTTGAGAGAAGTGGTCCTGTGGTTGATACGCCCTGGCTCAATTTAACCATTTAATCACACGTTTTTAACTTTGAGGGAAGGAATTTTTATTTTGCCTAAATAATTTGCCAAGATTTTTGTCAGGATTTTGTGCCATGATGTTGACAAATCAATATATATTTTCAGCAGGTAGTGTAGGCAAAAGAAGAAAAGACATAAAGGAAAAATAACAATACCAAAGATTGAAGACATAATGGAGTCAAAAGACTTTTATTTATTTATTTTATTTATTATATAAACTCAGACATGTTGGTTGTTGCAAATTATTAGACTATCAACCATTCTTTCCTAATCTGGTGGGATATTTTCCCCTTATTTTCAGAATTTGCCACAGAAGCTCGAGAAGGGTGATTAGACAACTTTTTAAGCAACTCCTTTTAAACAACTGCAGCTTTACTTTGTACCTTTTAGGGTACCCAAGGAGGCATTTCTGCTACATACTGTGGCTGTTGTGATGTTCTGATCACTGCACGATGAGCACGGCTTTGAATCATTGCTAGCGGTTTAAAATACAGAAATCCCTAAAGCTTGAGTCACAAACCTCCAGAGTAAAAATCACCGGGTAGCTGTGCATTGGCTAATGTCGGTATTTCTCTCTCCTCCCTCTTCGCTTTTTCAGTTTATTTCTTTGCATGCTTTTAATTCAACTTGATAAAGGGAAGAGGGGGGAGGATTTGCCACATCCTGCTGCACCAGGTTCTGCTCTTCTCTAGAAGCTCTGGTTGCTTGTGCACATCTGTGTGTGCACAGTGTAGCAGAACGGGACAGATTACTGTGACGTGCCCTGCTGGAAAATAAAAAGAGCTTGGGCTTTTACTTGCTTCATACGTTGCTGTTGATGATAGACTGCTGGCCATTGAGGAAATAAGGAATTGAAATAGCTGTATAGGTCAGATTTTTATGCATACTCTAACAAAACATTTTAACTTTTTGTTTAAGAGCTTTAATTTCCTTAAGATCACTTGAGGTTGTTTTAAAGGGAGCAGTGGTTATTTTAAAATAATATAAGACTGTATGCAAAAAACAACTTTTTTTTTCCCTAATCAGTATAATTACTGCTTGTTGTTTTTATCACAGTATCTTTGATTTCAGTTATTTGCAGCTTGAGAGCGGAACTGTTCATCAGCTGAAATTTTATATCCAAAGTCAAAGCACATGGACTCAAACAGAATAAAAGTAAAGAGCAGTCTATCCAGATATAATGGCAGGTAGCTTTAGGGAAATATATCCATAATGTGCAGCAATTTTACATTGCTGGTGTTTTGAGCAAGTTGTAATTAAACTAGAATGGCTATTCAAAACAAGTCTAGATTAAAATAAGAGTAATGATGTTGTTTTGTTCAGATTTCTTGATATTACAAAATAAATCATTTAGTAGATGAAGAAAATTGCTGATTTAATAAAATCACTTCCTAAGAACAACTGCACAGGAAAGGAATGAAAATCATAAAGGGACAAAGATGCACGGTATTCTTCCATTTATTTGGAGTTTAAAGTTCTAATTGCTTTGAAGCATTTTTTTTTTCCTTGCAGCAACTCGTTTGATGGCTTGTTTCACACTTAATTTTGTTTTGCACAATTTTTTTCCCCCGTTCATAAGCCAGGTGGCCCATGAAAGTTATTCTGATCATCAGAATCTTCTTTTCAGAGCTTTTCTTCACCAAAAAAAAAGGGGGGGAGAAAAAGATGCAGACAGAAAAAATGACAAATCAACCCAAAACCCCAGCCACCCCCTAGGGCCCTTAACCCTTGAATTCTGCTCTTTTAAGGTTAGCAGCCTTTAGGATGCTGCAGCCCTGCATGGGAAGAGGGGGCAGGAGTGGAGGCAGCCACGATTCTCCCATGCGCAGGTAAACAGGGCAGGGATATGGACTACGTATGGAGCTGAGGATATCTCAGATCTGACTTTATACCTTTTACGACACGCTTGCTTGTGGCCTTACGATGTTCTGTAATAGAAGTGCTAAGGATAAGCTTATCTAAAGCTCGGTTGCCTTGATTTGTACCCAGGTTAAAAATCTAATTTGGGGAATTGAGATGCAGCCCAGAAGCTCATCGTTGTTCCTCTTTTTTTTTTTTTTTTTTTTTTTTTTTTTTTTTTTTTTTTTATGAACTGTGTTTGAAGAGAGCTGTTTGTTAAGGGAGCTGATGTACCAAGGTAGCTCAAGCTCAGCAGCTGCAGGGTGCTGGACTTGTGGTTGGCGCTTACCTTTCCTTGAAGGCAAGGCGGTGGCTTAGGACACCTGGCAGCGCTCCTGCGGCTGTCCTGGCCTGGCAGCGGGAGGTCTGCTCAAGCACATGTGTGTTGTGGCTGGCGGCGCAGCGCCGGGGTGGGGCGGATTAGGCGTGCTGGAGAGGTGCTGTTAGGGAAACGAGCCCGGGCAGACCAGCTGCGCCCTGAATCCTCCTCACCTGAGCTTCTGTGCCAAAGCTGGCTGCCGCTTCCCTCAGCCCTTCCCCTGCGGCTGGTGAGCTGTGGCTGAACTAGGGCCCCTAGCTGCTGGGGCTTAGCTAGGTTCGACAGGTCTTTGCTGAGCTAGCGTGAGCTCCCCTGTCCCAGCTGTGCAAGGAAACAGGGCTGGAGATGTTTCTGTCCTTGCCCATGGGAGCTCGTGGTGGCAAGCGGCTTTTGTCCCTGAATGCTAGCAAAATCCTGTAGTTGCTCTGCAGAGAAATTTCGTTCGTGGTGTGGATTGAAAGGCAGGCAAGCCATGTGTATTTTTTTTTTTTTTTTGCCAAAGTATAAAATTAATAAGAAAGTAAATTAAACAGATTGCATAAGCATAGTGTTGCAGGGGCTGTCACTGAAGCAGGAGATCCTGCTCTCCTCTTTTCTTGCTCCTACCTGTTCTCCAATCTTGTGACTCCCTTAAGCATGGGGTCTTGTGATAGTGAAGCTAGTGGCAGTCGGAGTAACTTAGCAAAAACGCTGCATTTTGGTGGCTTCCCTCCCAACTCTGAACATGATCAAGTCCCACATCCAGACTACTGCCATGCCACAAGCTTTGGAAGGGATGTCAAGGGAGCAAGAGCGGCTGGAGGCCCATCAGGGGCAGGAAGTCCTCCAGCAGCAGTAGCAGCAGTTTGTTAGCTTCAGTCATTTGTCGGGTAGAAGGCAGCACTGTACCTTTGCAAGAAGTCTTCTGCTGGACCTGCCCTCTCTGCAGATACAGAGTTATTCTCGGAGTTTCGAAATAGAGGAGCAAAGGACAAGACTCACTGGGGTCAAATGTAGACCCTTCTTTGGGTCCTCCCATCCCTCGCCTTTGAATTACACGGTTTCTCTTCAGAATTGATTTTGATTAAAGTAAGATCTTGATTAAAGTAAAAAGGAAATAAGCTTTTATGTATAAAATTGTGATTGAAACTGAGAGGAAAAAGTGGAATGCTGGCAAGCACTTGCTGCGTATCCTTTGCGTTCAATGTCCGTAAGGTCATTTCAAATGAAACCTAGTTACTTAAGCAACATACTGTAAATTCTTTTGATGTACAGTTAAAGCACTAATGGGAAGGAAGCTTTGGTTACAGGAGGCAACCTTGGAAAATACTCAAACCCTAAAGAAAATTTCACCCTGGTGCATATAATCACTCTTTACAGTACCTCTGTTTTTCCTCTGATAAAGGAAAAACAAATCCATCATGTTTTCATGGATAACAGGAAACCATTCCAGCCTCTGATGCCTTCCTGTGTTTGGAGTATGGCATTTTGCAGCAGCTTGTTTGTAGCAGTTTTGGGAGCAAGCTAGCGAGAGAGACCGAGAGTGTGAGTAGGTCTGGCAGAGGGCAAGGGTGGGAAGTAGCAGTTGCTTTCAGGACACTGTAAAGTCATAGTGGTTACCTGGCCTTGCCACTTTTCCCAATGGGAAGGTGTTTGAACATTCCAGATGGGCTGTGCAAATGTAGAGAAAACAGCAGCAGAATAAATGACCTGCCTCATTTCCATAGAGCTTCACAGCAAAATGTCCATGGCCACGGAAGCAGGAGAAGGTCCTGGCTCCGTAGAGAAGGTCTATGGGTTGCTGTATTTACTTTCTTCCAAACCGTTGTGTTCCCCCCACCCCAAGCATTTCTTTTGATTGATGTAAACCACGTACAATTATGCTTTGGGCACAGGGAAGCGCGTGCGTGCATGAAGAGATGGTTCTGTTAGGATAGGAGAGGAAATACCTACTTACTTCTGGTGGGATTGAGATGGAGCATGTCTGAAGGGGCTGGATTTCATTTTTAATACTCTGGTCCTGAAAGGAGAGGGTAAGACAAGAGCAGTCGAACAAATAGGACCTATTTTTAATCGGTTTTGGTCAGACAGAGGTGGCAGTCCCAGAGGACACGTGCCTTTATCTGTCAAATTGCAAGAATTAATAACGTTATGAAATTAGTCTTTTGCAAAATTTCCTTCTCATGGTTTTGCTGAGGTCTCGCAGCTCTTTAATATAGCCTGTAAGATCTCTATGCTAAATGCTTTTGAGTTAGTTGCTTTTTTTTTTTTATTTTAAAAGCAAACATTCATTAATTTTTTCTTTCTGAAAGGTGCAATTGAAAGAACAAAGTAGCTTTGTGGATTTGGCAATAAACATTACTGCTTGTGAATACGTTTAGGTGTACAGTCTTGTCCTGATTTCTTTTTTGTTTGTTATATAAATGATCTAAATTAAAACAGGTTAGACTGAATCACTCTGTTTACTGACCTAGTAGACCTGACTGGATCGTTTAAAGTGTCTTTAAAATCATAGTGCACGTTTGATTGATACATTAGCTTCTGTAGCTTGTATGATACAAGTAAATGATGTAGAAATCTACCACATGCGTAAAAAAGTCTGTTTATATCTTGAAGCTTAAAGCTAAATCCCTTGTTTATGAAATCTTTCCATATATGAATTTTGTCTCTTACTTGGGAGAGGGCAACGTGAGTTTAGAAAGCTTGTGGGTGGAATACATAACAATTAATGTCCCCTGATAGCCTAAATGATAAGCCTCCCAAAAAGTACATAAAGCTATGAACACCTTTTTTTGACAGGCTTTGAAGACTGCTGAGGAACACACGCATTTGAATCATTTAAGCGTTAAAATAGTAATACCCATGGAAGAGCCACAAGACTTACCCGAACAGCCAGTAAGTACATTTGAAAATATTAAAAACAAACATATAAAACAAATCAGTGATCTCACAAATTCCACTCTAATTATTTTCATTAATAATGCAGAATAAGCCTTATAGTTATTATATTTATCTAGAGACAAAAAATTGTTCTTAATGAAATGTATTGTACATTTGATTTACTGTAATTGTATGGACAGTAGTAATAAAAATGTGTTTAAACTCTGTTTCTATATAAAATTATGCTTAATTATTGTTTTTCTCAGAAAACTAGTTCAATATTTTCTAGAGAAATTAAAACTCTCTAATGACACAGAATCAGGAAACTGGTTATTATTACATCTTTACTACTATTTATGCTCAGGATCTTGAAAAGATTCTGTGATCTCCATCAGACCATCATCTCCACTGCTGGAACACAGTTTTAAGTTCTTTAATTTAAAAGTGTATTCACGTAGGGAAGTATGTTTTAAGTTAAAATTTGCTCTCCAGGGATCTTAAATATTTGAAATACATTGTGTATTACAGGTTAATAAGCTAATAATTAATTGTAAGTATAAAACATCATGTCACATAAGTTTGGGGAAGAATAACTATTAATACATTATGATACAAAGTTAAAACATATATAATAGGATAGTATTTAAGCAAAATGGCTCAAAAATTAAGTTCGTATTAACATTATATTCCAAATTAAACCTGAGGCAGACATAACGAATTGCCAAGTTACTGTAAGAATGAAGCTTATTTTCATATTGAAGACACTGTCAAATGCACATGAAAGCAGTGGCATGCTGTGGGAGATTCGGTAGTGTCCAAATTGGAAAGATTTTTGAGGCTGTTTTAATGTGACAGTATTGTATTCAGTTAACTAATTAGACACTACTTCACTTAAGCGTTTTTATGACTCAGGAGCAAAGCCAAATGCAATGAAAAGATAAATCTAAAATTACTGAAAGAAAACTTGCATGGTGCGTAAAGCAGTATTATGTCTTGTGCTTGTAGACTCACATGCATCTGTGAGACTAATCGGTAAAAACGTAGAATTTGAACTGCAGATATTTGTGGGATTTAAAGGAAGTATCTGTTACTGCATCCTCATATAATGAAAACTGCTTTTATAAAACCTTTATTTTTCAGGATACAAGACAGGGCACAACTCATTTTCTCTTGGTGAAAACATCCTGTATAAGCACATTATTTAATTTTCCACCAAAGATTTTCTTACTAATTACTCTTCAGAATCTGAGATGTCAAGTGATTCTGAGATGACTGTTAAGTGCTGTGGTATTTTGAATATACTTGGGCAGTTTTGCAGGAGAGAATGACAAGAATGATTTTTTTTTTTTTTTTGCTATGAGGGCATTCTTGAAACAAGTTAATTTTATTAATAAAAAGAGAACTTAAATCGTCTGTGCAGAATCACTTCTGCTTAGTAGTTCTGCATTTACAAACTTGTTTTTCTCCCTGAAATGATTTTGCTTGATCATGGCAACAGGATTAGCATATTACTTTGAAAAAATGACATTTATAGCAAACTGTTGATAATTGAACCCAGGAGGGAATCTGTTAAAGAATCCTTCAGGCTTCAAGCTAAATGTATTTTACTTTGAAAAGGGGAAAAAAAATCCAGGCCACTTTCTTGATCACTTTGTTAATGTGATCCAAATTTACGTTGTAACCCAGAACCTTAAACAGGCGTATCTTTTTGTCCTCATTTTTTGACTGTTTCTTCTCTTTTCAGGTATGAATTAGAATGGAAAAATTTGCATGTACAGGATGGTGTTAGAAAATAGAAACAGATGAGATGTGGAAAGGTAGAAAGCAAAGGGAAATTTGAGGAAAAAAATGAGGGAAAGCGACGCAGTGACCTTTGTCATAGCAAAAAAAAAAAAAAATTGTATTGTTGAGGATTAGTTTTAAAAATAATCCTTTATAGTATTCTCTCACTTGTTAAATACCTTATGAACACACATAATTGATTTATAATATTCATTTAATCCCAAATGCCAGAAAATGACAGAAAAATTTTTTTTTTAATCAGGGATAATAAACTTGCATTTCATTACCAATTGTCGATGCTTGTTTTATTTACAAAATTTTTATCTTGGGCAAAACTGGCAACTTGTTATGGGCATCCACTGGGTTGCTCTCTGGAGTGGGTTCTTATATCAGACAGCAACCGCAAGCCAGAGGCGGCGGTGGGAAGAGCACCAGGTTGGAAAGGGCTCAGGAAAGATGTAGTACTGCCAAAACAGTAGGGGATGATGGCCATGGTTTTGGGCTGAAGTTTTTAATGGATTTGGCAAAAGATGGTAGTAAAATTCTCCGTTCCTAACATGTACACGATCCTCTGTTCACAACAACATTGCCACAATCTCAAATTGGTTTGTCAGTGTTTGCTCCTACAAGTTATCATGTTTGTTGTTTGGGTAAGTGTGTGTGTGTTTTTGTTTTTTTCCCTATTTTTGCTCTAACCGGAGAATTAAGGCTTTTCAAAGAGAAGTTTGTCTCTGCTCTCCTTCTGATTCTTTAAGTACGACTGCATTTCAGAATTGTTAGGCTAGACCTGGGGCAGAGATGGGAGTTTTCCAGCATGAAGAATGATTTGGGCAGAGGCATTTTTAGTTACAGCAATTTGTGATTGGGGGCAAGGATCAAATAGAAGGTGCCACTTTTAAAAAAATCAAAATAAACCCCAAACTGATAACAAAACGAAAAGATTGAGTGGAGATGTACGTTACTAAAAACACTGTAGCACAGCAGAAGAGGTTAGTGAAATAATGTCTGACATTAAGGCTAGAATTTGGATCATTGAGATGGACCACATCTTTAATTTCTTGTCTTTCCTTTTCTTTCTTTTTTAAAAGGCAGTAAATTCACATTTCTTGTGCAAAAAGAGTCTTCAAACTGTAGTCCTGTCACCTGAGAGCCTTGACAGGGGATCTAAACTCTCCCAAGAAGGTTTTCAGAGCAGCATGTGTTGCGAGAAGGTGTTTGAAAGGGTTTTCTAATGCTTATGCAGGAGGGGATGGATAGGGGACCCGTGTAAGGTTTGTGGTACAGTGCTCACTTGGGAACATAGTGCTTCATGACAGAACTCTCTTCCTGAACCCCTAACATCTCTAGGTATTGATTCCATCTTTAAGTTACTGTTAGTAAGCTGTTCCTGTGTTAAATGTGTATTATGAAGTGTCAGGAGAGAGTGTTAACGCTTTCAAAGTCCAAGAAAGTTTTAAAAAATGTTCCTTTACCCAACTTAAAATTTGTAGCAAAATTAGTACTGGATGGGATATAGTTTTTGCATCCCACCAAAATTCAAGATTTCATAAATGTTATCACTTAGCATAGAGACATAGTGGAGTTTTTTTAATGAAGAGGTGCAGGGAGACCAATGCAAGACTGAGGCAAGGACATCACAGATGGCAATTCACAATCCCTGTTTTGCTGGACTCATTCCATGGATTACAGCTGGCAATCCCAGAGCCATGCTCTTGACTGTTTTAAAGGGTTTGTAAAACTCCCCAGATATTTACTTGTACATTTATGAAATTAGCCCTTGAGTTAAAGTAAAACTCATTTAAAATTGGGTAGTGCACTGTGTCCATTTTCCTGGCAGAGGGTGGAAGACTTCCTGTTAGAGAAGTGGAAGAAGGCAAAAAGTCTTACGGTGTAGCTACTCAAGACAGAAGTGCAAGACCTAGATCCAAAGTAGTCAAAGCAATGATTCGAGTTAAAGTCCTGACTATAAAGAAGTATTTTAGGGACAGCTATGCTTTGCTTCTGATTTTCATTCTAGACCTGATGAAAATTTCAATAAAACTGTTGTCTCCTTGGGCACCCTTGCTCTTTTTTTTTTTTTTTTTTTTTTTTTTTTTTTTTTTTTTTTTTTATGAGCTGATTTCTCTTCCTGTCTTTGTTATTAAAACACTGTCCAGCTGAAGAGACCAAAGGTTAGGAAATACGTGACTCAGAATAGCAATGTTCCACTGGTTCCTGTGCTGTTTGTGGAAACTAAAATTCAGTCTGCAAACTCTTAAGTTACTTTTGATTCTGTCACCTCAAAGTAGCTTAGGTTTGAAGCTGTTTGGTACTTTTTTTTTTCCTGGTATGTGAGTCGCACTTCCTTTTGTGTAATTTAAGGAGATGGTAGGAACTACATGGGGGATGCAGGGGATCTGAGGACTTGAAAATAATGCTATCTTCCCTTTAAGAGCTCCATGGATGATTGACAGCCTTAGCTATTTGGTGCAATATTAGAGGCTGAGATCTCTACTAAATGGTTTGGAAAGTGATGAATGAGAGAAGATTTGAAGGTTGTATGTTACCTAAGCCATTGTATTGCTGTGGTCCTGTGTCATTGTCTTTTCCTTTTTTGTATGCTTTGGTATAGTCTAATGAACTATGTAGTGTTGTGCTGTGCAAAAAGCTGCTGGTAAGACTAAAAAAGGAAAAAAAAATGAGGACTGAGTCCTAGAATCTTGATCCCTGTATTGAGAGAGGGAAGGTTGTCTTTTCAGCTTTCTCCTTTCTGTGCTTACTCCTTGCTTACTCCTTTCCCTTTGCTGCTGCCTCAAGCCTCTGTTGTTTTCTCAACCTCTGCCTACTTTTTCCCCCTTTCTAGCAGGAATTCACATGCGTTTTATTAACTTACATTAAAAAAAAGCTTTGAGGACTTTTTGACCTCATGCTCAAATTATGTGTTCTGTTTTTTTTTTCTTTCTTTCTTGAGACTATCCTCCAAGAAACAAACTTTAATAACATGTTGTAGGTCCTTTTGAGATTCTGCCAAGAGATTTCAGATTTCACAGCAGTCTTTCTCTGACTACTGTACCCAAATCAGTGGGTTGCAATTCTCTAAGTGTTTTGGTGAGTGATTCCACCTGAATGTGAGGGGAAATTTCTTCACTGTGAGAGTGACAGAGCAGTGGAACAGGTTGCTCAGAGAGGTTGTGGAGTCTCCTTCTCTGGAGATGCTCTAACATGCTGTAGGTGATGCTGATTGAGCAGTAGGTTTGGACTAGATGATCTCCAGAGGTCCCTTCCAACCTTACTGATTCTATGATTAAATGATTCTATGATTCCCCAGCACATTTCCCTGGTTTGCCTAGAGCCTGCTTGTGTAACAGGTATGCTAAACATTGCTGTCTTAAATGCCCTACAGGTACTGGGATAAATGGTGAGACTGGTACAGAAGGTGCAGAAGCAGCATAGTTGGCATCTAAATGTGCTACAGAAATTTTGAAACTTTCTGCTCAAAGTGGGATGGGAAGGTGGAAAAAACAGTATCACAGGAATATATTGCTCAAAAGACAAGGGTCTCAAACGGGTGCAACAACTAACCTTTCCCTCCTGCCTAGGATTTCAAAGTCCTATTTGTAGCCTGGAAGCAAGAAACTGAATTTGTGTTCAAGCCAGTGCTTTGTGTCATAATACTCTGTGCAAGAACTGGACCAGCTGGCGAACCATAAAGTCAGAATAAATACTATGTTAGTTTTATTCAGGAATTAAACCGGAGCTTGTAATTTATTGTTGATGTGAACAGACAAAAATATTCAAGTTCCTATCTTTAGAATATTTAAATAGAGAGGGATTGAAAGAGCCAAATTTAGAGCAGTTATGCTTGTTCTGTGCAGAATAGGATTTTCTTAAAATTCATGGCTCTTTTATTCGTTTTCCATAGAATAGTCCTTCAAATTTTTGGTGGTGTATATCCCAGCATCTGTTACCTATTTAAAAACTATGGCAGTTTTGCTAACACATTCAGCTTTAGCAGCTTCTTTTCTAATTAAAAAAGGCTTGTTTTGAGCTGAAGAACCTATGGCTACACTGTTTAACTCTGGAGTCCAATGCAAAGCTTGCTGTATTTAAACGCTAATGCGAACTCTATAGTAACCAGTGATGATCTGCTAATGGAAGTCTGACATTTGTGTGCATAGATTATATCAAGGACAGTTGTCTTCAGTTGTGTCTCTGAACATATTTGTCTTTGCAGGTGAAAAAAGCCAAGATGCAAGAATCCAGAGAACAAAGCTTAAGGTGTGTAATTCTGAATTTGATTTTAGTGTGGAACAGTTATTAGTGTCCTCTTTTCATTGTAAAGTTTCATTTTTAGAAGCTTGCATATCACTGTATTTTTCACAGAAATAGGGCAAACTTTGGTATAATTTGGAGGTGAAATTCCAAATAAAAAACTTTAATTGGTCCTTTTGATATTAAGCTTTTATAAAAGTGGCTACAGAGAATTTTAATTGCATCATCAATAATCAAGTTTTTCACATAATCTGATGAGCAAGCTCTGTCATGTATAATATGTATTTATTCCAGTGAGACTTGGAATATTCTAATAGCACGAGTGTCTGAGCTGTGATTCTCAACAAAATGCTGTGAATAACTGTTTTGAGATATTAAAAGTTCTAAAATTGATAGCATCTTTCATTTAAAATTGGTAGATTGATGTACAGTTTTTGCTTATTAGAGGCTTTCTAATATATGTCATGTTTAAGAATTAATCACTAATTGATTTTTCACTAATTGGGGAAATGCTTTAGATTTATGGGCTATAAAGGAGCTGAGAGCACCACAGGTAGGTGTGATCGTGTAGAAGTGAACGGTGTAGCTTCCCCTTCGGTGTGTTGCCCTGCTTCAGTGCAATTGGAGCTTTCCTATAGATTCAGGAGCCTTGTGATTCAGCCTGTGGAGGTAAAAACATCCTTGTATGGTGTTTAAGAATAGAATGGGGAGAGATAAAATTGTATTTCTAATTTAATTGTAGCTCTGTTCAGATATTGTTGCTGTATTTTGATGAAACTTTATGTATGGTTTTAAGTTTGACCTTTGAAATATTTTAAGTGATTTTTTTTAGATCCGTTTCTCTATAGTAGTACGATATTCAGCCAAGGTCACTCTGGCTGTAGTTGTTTCAGCTGAATTGTGGAAGTGAGAGAAGGAACAGCTATAGCCAGTGAGGGTGTTCTCTCTTGGGAACATTAAGCATCCAGTAGCCTAAAAGGGTCTTAAAACCACTGTCCTGAGCACGTACTCTGCTTTTAAGGCTAGTCCGCAGAAGATTATCAGTGGTTTAAGGCAGCCACAGTGAAAGTGAGCATTTTTCTTTCAGGCAGTGAGAACTGCTGAGTTGTAAATGATTGCAAATGAGAACATGTCCCAAGAGCGCAGGGTGTGTTGAGGCGTAGCAGAGAGAAAGTGAAAAGAAACATGGGCTGATATAGTATGATCAGGAACGTTATTTTATCTATGAGGTCTTCCACAGGAAGTAATCGCAACAAGCAGCTGTACAGAGCTTGAGCTGTTTGCAAGCAGCATGCAATTTAACAGCCACAAATTGTGCTATGTAATGAGAGGATTTTTTTTATTTTTCTCAAAAATAATGGTAGACAGATACCTTGGTCTTCGTATTTTTGTGCAAAATTCAGAATTTCTTATGGAAGTTTTTTCAGCTGCTATCATTGAAAGCTAGTTGGGAGGCTGTCTCACTGCTGGATTTGTCCCTGAAGGCCAGTGTTTGGACATCATTGAACTGGGTGTCAGTTTTGGACTTAAATGTTCACAGGTTAACCGACTATTTTTGAATTTGTAGAATACTATTTCAGTTACATGACAATGTTTGCTTTAATCGTATGTATAATATTAAGGATATTTTCTTAATGAAATTGCTTTTTCCTTTTATAATTGCCTTGTTGGCTTTAATTTTATTATTGAGAGTCAAGTGACACAGCTTTTCCTGTTCACACGGGGAGGTTGTTGACACCATCAGAATAAAGTGTAGATGCCGAGGCCCCAGTTGTACAAGGTGAAAGAGCCAGTGCAATAGCTTATTCTTGCTGAGGAGTTGCCTCCTCATAGCCCATCCTTTCCACCGTATGTGCTGCTGGCTGGATCCCTCTGTAAGCTGATTCTGTTCCTTAATGCAGCAAAAATAACTGCACAGTTTCTGTGCTAAATTAGCAAGTTAAACTCTGGTAGTGGAAAAACCTGAGGGAGGTCTGGGCTGGTGCAGGGGACCGGGAGGCAACACTTGGGCAGGGGAAAGGAAGTTCCTGCTTTCCTCTGCAGACAGCAGTGACAAGTTGAGTCACAGCCCACTGGGCAGAGCTAGTGGAATATAATAAGGTACAAAGCTAGTTTTGGTTAATGGTCAGTATTCCTCTGTTAGGAGGGCCAAAACCAGATGTGCAAAGATGTTAATGGAAAGATTTATAATGCTAACGATTAGCCTTTGCTTGTCTTACCAGTCATGTGAGCAACGCAGAGGTCAGTGATCAGAAACCTGAATCTTCAAGCCTTGGTCCAAACCTTCCCATGTCAAGTGAGAGTAAGTATCCTCCTGAACTTTACAGATCCCGCTCTCTTTCCTGTTTTTTTTTCTACTGGTTTTGTTACTTTGCATCATCAAGCACAAGCTTTGTCTCCTCCTTATAGTCCTTAGTCTGTCCTAGCCATCAGCTTTAAGATGAAGATCTGCTGTGATGCATTAATGCCTGCAGTTAGGTAGGCTAATAGTAGGCAAATACCTTTTTCTATCATCTACCTTGTTTGTATGACTTGCCCCCAACTTGCTGCTGTGTCTTATCTGCCTTTTATTTTATTCTTTTACGGGAAGAGGTTGAACTGATCAGTAATAATGCATAATGTAGGAGAATTCTATTTTCACAAATCATTATCTCTACACAAAAGACCTTTTGTAATAATGTACCAATGCTTAATGTCAGACACAGAACTATATCAAATGTCTGCAGAAATTTGTTATAAAATAAAAGAAGGGGAAATTATATTTAAAAGGAAGAATAGTAGGGAAGAGGATATAATTAGCTAAAGTGAAGATTAAGAAAAAAAGTTGCAGAAATAGGTTTACAACTTAACATAGCAATATTATTCTTTAATAAACATATACGCCTTCACATATAAACTTTCTTTGATAAACATATACATTAAATATACAATGAATATTAAGTAATAGAAAACTTATGTTTGTGAAGTCCTCAGGAGAAATGTCAGAATAACAGATGCTCAGTGTAAGCCTTTAAATCCAAGTATTCCCAGTCTGCATTGCCTGTTACATCCTTACGTTTCATGCTGTGAGTTAACACACGGCACCAGAGGGAGGTGGTTCATTGAGCTTTCAGGGGGTTCAGCGTGTGGCTGATGGTTTGTATTTCTGAACCAGCACTCAGATGATGTTACAAAGAGGTTAGCAATAATAGGACTGTTCTGAATAGTGAAAGCCAGGCTGGTGGAGCACATGTTGCTGGCAGCTAGAGCAGATACTGAGGCAAACTATGCTGCCATTCATGTCCAGGCTTCTTCAAGGTGTTTGGTTGACTCACTCCAGCAGGGAGATAGGAGAATGCAATCTATTGTAGGGTTTCTAATTGAGAAGCCAGGCCCGTGGAGTGAGGCAAAGAGAAAGCTAAACTGTTAGCCTGGATCCACTGCCAGGCAGGATCTGAATCTGTGCGCTGAGTGTACTACCAGTGTGTAGAGACAGCCAAGGTGGCTGTCCAAGTCTGGTGGTTGCGCTTGTAGATCTCAACTGATAAATCCATGCATTATGCAGACTTTCAGTCACAAACGCCATTTAGCTCAGAGACCACTGCCCCATACTACACTCTGGGAGTGACGTGTAGCAAAGGGGCTTCTCATTGCCAGTTGCTGTGCTGGGGTCCTGCGCATCCTAACTTTCCTAGTTTCGGTAAACAGCTGAGTATTTATCAGATCAGGTCTTCTGAATCCATTATTTATTTATTTATTTCTATCGTAGAATCAGTAAGGTTGGAAGGGACCTCTGGAGATCATCTAGTCCAACCTCCCTGCTCAGCAGCGTCACCTACTGCATGTTAGACAGGGGTCCATCCAGGCGGGCCTTGAAGATCTCCAGAGAAGGAGACTCCACAACCTCTCTGGGCAACGTGTTCCAGTGCTCTGTCACTCTCACAGTGAAGAAATTCCCCCTCACGTTCAGGCGGAACTTCCTGTGGTTCAGTTTGTGCCCTTTGCCTCTTTTCCTATCACATGGGACAACTGGAAAGACTTTGCCCCCATCCCCTTGACACCCTCCCTTTAGGTGCTTATACACATTGATAGGATTCCCCCCTCTTAGTCTTTTCTCCTCCAGGCTAAAGAGGCCCAGCTCTCACAGCCATTCCTCAGAGGGCAGATGCTCCAGCTCTCTGATCATCCTCGTAGCCCTGCGCTGGACTCTCTCCAGTAGCTCCATGTCTCTCTTGTTCTGGGGAGCCCAGAACTGGATGCAGTACTCGAGATGAGGCCTCCCCAGGGCTGAGGAGAGGGACAGGATCACCTCCCTCGACCCGCTCACAACACTCCTTTTCATGCACCCCAGGAGACCATTGGCCTTCCTGGCCACAAGGGCACATTGCTGGCTCGTAGTCAGCTTGTCATCCACCAGCACTCCCAGGTCCTTCTCTGCAGAGCTGCTCTCCAGAAGGTCAGCCCCCAGCTTGCACTGGTGCTCAGGGTTATTTCTCCCTAGGTGCAGGACTCGGCACTTGCCCTTGTTGAACCTCAGGAGGTTCCTCTCCGCCCAGCTCTCCAGCCTGTCCACGTCTCTCTGAATGGCAGCACAGCCCTCTGGTGCATCAGCCACTCCTCCCAGCTTGGTATCATCAGCAAACTTGCTGAGGAGGCACTCTGTCCCCTCATCCAGGTCATTGATGAAAAAGTTGAACAGGATGGGACCCAGTACTGAGCCCTGGGGGATGCCACTAGCCACAGGCCTCCAACTGAACTCCATGCCACTGATGACAACCCTCTGAGCTCTGCCTTTCAGCCAGTTCTCAATCCACCTCACTGTCCACTCGTCTGACCCACACTTCCTGAGCTTCTCTAGGAGGATGTTATGGGAGACAGTGTCAGAAGCCTGGCTGAAGTCAAGGTACACAATGTCCACTGCTCTCCCCCCATCTACCCAGTCAGTCATTCCATCATAGAAGGCTATCAGATTGGTTAAGCAGGATTTCCCCTTCGTGAATCCATGCTGGCTACTCCTGATCAGGTGATCTTTTCCTCCATATGTCTGGAGATGACATCCAGAATGAGCTGTTCCATCACCTCTCCAGGGACGGAGGTGAGGCTGACTGGCCTGTAGTTGCCTGAGTCCTCCTTCTTGTCCATTTTGGAAGTGACATTGGCTTTCTTCCAGTCCTCAGGCACCTCTCCAGTTCTCCAGGACCTTTCAAAGATGATGGAAGTGGCCTGGCAATAACATCCACCAGCTCCCTCAGTACCCGTGGGTGCATCCCATCCGGGCCCAGGGATTTGTGAATGTCTAGCCTGCCAGAAGATCTCTAATCCTATCCTCCTCAACCAAGGGAAAGTCTTCCTTTCTGTAGACTTTCAGCCTGCCCTCTAGGGTCTGGGATTCTTGAGGGCTGCCCTTAGCAGTGAAGACTGAAGCAAAGAAGGCATTCAGTAATTCTGCCTTCTCTGTATCCTTTGTCACCAGGGCCCCTGCCCCATTCAGCAGTGGGCCCACATTTTCCCCAGTCCTCCTCCTGCTACTGATGTATTTAAAGAAGCCCTTCCTGTTGTCCTTAACATCCCTTGCCAGACTCGATTCCAGCTGGGCCTTAGCCTTCCTCACAGCATCTCTACATACTCTATACTCTGCATTCCTATAATTCTCCCAAGTAGCCTGTCCCCTTTTCCACAGTCTGTGTACTTTCTTCTTCTGTCTGAATCTGGCCAAGAGCTCCTTGCTAATCCATGCAGGTCTCCTGCTCGGTTTGCTGGACATGTTTTTCCTTGGGATGCACCGCTCTCGAGCTTGGAGGAAGTGATGCTTGAATAGTAGCCAGCTCTCCTGGACCCCCCTTCCTTCTAGGGTCTTAACCTGTGAGATTCTTCCAAGTATGTCTCTGAAGAGCCCAAAGTCTGCTCTTCTGAAGGTTGCAATCCTGCTTATTGCCTTAGTTCCTTCCTGCAGGATCCTGAATTCCACCATCTCATGGTCACTCCAGCCAAGGCTGCTCCCAACCTTCACATCTCCAACCAGGCCCTGTCTGTTGGTTAGGACAAGGTCCAGCAGGACACCCTTCCTCATAGGTTCCTCCACCATTTGTGACAAGAAGTTATCATCGATGCACTTGCAGGGGCCTCCCGGACTGTTTGTGCCTTGCTATGTAGTCCTTCCAGCAGATAACAGGGTGGTTGATGCCCCCCATGAGAACCAGGGCCTGTGATTGTGAGCCTCCTTCCAGCTGTCTATAGAAGGCCTCATTGACTTTCTCTTCCTAGTCAGGTGGCCTATAGTAGACACCCACAACAGTGTCCCCCATGTTAGCCTGTCCTTTGATCTTCCCCCATAAGCTCTCGACTGCCTCCTCCTCCACTCCTAGGCAAACTCCATGCATTCCAATTGCTCTCTCACATAAAGAGCAACTCCACCACCTCACCTTCCTGGCCTGTCTTTCCTAAAAAGCACAAAGCCATCCATGACAGTCTTCGAGTCATGTGAGCTATCCCACCATGTCTCTGTAATTGCAATGAGATCATGGCCCAGCGACCGCACACAGATCTCCAGCTCCTCCTGTTTGTTCCCCATGCTGCGTGCATTGGTGTACAGGCATTTCAGAGAGGTAGTCATGCCTGTAGGTTTCCCAGGAAGGGTGTAGGGGTCCCCCATAGCCATGTCCCACACGCACATCCCCAGCCGCGTGCACCTGTTGGAGGTCCCCCCCCCAACCCGAGTTGCGTTTTATTGACTACCCTTTCTCTCTGACTCTCCCCTTTCCCCTTCCTACCTAGTTCAAAGCCCTCTTTACCAGGCTGGCCAACCTGTTGGCCATTATTTAAATGAATCCTAGGTTAAGATATGTCAACTCTTCACACAGTAGTTCAACCCCCCCCCCCCTCTGCCCACAACCCAGAATGCTGTAATTAGGATCTGTATCATGTGGGGTATAGAAAAACCATAGACAATGTTAAGTGAGGTGAGTTTGCACATTTCTTTCTTGATTTTTGCAGCTTTAGTGACTTTCTCTTAACAGTTTTAGAGTGTAATTACCATGGATTTATTTAAATAGAAAAATGAAAGCATCCCATTATATGCAACTGTCAGATTTCTTCAGAGGTCACCCATGTTCAAACTCTGAGCATTGCGCATTACAGTTCAGCCTTTCATCACTGATGTGTAGGATTTAAAGCCTACTGAGCTGGGAGCAGGAGAACAACAGAGACAGGGACCTGTGTAGATAACTGGTTAGGGAAGACTGGAGTGTTGTTTAGAGCCAGCGCGACTCGGGCTAAGATGTAACGGGTCCTTCCTGGAAGGCCTTGAGGCTAGGGGTATGAGACTGGGGCCTGACTGCCTTCCCTCACCCCAGCAAAATGAACAAAACTCCTTTCCTGTTGCCGTCCTTGAAGGAAGGAGAGATTGCGGGAACCATGCTCTGGGTACAAAGTATGTAGAAAAGGCATGTTCTCTGCTGTTACTTTTCCTTTAGCAGGAGTCAAGCTGATAATCTGTTTGTAGAAGAAAATGAGTCTTGAGGACGTAGTGTATTCAGAAAGAGTGTTCACCTATGCTGAGCCAGGTTTGTTCTGTGTCCAGGCTGGGGAAAAAGAAGTGTAAACCCTAGTAAAACATGCATCCTGGTCTGGACTCTGTTCCATGGTACAGAAATGATATGTTGTGTTTGGATGCATGTGAAGACTTTTAGCATATTCAAGGTCTTGGGAAGGGTGAAGATCAGGGCTGTAGAAGGACAGTTGCAGAAGCTGATGGTTCCAACTTCTAAAGAGAAAGCTCATTCTTACAAAGTGAGAAATAGTATAAGCTGAAGCATTTACCTGCCAAATTAGAAAGAAAAGCATTTTTGTGCCATTTTAACAATGTGTTTTCTGAGAATTTACTTTAAATCAGATATCTAAGGCACTTAAAAAAAAAAAAAACTTTGTAAATACTGTGTCTTGCTTAAAATGAATTCTGTATGCTGATATTCAATTGTCATTATTTGTTGTTTTTTGAAATGTATTCTCATGTATACTTATACAAACTACTTTTTTTTTTCAGTTATGACATGCACTGATTATATTCCAAGGTCATCAAATGATTATACCTCACAGATGTATTCTGCAAAGTAAGTTGAACAATTGTTACTAAGTTCTATAAGTCAGCTTTCTGAAGGAGTCTTTTTGCATGTTCGTATATTTCTGTAGTGCTGTAAATCACACTTTAATATCTGCTAGGCAACAGTAATTCCATCCTGTAGATAATGTCACACATTAAAGCTATCAGAAGCGACTGTTTGGCTTCAGTGGGAGTTATATTATGATCACAAGGAGCCATGAAGCCCTAGGTATGATTAACAACACAACACATGTTGTAGAATATTTCCTGTAATATTTGGAGAACAAACAAAGTGGACATAAATGAATATAAGGGGAATATAGGATCCTCTAGTCTTCATCATGTTTGGAGATCTTAATAGTTCTTCCCATCGCTTGGTATAGTAGGCCTTAGTCCCCTGTGTTCGCTTCTGTATAATATCTCCATTTGTTCCAGCAATTTTGACATTTAAACTATATAATTGTATTAGCTTGAGGATTTGGTGACACAAGACATGATGAGTCAGTCAAACTAACTACTCATGCCTGTTGAAACAGGGAGTTCTTACTCCCCCTTTTTCTCTGCCTTCACAGTCCTGAAATAAATAGTAGGACTCTGTCCTCATGGAGGAAGAGTCCTAAGCACCTGCTGTTTTCACCTGGTTTAACTGGGAGAAACAGTCAGCACATGTAAACATCAAGAGCCTGTCAGATTGTGAAACGCAGGTGGGTAAGAGCATAAGTCAGTTCAAATCATTCCATCTTTCTCAAGCAACCTTTTTGTGTGTCTTTGGGCTTGGAGGATGAAAACTGCATAACGTGAATAGTTCTTTATTTTGTTTGTTCCTTTTTTTCATAAGGCCATATGCACATATCCTTTCTGTACCTGTGTCGGAAACGATGAGCCCTTATCCTGGTCAGACTCAGTACCAAGCACTACAGCAGTCTCAGCCCTATGCCATCTACCCTCAAACGACCCAAACCTACGGACTACCTCCTTTCGGTAAGAAGGGATTTTTCAAAGGCTTCTTAGTGCCTGCAGTTACTGTCTTGGTATCATTAAAAAGCAGATGTTAAACGAGCTTCTCAGATGTGTTGCAAAAAAGAGCTTACAGGTCAGCATGTGTTTGACTTAAATTGTAGATAGTTTGAAAAAAGGCAATGGTGTGTTTAAGTGGCAGTAGCTTTGGTTTAGAGCATGTCATCTCTGCATGAGCCTTCATGTTATAAAACGTTATTTTTGTTTGTTTGTTTGTTTTTTTACAAAGCTGTTCTGTTGGCCAGTAAATCAAGTGGATCTCTGTGAAGCCTGACAGATGTTTCTTAGCTTGGAATCATAATTTCTTCAGTTCAATTAGGATCTTCAGTTCAGTTGGGATCATAATTTTCTTCAGTTGTTGTGTAGCTGCGTTTGTGCTGTTTGCCTGTAAGGTAAATCACACACAGCCCCATACTGCAGCATCTCTGCTGAAGATATTTTCCCTTTCCTTTTTGCTGGGCAGGAGTAAGACTTCATCATCTCATGTTTTACCGAATGTAGATCTCAGTGCTAAAATCTTTCCAAGGCTAACTCAGTAAAAAGTTTGCTTAAGGTGTTCTAATAAATGAGTCTTCTGTTAGATGTTCTATTTTTTGCAAATGATTTGAGTGCTGTCTTAATTTAGCATCTAAAGTTAAATGTCAAGGTTTGAACTATTTTCCCTGTGCATCCTTTATAGTGGATGAAAAGAAAGATGCACCTTCAGGGATATTGATCTGTTCTAGTAGAAGATAGTTGCCATTTTTCTCCAAAGGGAGTTGAGGATGAGTAACACAGATAGAAACACCACAGCTAGTAAAGGGTGCTGTTTGGTGTTTCCTTGTACTTTCTTTATTGAAGTTTCAGGTGCTGGAAAAAAAAATTGTGATTCACTATCCTTTCATGTATGAGATTATATGACTGATTATCAAAAATTACCATTTTAACTTCTCTCTTTGTTTCTGAACTTGCCCTGCTTAGTTTAATATGTGAATATATATAAAAATGTAACCGCCTCTCCAAAATGTGGGGTGATGGAGGCTGTTCCCCCCATGGCATCTAGCTCTATTGAGGGGGGAAGAGCATATTGTCCTTCCAGGCAGATAACACAGTGGAACACATCGTGTGTTGTTAGAGAGCAATACAGCTGTGAGATAGCTGTGAAATATTTGTTTCTGGACTTTGTAATAACACTGAACAGCTATAATGGAGCCTCTTGCGGATTTATTTGTACTGGTAAAATCTTAGGACCTCAGGATGTAAAAGTGCGACTCTTTCCTTGGCTAAAGAACTAGATGTCTTTGAATAAAAACAGCAACATTTATGGCTGTTAACCACTGTCACAGTGCCTACTTTTATGTGCATTACAAGACATTGACTTGTCATGGTATCTCTGGAAGATAGCGTAGAAAAGCTGATGCAACTCAGCTCAGTTCTGTTAGACACGAGTTACATTCCTAATTCTGTTTGAAGTGATTTGGCACTAATTGTTATTCTTTGTGAGAAAGGTCAACGTATAAAATATACTTGTCTATCTTTTATATACCTATTTACATATATGCACACATGCCCTTGGGATTAGTGGAAATGAATTTTCTTGTGGTTGAGAGTTCCTTAGGAACAAAAGGATGGGTTTACAGTAGCTGGGACACAGGGTGTTAATTGAACGGTATCTCCCAAATCATATTTGCCTTATATTAATGCTGAGAAACACTGTTCTAACACTAATAGCTTGAATACTATAAAGTGGAAAGTATACTGCGAAGTATAAAGCTTTGCAGGATCTAAGCACTGGCGTGCTTTATTAGCAACTCAAGGCTCTTAAGGAAAATAGGGGAGTTTAGTTGGCTGAGGGTATTTGCTACTTCTGCATTTTTAGCTCAGTCCCGGCCAGTAATGATCAAAAATGACTACCATTTCGGAGGTTAAGAAACAAGCAAACAGAAAAATCCCTCTGCCTCAAGATTTCTAGTGGGTGAGAACCTAGCTGATTCTGTGTTTAGGTATGGTGGAGAACCAAAGGTCACCATGAGCTTTGCTTTCTGAACTCCCCTTTGTTTTTCCAAGAGGGGTGTTCTCTGGAAAGCTGAATCAGTGCAAAGAAGTTTAATGCTGTGTCCATACCGAAGTCTTTGATTGCCAAGTGCGATTTGTCTACTGCCTTTCTAAACACTCTGCTCCTTGTCTTTTTTGGTGCTATTTTAATGTTAGGTATTGTCATGATGCTGCCTCAGGCTCTTGGTGAAGGATGGATGTCCAAAAATGTGTCTGATTTTCTAACTATGCCAGCTGGTCTAATAAAAGACATTATTCTTAGCACAAACCACATTCAGCCCCATGTTATGATCATTAGAATATACTTCTCTTTCTCTGCGTCTCTACGTTTTACTTTCATTGCCTTGTTGCACTGTTTTTTGCTCTGTTCTGAAAAGTGGCTTTGAGTTGCATTTATTTGGTGTTTATGGATAGTTTGTTGTGGACCGTGCTCTGAGACTTCCTTGTACGTTCTTAGGTATTTTGATACGGTGTTTTTAAAAGATTGCATAAATATGCGGAATGCTATACTAAAGTGTTAGGCCAAGGTGTATAAGAAGGTGATTTAGACTTAGGCTCTAAAAATTTAGACACTATTAGTTTTTGAGCTTGCTCCTTTTTTTCCAAAGGTTCTGGAATTTGAGGGTATTTAGTTAACTATTAATTTCTTTTGTTACATTCAGAGTACCTTCTGAAGACCTTGGCAGAAGAGATCAGCATTGTCTGTTGACTTCATTAGAAACTGTTGTCTGTTGAGCATCTTCAGAAATATGATCTGCTACTGAAACATCTTGATATAGATGTCTTGATCTGCTTTTAAATACCTGTATTTTTAATCTCAATTGAAGTGTTTGGAAAATGCTACAAGATATGTTTTTAGTAATGGAAGTCATACTGGCATAATACCTGTTTAATCTCATGGAGCAGATGGGTCTTGCATTGTCTGATTGACAGGTGGAAAGTTGAAGACTGAACATGTATGGTGCAAATGAAATATTCTACAAATTATGTTTCTGGTCACACGATTTCTATTGAGTGGGTGGGAACTTGGCCAACTTGAGCAGAATTTTTTAAGCACAATCTCAAAAGGCCTGTTGCAGGTATTTGGGTGACTTCCCACTGTGTATTTGTTTCTACACCAGAGAAGGAATTACAGACTGTCTTAACAGGAACAAAGCAGATATATTTTGTGTGTGAAATTCAAGCACGCTGACAAACACAGCCATACTTTCAAGACTACCTAGTTCAGGGGACTGCTTTCAGAAAAGAGATTTCCTGCGTTCTTGCCTGTTTGTCACTTGTCCTTGTGCCGTAATACGTTTTGTTGTTGCTTAATACATTGTTATGCACAAGATGTACTTGTGGTCTGAAGTGATTTACTAAAGTATCGTTAAAATAAGAGTAATGACATACAAAATTATAAACTTGGTTGTAAGATGGTGTTAGAGACACACTGTGGATGGGATGGTTTACATTAACTCTAGAAAAAAACTGGTCTGTCCTGTGTGGGGCCTTTCTCTGTGTGTACATGTCTCCTTTGACATTCTTGTGCCTCCCTGCAGTGGTGCTGCCTTGGAATGGGGAGGGCTTTTGTATCCATTCACCCTTCTTTCTTTGCACCATATTTGAAACACTGCTAGTTTATAAATACTGTCTTGCAGAATATAGAGAAGGATGTGCCAGCACGCCAAGAGTGTGACCTGCTCTGTAGAAAATAGAACACACACATCAAGAGAGGACCAAGAGACAGCTATGAACAGCTAGAGCTGAAAGATGCCTTGACATATGAACTAAGTCAGCTCCTGCACACAACCAGCCAACCCTACTAACACCCCTGACGTGTTTGTCTGACCTGGTGATTAAAAAAAAAAAAAAAAAAAAAAAACTATAATAATTACTCTGCAGTGGTGGTTTGTGTTTCACCTTCGCAGTGATCAGGCGCTTGCATGTATTCTGTGGTTGTCTAATTTTGTTGCTGTTGCTGCCACTTGCCCATCTTCTTCACATCTTCAGGAAATGTTGGTCACTGCTTTCTCTAACAAAGTATTTACATACTTGAAGATTATGGCACTTTTCTTTCTAGATTAAACAAATACAATTCCTTCAGCTCTCCTTAGAGGACATGTTTCCCATATGTTTTATTCAGAGTTTCTGCAGTGTACCTACAGTCTTTCTTAAATCAATCTTTCCCACGTGTTTGCTGGTTAGGATGGTCTGAGAGCTCTGGAACGGTAACAAAGACCTAACTTTAAAGCTGAAGATTCAAAACCCTGGGGTGGCTATGTGGATAGCTGACTTAGTTTGACTAACAGGTGACGTTGATTCATTTACGTGCCCAGTGTCAAATAGCCGTTGCAGGACTTAATTCCGGCAAAGCTACAGTGTGGAAGGTACTCTTGGAATTGCTACTCTTGTGTGGTTGTAGCAGCTTCCTTGGTGTCTAGGTAAGAGAAACTCCTTGACTGTACCTCCTATAGCGAATGAAAGGCTGCAGTTGGCTTTTTTAGCCTTGGTACTGCTTTTTCCCTTCCTGAGTTGGATGGGTTTAAGATGGAGAGTGGTCTGGCTATTTTGCTGGCCCTTAACTGTGTATCTAACTCTCAATATTCCTCATCTTTCCACATTGCATACTCCTGCTTCCTACATTTTAAGTAGATCTTCTCAACTCATTCGTGCTTTCTGACAGCAGGCCAGGGAGAAATGCCTTTAACATTGACTGCCAGTGAAACCTGGGCTGGTCTCAGTGGTTAGACTCTTTGCAATAGGGATTGCAGCAGCTTTAACTAGTAGTTGTATTTCAAACTCTGAGTTGATAATTTTGAATCAAAAATCCTATAAAGAGGTGGTCAGCAGAGGCTTTTTCTACACTGTCAGTCTGGTATTGAAAGAGTAAAAGTACTTTTCCTCCTCTACCACCGTTAAGGATAGCATTTTCTTCCAAGGAAAGTTTTATCTACTTCTTATGAACAGGTCTTGGTCCAGGATAGTGGAGATGCAGAGAAAATTGGAGCATCTCAAGTCAATGACAGTCAACTTTCAGCCCCTAGCTGGATCCGCAGGACTTACAATTGCAAAAGATAGAAAACTGGAGTGATTTCAGAAGCAGTTAAACTGAGGCCTGAAGAGATCTGAAGAACAACGCTTTAGATTAGTTACTCCGTCAGATCTTGTTTTTACCAATTTAAGTGCAGCAGACTAGATGTTAAAACAACATATGAGCTGAAACCACACTGCTTATATGTACCTTGTATATATGGGTTAAAGTCCCATTGCTGTATGTGTGCTTTTGCCTAGTGCCCTTAGAAATGCTTTCTGAAATGGTTTGAATGACAGGAAATCTGGAGGAAATGTTACTTAGATTTTTTTTTCCTTTGTAGCTCTGTTTTCCCTGTTGTCAGTCTGTGAAAATGACTGACTTGTTTCTAAGTATTCAACCCAAGCCAGGTGAATTCAGGGGCTGACCTTGACTTCAATAGATGCCAACTCCAACCCAACTATGCGATAGTTGAGGTTATTTGCAGTGCTGTGCAATTCAGCCCAAGCATCAGAGGGATTAGCAGTTCCTTTGTACCAGTGTCGCAGTGAATCTTACTGTTACTGTAAGGGATTTTTAACTGAAAGCCTTGGAAATTTGGTCTTGTTGGTGTTTTTAATTTTCTCTTTTTCAGCTAATTTTGTCAGCAGCTCTAATCTATGTGCAGCCTGACAATCAACACTGAATATTGCAAAAATTAAACAATGTTTTCCATGTGTGATTTGTTGTTTGTGACAAGCAAAAACCTTAATCTGAGGAAGCAGCATGCTGTTTGGTCCCAGCATATCTGTTTGTAACTGGTCCAATTTATCTGATTCAGGTGCACTGTGGCCAGGTATGAAACCTGAAAGTGGTTTAATTCAGACTCCATCTACAAGTCAGCACAGTGTGCTTACCTGCACTACAGGGTTAACCACAAGCCAACCCAGCCCAGCACATTATTCTTATCCCATTGAAGGTAACTTGGCATGGTTTTTTATCTGCATCTCTCTCCACCTAATTGAGTCCAGATTCCACAAATAGAGAGGCTTGCACGTTTTTCTGTAGTTTGTGCATGCTTCGTTATGCTTTTGTCTCTTTTCTGTGTGTGTGTGTTTTAATTGTTCGGTTTTGTATTTGCTACATACCTCTGTCTGCACCAGGCTGGCTTGTTGGTGCCATGCTGATGGACTTAACAGGGTGAAGCAAAGGGGATGGGGACACAAGACTGAATGTTGTATTCTTGCATGCCTTTACTGGGAATGCTGTTGCAGCTCAAGCTCTTTGTTATTGGTCTTTAGCATGATGTCAGGAAATACAATGAGCTTGGTGTTTGTGCTTGCTTCTGTAGGTAGGTGGGTCTTTCATAATACGCATGTGTGCACAGACCAGGATATATTGCTTGTCTGGTTTTGTGAGGCTGCCAGCTCAGTAGATCTGCTACGAAGCGAATTTCTAGCTATAGAACTAGCCTGCAAATATTCTCACCATCGGAAGCGCCATGTCTAAGAGACCATGTGCTGAATTTCACCACATTCCAAAGCAATTTTTTAGGAGTAAATACACCAGTTAGCTCTATAATGATGTATCGTTGCCTATGACAAATACATTCAAGTCAAAAAAACTTGAGGCTGGATTTTTGACATTTTTATTCAGGTGATATATTGTGAAAATCTGTCTTTTTATCTGTAGTTTTTAAGAAGCATTTCAGGAATGCTTGATCTGTTTATTGTGTGATATTTTCATAGAGTAATTCAGGGACTTCAGGAGATCTTTAGTTCAACCTCCTGCTCAAAGAGCTGACAATGAATTCAGACCACGTTGCTCAGCGAGATTTTATCCACCTGGGTCTCCAAAACCTCCAAAGATGGAGATTTCACCACCTCGTTGTGCAACCTCCAGTTCTTGACTGTCTTCATGGTGAAAAACCTTTCTCCTTTGTCAAGTCAGAACTTGTCCTGTTTCAAGTTACAACCATTCCTCTCTTCCTGTTGTGCATGTGCAAAAAGAGCCTGGCTCCATCTTCTCAATAACCTCTTTATATGTAATGGAAGGCTATCAGCCCCCCCCCCCCCAAATGCATGTTCTTCTCCAATCTGACGCAGCCTCCTACTCTTCTACAGGGCATGTGCTCCAGCTCCTTGACCATTTTGGTGGCTCTTTAGCCAGATTTGCTCAAGTTTATCAACATTTTTCTTATCCTTGAGGCAGAAAACTGGATGCTCTATCCAGATGTGGTCTGATGAGTGCCAAGTAAAGGGAAATAATTCTTAAGCAATAGCTGGATTTTAGCATTTCACTTAGGTAAAAGTCATACAGTATATCATTACAGGAGATACTTGCTCAACTTGCTTCATTATGATGATGAATGGCCAGGTGGATTGTTTATCCTTCATTTATTTTTCCTCCTTCATTTATTTTTCATGTTCAGAACTTAACATTAGAAATACAACTCTGGAAATACCACCTTCTTTCAAATATAGCTATTCTCCAGGTACTTGCATTGACAAAATATATCTTAATGCTTTAAAACACTAGCTTTCTCTCAAAACAAAATAGGATGGTGCTTATTCAGTGGTACAAGATAATATATCATACTACTGGCCCAGCTGAGATGTATTTCAGTGCGTGTTCTGTGTGTTACAGTCTACAGACTAATGGTTGGATGTACTTAGTGTCTTAGAGTTTTGCCTTCTGGACTCAAACGAGTGACACTGCAGGGGTATATATTAGATGGTGATGGGAAGCACTAGGGTTTGACGTGCCAGATATTTTTCTGGTTTTTTTGTTTGTTTGTTTGTTTTTGGCCTATTCACAAGAGCCTGACTGTAGGTGCAGAAAGAATTGCTGAATCCATGTAAGACAAACCGTCTGTAAAGATCTGATGTGTAACACTGTAGAGATAAGGGATAATGAAAAAAAAAATGTTAGAATGAGCCTGGAATTAAGATAAATAATGAAGTTCGGATGGGAAGGGTCTGTGTTTCTGCTGGAGCTCCAGCACTTCAGGTTCATATCCTCCTGCTTTGCTGCAGATCCCTTCTGTGTTAGCAAGGAGTTTTTCTGGATAGCTGTCCTTCGAAGTAACCTAGGAAGTGACATTTGCTTCAGGTAAGGGAAGCCTTAATTGCTTCCGCGATGGGTACAGTTGGAGGGAGTTGAAGGAAGGTTATTTAGAAACTAACCCCTGTTGTTTACTAGTTGTTTTAGGTGGAGGGAATTCCCAGGCATTAATTAGTTGCCTTCGTTTCTGCATCTGCAGAGATGCTACCTTTCACATTTCCCACCTTTTGGAAATGGAACATATCTGTACACCTCTTTTTAAGGCTTTTTTGTTTTGTTTTGGTTTTTTGAGAGGCATGTTTTAGATCACTTTCTCCTTGCAGGAGCCGTCCACAAGGTAGCATCTGTGATTGCCATAACACAACATACATAGACTAAGAGTTCCTGGTGGGGACCGTTTCCTTTTGCAGCTTCCCTGGGGTAGAAAAAGACTGAAGCCTTCAGAAGCTTGAGTTGTTCAGTCTTGGGGTGAACTCTGCATGGGTGTTATTTGCAGCAATTAAGGGTTTTTCGCTGAGTGAAGGTAAATTAGGTGATACTATTGATTTTTCCCAAGTCTTTTCCTAAGCGTCTAAGAGTGATTCTTGTTTTTAATGGTGTGTGGGGCAAAGTTTAGCAAAATAAATTACTTCTTGATGGCACCTGGTTTAGTACTTGTTGACTTTGTTTGTGCTTGCCTCATTACTTGCTTTCACTAATTCTTGAGAAAGCCAGTGTGGGGTAATTTTTAATGGAACAAACCTGTTGCTGTAAAACCACAAAATCTGCTAAATGACTTGTGTTCCCAGGAGGTGCTGTAGCTGCTGCTTCTGTGTTTTGGAAGAACTGAATGCAGTAGCATAACGAATATTAAACATTTAAAAATTCTTACTAGCAAATATGTTTCTTTAATAATTTGCCCCATGATTACTTCACAAATTCTCATCCCCAAATCAAGTGTAGTCTCATAGGGATTTGAAGAGAGATATTTAATTTCTTCACTAAGTATACTTTTTATATTTTGCTTGAAATGCTTCTAGTACTTCCTTAAATTTTTTGATCTAATTAGGATAAATATGCTAAGTCCAGTGTAAATGGAGAGAAACTTTTTTTTTTTAAAAATCAGACATACTCATACTTGTTTTATTGATTTACCTTGATTCATTTTCATCTTTTGTATCAGAATGTGATTGTTTTCTTCTCAAAACTTCTAATAAAAATAAACCATTAAATTAAATTAAATTCTTACTGGGTATGAAGGGGAAAATATTTTAAAGTGTTTCACAAATCTATCTGGAGTTTTAAAAAAGGAAATAATGTTTTTAAAGATCGCTGTGTGCCAACCCTGCTTCCCTGTAAGCCCTGTGGAAACTGTTAACTGGTTTCAAAATATACCCCAACTTTCTTTTGGCTGTCACAAGCAGAGTGCTGCTGGGAGCAGAAATGTTTACACATAAGCCCAGTAAGTACTTACTTCACAGCTTGGATTGGTCTTACCTCTTATGCTTTTCTTGAAATGTGTAATGTAGTAATTCTTAATTTTACAGCATCAACTACCAATGCCAGTCCAGTCTCTACATCCTCAACTGTCGTCAATATTTCCACATCGGCTGTAGCCAGCATCTCACAGGTAAAACTTCCTCCTTCATCATATTTACATAGAGCATCTAATTTGCTTTTGCTTAACATGTTACTAAAAGCTACCACGAGAAGACAGAATATTTGCACCACTTTAAATGGAGCGCAATGGATACTAGATTTTTAGGGCTTAATATGTAACTCAAAGTCAGCAAAATTACACGTGCCTTTCTCTTTGACCATGCTGCTTTTCTCTTTGATCTTTGCACCAAACACATTTCAGCTCTTTGCTGTTTCTTTTTTCTGTGGATTGAGCGTGGTAAATCTTAAAATGTTGAGATCTCTGTGTGAGACATTAGAGAAGAAACAATAGAACTATTGTTAGAATCGTATTTACTGGGAGGATTATAGATGGACATCTTTTGAATGCCTTTGTTCTTCTCCATCAGCAATAAAATAAAAATAGGTTGTATACACACACACACACACACACACACACACACACACACACACACAAAAAAAAAAAGTGGAGGTGATGCCTTCGGATGGTGTTAGACTAAAACAAAATCAAAAAGCCCCGTGGCTAGCAGACAGGCCCTTTTCCTCCTTACTCCATGATCTTTTGTAGGTAATCCATGGCACTTTGTTCTTGCCCCAGTCAGGGGGTTAACTGCCATTCTGGATATATAGAATTACAAAGGAGTACTTCAATGTCATAGCTTTACAGAAACAGCTGCAGCAAATATAATGGATGCAGCAAAATCCCTGTGTATTTATGCTGCTGCTTTTTAAGGTTATTTTCAGAACATAAAGCTTACTTAGAGCTGTAAAGAAGGCAGCTTTCCTGAATGCTAGTGCAGACTGAGATACCTGGTGCGTGTTCACAAAACTAGGATGCTCCTTGGAGAAATCAGGAGTTCACAGCACATCAGAAGAGCACAATATGACACTTTTGTATGGCTGTTTTCTTTATAGTCAGTAGCAGATACGAGGATCTTCAAGCACAGCTTGAATGCAGGTGCCCTGACTGATCTCTCTAATCTTCTGAATGAGTAAACAGTCTTCCTAAATGGAAAACTTTAATCATAACATGCAAAATAATTGCTTTCTGAAGTTATGACATGAGTAGAGGCTGTTATCCTGTATCCGTGGCCTAGACTGCACTCCGAGACCATGCTACTCTCTCTCACTGCCCTATCAGTTTTTCTGGTATCGGAAACTGAAACTCGAGACAAAGCTGTACATTTCTGAAGACAGCAAGAGCAGACTAAGAGTGGCCTGATGCCTTGAGATCCACTCATTACTTCCCTCTTACTTTCATATCAGCATACAGGAAAATAATTCAAATTAGGAATTAATTTTTGAAGGAACTGGACATAGAGGAAAAGCCTTGTGATTCCTGGCCATCTGTAGGCAGAACCTGCCTTCTGTGGAGGCCACTGGTAAAGCACTACTCATTTTCCTATGATGTCTTCCTCCCAAAGGCATGTAAATAGTTGTTTTAGGTGTTTGTGTAACACTAGCTCTCCTCTTCTTTTGGGGATTTCTTGCATGTACAGAAGGAAATAGTGTAAAGTTAGTATGCTTTTGCTGGTGTTTTTCTTTGACAGACATATTATAGAAAACATTTTATATTAAGATGACTTTTATACTGAAAGAAGTGTCCTATCGTAACTGGTCTTTTCTCCTAACAGGAGTATCCTACGTACACAATCCTTGGCCAAAGTCAGTACCAGCCATGTTACCCAAGTTCTGGCTTTGGAGTTGTAACACCAGCAGAAAGCAACACGGACAGCACTGCGTTAGCAACAACTACGTATCCAACTGAAAAACCAAATGCCATGGTGCCTACGCGAACAGTGCAGAGACATTCCTCTGGTAATGGTTTCATCTTTAACAGGGTGACTGCAAATACCTGAGATGTACAGTACAGCGTGCAGACATGGGAAAACTTTTCAGAAATATGATTAGCACACCTTTGCTTGCTGGACTGGATGGGACACTTGTCTTCCACTGTCACAGTTGTCTCACTGATGTTCAGGGAATTACGATAGGGCAGTCAAATTTATTTATTGCAAGTCCTGTAATACTGCGATTCAGCAGATACATACCATAGGCTCCGAATGCCCTGGGGAGGTGATATTCGAGGTGGCTCAAAGTGGAGCCAACAGCAGTGGCCCAAGGACTGTTGCCTCACATGATGTGCGTTCATTTGAGGCCCTGGGCATCCTTGTGTTGTCCAGCCTCAACAGCTCCTGCTAGCTCCTTCTTTCTCACAACCAAGTATTCAAATTACTTGGCAGCCATAACACAGCTGCCAATCCCAGCTATGAGAGTCCCTTTCAGATGGCTTGTGCATTTTCAAAAGCTATGGTTTGGCCACCACCACTACTCAATAAGCTGGTCTCTGGTGTGCCCAGGAGGACATTCTTTCTCTCCTTCTCTTCTAGGTGCTTCATCATGTAAACCTTTTTTTAAATCAAAGCTGTTCTTCTGTGCTTATATGTAAGCAGATCTGCTTACATGCAGCATTAAGGAACCCTACATTTGTCGGGGGCAGAAGATTTTAGCTGGTAACTCAAGAGAGGCAGAAAATAGATTTAAAAGGTTTAATTGACTCTTCTAGAGAAGCCATCTCTTTGGTTAGCATTTTCCATTAATGTTGCAGCATGCACCAACCTGCAGCTGTATTGACAAGCATTTCCTCACCAAAAATACAATTTTCTTCACTTAATAGGGACAAGAGCAAAGACTTATGCTTTCTCCAGCCTCTTATGCAAGAAGCTATGAGATTTTTTTCTGTACTATGGAATGGTTATCAAGTGAAATCTCTGCTGTCTGTTGCAGCTTGGTAGTCTGGGGAAAAAATACAGGCTTAGTTATTTGCATTTATTAACCCCTGCTCTCCCTTCTCCTCCCACCCTCAAACTTCTGATACTGGTTGGAAGTTTTCAGTTCCATTGTTTCAGGAGTTTTAAAGAATGGTAGTGGCTACAGTTAGATCTTCAACAATGATTTGTTTTTTCTAGAAGAAATATCCATAAATCTTTTTGTGCTATAAATGATTTTGTACTACAGGCACTCAGAAACAGTCTTCTGTGTTTTAACTCACCTGTAGGTGCTATAGGTCCTTGTTTTTTCTCGACTGCCCAGAGAAAATGACCCCATAACTGGACAGTTATATGTGAATATTGCTTTCTGCTTGACTTATCCCAGTGTCTTTATTTTCTTAAACCTTCCACTCCTACGGTATTCTCTGGATTCTCAGGCCATGTGCTGAGTGGCATCCTCTGAATATGGTCTATCTTTGTTATTTTCGAGGCTTGTTTTGAAAATTGGATTCTCTCTGCACACTGCTTGTTAGAGACAGATCCCTGTTGTCTGACTCCCAGTTCAAATATCTAGTGTTGCCTTGGCAAAGCCCATATTGTCAGCAAATGTCAGATTTTGAGTGCATTCATCCCTCTCTGCACAGAAAAGGAGAGCTCCACATTCAAAATTGCCTTTTGGAAAAGCTACTGGTCTTCATTTCAAAACAAGGTACCTGCAGATGCCTGGTTTCACCCGTAGTAATAACTAACAGTTTGACCTCACTAGACCCATATTCCTAGCATTCTGGAGCTCTTCTGCATCAAGAGTTGACACTTCTATAAGCACTGGGCCTTTTTTTTCCCCCTTCCAAAGAAATAATACAGATGCTGGCATTGGACAGCATTGGCTGGACAGAAGTACTGGGAAATCCATTAGCTCTTACTGACTGAGCTTTTCCTGGCTGTCTGGTAGAGTTTGGAAACCATTCCTTCTCCCCAGGTTCCTAAAAGAGCTATGAGATACTCCTGTAACCCTCCAGAGGGCCCGAGCCCTCCATTCCTTTGGGGTAGGAGGTGTTGTCCAGGTCTTGCCTATCCACCTTGGCTTGGCAACCAAGATACCCATTTCCAGGGACAAGGAGCAACTGCAGCCTCTTAGATGTGCTCTACTGCTGGATGCTAAGGGACTTTCTGCCAATAAATGATCCATTTAAGTATGTTTTGGCAAACTATTGTAGTGTGGCCACATGGAAGGCTGACTGCAACGTTGTCATCTCATCAAGAATGTTGAGTTTCTTTATTCTCACAGCTCTATCTCTTCTCTGTTGTGACAGAAGATTTAATGGATGGCTAAACTTATAGACTCAGCTTCTTACCATTACCAGAATAGGCTATATGATATGTGCCTATCTCAGTAGTGGCCATGGTACTTGGCCAAGACTGTATCTCCTGTGCTAAGTACGTTCCTGATATTCTTCCTCATCTTTAGGGCAGGGCAGTGTAGCTGTAGTATGAGATGTCTGGGTCACAGTCACCATGCTGTAATTTGTGTATGATCAATACACTCCAGATAACTTCACTCATTGACTTGTTTAAATATTAATCAAAAGCTGTTTTACAGTGAAACAGGTTTGAGTAGTGCATGCTGAGTTGAAAATAGTGCATGATATAGAGGGTTGCTGGACTTGGAAAAGGTGTTTGACTACCTCTGAGATTTGAGAAAGAAAGACATTGAATATTTCTTTTGTTTTCTGATTCCAGACTTAGGGGTTTTGATGCTCTCTCAGGAAATATTAAAAAAAAAAAAAAAAAAAAAAAAAGGCAGCTCCGGGGCAGTGAGATGTGTAAGGGATTACAGGCCTTACGTGGTTGCAGGGAGCTCTGTTTTTGACCTTGTACCACAGACAGGATGCAATAAGTAGCTCTAAACTGGTAGAGACTTAACTGAGGAGGCAGATCTGTTACAAAATGATGGGGCAAACAAATAATGTTCTATGTTCTAATAAAAGTTGAAATTCTGTTACTTCGATGAAGCAAGGCAACATGTCCAGCAAAGGAGGTTTGTGGCCGAATGCTGTAACATTGTGTTGATGTTTGTTTTGAGACATGAGGGGATGAGAATTGTGCTACTTCTTTCTTCTAGGAGATGCATCCACAAGTCCCTCATTGTCAAAAGCAACAGCAAGTAAAGACTTAGATGAGCAGACAAGAAAAAACATCCCTGGGAAGAACAGGGGGAAAAGGAAAGCAGACACCACCTCCTCACAGGACAGTGAACTGGAGGTAAGTGGTGGTCTTGTTTTCTACAGCTAGCATTGCAGAATAGTGTGGCAATACAAGTCCTCCCCTCTTTCTTTCCTATAGAAAATGGACAAGGATAATTTGGGAAACTCTGACTATGTTATCTAAGAGTCAGCCTAAGTGAGTTCTTCAGTGGTCCTTAACAAGCATCACTTAAGTGCTTCTTAAAGTCACTGCAATGTCAGTGAGAGGGATGTCTGAAGTCTCTAGTTAAGCCTTCTGTTCAGGGCAGGGATAGTCCTAGAACAGGGTGGCCATGGCTTTGTCTAGCTGAGTCTTGAGAGCCTCCAAGATTGGAGACCTTGTACCTCTCTAGTGATTTGTCTTAGAGCTACCACACTCTTCTGGGGAAGTAGATTTTCTTTCCATAACCTGAATCTCCCAAGCTGCGACTTCCCTTTATATCATCTGTCACTATTGATAAGAATTTGGCTCCTTCATCTCTGGAGTTCCCCTTCAAGTAGATCACCCTTAATCTCCTCTTTGCCAAGATAAACTCTCCCAGCTCCTTCAGCCTCACTAGGCCTCAGGCTGCTGACCATCTTGGTAGCCCTTTGCTGGCTCTTCTCCAGTTATCTCACATACCTCTTGAACAGGGGATCCAATACTGGATGCAGTATTCCATGAATGGCTTTCCTATTGACTTCCTTCCATCAGCTGGCCATACTTCTCTTAATATACTCTAGCATGCAGTTCACCTTATTCACCCATGAGAGGGCACTGTTGGCTGGTGTAACTTTGAGCTTCCAGCCTGGACTGATAGAAGGGGTTATTTTACCCCACATGCAGAGCTTTGCACTTACTAATCTTCTTGTAGATTCTCTTGGTCGATTTCTCAGGTTTATCAAAGTCCTTCTGTATAGAAACAATGTCACAACAGCCAATCCACGTAATTTATCTTAACGAAGGAATCTCTGATATACTCTAGGGTCGTCTAGCTGATACTCCCTAGATCACAGCGTTTACAAGCTGATAAGCTGGCTTCCACTTTCAGACAGTGAACTTTTACCCTACTAGGATTCTGAAGTTCATTAACACTGGGGTTTTGATTTTATACCAGTAAAAGCAAGAGAAGCTTTTGAGAAAGTTTGATCAAAAGATTTTTATTCTGAGTGTATAGTTACTCTATAGCAATACATGAACTCTAGTGTTGCACAGAAAGAGTTTAATTAATAATGTATTTAACCTATGGGGTAAATACTGTTGTTCATATCTGTCAGAAGCATGCTGCAACTAACCACAAAACAAATCCCCGAACTGGCTCCTTCACTGTAACTTTGTACTTGGAATATCTCAACTCTAACCTGCTTTTATTCTCTACTCAGCGAGTGTTTCTGTGGGATTTGGATGAGACCATTATAATCTTCCATTCGCTTCTCACAGGGTCGTATGCTCAGAAATATGGCAAGGTAATATTATCTTTTCTGTGGAAGAAAAGAAAATCTGTCATGAAGAAGTAAACAGTCTTAGGAAAAGGAATAGAAAACTGTATTTTGGTTTAAATGTGTGTGGTGGTGCTTTTAACTTGTTGCCTTTCTAGGGTGGGGGAAAAACTGTAAATTTGAGTTTATCTAGACTTAGGATATGAATATTGTAAACACTTCCACCGTACTAGTACAAGTCTTAAAATTTCGAAGTATCTTTATCATCTTTGGGAACTAATAAGGTCATAAAACATAGTGAAAAGAAACATTATTTTCTTCACTGAAATATATTGAAGAATTTCTAATATTTTGTCTGCATTGCTCCTGAAAGCGTATCAGTTCCTGCCATGCAGTACTGAAGTTGTTTTGTTATGTTTTGGCATCAATATATTACCAGAATGTGGGGTTTTGTTGATTCAGTTGCTTAAAATTTTAGTAAGATTGTAGTTTGCACCATTGAATCACAGCAGATGGAATTATACCATATGTAGTGAAATCTCTGTGCAACTTGATTGATCAAAACTTTATTGCAATTTACTTTCAGCCTGTAAGCAAGGTGAATTTACATTTTCTCCTCTCCCTCCTTTTCTTCTCCCCTGTCCTGGCAGGATCCAACTCTAGTGATTGGCTCAGGTCTGTCCATGGAGGAGATGATTTTTGAAGTAGCTGATACTCACTTGTTTTTCAATGACTTGGAGGTATGTGGCAAGTGTTTTTGAAAGGCAAAACGTCCACATTGCCTAATTAGAGATACACTGCGTTGTTTGTGAGGGTAGATGTGCTTCACAGCTGCTTAAGGATAAAACTTAACAGTATCTTCCAAAACTGAAGAGGTTGTCTGCACAGCAAGATCACAGAGATGTTCTGGAGACTTGTAGGTCACAAGCTCTCCTTCCTCTCTTACACATTTCAGCTTGTACCTATAGGAGTGACAAGAGTGATTATGTTGTGGTTTCCTTCTGGACTGCAAAGCACTTGATTTTCCCTGACCCTGCTTTGAAATGGAGACCAGAGACATAGGAAAGACAGTGACCTTGAATATGTCAATTCTCACTGCTGTGGGAAAGCCAGGAACGAAATCCAGTTTCTGGACTGAAGAGTGAATGTCCTAAATATGTTAACAAGGCTGTAGATTGTATCTGGTAATGGTAAACCAGAGACAAAACCTCAGTAGTGATAGCTGAAAAACTAAGAGCATCTGTAAGAAAATGATGTGATGGTTTTGAGCCAGCATGGGACAAAATCTTCTCTGACAAAGCAGAAAGTTCCTGATAGTGGAAAACCTTAAACAAGCTGCACAACATCACTCCCTTCAGACAAGAAAGTGAGGAACACTCAAAGACACAGAAAGACATGTAGTCCCAAAGCAGTGCAGCTGAAACTGTAGTGTAGAAAGCAGATTTCCTGACGCTTGTGTCTTAATGGATATTCAAGACCAACAATGTGGATACATGAACCTAACTTACAGAATTCACAGACTTAGTCTTAACCAGAATGTGGAGGGTGAAGCTTTAAGAGTATGTTAAAAAGACAAGATGCTTCTATTAATGTGGAAGGAAACTTAAATTAATTTTGCATTTTAATTTTACATCTTCTGTGGCCATTTCCTGCTGTGGACTTTGCAAAGGTGACAATGGAAGTCATATCCCTGCTATAGCCAAAAAAAAAAACCCCAAAACCAAAAATACATTTTTTTGTGCTGGAAAGGCAGTCACTGACACATTAACTATGCATTCATGACTCCTTTTTGAAAGTGTCATTACTAGCAGCAGTAGGAAATTTTTGAGATGGGGAAGATTTACTCCTAGGTCTAAAGCATTTGCAGCTTATCTCTGGACTAAATCAACTGTACGAAGCTCCACAGTTTTGTCAGTGCACATTGATATTTCATTCCAAGATTTATGCTTTGGCTCTTCAGTAACAGAACCATCTTTTGCATCGATGACGTGACATATCAACACCAGATAATGTAGTTTGGGGATGTTTTGGTTTTGGCTTTGTTATATGAAATGGCAAAAGGGATTTCAAATGACAAGTGAGCCTTGACTGCAGCCTGATTTGTCAGGCATTGAGTTTTCTTTTTTGCAGACGAATCGAAATGTCATAGAAATATGCTTTTTTTCAGACATTTCTGGTAATTCAAATTGTTGTCTTGAGAAGAACCTGCAGGTGTGGAGAAATAAAATATAGTTTTGAAAAACAAAGATAGTGAAAGTTATCCATAGGTTTGTGGAGGCAGTATGGCATGATTTTTTCCTGTTGAGAAGCATGAGAGTTTGTTTTTTTTTTTAATATCACTTTTGTTTAAGCTGTGTTTCTGGATTACAACTCTGACTTTCTTTCTCTCTCTCTCTCTTTTTTTCTTCTTCTTTTTTTTTTTTTTTTTTTTTTTTTGTCTTAAACAGGAGTGTGACCAGGTACACATAGATGATGTGGCATCTGATGACAATGGCCAAGATTTAAGGTGGTGTACTGAGGAATGCATGAAATGTATAGCTGATATAATCTGCTCTTGGGGGGCACTTCCAAAACAAACTAACTAAATGTGGTTAAGTGTTAGCATTGTTTGGAGGATAAAACTCGGCAAGCAAAGTTGGCTTGCTGAATAGTTTTTCTTTCAAAACCTACAAAAGATTAAAACTTTGGGAATTACTCCAAACTTCGGTGATCTTGATCTCTGAAAGTCTCCCTACAGTCTGTCTCCTGTTGCCTTGCAGATACTATGCAGAATGTTTTTAGCAGGCATAAAATCTGCCTGCAACATAGGTTAATTCAGATGCCTAGATAGGCTATTAGAGATTTTGATTTACCCACACTGACATCAGCTAGGGGCACATGAGATTAGCTTGCTCGGGACACTGTGCTTGGACAGAAGAGGCACGTAATGTATTACATGTTGTGCCACTTAAGTTTAGTTCTTCAACTGTTTATGCCTAAGTAATTGCCTCCCCCATCCTGACTAGGGAAGGGGAAGGTGTCTGAAAGTCTGTAGAAGCGGAGCAGCCTCAAGATAGGTGACAAGTGAGAAGCTGCCACTTTATACTAACTGTGCTCCTATGTTTGTAGGTGATCTGTCATGCACTAGCCCAAAGAAATTGCTTGTACAAGTCTGTGTAGAGCTTATTGCCTCATATTTTATTCCTGTGGTTTTTGAGCTTCACTTTAAGGTGAACTTTTCACCCCAGCTTTGTGTTTGTCTTTCAGACAATATTAAGACAAATTGAGAATGGCTCTACCTTAAAATGAGGGTGGCAGCTGTTTGGTGACATCCCTCTGATATTTATGCTGTTGAATTCTTTAAATGCCATTGTTGACAAAAACAAGGTTTGGGATATTTGAGGGCTCCAGGAGATAGGCAAGACCCATGACAGTGCTTACTTGATGCAATCAAAGTATGAAGTTTCACCAAAAAGATCTATAGGATGACAGTGGCAATGTTTGTAGTGGTATTTGCATACGTTTAGCTTGGACTGCCTACCCAGTCCTTGAGGAAGAACAGATCAATGTTCTCAGGTGCAGAACCTGAGCATAACCTAGATCCTAGATGATTTTTATTTTTCACTTTTACAGAACTTTACCAAAACATTGTCATGTAACAAAAGTAAAGTGAGGCCCAAGAGGTTAAAAAAAAAATTTAGTGTTCAAAAATAAACAATAAAAATATAAAGTGGCTCTTTCAGGAAGCAGTGATGTAGAATGCCATGTCCTTGTTATATGTATTGAGAAAGATTTTAATTACAAAAGGGCTATAGAATGATGTTTGGAACTGTCCTAAAAGACAGGATAAGTCAATCGAAGAGCTCACTGTTGCTAAATGGGCTCCCTCACCCCAGCCAAGACCCAGCTGTGCATTACCGCTGCCTGCTTGAATCAGCTGATGTTTTGGTTGATCCTTTGTGAGCTAATTGTGTGCCCTATCAGGGTGAGAAGGAGGGGTGGTGGTTTTCTGCTGTGTTAGTGTGTTGAACTGACTCATGAAAAGGTCTGAGAATCGCTTGTCTATGGAGGAGGAAAAAAATATTGGGCAAAGGGAATGTGGTGGACCTTGCTGCAGTCGTGAGATGGTCAGTCATCTGCTCATGCAGCTGTACTCTCCAAAGACGCACAGACTATGTTTGATGCATAATGCTGGAATTTCACTATCAGATAAGAGGGAGTTAATGGGAACGATGTTTTGTATTGCAGAGAAGTGAATCGTCAAAGAGCAAAGGAAGGTTTGGTAGAGGGAGGGGTGAGAGAGGAGTTGAATCAATACATTTCAGTATATTTTAAGAGATGCTGAACTACTTAGAATCAGCAGCAAGAGTAGTTGGATATTAGAGTTCATAGTTCAGAGAAACCAGTCTCCACTGTCAGCAGTGTAATGTTAGTTGTGTAGAGTTCCTCTCCCTAGGGCTTTTCTAGCTGCTGCCAGAGCTGAAGTCTGCAAGCCAGCCAGAAAGATTGTAGTGATCCTGCTGCTATTGCACATATAACAGATCTGGTTTTCTGAAATAGCAACTATAATTTCTCCACGGACGGCTTCAGTGGCTCAGGAAGTAATGCAAACCACAGCTCATCAGTTGGCGTCCAGGGTGGAGTGGACTGGATGAGAAAACTGGCATTCCGTTACCGCAGGGTTCGAGAGATCTATGATAAATATAAAAGTAACGTTGGAGGTGAGTGTTCGCATACACTGATATATGACCGCTAAACACCATTCTCCTAATGCTAAAAAAGATCAAACCTCCATGGAATTCAAGAGGATTTTCATCACCTGGTTCTTCTGTTTCTGAATTCAGTGGGCACATACAATTTTCAAGGGATATTATGAGATATATGCAAGAAGTACTACTTTTAAAACTGAATGGCAGTCCAGTGCAATCTACAAGTTATCATGTAGACAGAGGCAATTAGTCCTATATTTAAGAGAATGATTTGATGAAGACAATGTCTCTTTGCTACTTTTGCATGAAAAGCTACATACCACTCTTAAAACAGACTTAAATGGTTATATATCGCTCTTCCTTGAAGGCCTTAGCAAGCCTTTTCACCTATGTGCTCACAAAATCTATATTTTGATGTGCCATTGCCAAGAAATAGTACCCACTCTTTTGACTGGTGCGGTCACAATCTGATGTGACCTTTATAAATTCTGTTTGTATTCACTTGAATTCTTCTTCTAATTTTGCTTCCATTCCAATGCCAGAGCAGTGATTATGTGGCAGATATCAAATATAGATGATAGTGCTGTTTAGTCTGAATCTTAGCATTAAGGGCCTTAAGGATGGTGTACAGTTGGATCATCTGACTGGATGGCTTGGGCTGGTAGGTTGTGTGTTTGGGTACCCTCAGTCCATACAAAACAGAAATTTGATATGACATTTTCTTGGTTGTATTTTCTTACATGCAGGGTGATCAAAATTACCGCCTTTAGCCTTAGAAATCAATTAACATAGGCCTGTATTTCAGTATGCCACAATTACCTCAATTCTGGTAACGATCAGTATAGTTATTACATGTTTTACATGTGGCAAACCTGGATACAGAGTTTTTTCAGGACCTGTATAAGACCACATGGTAAATAAGCCAGCAGCACAGCCCAAAATTAATCCCTTGTGTGACCTTATTATCAGAGGGCTACCATACTTCAGGGATATAGTGAGGAGATTTGGGGCAGGAGTGAGGAGGGGGGTTCTTTTGCATGACTGGAAATTGGGTGGAAACATTTCAGGCTCAAGTGCTCATTTTTTGCTCAGTTGTATTTAATAACGGGAACAGGCTTGGGATGTAGTGTCTGTTTCTGGCTGCTTTTAATTTGCAGCTAGATGCTTTCAGACAATAGTATCTAAGAGGCATTAAAATGGTAAAAGTTCTCAGGCATATGTTGAGCAGAAAGTCAGAATGGGCGTACTCAGTAATTCCTTCCTCTACTGTGTGTGTCCTCAGATAACGTCTATCATCATGAGTGTTTTGTACTAGAGAAATGCAGTTCATTATGTGTATCCTAAGAAATGGTTCTAAATAGAGAAAAATATCTGCCCCATTCTCCACAGGCAGAATCACAGATCGGTGGCTAGGCTTGTCTGTATGATTGGAGGTTGTTTCCTCCCATTCTTTTGTGACCTCCTTGGGTTTCAGATGATTTCAGTACAGTGTCACTTATTGCAGAACCGATAGATGTTAGATTGAGCTATGACCATCTCCGTATTAGATTTATTAAATCAGTTGAGAAAACTTTTGTTGCCTCCATTCCAGGCCTTCTTAGCCCACAGAAGAGGGAAGCTCTGCAACGACTACGGACTGATATAGAAGTGCTAACGGATTCCTGGCTAGAAACTGCATTAAAGTCCCTGCTACTTATACAGTCCAGGTATGGAAACTGGAGACATGCACATGTTGCTTTCTCAGCCATTCTTCTCACTTAGATTTGCACGTAGTACTGCACTGCAGTAATGTTTCTATAAAATATCACTGCTTGTCACAGGTACTGGGAAACAAAGTCAAAGGATGCAGGAACTCCATTCCTCAGAGCTCTACGAGATTTTTCTACTGCAATGTCTGTCAATAGGAATGTCCCCTTAATAGGATTGTGGTTGCAAATTTGCATTTCTGAAGGAAGATTGCTATTCTGCTGGAATTTCCAGAACAAAATGACAGAATCACAGTGTGGTTGGGGTTGGAAGGGACTGTTAGAGATCACCTAGTCCAATACCCTTGCTCAAGCAGGGCCACCTACAGCAGGTTGCCTAGGAGACTACCGAGATGGCTTTTGAATATCTCCATGGATGGAGACTTCACAACTTCTCTGGGCAACCTGTCCCAGTGCTCATAATAAGAAAGGGCTTTCCTTCTGTTCAGATGGAACTTCCTATATTTTGGTTTGTGGCCATTGCATCTTGTCCTGTAACTGAGCACCACTGAGGTAGAGTTTGGCCCTGTTCTCTCTACTCCCTCCCTTCAGATATTTAAACGTATTGCTAAGATCCACCCTCAATGATCTTTTCTCCAGGTAAAGAGTCCCAGCTCTCATTGCCTTTCCTCCTATGAGAGATGCTTCAGTCCCTTCCTCACCTTAGTAGCCCTTTGCTGGACTTGCTCCAGTAACTCTATGTATCTCTTGTCTTGGGGATCCCAGAGCTGGACACAGGACTGCAGGTGTGGCCTCACCAAGTCTGAGGAGAGGGCAAGGGTCACTTTCCTCAACCTACTGGCAACACTCTTCCTTATGTAACCCAGGATACCCATGGCCTTTTTGGCCCCAAGGGCACATTGCTGGCCCGTGTTCAACTTGGTGTCCACCAGGACCCCCAGGACCTTCTGCAGAACTGCTTTCCAGGTGGTTGGCCCATGGTCTGTCCTGGTGTCTGGGCTTAATTCCTCCCTAGGTGCAGGACTCTGTACTTCCCTTTGTTGAACTTTGTGAGTCCCTCTCTTCCCATCTCTCCAGACTACTGAGGTCCTTCTGAATGGCAGCACAGTCCTCTGATGCGTCAGCTAATCCTCCCAGTTTTGTATCATCAGCAAACTTACCAAAGGGGCATCCCATCCTATCATCCAGGTTGCATATAAACTAATTGGACACATTAGACTGGACCCAGACTTAACCTCTGGGGGACACTGCTAGCCACAGGCCTCCAGCTAGACTTTTGGCCACTGATGACACCACTCTGAGCTTGGCCATTCAGCCAGTTTTCAGTCCACCTTGCTGTCTGCTCATCTAGCTCATACTTCCTCAGCTTGCCTTTGACGATGTTATGGGAGATCATGTCAAAAGCCTCACCGAAGTTAAGGTAGACAACATCCATTGCTCTCCCCTCATATACCCAGCCAGTCATTCCATTTTAGAAGACTGTCAGGTTGGTTAAGCCTGATTTCTCCTTTGTTAGTCCATGCTGACTACTCCTGATCACCTTCTTATCCTTTATATGCTTGGGAATGGTATCCAGGATTGATCAGCTGCTCCATCCCCTTCCCAGGGATTGATGTGAGGTTGCCTATCCTGTAGTTCCCTGGCTCTTCCTCCTTGCCTTTTCTGAAGACTGCAGGGACATTTGTTTTCTTCTTGTCCTCAGGCACCTCTCCTGATTACCATGACTTTTCAATGATGATCAAAAGTGGCCTTGCAGTGATATCAGCCAGCTTCTTCAGCACTCATGGGTGCATGCCATCAGGGCCCACGGACTTGTGCATCTCCAGTTTGCTTACGTAATCATTTGTTACTTGATTTTTTTTAATCCTTCTGTCAAGAAAGCAAGCCTCAGAGCTTCTCAACAAGAAATTGGCAAAGCCTTCAGGGGCCAGTTGCCAAACCTGAGAACATCAGTATGGAGCCACCCTATCCCCAGCCACCTTGAAGTTGTGAGGTTCAACTGACTCCCACCACTTTTCAGACTCCAGCAGCCAGAGACCCCAGCCCACTGGGTAATCTCAGGAACTGAACACTGTTGCTTTCTCCCTGACGTCGCATTTGCTAGTGGCTTATCATCTTCTCTTACACTTCAGTGATGTATTTTTGAATGAATTTAAAGAACTTTCATTTCTTGAAGATCTTGGAGCAGCATTTGCTGAGTTTTATGCTCTGTGAAATAGTGTTTTCTGCCCAAAAACAGTTGTGTGAAGTCCAAATGAGTCATTTCCTGTAGTTCTCCTAGATACTGAAGAAAAGGAGCCTTTGTTGGATTTTTTTGTGTGGAGACCCCCGGTAGTGGTGTTCTAGTGATTAGTATAAATTTATCTGAACAATTAGAAGGTCATAGCAGTAGAAAATGTTCTTCTAAAAGATACAAAGTGCAGCTTGCAGGGCAGAAGGGATGCTTATGTGCATGTGTGCACACATATGCATGTGTAAAGGCATGGTGGAGTCAAAGGAAGGGGTTCTCTGTTTTTGGCTTCCTTTGAGCATTTGTCAAAGAAAAAAAAGTATTGAAATCTTGGCCTAAAAAGGCTCTGGGAAAGCAGAGAAGCAAAGTGCATGGTGCTTTGGAAAGCTGAGCAGCTGCCCAGATCAGCCTTTTGCACTACTGGATGTGGATGTTCTTTTTACAAGTGCTTTTTTTTTCCTTTTAGAAAAAACTGTGTGAACATCCTGATCACAACCACACAACTTGTGCCAGCTCTTGCCAAAGTTCTCCTCTATGGATTGGGCGAAGTGTTCCCTATTGAAAATATTTATAGTGCTACAAAAATAGGTAAGTGGTTGTGTAAGTGGTACCTACCACTGAGATCTCTGTTGTGGGTTAGCTGAGATTTTTATTTAAGAAACAGGATTTTTGCAGATGAGTTGCCCATTTTGGTTGCTGTGATCCAGTTGGCCATGCAAACGGTAATAGAGTTGGCCTTACAAGTCAAAATGGGTGTCCTCCCCTTCCCAGTAACACAAAAATGTGTTCTTGTACTGGGAAGAAGGGGCATGATCAGCCCTCTGGTACTGTCTGCCTAAGAGCGATTTTAACAGAATCGTCTTTTGGCAGGTAAAGAGAGCTGTTTTGAGAGGATCGTGTCACGATTTGGAAAGAAGGTCACCTACGTGGTAATTGGAGATGGGCGCGATGAAGAGGTTGCAGCAAAGCAGGTGGGTGCCTGAGTCTACAGACTGGGATGTGGGTTGGTGCAATGGGGAGAAACAGCAGCAGCCTTTTTCTGCAAGGACTCTCCAGGGCTGTATTCCTCAGGCCAGAAGCAGATAGGGGAGCTTTTGCCTTTGATGCAGAAAAGATCATTCACTACATTTAGGACGGGGAGTTATCGGTCTCTTGATGGTTTTCTGTTTGTTCTGCTCTTGTTCAGATTTGTAGTTAATGTGTACTTGTCTGCTAGTGTGGCATTGTCCTTGTACAATAGTGTCTTGATGTTATCATAGAATGAGGCTATTAATCAATATCGTACAATTTCTTTTTGAAGCCCTGAATGAGCCAGGACTCAATTGCCAGCAATCAAATAGTTAGACAACACCTACCATTAGTCTGAATTGCAAGACAGGAGCAAATGGTTTGGACAGAATGAATGGGTTGTCCAGTTGTGCTAATTGAAAGCAGTGAGGTGCACAGACTGCTGCCAGGACAGAGTCTCTGTAGGCTTTACTCTGCCATATGGCAGTGTAGTCATCTATACAGATTCCCTGGGAGCCCTGCAAAGGCTTTTCTCTGTGAAGCAGCAGCTCACAGCTGGGCACTGAGATTTCCATCACGATTGTGTGGAGCAGCTGAAAGACAGTGATGATGCCTATCATGAACAGATGTGCAGATGAGACAGGCTTCTAGCATCAGTACACATATGGCTGGGATAAATCCTAAATGTGGTACGCTCAGACAGTGCCATCTCAAAGGCTGTGTTGCTTGATTCTACAGGTTAACTCTACTTAGCTGTAAAATCACTCTGATAAAACTAACTTTGTCATCTTTTTGTTACAGCACAACATGCCTTTCTGGAGGATCACAAATCATGCAGACCTTGTGTCCCTTCACCAAGCCCTCGAATTAGACTTCCTGTAAGAAGTTGGAGCATAGGCATGACTGCAGCTCCTACAAGCCTTCTCCGTCTCTGAAGAGGCAGAAATCTCGTACGTTTGGGGACTCACTTTTCAGCTTGATGAAGAAAACACAGCTAATGCAAATTGTACAGTAGAAAGTGGCACCAGGTCATTTCCTCAGGAGCACAGGCCCTATCAGGTACAAAGGTGTCATATAAAGAAGCACTGGACTCGTTGCTAGAGCTTGTCTGAAGAAGAGACTTACGAAAGCTAGCTGAATTCTTCTAGCAGGTAGTCTCCAGAGGGGCAATACAGTAGCGGAAGTGTTTGTAAGAGCCTTCTCCTTTCTAATCAACTTAGCTATAGCACCCAAGTAAATACAAAACCTTATTTTTATAGAAAAATACTGTTGGCAGAGCTGAACCTCCCTTGTTTCACAAAGCCAAAAAGATTTATTGTTTTTATCCATGGGAAATATTAATGAAAATGGCAAAAATACCTCTGTTGCTGTGAAATGTGTCCTCTCTCCTTCTGCGTGTGTTCAAAGCAGTTAATTTATTACAATTTCCTTACATTGTTTCCTCAACATGAGATTACTGGAAAATAGAGAAGAGGATGTTTCTGGAATAAGTAGTTCCTTGTAGAGGAAAGTACTGGGGTTCCCAGTTATCCCACTGGTTTCTAGTCAATGTGTGCACATTGCTCATGGCCCCAAGCCCTATTTACAGGCTGGAGATCATTGAATTCCAGCTATCCATGATCTAGACTGTAGATCCCACAGATTTTCCCTGCAAGGGAGAAGGAAACTACCTGTGAACATTACGTACAGTAGAGCATTATGCAGACAGTGCTCAGATGTGAACTTTTGGCCCTGGAATAATTTGAGAGAGAACTAAAGCCTCATGAATGTTATGAAGAAGGGTACAGTAATTACCCTTCACCTCTGCTTTCCTGATTCCATTTGTGTGAGTGAGTTCCTTTAAGTAGAATCAGGTTCAAATTCCTTGTATTCTTCTTTGCATTAGCCTAACTACATAGGTAGAAACAACTTAAAGAAAACCCTTGTTAAGAGGGACTTAATTTTCTAGGACACTGTGACTTGGCAGCCTGGAGCACACTGGCCATGGGACTGATGGTTAGACTGATTTTTCTGCTACCATCTCAGAAGAAAAAGGCTGGAGCTGGTGACCTGCAGTAGCACTAGCCAGAAATAGCCAGCTGGAGACTCGGGACTGGAATGGGAAGCTTGAGCCAGACTGGTTTTGGTGCCAGGTCAGGCTTTGTTCAGTGGCACTTTCCTCCTCCCTGTGCCCCAATAGCACCAAGTTAGCAGGTGTCTGAGGTTTCTGTGCAGAGGACAGATGTCTTCTAATCCCCATCACATACCTCTGCTTTTCATGCTGAGCCAAGCACAGCTGCCTTCAGAGCATTTCAGACATCTGGTCTCTGGCCCTAGGGTCACCCACAGGGGACTGGTGTGAAAGGCCCAGCATTTTGCTCTGAGGAGGACACTGACCCAGTTAGGCTTTGCCCATGGAAGCATGTGATGTGTTTACCCCACTTCATACTGTTAATTACTGAGGAATAATTCCCATCAGCGCTGGGGGATTTGCTGGCAGCTCTGACACGAGAGCTCAGACCAGCGCAGCACACGCTCTAGCATGGAGGAGTGACTGTTGTTACATGGATGTTGGTTCCTGTCCTGGCTCCCATCACTACCAGTGAGATGGTGCCTAGAGCAAGTAATTTGGACCCCCAGAGCTGATTGGCAGGACACAGAGATCTTTGTATTAAATGTTCATAGCTTCAGTTTTGGTTTGGATGGAGAAGGAAAGGAAAAAAAAAAATAGTAGTTCCTCTTCCTTGAAGATGCTGAAGTCCTGGGAGCAGTCTGCTTTTCCATCCAGCTCCTTGCTAGGTGTTAGCCTTGTGCTCTGATTTCAAGCAGACAAACTGTGTTTGCATATCCCCCCCAGAAAACCTCAGCTTCAGGAGCATACCCTGTATGTTGAAGCTGCTGTCTGTGAGCAGCATAACATCTCCTGTTGGAAAATTTGAGGAACCAGTTTCTGTGTGTGGTGTTCCTTAACAGTTCATTCAGGGGAATTTTTTGTGGTTTCACTGACAGCTGCAGCCTGCTGGTCCAGTAGTAGCCCTTGAAGCAATCTTGGAACATGCTCAAGTGAACAGCAGTAGGATTTGAACAAAAGCATGAACTGGAGCCCACTAGACAAATAAACGACATGTACTCCCATGCATCATGTGCACAGGGTGGAGAGACCAGGTATGGGTGTGCCCCGGGTATTGGGGGAGTCTGCAGGTGTGTGTTGGAAGGGTGTTTCATAGTAGGGTGGGCCCCGTGCCGAGCAGAGGAGGAGAGATGCCAGGGCTACAGCTTCCATACGCTTAGATCCATAGTCTAGTTCCTTTGAGGTCCCCATAAAGCCTAGTTACCATGTCAGTCCCAGAGACAGTCTGGGAGAAGGTGAGCCATGTGAAACCACGTTAGTTCTGTGGGTCTCAGATGTTATCAGAAGATCAGGACTTCTTTGAAGTCACAGAGAAGTCTGTACTGGTTCTCAAACACTTCTCTGAAGGTCACCAGCCTATCCGGAGGTCTCCTGTAAGCATTCTTGTGTGGTATTTCAGCCTCTGCAACAACCTCTTCAGAACACATGTCTTGTACTCCAGCAAGCTTAACTTTGGGATTGAAACCTGTGCCTTAACCTCCCGCCGTCTGGCTTGGGCAAGTGTCTCCTTTGCTTCATTAACTGTAAAAAAAAAAGTAGCTTGCAGGGGAGAACCTTGGTGTCCTGCGTTGGAGGTGGGATGTGTTTTGCCCAGGTTCTCACAGCAAGTGCTGGAACTGAGGTACCAAGCAGCCCGGCAGCCAGCAGGCTTTGCTTTGTGTTTGTTTACTTCAAAATGTTTTAAGGAAATTTTAAAATGTCAGCAAAATTTTAGCTGAATGTGAAACTATTGCAGCCAGTGACATTTCATACTGATATTTATACGATGTCTCCTTGAATGTATGTAAAATACTTTTCTAAGAGGAGGTTGATGGTACATTTCTGTGTTCATGTCAAATCAAGGTTAACCTGACTATTTTATTTTTTCCTCTGCTGGCTGACTTCAAGAATCTGCCTGTCTCTGAGGTGTCAGGAACAGCATCTTTATGCAAGATTTGATTTGCTTCTTTGTCTCTTTGCTCTTCTGTCATTTCCAAACCGGCTGTAGTCGAACTGGTGACGAGTCTGAATAGCTGAATAACAGATCAAGGCCTTCTCTGGCTGGTGGTGCTCACTCACAGCCTGCTTGGGTGCTGCACGGGCAGCCTCTGCCCTCACCTTGAGCTTCACTCTGCTTCACTGCAGCCCCCTAGGTTTTGAGATCTGATTCGCGAATGTTTGCTGCCTCCAAGAGCCCTGGTGGAAAGGGCTGTGTTGGCCCTTGGACTGGAGCATCGCAGAAAGCAGAAGGTCCCACCAGAGCCCACAGCAATGTCATAATGTCACCGCCCACGGCAGGGGAGAAGTGAACGTGAGGGTGTTACTGGCTGTGGATCCTTCGACTGTTCATGTTCTGTGTAATTGGAAGTGTCCTATGAACTGGAAAAAAATAAAGTCTTTATTTTCTATAGTCACTGCTCTGGTATGTTCTCTGCCACCCTGCAGTCAGTTCCTGTCCAACGTGAGGGCCCAGGACCTGGGCTGGATCCAGGGTGGGTCCCAGCACAGCACTGTCACTGGCAGCAGTGAGTGGCCTCCTCCTCCCCTCCGGAGTCCTGAAGGGACATCAGTGGCATTGAGGTTATGGCAGGGCTGTGGCAACCAGGATTTAGGCATGTTGTGTTTGAGTAGTGAGTCAGACTCAAACTCTGCCTCTTTCTTTTGCCCAGGGCTGACAAACAGCCTTCGAGTTCGTCCCAAAGCTGTTACTCTGCTGCGGACAGTGTTGTCCTTTGCCGGTGCCCAGCAGAGCGGGGCCTGCCTCGAAGCACTGTGCTTCTGTGTGACAGACACGAGGCCCTGGGGCACCAGTTAGACTTTGCTCCAGCTCATGGGGAACCCCCATCTGTTGAGGGAGCCCCATTTCCTTCATGCCCAGGCAGTGCCACCCCTGACAGCAGTGTCATGGATTATTTGGAGCTCATATTTACAGGCCAATGTAGTGTTTGGATGAACAGGTACCATCCAGCTCAGAAGTCTGCTCCATATCTTCTCTAGTGGTCATTTCAGTTACGGAGCAAGAACTTGCTTAACGCCAAAGCCTTTCGGTCTTAGATGTTAATGAGCATGTAGTTATGAACAGGCAAGGATAGCAGACCTTACGCTTTTCTGCTTGAGTAGCTGGCATGCATGGTGCTCTCGCGATAGCCTCACGGTGCTCTTCCTGGCAGGCTTCAGGCCTCAGCACAAGCTGGATGTCAGGCCCAAATCCTGAGCAGGAGGTGAGTTGAACCACATGGTGGCTACAAAGCAGAATGGTCTCACTGGCCAAAGTGTCAGAAGCTGAGCGCTGTGGTATCTGGGCCTGGGCAAGGCATTGGCACCCAGGTGCTGCTGCTTCATGCCAGACTCACACATGAGTGGTTGGATTTACAAGGTGTTTTTTTTTGTTTGGTTGGTTTTTTTTGGGGGGGGGGGGGGGTGTCTGAGACAACAGTTGCACTACGTGTGTGTGTGTGTGTGTGTGTGTGTGTGTGTGTGTGTGTGTGTGTGTGTGTGTGTGTGTGTGTGTGTGTGTGTGTGTGTGTTCGTTCCAAAGGTTGGTCCACCTCACTTGGAATAACTTGTCAGCCACTGTCCTGGGCAGGAGCTGCTCCAACAAGTCCCTTCTGGGGCAAGGAGCTCATCCTGGCTCGCACCAACTCAATACAGGCCCTCTGCTCCCTCCCTGGAGCGCACAGCATCTTCTGCAGGACCAACTGAGTCACAGAAAGCAGAGGATCAGCCAAGCAAAGAGTAAAACTCCACCGGGGGGCGGGGAGGGGGGGGTGCTCCCGGTCTGTGCTACCCAGCACAGATTTACAGTTTTGGCCTCCCTGCTCAGAGGACAACCTCTTCAGCAACAGCCTCCTGTGGAGGAGGAACCCCCATGCAGCCAGGAGGGGACCCCAGGGGAAAACAAAACAAAACAAGACAAAGCAAAAAAATCTGCTTAGCAGCTGGGGCTCTGGAGGAGCACACTGCTCAGCCCTGTCCTTGTTTCCACAGGCCTTTGGCCTTCAGGAAAGGCAGGAAGAGACAGAGCAAACATCACAGCTTTTTTTTTTTTTTCCTGCCTGTAGGGAATTAACATTTGGAAATGCTCCTATGTTTTCCAAAAGGCAAAGCATTAGCCATGAGGCCAGAGCGCTCTGCTTTTGGACCTCAACTTTGTGTGCTTCCCCAGCACCATGAGGCTACCATACAATCCCCTGCCATAACATGGCAGCAGCCCTACTCCTCCTCTCTGCCAGATAAAGGCTGCATGGAAGCACTCCTGCCTTTTTCCTTCCTTTCTCTCAGCAGGATACTGAGTCACATGTTTATACCAGGCAATCTTTGACCTTCAGAGCAAAACAGCAGAAGCAGGTCTGCAAACTGAATGATCCAACAGCTGCTGCTAAGGAGAGAACCAGCTCTCCAGTACCAGCACCCACATCCATGAGGTGGGGGGGAGGGAAAGGCCATGGGGAACTGAGCAAACTCAACAGCAGGCACCAGAAGAGGCATAGAAATAAAGGACAGACTTGCAAGTGGTTTTTTTTTCGGAAAAGACTAATAATAAATAATGAGAGAGGTTGACATGATTGTGCTTCACAATGTGCTGAGTCCACCATTAACAGTCTGGATCTTCTAAGCTGCATAGCAGCAAGAGCCTTGCTATGGATTGTGGGACACTGGGCATTCACAAGTCATCCAAGCAGGACTGGCAAACACATCTCCCCAGCACGCTAAATCACTTCAGTGAAGCACAGACCTTCCCTGCATATCTGAAGCACTCGGACTCAGACAGCAGTGTCAGCAACAGCACTTCCATTGAGCAAGCTCTGCTCCCCCTGCAAGGAGACTGCAAAATGGGTCTGGGCCAGCCACTGCATTCGCCTGTTCACAACAGCTGGTGCTGAGCCAAAACGAAAATCCAGCCCCTCGGTCCTTGCGCTGATATCTACTTCGTCATGCTCGCCCTGTTGCTGCGCCCGCACGTTGGGATGCAGCCATTTGTAGTAGGTGAGTCTCAACACAAGCCCCAAAACGTAGCAGGGCAAGGCAGCAGAAACCACTGGGATGAGGTACAAGTACTCATCGGAGGGTGAACAGCACCAGAGCCAGGACACAGCGAGCAGAATGCTGTCCACCAGGATAAAGCCATGGTAGATGATACTGCGGTACAACGTTCTTCCCTTTGCCACATTGAACCAGCTGAAGTAGAGGATCACAGCCACTATGGCTCTGTAGAGCTGCTCAGAGCCAGGCGACCCCATGAAGTCTGTCCTCTGCATGTTGACCCAGAAGAACATGGCCAACCACACAAGTGGGAAGTGCACAGCAACACCATACGGCCAGAGCAAGGCAAAGAGGGCAACTGCAAGGATGCGGGGGCAGATGAGGAAAAGGTTCCACAGGAAGTAGATGAAGGAGGAACACAGGCTCAGCTCATACTTATCCCGCAAAAAGGAGCGCAGGGACTGGTGATAATCCAGCAGGGACCAGGTCACACACAGGACAGCAGTGCAGATCCCCACTCCTGCAAACACAGCAGTAGAGCAGACTGAGTAGGGGCTCACACCCTTTGTGCTACCCTTGCTCCTAATACCTCCCTGGCCAGACATAGCTAAAAAGAGCTGTCCACAAGCCAGGAAAGTTGCTTCAGAGGCTGCTTCAGAGGGTTATAGCATCAGCATCTCTGTGTCTCCTATTCTGCCCCTGCTTTTCTGCTCTTCTCATGGAGGAGGCTGATGCTGCTCTGTTCCAAGCAGATGTCTCCCTTACCAAGCTTAGCTGGACGAGGAGATGAAGAAGAGGTAATGGGACTGAGTGGCACTGCAGAGCCCACTGCCCTGGCCAATGAAACCTTCAGCCCATACAGGCAAGAAACGAGTACTGAGCCAACATGCTGCTGGGCTCTGAGCACTGCCCTTCTTTAGGCCCATTTCATCACAGCAACACTTGCTTAGAAGGCTCTTTCCCATCCCTGGATGGGTACCAAAGCACTTCCCTTCCTCATCAGGCTTTGCTCCACTCTCTGTGTGTGTGTCCACAACAGCATCAGAGTGCCCTGCTTCCCAGTACAGCATCCTGACTTCTCTCCTGACCTTTGGGTCTTGACCATGCATGTGGGTACAGGACCACTCCATGAAGGGTTCTCTTCAGGCATGGCTGCCTTTAGGAGAGGTAGGGAAATGACCACAGAGGTCTCCCAGCTTTTACTTCCCCCTCCTGGGCCCATCACAGTCCACGAGGACATGTCAGTGTAGGACAAAGGTCCACCCTCTGGTCCATCACATCAAGGAAAAGTGTGATATGGAGAAGAATGACACTTGAGAACCTCAAGCAAGGGCAGAAAGACAGCATCCTGCTGGTTAAAGAACAGCCCACAGCCACCCAACAAGGTCTCTCTCCTGTCCTGGCCTACTTTGACCCTAAGCCTGCATCCCTGAAATTCCCCTCCCTTGGTCCTCGATCACTTCCTTACCTTGGGAAGGCTCTGCCTTGTTTGTCCGCAGGATAACGTAGAGGAGTAAGGTGAGCTGTGGGGTGTTCTCCAGGAAAGTCTCGAAGAGCCGCAGCATGCTGATGTCATGGGAAAGGAAGGCCATGTGGCTTTGCTCCTCCTCTGATGCAGCCTGTGCCCAGCACAGCTTCCAGCCCATTTTCAGAGCACGGAGACACCTGTATGGAGAGATGTAGTGAGGAGCTGCTCCAGGTCAGGAGATAACCAGCAGCAATGCAATGGTCTTATCCGTGATTACATGCAGGTGTTGCAGGACATGGAGCTGCACAACTGGACCTCTCCAATTCAGTTTGGGGTTTATTTTAAAAACTATCCTCCCGCCCAATTTCCGAGCCAAACACCACAGCTGGGTGAAGTCCAGTGGTGAAACCAAAGTGGAAGCAACGCTTCTTGCTTCCACGTGGAAGGGTGAAACACGACACCGCTGGCCCGCAAAAATCTAGGGATTTTCATAGGAAACGGGAAGTTTCGCTGCAGCAGCGGCTCTAACAGCACCAGGCAAACCAGAAAGAGTCAGGAGCAAGAGCCACTTTTCCAACCGCTTTCAGGAGAAAGTTTTCCTTTGGTCTTCTCCGGGGGAGCCCCTCTTTGGCCGAGGGCAGGGATACGGGGTGGGGGAATGCAGCTTGGCCAAGTGGGACAAGGGTGAGGAGCTCAAGCTGGTCAGAGGACAGCAGGCAGAGGACCCTTGTGCCGGGGGGCCTCCCTGCCGAGCCGAGCCGAGCTGAGCCGGGAGGCAGCTTGGAGGGAAGGGCTGGCGCTGGGGCCCCGATGCCGCCCACGGAGGGAGCCGCTGGCGCTGCGCCCAAGGCGGGAAGCGGCTCCTCCTTGTGTCAGGGCCAGCCCTGTCCCTGGGCAGCAAGGCAGGGCCGGGCCAGGCCAGGCCGTGCCCTGGCTGGGGGGGTCACCGTGCCAGGGAACCGCAGGTACAAGGGAACAAGGCGGGGGGGGGGGGCGGAGGAGGAGACTGGGTGGTGGGGGGGGAGGACAAGAGACAGCCTAGGCTGGGGGTACGGGGGGAGCGGTAGGGGATGGGGCGCAGCCCGGGGGGGGGGCAGAGGGGACGGGGCGCAGCCCGGGGGGAGGAGGGTGCGGGGGGGCTGGGCCCGGCCGGCCGCTACCTGTACATGTAGCCGAGCTGCAGGAGGTGCAGGAGGGCGAGCGAGCTGCGCGGCAGCGCGGGCGCCAGCGCCGGCGGGTCGGTGCCGTACCAGAGCCAGCTGCAGGCGTGCGCGGCCAGCGAGGCGGCCGCCAGCAGCGCCAGCACCAGCGCGGCCCAGCCGCGGTGCCCGGCCCGCGCGTACCCCACCGCCAGCCACACGTCCGCGCCCAGGTCCAGCACCGCCCCCGCCACGCCCGCCGCCGCCAGCAGCAGCTCCGGCAGCCGGTACCGCGGCGGGTCGCCCCGGGCCGCCATGCTCCGGGCTCCGCCACCCGGCTCCGCTCGGCCTGGCCCGGCCCGGCCCGGCCCGAACAACTTCCCGGCGGCGCCCCCACCGCGCCCGGCCTCGGCCTCGCCCATGGCCCCGCCCCCTCGGCCGCCTTCGGCCCCGCCCAGCCTCGGCCCCGCCCATGGTCCCGCCCCCTCGGCCGCCTTCGGCCCCGCCCGCCGGCCCCGCCCCGGCTCTGCAGCGCCCCGCGTACTCCTGCAGCCACCTGTCAGCCCTCGGTCACCTACTTCTGCCCGGTCACCAGCCAGCCACTTTCTCAGGTGGCTTCACCCTTCCTTTCCGCTTCAGGGCCCTTGTAGAGCAAAGAGCCCATTACCCAAAACGCAGAGCTTAAACATACAGAGGTCGCGCACACAAATACTTCACTTTTGCTTGAGTGACTCCGATTCCTCCACCAGTGGGAAAAATCCCGACCCTGGGTTAGGTACCCACGTGCAGGAGCAAACAGATGCCAGTGCTCAGGAAGAAGTGCTAATGAGACCGGGGTGAGGGTGAAGGTTGGGAAGCTGAGCTGTGTCCCTCAGAGATGGTGCGGTGTTAGAGGGATACCCCTGCCTTCACTCAGGATTTCCATTTCCCCCTGGAACTGGAGAGCTGAGCCAAAATCCCTATTCCTCCTCCTCCTCCCCCCCCTCCCCACCCCCCCAAGCCTCTGGAACCATGGAGTTATTCCCAACCTGGTGTGGAGGTGGTGAGAAGACACTGCCACATACATGGTCTGGAAAGATTTATTATCAATGCTGACTAGCATTTTTTTGGTGAACTTTGTAATCATTCACTCCCTTTAATCCACATATATTGGCTCATTTACAATATAATTCTCAGCAGAAACCATTTTCACATGCCATCAATGCTTTGGCCTGCAGAACTGCAGGGAGACCCATCCCCACCTACATAGTAAAACCAGTCAATTCTGCAACCTTCTAACGCTCTATTTAATGTGAATGTTTTCCTGTAACACACATCCACGTGTGTTTCAAGGGTTTGCTTTGAAACAAATCAGGGGATCAGCAGAAGAAGCAAGGAACCTTCAGAGATACTGGCTCAAGAACTGTCAGTTTTGTAAAGCTGGTGCAAACAACAAAAAGATTTCAGGGGCATTGCAAAACTTGGTACTACAGCCACCCACCAGCACCAGCGCCCTTAGCCCACCTCCCCCCAGGCCCTACACTGGTAAATTTTGTTCTCAGTCAGCTGATTTATGGGTCTAGAATTCAATTTACTTCCAACAGACCACACACTACAGCACTATATGCTGTCACTTGGGTGCTATTTCACTCCATCCATCTCAGTTTCACCTTACCCATTAAGCTTTAACAGATGCTATAAATCAACTCCCAGTAAGACACCTCCCCAGAACAGAACAAGGACTTACATACTGTAGGTTTTTATGCTCAGAATACTAGATGGCTACATAACCTTCTGGAAGTATGTACCCCTTTACACAACACTAGCGAGGAAAGCTAGCATAGAAAACATCTGAAAAGAAAGTATCCTGCTGTTCATAGCCAGCCAAAAGAGAGTTTTAGTTGTGAAGACCAGGTCTGAGATGCAAGCTGGCTGCTTCATGTTTTGAATGTAAAGGCTGGATCTTGAAGCCTGAAGTCCCTAAACTGGGGTGCGGAGCAGCAATCGGTTGTCCACAGTCATACAACAGTCTTCTATCCTCTATCTGATGAATACCATTACAGACAAGAGCCATTCCTCTCGCATCATTGTTTCTTTTCTGACATACCTCTGTTGCACTAGTGCTTCTCTGCTAGGCCAAGACCATATCTGCATGCCAACCTGTGCTATTCAGCTTACAGTGACTGGCTTCATTCTCACTTCCAGAGTCTTTTCCACTTCTCAGCTGTATATACCTTTCTGACAAAACAGTCTGCTGAGAGCACACAGATGAATTGTGCAAGCAGTCTAGGATTGCACTAACACATTGGTGTGCTTAGGTTCCATGTCCTGAGTGTGACTTCCCACTTGCTTTGCAAGCTTGTGTTCTCCTTGGCCCACGGTCAGATCTCTGGGAGCCTGGAGCTCACAGCCAATACAAATATTTTTTCTAGGTCTCTCTGCACCTAAAAGGGTCCAATAATATCACTTTGTATCAGTTCTCTCATGGCTCAGATGAAAGCTGAGAAAAGCCCAAGGCTGGCAAATAACTGAATTGTTTAGTGTTTCATAGCAGTCAAAGTCAGCTTGCAATGCCCCAGCATTGCAAGAAAGGAACAAAATGAATGGATGCGAGTTAAAAGTGCAAAAAATAAGTTTGGAGAAGAGCTGTTTGTGCCCAAGACTTGAAAAATCAGGCTTTGTGCCCCAGAGCCTCATCTTGGGTATTGACATGAAAAAATCATGGCCCAAACTTGTAAAAGTTCCTACACTGTCAGAGGAAGAATTAATCTTACCTGGCTTTTCTCATAAAGGCAAAGCCATACAAGGTCACTAAAATGAATCCTTCCAGGTCTCCAGCTGTGTGGTCTTTTAAGAAAAAAAGTATGTGCTAACGTGAGAAATTATCTGGAGGCAGACTCCTTTGGAGTGTGAGGCAGCCTGCAGCTCTTATACATTAAGAGATCAAGTTAAAATCTAGGGGGAAGCCTGACCCTGATCTGCTGAACTGTAAGACCACCTCAGACAGAAGACACAGTTGAAGGAAGGGAAACTCCCTGATGCAGGACAGTCTGGCATGAGAAAGCTTCATGGCAATCATTACCCTTTCCCAATAGCTTTACTAGAAGTGTTCAAATCAACACTGTAGAGTTTTTACTAAAAGCTACTAATTTTGTCTTGGTTTCTAAGTAAGTCCTCAGTGCCAAAAGTATTCAAAATCGCTGATTCAAATGTACTGTGAAGCATGTCCTCTCTTCATATTCTCTTCTGTTCTAAGTCATTAGAGTGCTTGCTGCCAACAGCAAGCAGAACAGTAGAAGAAAAACATTGGTGATGGCAGAGGCAAGGCTGCTGGCTTTAATACACTCATTGTATTGTATGAAACCAACTTCCCTGATGGCGCAAACATGGTCAATGCGGCAGGTCTCCTCACACACGGTAAGGTCATATTTGACAGAGTTAAACTCATAATACTGCTGCAGATACTGTGCATCCTTCGATATCCTCTCCAGCACTGTTTGCATGGACTGGGGAGAGGCATCAGGGATTTGGAAAGCTTCTGTCAGTCTATACTCTTTCTCCCATGTTGGGGACAGCATATTAGCATGAGTTAGATTCAAATAGTAAGTCACCATATCCTGCAGGGAGAAAAAAAACAGAACAAGCAGAAATCAGGAAAGGGTCAGCCCTTGAGTGAAGCAGTTGACTAGGATCTGATCAGCCCACTCTCCTAGATGCTGCTGTTTAGCACAACAAAGTGCATTCAGCAGCAGGCAGCACACATCGTGGGAGGTGACCTGCCTCCCAACCCATGCTTCCTACCAAGATGCAAACCTAGGGACAGATGCCTCAAGTGAAAACATTCAGCACTCACTATAAAAGCAATTTTATCCCATTTTACTATTTTAAAAGTGTTTAAAGGTTGGCTTTTTTCTGCTTTTTATTTTGAAATATTAGGAATTTTCAGCCTGGCCTCCTCCAAGAATCACTCCAATATTTATTATCAACTCTGTCCTCTGGCAGAAGGGGCAGTTGGAGAAGTGTTACAGAATCGAGCAGTTATTTACTCAAGTGTGAACAAAAGTAAATAAAAATGTCCAACAAAACTCCTGTTTTCAAACTCTTGCTCTTTTTCTCTCTGCCTTGCTTCGCTAGCTCTCTAGCTTTCTCCAGTGTATTTTAGGACAGACCAGCATGCACTTCTTATGCTGCAAACATGTAAACACAGTATCTGTAGAGATGCTTTATCCATTGCAAAAAAAGGCACAAGAACACCATCCTCCATCTTTTTGCAAATGAAAGACAAAGGAAATGGAAGCCTTCCCTGCAATTCAACTAATTTCTGACTCCATTACAAAACGAATTAATTCAGAATGTAGGTGAGACCTGAATAATTTTGTAGACAGGTAGAATTTCTGAAGGGTGTTAAGCAAGTCTGTTAGTCCCCAAAGAAAGTTCTGAAATCCATATTGCCTGGACTGTAAAGCAAGTGTAAACGGAGACTAGCTGAAGACAAGAAGAACAAACAAGTCTGAACTCTCTTCCATTGCCATTGCTGTGTCTCATCCAGGCAGGTGGCCTGGGCCAGTCAAATGTGGTGTCACTGCGCTTGCACTGCACAGCCTCCTGGCTCCCTGTAGTCCTGCTTGTTAAAACTACATGGAGGAATTAATTTACCCAGCTGAGACTACTGTATAAAGCATGATGGGATCCCCTACCTTCACTTGAAGGGTGTCTGGATCATAATCAATCACCCGGATCCCAGGGTTGTTAGCTCCATTGGCCACTCCAGGTAATGTTGTTTTCCAAGGAGTCACTCCAGGGGCTAAGAACATTACACTGATTGGGGAACCTTAATAGAAAGGCAAAACAAACCATGAGCGGGAGAGGCATGGTTTGTAGGAGATCCAGATCACACTGCAGTGAGCATCCTGGCCACTCACCACATTGCACCCATTGCTCACCAGATCTAGTTACACCAACACAGGTACGAAGATCAATGTGTTGAACAGCATCAGAAATTGAGCATGCAATTTCTCCAAAAGCAGGCCTTCTGCAGCTCAGCATAAGCAAAAAAGTCTACAGTAGGGGTTAACAGGAGATTCATGCTCAGTGAATGAGACCCAAAGAGTGCTACCCAGAATGCCATTGTGAAGATCTATAGTTGCTCCCTTATGTCTCAGCTAAGGTGCAGAAAACATCAGGATGGTGCAGCAAGGCACTCTGAGAGGAAACTACAAAATCTAAGGGGAAGTAAGAAAGAAGGCTGGAGCTCTAGGTCTAGGTGGGGAATCCCACCCACTGTTGTGTCTTGTTGACCAAAGCATTTTACAAGCCGTTTTAGAAAGCAAGATGCAAACGAGCCTTTTTTCTTGCTTCTTGGCTGCATTCAGCTAATAGTCCTTAAAACCTCTCTAGCAATGATTTTTGGGGAACTGAACAGAGCCATCACACAAACTCTTGGCTGGCCAGATCAGTACCTGTATCACTGTAAAACATCCGAAAGCTGTCAGTGTGATGGTGTCCAAAAAACTGGGCAGCAATCACTCTGTGATGCCTCTGCACGATTTTCAGGTATCGTTCATTAAAGTTACTCCGGAACCAGGGCTTGCTTCTTTTCTTCTCAAAGAAACCAGGAGGTACGTGCCCAGCAATGAAGACCTACAATGCAAAGAGCTGCACTGAATGCAGATACCATGCTTCTGAAAACAGCATTGACTTGCTGGTCCTTGGCACACACGGGCATCAGGAATGTCATTCTTCCATGCTAGGAGAAGCCTGGAACAGAGGCTTTTTAAAATATTTCTCTCTCTCTCTCTTTTTTTTTTTTTTTTTTTTTTTTTTTTTTTTTTTTTTTTTTTTTACCATTTCTTCTGCTTTTGAGGCATTGGTCAGTGTTTCTTCCAGCCATTGGAACTGCCCACCAGGATCTTCCTCACCAGCTGTCTGGTTATTCTGGTCATAGTACAAATTGGTATTGAGGACAATCATTCGCCCCCTTGTATTTGGGCTGGGCAGCTTCTCACTGTAGAAAGCACCTGCAAAAAGCAACCAGCAGGAGAAAGAGCTGGAGTTCTGGCCACATGGGCAGCTGTGTCCCCAAATCCCTGTGCATTTACCTCTCCCAGCTCTCCTTGGCAATAGTCACAGCAGAGTCACTATCTAGACAAGGTGTCAGCAGCTCTGGCTGGTTACGGAATAACCAGCAGCTCTGACCATTCCAGGATATGGATTTGGTGTGACTCTTCCCTGTGTCTTCTCATCCTTCATAAGCCACTCAAGGTGAAAGGAGGCCCAAGGTGTTAAGAGCATGTACAGGACAGTCCAGGAGCTGGGAAGCTATAGATTGCCAAAGTGCTGGTCTACACCAACAGCTTTCTAGAGAGATCTTTTTTATTTTCACTGAGCTCACCATTCTCTGCAGAGACACCTTCCTATAGCTCTAGGAAAGCAGGAGAGACTAAAGCATAAAATATTCCTGTTCTTGCATGCAGGAAAACTCAGTGTTAGGAATCAGTTTTAAATTGAACCTTCCTCTACAAACACTGCAGTTTGGGAAATAAAAGCAGAGATAGCTCATTCATGGTGACTCTCCTAACCACCCCCATCTTCCCAGTACACTAACACAGGCTAGTGGTGCCACACCTGCTCTGAACAGAGGAATGGAAGCATCATTCAGCCAGGAGCGCCACAGTTCAGCTGTTTGGTTGTAGATCCTGTGTTCCTTCCCTGGAAGCTGATTCTTGGGGTGGAAGTCATGATTGCCCATCACAGCATAGACTTTAGTTTCTAGAGACAGAGAAAAGGAAGCACAGAAGAATCTATCCAAACTTCAGACTTTTTCAGCACCAAAGCTCTCTTAAGAACTTAGACTCAGAAAGAACAGCATGGCTTGAGAGCTTCATAAAAGGTCACCACCTACACTATACCCGTGTGGTTGTGTGGACCAGGGATACAATGCTGTAAAGACCATCTGTTCTCAGGGAAGCCACACCAGAGCAAGACTGCCATGTCTTTATAGTCAGAGTTAGTAAGATTTCCTTGTCAATAAAACTTGTTCCTTTACTGCTGAGATGGATTAAGTGAGAAATTTTGCAGCCTTGTTTTTCATAACAAGTACTTACAGAAATGTTTCTTTTCTCTCCTTCTGAGTGAATTAATCTGAAATATCAAGGGTGTGTCAGACATGTCTTCATTCAAATGGCCTGTACAGGAACTAGGAAGAGGACAAACTAGTTCTAATGCCTGCAGCGTTTCAGTGCCTTTCCCCTTCCTAATTATATCATTTCTCCACAACAGTAAGTTCTTCCCAGGAGACTTGGTACTCCTCTCCCCTATTCATTCTCTCAAATCCTACCTGGAAATATTTCTTTTATCAGAGAAGTCAGATTTTCAATTATATGCAGAACCTGTTTTTCTCCAAGCTGCTCACTGGGGACATGAGGAGTATCATCTCTGGAGAAAACAAACAAGCAAACAAACAAGCAAACAAACAAGTAAAAACAGCAGAGTCAGCATCTATGACCAACAGTGCATATGTTTAAGTGATAAGGCAGAGAACTTGGATTTATGCCCTCTGTTCTTCTTTTGCCTTCCAGAAAACAGAGGGATAATCAAAACATTTTGGGGCAGCACTATGTTGACTGTCAAGGGCCCTAACAAGAGTTTCAAGGAATTGCTCATGGTAAAGACCTGCTCTGTTTTATTCTGTCTTGAAAAATCTACAAGGCTACATTTTTTTTGTTTATGTATTTAATAGATGCTACAGATGCTGGCAATCTTACAAGGAACAGTGTTTCACAGTCTGGTAGTAAATCTGATCAGCAATAGTGAAATAAAAATTTTTATACACAAGACAGCAGCAAGATAACTCTTTCACTGAAAATTAAACAAATGGACGTCTCCAGAAAGGCAGTGATCCTTGAGATCTAACTTCTAAAAATCTAGCAGACACCCATTTCAATGTTTTTGGCATCTCTAGACAATATTGGGTTAAGGATTACAAGCCCACTGGAGGATAAGATTAAAATTCAGAAAAATTTTGAAGAACTCGGAGAAACAATTTGAGAAAAAGAAGACAAGTTTTAATGACCAACAGCTATTTCTAAGTAGAAACGATCATCTGCACAAATATAAAGTGGGAACAGTGGGTTAGTTAATAGCACTGAAGATCATGCTTGGAGGTGATAAAAGCACACTGCGAACACTGCACTGTTAGAAGAAGCAAGCATTACAGAAGAATGTATGCACGTAGAGAAATCACACCAAATAAATCTTTCACTGTCTGTAAGTGCTATTATGGCCTGTAGAACAAGATACCCACTTCTGGACATCATACTATGAGAAAGCTCTATTTAGGGAAGTTCTTTATAATTTTAAAGAAAAATAGCCCCTTCTGGAAGCAAATCTTGCAGCTTCCTCTCTGTAGTTTGAAGAAATGCCACAAGCCTGTTTTCCGATCCCCTTCTCTTGGTGTCTTTAACAAGTCAGGGCTCTGTGCGCCAACAAAACGAGCACACCCCATTCCCCCAAGCATTTTTGGGTATTCAGAATTTGTGTGAAGTCAGACAGGGATGGCAATGATTGAAGAAAATGAAAGGATGGTGAATTCTAACATCTTCCCTCACCTTACTTGGAGTTTCTCAGAAAAATCCCTCAGTGCTGGGAGCCCAGCCTCTCGCTCCTAAGGGCCTCCCTCCGCTGTCTCCCCTCCACTTCGTACAGCTCTGCCAGAAGCCTCCATTTTGCATTTCAAGGCGTAGCCAAACCTCACCTCTCTGAAACAGTTATGTTATGAAGAACCCTGAATTCACTATGAAACTCTTCAGGCTAAGTTCTTGGGCGTTCCCGTTCTCTAAGGAAGGCTCCCGGCCAAACACCAGCACACCTCAAATCACACCGCATCAAGGCACGCAGCAAGAGCGTGGGTAAGCACAGAACCAGCCCTGCTGATTTTTTGCAACATTTGGAGGATTTTTTTGGTAGCTGAAGATTCCTGACAACGCGAGCGTGGGGCGTTCACCTCCCAGGACTTCAGCGGAAGGATGGAAAACGTGAACCTGGAAGAACTCAGGTTGCCTCATTTTTAAAAAGCACGGCTTTGAGGCCAATCCTACACCTGATTTATTATTTTTTTTTCCTGAGGGGGCGGCGGAGGACAGGCCGTCACGGAGCCCCCTCGCTCGGCCCTTGGCGCCGCTCCCGGCCCGGCTCCTCACCCGGTCCAAAGGATGAAGTCGGGCTGGTGCAGGAGGCTCCTCATGGCGCGGACGGCGGAGCTGAGCAGCGGCCACGGCGCGTCGCACACGTAGCTGCCCCAGGGCCCGGCGGCGACCGCGGCCTGGGAGCCGCCCGAGGGACAAACCTGCGAGGGCTCCGCCGCCGCGTCGTAGCCGGGGTCCCAGTGGAGGTCGCTGATGTGCCAGAAGCGCCCTGCCGCCGCCGAGAGAGACGCCGCAGCTCAGCTCAGCTCAGCGGGGCGGGCGGGCGAGCGAGCGCCCCGGGGTCACCCGCCGCCGCGACCACCCCCAGCGTCGTTACCTGCGAGCGCCGCGCAGAGCGGGCAGAGCAGGAGAAGCGCGACGGGCTTCATGTCGGGCAGCCGCCGTGCCCGTGCCCGTGCCCGTGCCCGTGCCCGTGCCCGTGCCCGTGCCCTGCCCGTGCTCGCGCCCGCGCCCGCGCCCGCGCCTCTGAGCGACGCCGCAGCCCCGCCCTCCTGCAGCCTTTCTCACCTCAGTGGCAGCCGGGCTGCGCCAGCACTTAAAATGGCGCCGGCAGCCTCCCCGCCGCTTTCGCCTCCATTGGAAAGGACTCGGAGGAAAGTGGTTTGTGATTGGCTGGCCGGCCGGAGCAGCGGGCCTGCGGATTGGGCAGCTACTGCGGGCGGCAGCGACGGCGGCGCGCGCGCCGAGGGGCTACGCGGTGGGACCGGCGCTTGCTGCGTGCCGCTGGGCCTGGCGCCGCCGCCGCCGCCATGTGGAGCGGGCAGGGTGCGGGGAGACGCCGGGAGTCGTCGCGCGGGGCCGGGGGCCTGGGCGGGGGCCGGGGTCAGCGCGGGAGAAGCCGGGGCCGCCTGGTAGTGATGGCGGCGGCGGGTAGCGCGTCTGTGCGGCCGCCTCAGCGTCTCTCCTCCGCCTTCCTTAGGTAGCTTCGAGGGCAACTACGGCAGCGTGGGCGGCGCGGGGCCCGCAGGCGGCTACATGCAGTCCCCGGGAGGCTTCGGCTCCCCCGCCGGGACCCAGGCTGAGAAGAAGCAGGTAGGCCGGGAGCGGGCGCCTCGGCGGGGCGTTGAGGGGGGTGGGGGGGGGGCTCGGCCCTTCGCGCTGACGGCGCCCTCGCCGTGCCCTCGCAGCGAGCCCGCTCGCAGAACATCGTGCCCTGCACCGTGTCGCAGCTGCTGGCGGCCGAGCAGCTCGACGAAACCTTCAGGATCCGCGACGTGGAGATCTCGCAGGTAAGCGCCGCGGGGCGGCGTGCGGGGAGCGGCCGTCGCGCCGCGGCCTCCCCGCCCTGGAGTCTCCTCTTCTTCATTCCCCACCCCCGCAGGTCACTATTATGGGGATAATCCGGCACGCGGAGAAGGCGCCGACAAACATCCTCTACAAAGTGGACGACATGACGGCGGCGCCCATGGATGTCAGGCAGTGGGTTGATACGGACGTAAGCACCACTGGGGAAGACAGCGGAGAGAAAGGGGCTTGTGGATGGTTCTTGTTAATGCTGCTGGCTTGGGAAAGGTGGGAGCGAGGGATGTAACTCGTAATCAGAGAACGGAGGAGCACGAATCCAACTTTAACTTGGTCCCCCCCCTTATGTTTTAAATGGGGTGCACAACTCAGAACTCAAGCATTCTTGGTCATTTTTAGCAGTTCTCTGTGATGAACACCCTGCCACATTCACTGTGACATTCTCTTATTACCCCATTCGTTACAAACTTAATATTTCTTTTGGGGGGAAAAAGATAAACAATGTGGCTGTTTTGGAAAATATTTGGGAAATAATATACCTCTGAAAGCCAGAGAAAATATTGTTTTAGCACAGGTTACCACTGTTACATAGAACTCATCTCCTGCTTTAAAATTTATATGTGGTTCTACATTGAAGCATGCTGAATAACCTTTGAGATGTTTAAGGGTGGAAGCTCAAATGTTACTTTATAACTGAGCTGAGATGAGTCCTCAATACCTTTGTGTCCATGCATGACTCCTGTAGCAATGGTAATTGTTACTGGATTCTCATGCTAATATAGCAAGCTTTTAAAGCTGGACCATGTTATTAAAACATTTTTGAAGGCAAACAGCTGAGCTGCGGCGAACAATCTGGAAAAGTAATTAAGCAGACTTTCAGTTGGCTTAATTACAAGTTCATCATAAATTAGAAAAAGAGTATATAGTTGTTTCCATACCTGTGACCCAAGTTTTATAGCTGAACAGGTCTTATTTTTTTTTTTAATACCTCATTTTTTTTCTTCCTTTTGGTGCTTTTTGGAAGATCCCTCAAAAGTGGACAAAGACATCAGAACACTATAATACAATTGACTGACTGCCTTCAAATATGCAGTGTATTGAAACGAAGTTTTTTTTTTCACTTAAAGGATTTCCCATTTTTTATTTGTACTAACTGTTTTTAATGGACATAGAAATGTATGGCTTATATGTTTGCTTGAGATAAGCCTCCTTTCTCAAGATGCTTATTGTGATGATGGAGAAATGAAAATGTGAATGAGCAAAACCTTGTTTTTTTCCCTTTTTCGTTCCTGTAAGGAGGCAGGTAGTGAGAATGTTGTGGTACCTCCAGGAACTTATGTAAAAGTAGCTGGTCATCTTCGATCTTTCCAGGTAAAACCATGTTACTTATGTGTGACTCCTCAAGTTATGAGGTTGGATCAGTGGTTTGAAGGATTAGTGATCTTGTGAAGTAGATAGTAGGGTCTTTTTAGAATATCCAGTTAATCATGATTCTTGTTCAGCCTTTCATTGAATGTTTTTGCCAGTGCTGTATAAATCACTTCAATTGATCCTAAATGCAAAGGACAGAAGATCAATTTAAAATGCCAGTGTTGATCAGTACATTGCCTTCAGCTGAACTGTAAGGGCCACTGCATTCTTGTATATTTGTACTGTAGAGCTTAGACCTCATTCTGGTTACTGGGAGACCCTTGGTGAAGGGTGATAACATTATACAGTTGCATCATAATAGTAACTGTTCAAATAGTGATTAAAACAAAGTGCAGTTAGTTACTAGCCAGCTGGAAAAAGAAAACATATATATGTATTTTAAAGGTTCCTCCCTTTGTTTTTACTGTGTGAATTAATCTTCAAATTCACTACTTCAGTATTGAGAAAGGTAGTTTTTTAGCACAGCTTTTTTAAAAAGCATTCATAAGGTGTTTTGTTGTTGTTGTTTTGGTAAACAGCTAGTACTACCTTCTTGAACAGAGCTGTTGGTGTTACGTTAATTATATGGGTAAGAAAGCAGGAGCCATCAATCTAAATTCTTATCATATCTTGTGTGAAGTTACTCTGTCTATATCATATAGGAAAAACACATAACAAGTCCAAAAACTTGGGCACTAGTTACATGCAGACAAGCCCCCTACCTACCACTATCCTTATTCCCAGAAATAATGATTAGGTTTGGTGTTAAGAATGTTCCTGTTGGCTATGATTTATTTTTTTTTCCCTTTTTTCTTCTCTGAAAGAATAAGAAGAGCTTGGTGGCATTTAAGATCATGCCTCTAGAAAATATGAATGAATTTACCACACACATACTAGAAATCGTCAATGCACATATGATCCTCAGAAAAAATCTTATGGTATGTACTTGGAGATCTTGACAGCATCTTCACTCTTATGCTGAATGAGGGGATTATTGGTTATTTCCTAAAGAGATAGACCTCTTCTTTTGCTGAGGAAATTTTATTCAACTTGTGAGGCTGATGAGCTTTACATTGCTGTAGGGCTGCAGTGAATGTACAGCAGGAATGCTGGCCCTTCCTTGTTGAGAAATTACACTGCAGTCAGCTTCCAATTGTTTCTTTTGGGAATTTATTTTTATTTACTGTGTGTCTGAAATAACATTTAGTCTTTCATCCCTCAGGCTTGAGAGCAGCCCATGTAACTTCAGCTCTTTTATTCTTCTAGTCAGCATCAAGAATGCCTCATTCCCTTTCCTCTGCTGGGATAGGTGACATGGGGAGCTATGGAGGAGGTGGCAGCCTGCCAGTGAATGGACTCACAGCACATCAGAGTCAGGTAGGTGCAAACAACAAGCTACTTCTGGAACACAGCATTGGCAGTGGTAACTGTCCATCGATAATAGACAAATTTAGTTGTATACCAATACTGGCTGCGTGGTGCTAGACTTTAACTAAAGACCACGTGGTCTTAACTGGAAACTTGCTGCTCCTGTAAAAAGAAGTTTGAGTCTTCTCAGCAAACACAGCTAGTATTTTGCAAACTAATGGAATGAAGATCTATATGGTACTGTGAACATACGGAATGGAAGGAGAGGAGGAGAAGCAATATTGGAAAATAGAGCATAGTTTACTGTACTCCTGAACAAACTGCATATGCTATCCCTAGCTTCTTGTTCTTCCAGGTGTTGAACTTGATTAAGAACTGCCCTGTTGCAGAAGGTATGAGTCTTCAAGAGCTCAAATTTCAACTCCACAATATCAGTATGGCAACAATCAAGTAAGTATATGGAAACAGAGGATATGTTGATGATTCAAGCTGTCCTTCCTAGAGCGTGATAAAGGAGGGGAAGGAAATAGTGGGCAAGATGTCTACTTGTAAAACTACTCTAGTAATTTCAGACATTTCCAGTAGGATGTGGTACTGAGTCTGTGCTGCTGAAGTCTTTCAGTGAAACAGGTTACACTGAGCTATTATCAGATGAAGTGGTGATAAACAGTTTGTTTTGAAAATGAGTGATGCCTTTTAACTCTTCAGTAACAAAGTTACACATACCTGGGAGTATTACAATGCCTCAGCATTGTGTGCTATTGTCTGCGTGTGTTTGAGGACTATGTTGCTCTTCTTGCGTATTGGCCAAAACTTGGGAATGGATGATTTTTTTTTTCTTTGCTGTCTCATATAACTTCTCTTCTTTGAGACTCGGAAGAATAGTGAGGTCTAAAGTCAGAAAATTCCAGTATCTTTGTGTTCTGCCCTCTTTGAAGCAGAGATTTGTAGGCCCTGCTTGTATCTGGAAAATAGAGACATGGTGGCTTCCATGGTAGGAAAAGGCTGAGAGCCATTGGCTGAGCGTTTTACCTTACCTTTGGAGAAATTTTCTGTTCTTGCTGAGCAGTGGAGCAGCACTTAAACTGATCGTGAGATAGAGCCATGCAACCATGCAAGCTTCCCTTGGCACATACCAGAGAGAAACAGTAAGGATGGGCTGTGTAGATAGGAAGTCCCAGAAAGAACGATGCTGACATGAAGTAGTTTTGACTGTTTTTTTTTTTCCCCTTCTTCTAAGGCAAGCAGTTGAATTCCTTAGCAGTGAGGGACATATCTATTCCACTGTGGATGATGATCACTATAAGTCTACAGATGCTGAGTGAAGCTATTTCCACCTGGATTTGGTTCTAAACAGATGCCTGCCTGTGCTTCAAGTTACCCTGCCAAGCTTTGTGGTGTGGAAGGTGATCTTTGGTCTTTCTAGCCCTTGAAAGTCACAGTTACTCCGTGAGTTTGTACTTTGCTGGATTCAAGGACAAGCAAAATGTACAGAATTAGGACTCACTATGCTGTGGCCGGGTGATTGAAAACAGAAATAGATATGGAAAAACTGAACTCTTGAAGACTTCAGAGCCTTCCACTTGTTTTTTTTACATTTCCTAGTAGAGTGCTTGGGTATGAAAGGAGAACTTTCTAATTTTGTCATGAGTAGGTCATCCTTTCCAGAGTAGTTTCTCCTAACTCAGCTCTCATTCCATTTCATTCACAAAATGGGTAGCCAAGAGCAATGTACAGTAATCAAGACTAGATTTTTAATGAGTTTAGTCTGTGCATTTAAACCTATATTTGTACTACAAGAGAATCTTGTTACTGAAGCTTTTGAATATTTCCAATAAAATTTTAACTTAGTCTTGCATGTATTTGGCTCTACAGGCTTTTGTTCTTTTCTAAAGCAGAAAAAACATCTACACTGATAAAACTTAGCCAGATGGGTAAAAACACAGCATGTGCTTTCACCCAAGTTATTTGTTTTTTAACTGTATTTATTTTTTCTTTAGGTTTTGAAATAAATTACTTTGAGTTCAAACTAAAGTGAATGTCTGGACAGTAAGCAATTAAAGAATTCTACTACTGACAGGAGTTACAAATTGCATCACTAGCTTCCAAATACAGCCAGAATCATTTTTGTTAATATAAGTACTTCAGCGCAAGCTAAAAATTATAGCCTGTTGAAAAAAATCATTTTTTTTAAAGCTATTTAAAATGAGATAATAAAAACACTACTAGTTGGGGGGGGGAAGAAGTGTTGAGATTGATGGATGTGTGATAACAAATTTGCATTTCCTGTTTCTGTACATGATCCTACCTCATTCAGGGGAGCAGCACTTCTTGAGGGCAGGTACTTCAGAATATCTCTATCCTCTTAGTTGTTATATACCAAATGTCATATAAATGCAGAGCTGAAAACTCATGGTAGTTGTTTTACATTCATTAATGGTAGCGTTTGAGAAGCTTATAAATATTCAGGAGCATTTTTCAAAATGACCCCTTAAGGAACGTAGCAGCTCTCACAAGAGGAACCATGTTTTGTGGCAAATGTGTTTAGCATTACTGAAAAGCAAGGCCTGGGATCTCTCAAGCTGAACTCTGAGAACTGACTCAGTGTCTACCAGATGTGAGCCCAATTTTCTGTGCTGCACTGATCTATCATTTGAGAATTCTCTTCTGTGGCCTGTTAGAAAAACTGCATGTGTGACAAGGGACTCGGTTTGCATTCTTACGAGCTGGGTGAATCTGAGTTTTACATGAGGTGCAAATCAGGGGTTTCAGTGCAGGTTTTTGTGGTATCTGAGATGAATGATGTGACCTGGCTTTGAAAAAGCAGTTCCCAGTCTGCAACTTCATCGTACTGGTTTTGCTCTCCAGTGCATTTGCTTCTGCTATTTATACTGTAGTAAAACCAGTATATCCTGTTTAGCTTTAGACAGCAGTACAGCTGTATCCGGTGATATATTTTGGGGGTTAAATTGTGCTATAGATGTGTAACAGGAACTTCCATGCTATGGAAACTAGTCGATCTAGAAATCGAAAGTAATACAATTTCCATTTTGCAGGAGGTGTGCAGATTAGGAAGCAAAACTGATCATTTTTGGAAGCTAAAATAAGTGAAGTAGAAAGCAGTTGTGGAACTGTACAGAATGATTGTGTAACTGGCTGAGGAGGAGGTTTAATTCTTTGCTTAGTCACCCATTTGCTGTTTGTTAAGTGTCCAGGAGTACCTGCTTTCATCTGGCTAGTGGGAGGAGTTGGAATACAGCTTGAATCTGTCAGGGGAAGACCATAGTTCAGGGACTAGTTTTTCTTCTGGACAAGGAAAGTCTTCCTGGGGTTGTATAAATGCCTCTTGGTAAGGAGGCAGCCCAGGTAAGAAGCTAGTTTTTCCCCGTTTCAGTGAATATTGAGCCCTGATACAGAATGTAAATGCCAGGGCAGAATCAGAGTAGGAGAGGACACCAGCCTAAATCCAGGCTGATACTTGGGCTTGAATGGATGAGAGTCTCTGCAACTTTGTGAGCCTACTCTAGATTCCAGGTGAAGAATGGCATGAACTAAAGAACTGCTGAATATAACACTACCCTTCCTTGGGAGGGAAGAAAAACAGTTTTATCTCAAATAAAATTTAAAATTTATTTTCCATCTTAAAACTGCAGACTTCTCCAGAAATTAGGCTGGAGTGAGAAGTGAGTTTGGCTAACACTGAGAAAATGCAGCTTCTGTCTGTTGTTTCTTCATGGAAGGAAGTGGAGTGGAAATGCAGTTGTAAAAATGTGAATCACTGCTTTGGGCCCCGGCTCGAGCAGTTTCCACTGTGCAGAGTACTTTGTAACACCCCTCCCCATGCTGTGTGCTAAGCAGCATCTGAAAATGCTGGCCTCGAACCACATGTGTGGAAGTATCCAGCATCCCAAAACTGTAGACCCAGTGTCTGAACTCCATGGTTAGGCACTCCAAAGGAGGCTGACTTCTCAGGAATCCTGCTGCAGTTGCTCAGCATCTTCCCAAATGCACCTACTTCTGGTTCTAAGCCGCTAGGCCTCGAAATGGGCCTGCGTTGGTGTTACTGGTGTCCAAAGTGTGCTTCTGGTCATGCAAAGCAGCAGTCAGATGGATTGCTGTGCCTTAGCTGATGGATACAATGGCATGTGGAGAAAGCCACTGTTGGATGTTTCATGAGCCTCTGGTAGCTCCCAGCAAAGGTAGCTCAAGTGACTACAATAAAGGTATTAGTTCTGGAAGTTTTCAATCTGAAATGGGCGTAGACATGGCATATCTGCCATTTAGGATCCTATTCAAGCTCCATGCATAAAGTGTCCTGGTGTTAGGAGTTTTATTTCTGGTTTTCAGTAACAGTTTGTGTAGTGGAGCAGAGCAAGATACATGTCCTAAGAGCTTTGGCTGGCATTTCAGTGGTGTCTTGGTGGCTGCTCGGTCCCTAAGATGGGTCCCTGCTCTGTATGCTGGTCCAGTGCAGCTGGAGGGTCTCACCTGTGACAGCTGTAGACAGTGCATAGCACAGCAGCCAGCTGTGGTACAGCAAGGGTATGTATTCTGTGTGTGTACCTGTCTTGTCGGCATACAGAGTGCCCACATTAGAGGGAGAGTGGGGACGATGCATCTGTTACGATGGAGGCAGTTGGAAGCAGCACTGTGGATCCCTTTGGCTGTATTTAGCTTTTGCAAATAAGTTTAATTTAGGAACTAAGAATATTTAGAGCCTCCCAGAAACTAGAGGTTTAGAAAGGAAACATAGTCTCTATTTTTTGAATTGTCTGTTGAAGATCTTCATCAACTGTTTCATAGTTGTGGTCAAAATCGCTGCTCTCCACACCTAGAAGAGAAGAGTACAGGACTATGTAAATGCACTGTGATGATGAACCATGACAGATTAAGGTCCATGGTAAAGCCCTACAGTGGGCTGGGAGGGCTTCTGCTGAAGTTTAAATGGCGAGGAGCCGTGCAGGGTGTGCAGGCTGGTGGTAACCTCACCTTTGTCCTTTGGGGCCTTGCTTGACTGGGATGCTCTCTGCAAGTGGAGGTGCGTGCTGTACTCATTCGGGGTACTCTGTGCGATGAATGGGCTTCTTGTTTTCTGGGATAAGGGAGACTTGGGCCCAGCCAGGGGAGGAAGCTGCAGAGAAATGATACAGGCTTTTGACTGAATGCAGAGCCTCGGGAGTAGTGGTGGTGGGTGGATCTGGGGTTTGAGGGTGCCTTCCCACTGGAGCATCATCCCTTCCTCCCGCTCCCTGGGCAGGATCATGCCATACCTTTGCTTTCTCAGGGCTGGTTCTTTTGGTTTTCCTGAGGTCTGCCTTGTCCACAGCCTCCTTCCTCTTGGGGGGCCGTGGTGGAGGGGGAGCTGAACTGCCCGGCAGCTGCTTCAGCAAGTGGTAGTAGAAAGACTCCTTCAGCTCCTCGACCCGTGACCAGTCTGCAGAGGGAGCCTGTGGGTGGGCAGGCTCCTGTGTGAAGAACAGAGACATGTCCAGCCACCGTGGTGGGATCTCAAAGCTCTCGTTTGGCTCCTCACAGAAGCTGCTGACCAAGAAGGGCTCAGTGACACGTGCCTCCAGTCGTAAGGCCGAGAAGGAGCTGAGGATGTCGCGAGCGAGCGAAGGGTCCTTGGCCACCACTTTGACATCGCATGGCAGGGAGAGCTGCTCCACGATCTCTGTGAGGTTGTACTTCTTGTTCTCACACATCTCTTCCACAAAGCTACCTCCCAGGTCTAGAGGCAGCATCAGCTCTTCACTCTCCTCTCCCTCCTCTTCCTCGGTGCTGCTTCGGTTGCACAGCAGCATGGTGGTGCTGGCACTGGCCTGGAGCAGGCAGCGCACTTCCAGCCGATCGCCCACGCTGAGCGAGGGCGTGTCCTCCTCGTGGCCCTCGCAGTCCTGTGTGACCACCACACGCAAGTGTTGACTGGCCTGCAGGCTGGTGGCCAGCTCGTACACTGTGGTGAACTCCCTGGGGCGCCTCCGAAACCTGCCCTGGTATGTGCTGGAGAGGAGGAAATGGCGGGTGCCCTTGCGAGCCGAGGCGAGGACTTTCCAAGGACAGCCCTTGCCATGGATCTGGATCCGCTGGCCTTTCTGCAAGCGGGGAATCCAGTCATTCTTGAAGATGGCCAAGGAGCTGGGCCCCTCCAGGATCTCTGCTTGGACAGGGAGGGCTTCCTCCATCTGCAGCAAGTCGCTAAGCAGCAGCGGCTTGATAAAATGAATGTGCTGTGCCTCTTCTGTGACATCTTCCACATCCACTTCCAACGTGGAGGGGATTTTCACCACGTCCTTCCTCACTGCAGGGAGAAGAGACACACTGAAGGCTGTGCTCAGCCTTTCTCTGATTCGTGCCATGCTGTGGAGACTTGCTCAAGTGGAGGGATTGTTGAGTAGAACCAATCCCACCTTGTGCCAGGCACTTTTCTATCACTGTGTCTGCTGCTATCTTGGCTGGCACTGGGTGTCACAGGCTCCCAGTGCTCCAGGGCTTTAGCTGGGCATTTGGGCAATGCTTTTCTAAGGTCTTTTGGGTAGGTAGACCTCTTGTGGGCCGCTTCGGCACTGGCTGTGGGCATCCCCTTTTCTCCCATCCCCAAAGCCCATGGACATGCCCCCAGCACGTGTGCATGCCAGCTCCCACACAGCAAGGGGCACGCAACTGGCAGCAGCAGCGCTGTGCCACGTCTGCCCCAGCCCACGCACACAGGCACACATCTGGCTCCTGCGGTTGAACTCACGGTGCATGATGGCTTGCACTTCGTAGACGGGGCTGAGGAGGATGGGACACGAGCTCAGCGTGGGGCAGAGCAGGCGTTGTGGCCAGCTGCCCTGCAGCCCCAGCACCTCTTGCAGCGTGAGGTCCTGCTCACTGCACTCGAAGAACCGACCGCGCAGGGAGAGAGGCAGCCGGAGCCAGTGGTGCTCCCTGTGGCTGTCTGCCGTGCGGACGGCTGCTTTTCTCCCCTGCAGTGCCTCCAGAAAGATGGGTTGTGCCTTGGGAATGAAGTGTCCATCCACAGCAAGGTCAGTGGCCGAAATGAAGCACAAGGGCTGAGCCTCCTGGGCTGCCCGTTTGCTCTGGATCAGCTCCTCCAGGCTTGCATACTGCTGTGGGTCTGGACTGGGCTGGAAGAGACCTACAGAAAGGTGAGGCTGAACTCTCAGATGCTGAGAAAAGCTCCTTGTGGATGATGGCACCCATGTCACATGCTGGAGGAGGGCCTAGCACCCAACATGAGAAGCTGCCCATCAAGGGGAAGAGCTGGGGTAGTACCCTGTAGCCGTTTCGGCATGCAATGTGAATCTGGGAGGAGCAGATGGGATATTAAAGATGAGGTGGGAATGGGAGTTCACAGCCCTTTGCAGAGGGCACAGGGCAGATGGGGCTGGGACATGAGGGGTGCCTGCAGGCCCTGGGTCCTGGCAGCAGTGGGCTGTTGCAGGCAACCTCACTCACCTTTGAAGGTCAGTGGCAGTTCTGTTGTTTTCCCCATCTCCACATCCTCACAAATGACCTTCTGCAGCTTGACGGCAATAATTTTTAGGAAGTCTCCAGTTGATAAACAACATTCGTTGCCTGAGATCTCATACACAGACCCTGTGGGAGAGGACAGGACCATTCAGTGGCTGCTATTGGTCTGAGCAAGAGCCAGACCCACGATGCTGTGGGGCACCCCTGCTCACCCTGCCTCATGCTGCCTCCAAAAAACGTCCGGTGGAGGACGGCTCCCTGCAGCAGGGCCATGGAGTAGTTATGGTCCAGGGCCAGAGCAGAGCTCTATCCTGGGCAGCCCAGCAGGGCTCTGAGTGTTGCTGGGTACCTTTGCAGAACTGTTTAGGGGACTCCATTTTCAATGCTGGAGCTTTTCTCCTGCTTCCCAGCAGAGCATCCTCTTACCAACCAGGCTGGAGGAAGTTGGGAGGAGGACAGGGAGCTGTTACCCCGTGGCAGGTGGTGGGCACCCACTGGCTCGCAGCCCCGGGGTGCCATGAGGGAACTCACATCCCTTATACTGCCTCAGCTGCTATTTTTCAAGCTGATAGGAAATGGGGTTGTTTCTGCTCCACTGACTCATTTCTTGCCCAGATGCCACGATAACCTGTGGGCAGAGGTTATCCCAAACCACAGAAGGCCACAAGCTCTGCTGTAGCGTGAGAATGGGGCTGGCTCTGGGTGACCTGGTGGGGTCAAGCACCGTGGAGCACAGCACACCTTGCACAGAGAGAGCCTCAGCCCCTTTGCGTGGAGCAGGCGGCCAGCGTCCCTTGGGCCAATGTCCAGCCACGGTTAGAAATTTCCCCAAAGAAGATACCTTTAACAGCATTTTTACCAGGTGTTGATCTCTATCACACTTGCCCAAAGATGGACTTTAGACTGGGAGTTTGAATTTTTCTCCGTTTTCTCCGTTACTGTTTCATCAGGCTACGGCCCAATGCTCATCACGAGAGGTCTGAGTGTGCTGGATATCGTTACCAAATACCAATCACCCAGTGGCTGGGCCCTGTGCTGTGCTGGGCAGAGCAGACCTTGGCCAGCTGTAATGGCATGCTGGAGGCAGCACAGATGTATGGGGCCATCTGTGGCCTGACATCAGTGACAGTTTTTGTCCCTTCTGGGAATTGAGGTAACTGGGTGGTGATTAAGTCTATGAGTCCCAGGCTCCTGCAGGTGTGGACACTTGCATCAACGCCTTAATTAGCTGTTTGCATGGCTAAACTGTCTCAGAGGTGTCTTGGTAAGCTGTATCTTGGGATCTACCACCCATTTAGCTCTTCCTTGCAGGCAGGAAATACTCTGGAGGGAGTCGGACACAGATAGATAGAGAAGACAAGTCTGTGAATGGCACTGTCTTTCCAGCTGATAGAAGGATCTGCTTTCTGCAGAAGGACCTGCCTGGGTCAAGAAAGTTGTCCCGCATAGTGTGGCAGTGCTGCCAGGGCATTGCTTTGGGGACCCCAGAGGCTGAACGTCTGTGAGGGAGCTGGCTCCCGTGCTGGGTGCCCTGCTGCGGCCCATGTCTGCAGCGCCAGGGCAGTGGTGGGGCAAAGGGGCTCCTCCAGCCCCAAAGGATTTCTGAAGGGGGCCATGGGGATGGGTCTGATGGAGGAATGGGAGGAAAGGATGGTGACCATTTGAGGAAAGGCAGAATTGGTCTGCTGCCTCGGAGATGGGGTTGACAAAAGGTTACCTGAACAAATTGAGTGAGCTGGCAGCTTTGGTGGCCCCACATGCAGTTAGAAAACAAAAACATGGTGTAAATATGAGAGTTTGGAGTCCAGACACTCAGGGCGATGCTGGCAAGGCTGGGTAGGAGGGGTGCACTGAAGGATGGACACACATTTGGAGACCATCTGGGGTCCCTCTCCCACCAGGAGAGGGACAGATGATGCTCCAAGTATTGCCACACCAGCCATCACTTGTCTGCGGAGTGTAGATGGAAACAACAATGTGGGACTACCCTATTGCCTCTGAAACTGCTTGTCCAGAGTGGAGGGGGAAACTCAAAGTGCAAGTAAGAAGCGTGGAAAAAATTAAGCAGCAAAAGAGGAATGAAAGCAGGGAGGTTTGAGAAATCATTGCACAGTCTGCAAGCCCTGATCCCCTCCCTGTGTGCTGTGGCTCCATGATGGCATCAAGGGCATTATTGAAAAAGGAAGCAAATATGCAGCCGGGTTCTGTCACCTAGAGCATGGTATTGGGGGGATGAGTGCAGAGACCCACGCAACTGCGCACACACGTGGCTTGGTTGACCCTCTTCAATGGCAAGGAGATGCTTGAAAAACCTTGAGGAGGGGTCATGCAGTGAGATGTCCCAGCCAGGACTGGTGCTGGAGCAGCCAGGTCTGTGTAGAACCCAGGGATGGTTGCAAGCACTGGCTGGTCCAGCATTGCCCATGCAAATCACATGCTGAGGGATCAGAGAGGCAGGGATGCTCCATATAAAACCTGATCAAGGATGCTGAGGACACGGAAGAGTTCACGGCTGGAAAGCAGCCCAAGAAAGGGCTGAGGACAATAGGCATTTTGTTTAACATTTTGGGAACTCCACTCTCCACCTAAATTTTTGCTAATCAAAAAAGCTGCTGGAAGCCAGAAATAATATGATTAAGTGCAGCAACAAATAAAGAAGCATTCAAGAAATATTATTGCTGTGCGGGATGGCGTTATCTGCAAGGTGCAACACTGATTAATCCTCAGTGCATTCTAATCTGTCCATGAGATCTAACATCATTTGCCAGCAGCCAAGAGGAGCCCCACAAGAGCTGGCTGAGAAGGTCTTTGCTGAGCCAGTGCTTATTTTTAAAGAACTGGTAATATCAGGAAGCTTGTACAGCCCATATCCTGAAAAGCCTCAGTGCAGCTGACGGTGTAGGAGATCATAAAGGAGAAGAAAAACAATGCAGAAGCATTTAACAGAATCAGTGGCTGGAAGCCAAAATGATGAAATTCAAAGGTAAAATGCAGGCATTGCTTCCAAGCATCAGGAAAGATTCTCTGTTTGGTCACTCTGTGAAGAGATGAGAAACATCTGCCCTGGGATGGGCTGTCTTTCTTGGAGCAAGAACTCCTCAGGGTACAATACCATGTAATGACACCATTCCACAGGAGCAATAGCCCTTTCAGCCCTTCACTCTCTGAATTCATCAAGCTGCTACAGAACCTTCTGCAGACCAAATGTCTCCCTCACTGGGATGATGGCAGCTATGTGAAACAGAAAGCACCAGATACCTCACCGCCACTACCAGCAGTTGCTAAACAAATTAGCTGTTGCTCTTTGAGTTAACAATGACATTTTTACTCATTTAGCCACTCTAAAATGTTATCAAGGCCAAAGGAAGCCTTTGGTAAGCTAAACATCTATCCTGACTGAGCTACAGGAAAACAGAGTTCGATCAACACAACTGCTTTACCTGTTCTTTAAAAGTCAATGTAACCTAAACAAGTGCTACAAATCCTACGGATTCCAAGGTTAACGATCAGTGTTCATAATAACTATCAGCATCTGCTGTTCTGGTTGTGTGCTCCCAGCTCCTACATACTTTTCATTCTGGCTCCATTTCACCATCAGCTTTGCTGCCAGTTGAGGCAGCTCCCTTGGTCAGGACTTCACCTTGACCTAAAACCTGCCCAGTGATATGCGCCAGGAGGAAGCAGAGAGCTGCCGTCCAGATTGTGAAGCTACTGTCTCTGCTCTTGCCCCACTCAGTTCATCAGAGCCAGGAGCCACCCTGTCCCACCATCCTATGGCCATTGAGTGTGCGACTCTATCCGTGATGGACCCACAGCCAGCGTGTGAGTCACTGCCAGTCACTTTTGGGATGAGAGCTGTGCATGGGATGGAAGACCAGGTTGGATGAGTTTTAGTGCCCCACCACTTCCCTAGAAGCACAATTGCATGTACTGGGGCACTTGGCTGGGTGCTGGATGTAGAAGAGAAGGTCTTTTGCACGCACTTGTGCTTCAAGCAGTTCCTTGGAAGTGGCTGCTTATGCAGCGATTGCGGAAGGATCTGTGCCTCTCCCTGGTCATAAGCATCTGGTGGCAGGGACCCAGGCACTCCTGGGAGCCCTGATGGGGCTTCCACTTTTGAGGTGGGACAAGGGAGCCTGGGTTGCAGCAATGCAGGGGGAGCCAGGAGGTGGCAAAGGCTTTGGGCATAGCTCAGAGGTGGCAGGGACCCAGTACTCACCTTGAAAGTAGACTCCAGAGCAAATCCTGAGGATGCGGGGCAGTACAGCGGGGTTCAGGGAGCAGATGTATTCTTGGAAGGATAGGGGCTCCATGGCAGCACAGCTGACCCCTCTGAGGTGTTCTGCTGAGAGTGGAGCTCGTGGGAAGCTGATCTGGTCTCTGCTTTCACTTCTCTGTGCCTCTTACTTCTGCTTTTAGCAGTGGTTAAGTTCTCTCCCAACCAGAGACCTGTGTTGTTGGCAGTTCTTCAGCCTGCATGTACTGAGTGACGTGCTACTGGGACAACCCTCTCCCTGTACCCATTGCTCATCATGGCCAGATGTCTCCCAGCCCTGCCCTGACAGTGCTACTGGGAACTGAGGGTAAGCACAGGCACCCCAGCTTTGCTGCCATCCTGTCCTGGTTGGACCGATGCTTTGGCTTGTCCAGGCCAGGTTGCATCCATTGTGCATCTCCCTATAGGTCAAGCTGAGCCTGTCCATCTGTGACCAAGGCCAGACAGAGCAATGGTGCCCATGGTAGAGGCTAGGCCCGAGGAGAACCATGGCAGAGCTAGTTAGGGGCTGTGCCCAAAGAGCCATCACCCCTTACAAGCACACAGGCACCTCCATTCCTCTCACCTCTGGGCTTTTGGGTCCCAATTACCCCTGCAGCAATAGCCCATACCACCCCAGACTGTGCTGGGCTGGGCATCATGCCCTGGCTTGGCTTTGCTTAGCATGCAGAGGGAGAGAGCAGCATCAGCTGGTTGGGACTGCACATCACTGTGGCAACCTCAGCCCTGGGCTGAGCTGAGCTCCAGGCTGGACAGTAGCATCTGGCTTGCTCTCCCACACAGATGAGCCCCGTCCTTTGCAAAGGAGGTTGAGCACGTTGTCTGTGGCTACAGGTTCCACACACCAGCCCGGTGGGCTGCAGAAATGCTAACAGCACTGTTGAAAACTGCTGTTTCTGACCCACCTCATCTTTGTAACAGTTTAACTTTGGCCGATGAATCAAACTTTTAAGCTGTGGGCTAGGAACAGGAGCAGGATGGGCCTTCATGAAGCAATGCTGGAGAAAGATACTTTCAAACAGATGACAGAGATGTTGCTCTGCCTTGACCCTGGCTGGGGAAGTTGGCTGCACTTTACAAGAATTAGTGCATTTCCCGTTATTCAGTCCAGAACAAAATAATCTGAAGAACAGACAATGCTTGAGTGTTGAGATCCCTCTTTCATGAGGCAATTGCAATGTGCAAGGTGTCAGAGCAGTGCTGGTGGCAGGGACATCTGGAGGTGTCCACTGCAACTTGCCACTCGGAACTGGACTAGCCTTGGCAGCAGAGCATGTCAGCTGTGGCTTTGTCCATTCTTGAAAACCTCCAAGACTGGCAACATCCCACCTCTGGTGACCTGTGCCAGGTGGCCCATCACCGTGCTGGGGAAAAGGTTTCCCTAATGCCCAATCTGAATGTCCCAAACTGGAAATGTGGCCATTGCCTTGTTATCTTGTCTGCCACTACTGGGAAGGAATTGACTCCAGTCTGCATAACTGCCCTTCCAGGAGCTGCAGGCTGTTAATAGATTGCCTTTAGCCTTCTCTTCAACAGACAAAACTAGTCCAGCTCCCCAAACTGCTCCTCATAGGTTGTGTGCCCCCTGACTACCTTGGTAGCCCTCTGCTGGCCCGTCTCCAGTTCCCCCGCATCCCTCTTGAACACTGGACCCAGGGCAGCTTTCCCAGTGTGAATGGCAGGAATAGCTTCCCTTGATCTGCCAGCCGTGTTCTTGCCCTAGTCCAGTATGCGGCTTGCTGTGTTTGTGGTGAGAGCACCATACATGCTATAGCAAATACTGTGACCCAGAGCATGGGGGTGGTGGGGAATGAGACCTGCCTTGTAGCAAACCATTTTGGAGAGCCAGCAGGGGCTGAGAAGATGCAGTCTCTGTTCCTCAGCAGGATGGGCTCTCCAAAGCTCTCCAAGGTTCTGCATGGCAGCAGAGAGTGGATGGATGCTGAGCCTGGCCCAGTGAGACACTGCAAAATGTAAAGCTGATCTAGTTAAAAAAAGGGTTGGGGCTCATAGTGGCTGGGAAGGACCAACACAGCCCCATCCTTAGAAGATGAGATATTATGGTTTAAAAGTCCCTGAAAAATATGTGAACAAATAATCAAGAAGAAGTATTTCTAAGTACTTGAAAATGGTGAGAACATGAATGGCAGCCTGTGACAGGGCAAAGACACTTGTAGACAGGGAAACAAAAATGTTCATTATCTAGGCTCTGGCTTATATGGCATTTTCATTAAAAAACTAAGGAATTAGTTCACACAAGACTGTTATGTGCAGAATGTAAAGTGATTTGCAACCACATCTCATGAGCGAATAGCAGGGATTATGCATTAAAATGGACAGATGAAGCATGGGGCTCACGGAGTCTGATCTGGGTTCATTTCTCCATGAGAAATATCCGTGAGAGGAACCAGAGGGTCTAGGCATTAAGCAGACAGACTCCAGCACACTGCAGGACAGGCTGAAGACTGAGAAGAGTTTGGACAAATGGGCAGAAAGCCTCAAGCTAGGAAGCTGAGCTACAAGAAAGAGCTGAGTGTGCCCTGGAAATTATTTGAGCTGGTTGTGGTTTTGTAGGAAGCAGGGGTTATGGCTGGTTATAAACTGAAAGCAAGTCAGCCTGCAAGCAAACAGCACCGGGGGACATAGAGCAGGAGTTCAGAAATGAAGCCCACCTGCTCAGTGCAGGCTCTAGCAGCCTGACATTTGCTAGAACATTCAAAATCAGTTCAGAGGAGATGGGGCAGCAACAGCCAGCAGGTGTGTCAGAGGCCAAAACATCATCAGGGAACATATAAGCTGCATTTACCAAGCTGCTGCTCAGGGTGATAACAGCCAGGAAATTACTAAAGTGCTTGAAGACATGCTTCACTCTGCCCGTATGTGTGTTCTGCTACCAGTTTGGGGAAAGTGGGAGGGACAGGTGGCAGAAGGAAATCAGTCACAGAAAAATAAGTTTAAAAATAAAAATTAAATATGTTAAAAAAACCCCATAATGATAAAAGGTCACTGAGTAGAGTGAAATGGGCCAGAAAGAAACCCAGAAACCAGAGTAGCCTAACTGAACAACAAAAACTCTAAGAACAATAAGAACTCTTGTAAAGCCTATGCAATATACATATATTTTATATATCTGTATAGGACACCTCTAAATATCTAAGGTATCTGCTCTGTGCTCAAATTATAGTACACCACACAGTTGCTCCCAGGCTCAGTAGCCCTCAATTTAGCATGCAACAAGCTAGTTGTGGTTGCAGAAGACACCAAAGATAGTGCTGGCACTTTGTTGTCTTGACTAAAGTTTCCTCCCAGGTGATAATTTATCTTACAAACAAGTATAGCCAGCACAGAGGAGGCCTGGTGCTACTTGGCTTTCTGAAGTTCTGCACATCTGACACTTTTTGGGGGAATGCTGTTGTGAGCTGCTGTTCCAGCTGCCGCCAATTCCTGGGGTGCATGAGCAATACAGGGAAACAAATGCTCAGTGGGGGCACTAACAGGCCGGCTGCAAAGTGCAGCCGTGACAGGATGTCTGAGGTCCTGGGGTCAACTCGAAAGTCTGCTGACTCTTGCCTGACAGAGGCTTCCAGAAGCAGGTTTCCAGGTTGCCGAGCTCCAGCTGCAAATAGCCAGGCCTTGGCCACAGTGAGTCAGTCAATGAGGAAGGAAGTGGGCAAGAGACACTTCAGGGATGGATAAGATCTTCAAGGAAACAGGAGCAAGAAGAGAAGAGGAAGAGAGGCGTTCAAAACAGCCTAGCCTTGGGGCTAGGCCCGCTCCAACGTGACCTATGGGCTGAGCAGCTCTGCTCTGCAGCCAGCAGTGCCTGCTGTACTCCGTTGATACTGAGCTGTGAGACTCATTTCTTCTAACAACATGCAGAGGAGAGGTGAAGGAGTTTGTTGCTCTGCGGTCACCCTGGAAGCAACTGTAGCAGACCCATGAGGTTTGGAATGTCAGTAGGGAGCAATAGAGCAGCTGGAAGGGGAAGGAGCAGCAAACCTTTGAGGACTCCATCATCCCAAACTCGGGCAAAGCCCGGGGCTGAATAAATGCAAATGAAACTAGTCACACCCAGTGTTTTCACTTCCTCCATTCTGCTGCCAGGCTGGTGCCCTTTCGCAAGCTCTGCCTGCAAGGACAGGGAGGACAGACCAGTCATTACAGGGCCTGCATGTTGCTTCCTTATTTCACACTCAAATCAACACTGGCCCATCCCCTTCTACGTAAAACTGTCATTTCTCCCCTGCAAGCAATCCCCAAACCTCCTTTCCTCACAGCAGGAATTTCCATATTAGTCACGCAGATGATACTGATGCTGGGGTTGCTTAGGCTCAGGCTAGACACGTGCTCCATTCATGACAGCAATCTCCACCTCTCTGAATTCAAATTCAGAGATGATCCTGCTCTGCAAGTAACCTCTGCTTTGGTGGCCTATGCGATGGTAGGACAGCATATACAGAGATGCAACAATCCAGCAAGAGGTGCAGCAGAAGAAATCAAGAGTGCAAAAAGATAATCTGTCCATCTGAGGAAGCTAGAACTAGCTCTTCCCAGATCATTGCCATGGCCAGAGATCTGGATGAGCAGTACAGCAGAAAGGCCAATAAAGAGGGAATGTCAATAGTACAGTGGTCTGACGATCGTGTAGTTGGGACAGTCCACATCTGCCTGTTAGGGATCATGGGCGCCTCCCTGCAGTTTTCTGCCCTGTCCTGTGCTATGGCTGACCAGGGCACTTTCTTCCAATACATGATACCCATCCTTAGGCTCTCCAAGGTCAGTGTCTGATACAGGACCCCACTGAGGTCTTCCTGCAGAGGGATCTTTCCACCTGCTTAAGAAAGCCTGGTGCTGGTACACCACTGCAGAGCACAGAACAGGGCAGTGGATGAACCAGAACCATGAGCTTACACTGCTGAAGCTCTAACAAGAGCAAGGAGGAACAGTAGTGGAAACAGGTGACTTGCATCAGAGGATGTTGCCATTTTCTTCCTCATGTTTTAAATCACTAGCAGGAAACCAAATGCAATTGCTTTTTTTCCTCCAGTTTAGTAGTTGCTTGAACAGAACAGAAAAAAAACCCAGTTGTTTACATCACTAACAGAGGCAACAAAACTGCAGCAAGTGGTTTGCAGAAATTCAGATGCTGAATGAGGTGTGAGTAATGGTCTCTACCAGGATTTTGATCAGCAGCAAGAGAATGCAAAGCCTTCATTTAGAGCAAGTGGTGACTGAGCCAAAAGAGTCCGGAGATAACAGAAAAACCTCCAAGCCACTCTAACAGATGGTCATAGTGATTTCAAATGAGGAGAAACATTCATTAGCAACTGCCACTGGGCAGAGTAGCTAATACTTTCCACATAGTTTCCTCTTGCAAAAGACAACCTGTACAAAAGTAGCCTTTTTACAAGAGGAAGGTTATCCACCAATTCGCATGTTTTTTAAGGAAAAAAAAAAAAAAGAAGTTTTCAAGAGGAAGTGATGAGCACTCAGCAAACAACCCCTTTAAGTCACACAAAAGCGTTTTTGTGCTCCTGGACTGATGACTGAGCAAAAGGATGAATAAGCACTGTGTGCAAGGGAGCACTCTTTCTCCAACATGATGGCTCCTCTGAAACGCTCATGCAGAACACTACCGGTCTTCTGAGGAGGGTTAATCCAGTGTCATCTACTGGCACAGAGAAGGCCACTGAAGGGATGCTCCCATGCACGGTTTCAGCTTTTACTGAGCTCTCTGGCAGATCCCATGTGCAGCATCTGACACAGCATTCACAGCTGGTCAGCGCAATGTACAGAGCTTTTTGGCAGCTTGTACTAGCAGAAGACAGGCAGGATTTACTGTACGGTAACAGTCACTGTGTTGTCCCAAAATCTGGGTTCTGTTACCCGGTGTGCAAGCAACCAATAGACACACAGGGTCGAGATATTTGTTTATTTCATTGCTGCGCAGAGATGGGTGCTAGGTGGTAAATCCACAAAGCTAGCACCCCTTCTCTCCCCTCATTCTTGATTTATACACACTTTTCAGAGAGTATTTTATACAAATCTTTCTATTGGTTACAATTTCATTACCTCAGGTAATTGCTCTGCGCTTGCGCTTTCACATTCCTGTTAATTAGCATAGGAAGCGAAGAAGAGGCAGTAACATAATTATCATGTCATTTCCATCTCATTATTCATTTAGGGGTGTGAAGTTTAATTTGTTAATAAGCCTTAATGAACCTAAGGTCACTTCTGGGTTATTTTGCTGTTCTTGTCTTACCTACTCCTCGCATTCTTCAAAGCGCTGTGGTTTCATCAAGGTTCTTTAGCCGGAGCTGGTTATCCTCTGCAGGACTGTTTTTCTCTCTTCCTTGTCCTTGAGTCTTGTTAACTATTTGCAAGGTTTTTCTCACAGTATTTCTCTAACAACTGCACTTGTTGGTTCCTGTTGAACTTGTCCTCTTCACTTAGGACAGATTATCCAAAGTCCTGCGTTTCTCTCGGAAGGATTCAAAGACAATACAGGCTACCTCTCCACTGCTCACCAGAGGTTGTACTCAGCACTGGGCAGAAATTATGGAAGGACAGTTCTGGGCACTACTGAAAACTTTTCTAGGCCCTGGGCAAATCCTTCAATTGTATCATGCCCTGAACTCTGCTTTGGGATCAGCACTGGAACAGCTGATAGCCAGACTCTCCACTGCTGCAGCCAGGGCCTTGTGAGCACTGGACATCTTCCACCACTGTGCAAGACTTACCTTGCTGCTCCCCAAGTCCCTCCAGCAGACCCTCAGGGGAGAGGCAATTACACTCTCCCACAGCCCCTATGCTCATATGACAGGTTTCTCAGAGGTACTGGGGAAAAACACCCCTGGTTTCCTCTCCTCCCTCCCAGGGCAACCCACGTGATACCAGAGCTTTTGTTACCGGTTATTTCTGGTCTTCAAATCTCCCATTTGGGCCTGTGGCAGTGATTTTCCTCCTCTGCCATTTTAATCATTGCCGTGGACTTCAGACAGCATCTCCAGGCTCAGACAGACAAGCTGTTTAGCTCTCAGCACCTTTTACTGCAACTCCTGCCTGTAGAGTTTAGTCTCCATTCTCTTCATGCACTTTGTCCAGAAGAAGTAAGTGGAAGACAGACACAGTGACACTTGGATATCCAAGACAGGCAGGGGAACTCACTGCTGCGAGGGAAAAAAACAGCTCCCATAGAGAAGTCTGTAATAAGCCTTGAGCAGGCCAATTGCAGGTCATAGAGGCATTCATATTACACCATGCAGTAGGTTAACGGAGCAAAATAGCCCACCTGCTCTTCTAGTATCCAGACTCAATTGAGGCAACCTAAGAATTGCCTGAAGAATGACCTGGTCTTACAGGACATCAAATAGACAGCTGGAGTTTTCACAAATTTATAGCAGCCCAAATCCTAAACTTTCGTATGGCTAGATCTGGGGGGCCTGAAATTAAAATATGCTTGGCTAAAGAGGTCAGAGCTGCTCAAACAGAAGAGGGAACTGCGATCTCACACGCAGGGCCTCAGAGAGGCCAGTACGGAAGAGATATGAAATCAGGAGATTTCATAACTGCTGGGATCCAAGCAGCACTGGTCTCGGCTGGGAGCAACTTCACCTCAAAGGTTTGTAACATTTGCTGCAGTGAAGTGCAACCCTTCTCTGACCATTAAACAAACAAGAAGTATCAGAGCTACTTGAGCATCTGAGTTGACGCAGGCAGTATAGTACCTGGAACTACCTCTCCTGCCAGCTCTTCATGCATTCACAAAGACATTGAATGATCAGAGGAAATCAGCTGCATCTCCTTGCTCTGGAGTCAGAGGTAAATACTGCTGCTTACCCACAAGCAGAAATGTTGCCCCCTTTTTGTTTAGGGCCAAGTAGAGGAGGACCACTCCTCTTAGACATGATCTAGAAGCAGGTGAGGAACATCAGGCAGGAACTTGACCCACCACAGTGAAAAATGAGTCAGAAGAGGCCCTGTAGCAAGTGATAGCCAGAGCTGCCAGGTTGATCTAGTACTACTGGCCAGTTCCTCAAAAATCAGTGCACATGCTAGCTGCTTCCCACTTCACTGTGTTGAAAGATAATATCTTGACCATGGTAGATGGATCAGAATGACCAGAGTGGTATTTAGAGCCTATCTTGTACTAAAGACTTTCTCTTCCTCTATCACGTTCTGTAATTCATACTTGCAGAGAGTAATGTAAGACTGTCCCAAATGTGACTGAAACCTTTCACAGACTTACACCAGCATACATAACAAGAGATCGGTATGTACAAGAGGGTAGACAGCATAGTTTTAGGCTCTTCAGCAGTTTCTCCCCTCTTAACACTTCTCTAAGGAAGGAAACAGTTCTAGGGGATTCATAGGAAGCAAAAGACAACATCAAAGCAACCATCACTGCTGCCGGAAACCTACTGCTTTTCTAGGACAGGCAAGGCCTCCGAGGAAGGCTGGGGAGCATCAAGGCTAGACATAGTCTCACGCACTAACCTGATGTCCATATGTGAGGGAGCTCCTATTGCTTAGTGATTACAGGACTTTCCAGAAATGCTAATTTAGAAGATGTGACCTGAAGCACAGGGCAGCCTGCCCTGAGCTGGGCACAATCCTACTTCATCCTCTTCATCTTGCACTGGCGTTGCCCTCCCCAACAGCAGACAGGTAGGTTCTTCTGGCACCACATAGCTGGTGAGAATGAGGAGCTGCTCCTGGTGTTGAATGGAAATTAAAGTAGAAACTTTTTTTTCCTTTGGTGCTATTGCTAGTTTAGGACAATCAGAGTTTTTGAGTGTAGAGGACTCATTAATTACTCTGTATTAACTGTCTTTGAAACAAACCTCTCAAACAGCCTCTCACCATAGAGCCCAGTAACAGCCATTACAAAGCTCCAGTTTGGCTTTTTCTGAGCCATGTTTTCCAGTCTGCCCCTCTACTGCAGTCTTTCCTCATTACACTGAGTATTTTGAAGCACTTGCTATAGTCACATAAGCACACTTTAAGCAGGAACAGTCACCTGTGCTGTGCTCAAAGCTAGTCCTACTTTTTTAAGAAGCCCCAAGGAGCAGTTATCTCCTCTGCAAAAACAGTCATTCTTTCAGGGACTTCCTCACAGGATTTAACACACAGGTACCTTATCGCAAAGCACACCAGGAATGGAACTACTTCTGCAAGCTCATTGCTAGCTCTTGAGCCTGCTGGATGTTGAATTTTTGTATTTCAAAACCAAAACTGAGAAGAGGGGAACAATCTTGTTACAGTGTCAATCTGGTCACGTTTTCAAGGAGATGTTCCTGGAAAACACGGCCGTTATTCTTTAGGCCAATCCAAGAGCTGCAAACTCTTCTCCACCTTTTATTTCCTATCTTTGCATTCTGCATTGCAGAGTGTAACTTAAGATTATTGGGCAAGTTGCCTCCTTTTTAACACTCCAACAAGAAATTAACTGATGACCACACTTGCATTTAAAACATCAGACCAAAGTTAACTATTTAACCTATTCCAACTGTTTTTACTTGTGTCAGATTAGCAGCTTTCACATAAATTGTGAGGATTCAATTCTCAGCTGAGAGGCAGTAACAAAAACATAACTGACCCAGCTGCTTAAAGTGATCTTGCTGGATTTAAAAGAAACACCAATCTATAACCTATAGTAGTACTAGGTTCAGTACAGTTTGTGGACCTCCACAACCCCACACTGAAGGCACCACAGTTACCTTTAATCAGGTACTAGTTTACTGCTCTTTACAACAGATCTCCCCAGTAAGATTAAGACAGAGTTCAGAAACATGGTGTGAGAAAGGATGGTGCTTTTAGGCTGCCTAAGGCCAGTCCATAGGACAGAGGCAGCAAGCTGGGTGACAGGAAGAGCAAAGCTAGGCTCTGAAGTACAACTTTTCTAGATAGAGGATTCTGCCAAAATTAGATAAACCTTCACTCAGAAAATAAAAGGTAGCTGCTGTTTAAACCACATTGTTAACAAGTGGCAGTGCTGTGTGCAAGTGTAATGCACTGCAGAAGAAGGCAGCAAAACAGTAGGCCACCAGCAAAGGAATTGGAGCAGCTTTAAGAAGTACAGCCTGAACCAGCCACTAGTGAGACCTGCAGTCATAACTCCATTTTGCCATGGCACAAGTCTTCAATTAGCCACACACACACACACACACAAAAAGGTATGATCTCAACTGCAGAAGGAGCGTAGGCTGGGAACAAACACACTAAACTCTCCAAACTGGCAAAATCTGCATTTAATTTACAACATAATAAAGGTTACAGGTAAAAAGCTCAACAGAAAAGAGTGAAAAGGCCTATTACATATTACACAAGTGTACAAACTTCTGTACAAAGCCCCTGGATGTTATACTGTCCCCTCTTGTACAGGCCAGCTATGGCCTCTAAGCTCTGAAATAATGAGAGCTTGTACAAATCCAGGGAGGAGAAGAGCTTTAAAAACAATAAGCAATAAAGCTTCCCTTTCCAAGAAAGAACTTGCAAAGAGCCACTAAGGAAAAACAAAACAAAACAAAACAAAAAAAAACAAACAAAAAAAAAGGGGGGGGGGGAAGAGAGCAAGAGAGAAAAAGAGGTGGAAAGAGCTAGAGAGAAAGTAAAAATAAAGTCCTGTTCAACTTTGACTTGTCCTAACTAGTCTTATCCTAAAAAATTGCCTTCATAAAACAGACTGGCAGGAAAAGAAAATTTTACATCCTGGAAAAAAAAAAACAAACCTAAAAAAATCAAGGGAAAAAGATTTGAAGAGTCAGTATGGAGTGACCGGAACATGAATGCCTGAGGACTGAACCATTTTCAATAGCAACCTAAACACAGAGCTGCACAACTATGTCATGGAGAAGTTACTGCATTCATCCACATAGTACTTTCAGAAAGGCATGAAGGGAGAAGAAGAACCTGCCAGTCTCTCAAGGCATTACTCTTGGGTGGGGTAGCTACTAGCTCATTTTTTCCTCAACAACATGATAGAAGCAATCACTCTGCAGAAGCAGAAGTCACACTGATTTTGGAGCATCTGTCCAAATCAGTTCTAATGCATATGGCAGACTAGATGCATTAGAACACAGCATTGCTCCAACAACCTTCAGGTTTTCACAACACTAGTTTGCCAGATAGCTACAATAACGTACACATTAATGAAAGGCTGGGGATACTACTGTCATCTTAGTGGACATATCCTAGAGGAATCCCCCAAACAAAGGAATGTGACTACACAGCTGAACTGCCTTATACAATGTAAAAAATCCAGAATAAATCTCAGGTAAGGCCAGAAATCTATTTTTCTTATGTAAAGATATTGCATTTGAATACATTTGAATCAGATTTTGCAAGGTCAAAATAAGAATCTGAAGGGCTTAAGCAATTATCCAAATCAAACTCCTCATTTTATTCAATGGGAAAAAGAGATGAAGTCATAAAAAAATGTAAGGTTACAAAGCCAACCTGGGACTGCTTTATTTAAGGTAAGGCAGATTCTCTTCTGAGAATTCATATTCTAGCTTTAAGCAGCTTATTTCACACCCACGTTACTAGCAGACAGAAATAAAATATTGTGGATATTGTGGTTTTAGCTGTTCAATATGCAAGTCCTCTAACACTCCTTATGGCTGCTCATTTTCATTTGTGCCCTGTTGTATCTCATAAATAATCTCACAGGTTCCATTTGCAAATAAAAATGAAGTTATCTGAATTAGAAGGGCCATCAAGTTTAAAAGAGTATTCTCCTCTGTGTTATCTCCATTTATCACAATGGAAAGTATTATCGCTGCTTTGTTGTTTATCACTTGCACAGTGTAGATAGCGGTAATCGCTCAGTCAAGGGTTCTTAGGCTCATCATGCTTGCATGCTGCCATTAGCACCAGTGCAAGCTCCATGTATGCATTCATGTATCCACCCACACAGCATTTTCCTGTACACTACTGGATCACAGCTCAGGAACCCCATCTATTTCTTGTACATTTCAGCTCCAGGTTTTCAAGAACTAGTGGGATGCTGTAGTGTTTTAGGTGATAATTAAAAAAAATCCATTTAAACTTAAAAAAAAAAAAAAAAAAAAAGAGAGAGAGAGAGAGAGAGAGAGAGAGAGAGAGAGAATCCACCACAATGGTGGATTTTTTAAAGGTAAAATAAAATTAAAACTGACCTATATTTTCCAAGTTTTAGAATTCATATCAATGTGATTTCTGAAAGGCTTGACCAGCAAACATTTACTTCTGATACAGCTGAACTGCTATGAGCAAGCCCAATAGAAACGACATTACTCATAGTAAGCACTATACCTAGGTACATATACTTGCAAGGTCATGCCATTAATGGTAACTATGACTCTGCCCCTTCAACTTATGGATCAAAGTTCATAGTAAAGACCTCTGGGGACACTAACAGCTAAGAAAAGGCTGCCAGATATTTTGGTTCAAAAGGAGATGGGAGCTGTATTTTCTTAAACATACATATAAAAACATTTGAAGACAGATCTTTAAAGGATATTTCACTTCTCCAATCTTGATATTACACGTGGTTAGGACACTGAAATTTTTTAAAAAGACGATACTGCACATAAACAGTTTCTGAAGTTCGTAACTCCCACCCTCTCTCAACAAAACCCTACTCAGATCAGTAAGGAAGGGGTTGGCTTCTTGCCTGGCCATGCCTCCTTTGCGTATTTCTTCTTCTTGGGTTCATTCACAGCTTCAGGATTAAAGACAGCAGGGTTTGGAGCAGGGTTCATGTTAACTGTCGAAGGTACAACAGGGGTCAAGTCCACATCTGGGGCAAGATTTGGGTAGGGCATTGGCAGACCACCAATGAGTGCTGTCCCATGGACGCCATGCGATTGGGAACCTGCCTCATTGTGAGTTGGAGGTAAACCACCATACAATCCTCCACTGTAGGGAAAGTTTTGCATGCGCCGTGATGCAGAATCATCTGTGGTCAGTGAGCCTGGATTCTCCAACCGTTTTTTCTGTAGATGTAAGTATTTAAAGAATTATTCAGGATACATGAAACAAAAGAGCAAGCCACTTAAACTGGATCCCAATGACAGTGCCATTTTTCCCTGAAAAGGCTCCTAGACTGGCCACATACAAAGTAGCCACAAATATGCATGGATTAACTATTTCCCATATCTTTGTCCCAGGAGGTTTCTTTGGGGGTTCCTCAAAAGCCACTTAATAACTGTTAAGAATGCACAATACAGGAAGAAGTGACACAAGATGAGGTATTAGCTCAGGTTTAACTTAGATTAGCTTTGAGTTCCCCTTTGCCTCCTGAACTTGCTTGCCAGACTCAAGCCTGTCCTGAATGCAAGACCAAATATGTCTTCAGAGAATAACAGAATCCCTCCTTCCCCATACTTCCAGATCACTTGGGTGATTTTGTCTCACTCCTCATCATCTGAATCTCCTGCCGGCAGGCAGTTTAAGGTTTATTATTACACTGTTCCTTAGCTACTCTAAAGTTCTTCAAATCTTCCCACTCCTGCAATATTAAATTCCCATGCAATATTACAGAAGTGAGCGGGACCTGAAGGGAAATTGTCAGATCTGCTAAAAAGTTAATTGCAAGAAGTGAACACAATGTTTGTTTAACAATAAAACATTTTCCATCATAGAGTTCTAAGTTTAAGGTTATAATCCACACAGTGAGATTTATCAATGTAATTTCTTGACTAGAGATTTGAAAGTTACTCTATACCTTAACAGGGACTACCGCTGTCTGTACCATGTTCCTGAAACGCCCAACAGATGGGTCCACATCCTCTGTAAAGGAAAGCACAGTGAAGCTTTCAGTTAGAATACAGAAGAAAAAACAGAATGTGTGTCAGGTAAAGCAACCTGTAGGAAGAACTGGTCATTCTCTTCTCAAAGCTGGTGTTGTAACCCTCAGTAAGCATAAGCAGGTCTCAAAGAAAGTAATTAAGCGTATTGATGGGGACACCTAGTGGTTTTCTCAAGGTGGGTTCATCAGTTATTCTGGGGAGGAAGGCTTGGGAGCACCTCTGGGGACACAAGGGACTGGTTCAGGCAAAGGGAACAGCTGTACTTCTAGTTTGCATTGCCCAGAGAGGAGTTTTGGGCCAAAAACTGAGGCTGACAAGGCACTGCACATACAAGTCACAACAGTTAGCCCTGCAAGGCCTTATGAGTCCTTGAAAGACTCACCGAAATTCGATGTACAATCTCTGAAAATCTGAGCATCTTTTTTGCAATGCAGATAACTGCTGTTTACATGAAGATGCTCTCACAGCTAAATGGCATAAATGTATGGTTCAAAATAGTTATTCTGGGTGATATACGCTGCTAAAAGAAACTTAATCTCCAGAGGGTATGCAAAGATGTATATTTATTAATAAGCTGCGCTTACTAATGATGTCTCAAATTGACAATGTTCCTATTAATATGAGCATCATCAATATAAAACAACTAATGAAGAAAAATGATTTATGAGGAACTGGATTCATCTTCAGAAGTGTCATTTGGAATCAGAATTACTTGTTTCAGATATGCAGACAAGCAGCAAAAAAAGAACCTGAGCTGGAGATACAAACACTGAGACCAGGAGGCAACAGGTAGGGAAAGCATTACAGGACAGATTAAAAACAAATAGTAAGTTCAGCTCTTGTTTAGATTCCAAATGAGGCGATAATTTAAAAGTTCCTTTTGGACCCATGAGATCTTTCAGTCTGATAACTGAGCAATGAAGCTGAGTGTGATGCCCCTGTCCTGAACAAATGACGCAGAATTTTTATAGGTAGAACAGAAGAATCAGTGGTCAGAGACTTGAGAGATGTGACAGCTTCTCTGACACAGCAGACCTCAAACAGGCATTGCCAAATTTTTGTTCTTGATACACAGCCATGAAGGATTCCTATCTGAATACTGGTAAAGGGGTTCTAATGGCATCAACTAGAGTAAAGCAAGCTATACACACTCACCCGGATTAATGATTTCATCATCATCACTGAATGTCACTCTGGAGTTCTTCCGTTTTCTCTTTGGTCTCTGAATATCCAAGTTTCCTTCCTCTATGGTTAGTGTGGAAATTCTTTTGTTGTGGGCTGTATTAAACTCTGTCAGGTTCTAAGGAGAAATTCAAGAGACAAAATTGTCTAAGTAACTAGTGTATGAAGTTTGTTTTAAGATTATGATTGTGCATGTCAAAAAATTACAGCATACCGTTTAGCTTCAATGTTAGACCCCTAAGAAAAAAAGGGTGCTTCAATGCCATGCACACTGCCTTCCCACTCTTCCCTAGCTAACTGTAGGAAACAAGTCTACGTTCACTGCTATTTGATAACGGAGAAGAGCCTGGGAAATCACCACTCACCTGGGGTGAAGTTATTGGATTGAAGACTGCCTACAAGCCTTTGTGAACAGGCCATCGGAACATGGGTTATATCATTCAGGTCATTAGGGCATTAGTACTGGGAAGCCGCATGAAGACAGGCCTATCATGGCAGAATGAGATGGTCTGTGAATATCTGCCAGTAGCAGACACTTTGGGCTGTTTTCAATTCAAAGAAATTAAGAATCTGGACCCAAGCAAACAAGTAGGAAATGCTATCTATTTTGATGGATATGCCATCTAGGTATAACGCGTCACGTGCTTACATCAAGTTCCGTTTCCTCCTCTGGCAGGCCCAGCAAGCCCTTGAGCTCTTCATCATCACCACCCATTTTCTCATCTCCTTTGACTGCTGACGGCAGCGTCTGAGGCTTCTCTCGCAGTGTATATGCCCGTGTAGAAGCACCAAATGAGACCGTGGAGTCAATGGGTATTTGCTGAGGTTTGTGAGGTTCCAAACGGATATGACCCAAGAATGTGCCATGTGCTAAGAATATCAAAATAGAAAACAGTCTGTTAGCCGTCAGCTTAGGCTCACAGTATTTGAGCTCAAGTGTTGGTAAGTTCAGGATGCGCACATGGGTGCTCTGAGATACAGATCACTGAGCTTTGCACTGCTGAATACACTATCTATGTGCACTTATCTACCATTCCACAAACTAAGATGACCCACAAGTCATGAAAAGAAATGACAAACACCATTTCATTTCTGACTTGTTGTAGCTCCCGCTATGCCATTTCTGGAATCAACTCCTCAGTGGAAAAAAACCCAGAACTTTCTAGTTTTAGATCTCGGGAAGTGACTCTGTAGAATGGGAGAACTTCTTCATTAGAGCTGCAAAGGAAAGGGTAAGTCACCCTCCTTTTCTCTCTTGGCCTTTTAAGAGTCTAGAAAGGTTGCTTTAAACATCAAGTGAAACAGATGTAAACTGAGTGAAGCAAGCACTCCTTCGCTCCTAACCCTTGCCATTCTTTCATTAGGGTACTAATTCTGATTATTACCATTTGTCCCCACAATGCCAATAAAAAAATTGGAAAAATCTGTTTCAGATTCAGAAATCTTTAAGGACTGAAATACAGTACTCCCATTTACTAAAAAGCTCCCTTCCAGAATGAAGTTAACATAAGTTCAAATTTCAAACACATTTTTCTGAAGTTTATTCAATTCAGTTTAGACTGAAGCCACTACATATTCCACCCAAATTAAACGTCATGCTACTTACTGCTGTTTAGATCTATGAGGAAAACCCTCTTGAGATGTTTGTGATAGACCAAGGCAGCATGGACCCGAGAGCAGGACTGGTGGTCAATGGTAAAATCACACAGATCAGGATTTCTCCCAAAAAGATAATACTTCTTCTCATCAATTATGAGTTTCTGAGAAGAATATCATAAAAGCATATTAGACTTCTATAATCTTTCAGATCTTCGTGGAAAACACACACTTGAGAACACAAACAGAACAAAGTCAAAGAAGCAAAACAATCAAAGCATCAAGAGCTGATCAATATTTTGGTTCTGTCGATACTGTTCAGTATAAAACTTCAGATGTTGCCCCTGTAAAAATCAGAAGAGCTGAATATGGCAGATGGTTATGCCCACCTTAAAAAGCCAGTACAAGACAGCCTGTAAAGGGCAATAACTCTTTGAAGCATCAGTGTATACTAGGAAAGAGTCTCTCTGACATCTGACTTTTTTTTTTTTTTTTTAATATGTCCCTTGAAACAGACCATCTTGGACCTTGTCAAGGCCAGGAATCTAGGCTAAGAATCTCTAATCCAATACAAAAATATCAAAATTAAATATTTCTCTATAAAAACAGACCTACACAAATTTTTCCAGACCTTTATCCAGTTTGGATTTATATTTTTATTACACATACTGCAATATGAATCCATATTAGCCTATTCAAGCAACTACTAATTTTAGACTTTTCTTCTTTATTCATCCTAGTTCCAGTGTCTTCTTTAAACAGTAGTTTGCATACAGTAAAATCAGGCCTGTAAAACAACCCTGAAAAGCAAAGGAACATGCTGACAAAAATCTTAGGGTGAATAGAGCAAATTTCTATTAAAAGACACTGGTGATACATGGAACTCCTTGCTCCTAAATACTAAAGTACCTAAGCAATGCAGCAATCTTCCTCATGGCACCCCAAGACCTTAGTTTGATCTGCGCTTTCTTACTTCCAGCTGCACAAGTCAAAGGCTAGCAATGCATAACAGATTTGTTAACAGATGACTTCTTCCACTCTATGCAAGCATTTCCTAAAGCCTGCACAATGCTAAACAGCCTGATAAAGCAAATTATGATGCATTTTTCCACCTGAAAAGAAAATCTTAGTTCAGGAAAGCATTTGCATTTACCTGAGCTGAATTAACACTTTGCCTGCTAGAACACTAGGACTTTTCCTGCTTCCACTCCCAGCTACACAGTCCTCCTCTCCTTTGCACTGTCACGCACCTGATCAAAGTTTTCAGCTTGCAAAGCACTTTTTTTTTTTGCTGTGTTACTTTACTGTTTTAGTGAATTGAATCAGTTTGCCTTCAGTCAGAAGCATATCACATTGGCCCTAGGGAAGCAGCGAATTACATGTACCAGGACTGTGGGATGAGGCAGGACCTCCCTTTTGCCAGCAGCAGCAGCAATCGCATGAATCACTCTTTGTCATCTGTATAAGCCACAAGCTCAGCTAGAAATAGCTGATATTTCAAACTAGTTACAGGGAGATTCTTATTTTTTCAGATCTGTCAGAAAGACCAACACAATCAACACCTAGACAGGTATTTATCCTGTGACAATATTCAGTCATACGGAAAATAGGGAGATAAAGCATGGAACATGACATGGCATTTCTGTTCCTCTGCCTTGTCTACAGGCATAAAATTCATGCTGACTTAATACTCTACAAAGCACTTGGCAAATTCCTATCTAACTATCTGCCCACCCGTTATCAACTTTAAGATTTGCTAAAATTGCTGCTTACAGATTTCACTTCCCTCATTCAATTTTTTCAGATTAATTTTTCCCAGATGTGTTATCCCACATTTTCTAAGTTGAACTCTGCATTGTTTTGCTGAACATTTATCTCTATCATTTTCCAGCTCTCATACTGCAAGTTCTTATAATCTGGAACTCACTAATAAATATTTGATGCATTTCAAATATTTATTCTCTCTTTTAGATCACGATTAAAAGATGACTAACTCAGTCAACTCCACGCTAGTGTATACCACAATCACTTAATTTCTGCTTCTGCTAATTAACGTCTTACTCACAACTAACACAAGGTATTCACTTGAAAAGATAATTTCATGAGAGTAAATGCTCTGTGAAATCTACTGATTTACATATGTTTATATTTTGGCCTGCTTTCCTAAAATAACAAGCTACAGAGCAAGCTGTTTGTGTATTCATCAGCCCCCTACCACTAAACCAAACAACTTTTTAATACCTTGAAATTGGTCAATTGATTTATTTCCAAGAAGTTTTGTGAAAACACACTGCTAGACAGAGGACATCCACCTCACCAGGAGCCTTAGTGATATACAGGCTGATAGAAAAATACACAGGAGTACTTACGCTTCACAGGAGTACTTATGCTTTAACTGTGACAAATAAGGTTCAAACGCAAAATGAAAGTGAATGATGCTTTTCCCGTGATTAGGACATATAAAACATGCAGTTCTTGCCTTTGAATCTACCTGTGCCTCTTAGGGAACAGCGTATCTTGAAGTCTAAAGGGAAAACCTAAAAGAAGAAATCTGTACGCTGAAACAAAGTTTCAGGGATTCTGCTGCCCCCTAGCTACTTGATTATCACTTCCTGGCTCCTAACAAATACTGGCTTTCACAAGGGCCTCCTTTCAGAACAAACCAGAAAGTATTAACCATTGATTAAGAGTTTAAACAAATACTTTGTTTCCTCAACTATTCTTTTTTATTTCTTCACTTTATTTATTTTTAAATATTCCACCTGTAAACAGATCTCTTCTCCCTGTAAATGCTTAAGGCTAGCATACTTTTGCTATCCTTTCCCCTGCAAGTCTTAATGGTCACCTATCATTCCAGTAGTCTCTCTTATCATATATATTTTTTCCTTAAGATTCTAGTAGCTTAATCCATCTGTTTATCTGTGAATACCATACTGCTTGCTACAATATATCTTCTGAGAAAGTTAATTAGCATTTAATTGCTTCATAGCAATGAATTTATTGCCAATCCTACATAGTGTGTTACTCATTCAGTTCAGCACTCTTGAGTCTTCTATTCAATATATTTGTATCACTGAATTCGATGATTCCATTTTGTGGGAAGGACAAGCAGCTTGCACCAACTCTTCCTTTTACCCTAAGGTATCAAAAAGACTCCTGTGTAAACAGAAACCTGATAAAACAAGTGGATCTTTAGAAGTTGTTTCATTATTCCACATTTCAGTGAAATAATTTCAGATTCACAAAGTAGCTATTTCATGATCTAATAGTTTCTCATTTTTATCTACAGCTTAATCCAAAAGAAATTTCTTGCAAGTTATCATTTGCACCCTTTAAATGTAAAACAACACCATTCTGACTTGACAGTATTTCAAGAGATCTTGCAAAGATACAAACGAGTTCATAAATTGAAAGTGCTGCAACAAATCACAATAGGAGATCATTTTATTTACTTTATTTCAACAGAATGTTTTGAAAAGTTTTGTGCCTCTGAGTTATAACCCAGTGTTATCCTTTAAACACTGAGCTTAAACGCTGCATGGCTTGTTTAATGTTGCACTTCTCAGACCCAGCAATCACGAGGTGTACCTCAGATCTCTGTACAAGACCTGGGACACAGATGGCTCGGTTAGTATCAAGTGCTCAGTAAGCCACAAAGATTTAAGAATGTTCTTACTTGGTTATTGCTATCTACATAAAAGACGCAAAACTGAGAAACTACCACATGCCGTTAACCAAAGAGGGAAATCGATGGATCACATTCAAATGCTTTGGTAATTTACTGCACAATCCTCGTATATGCAAAAAACACACCGTCCCATGTAACAATCACAGTCTGGAGAACTTGTCAGCCCCTATATACAACGCACAAGGCCACAGAACAACCGCATAATGCTCGTGCACGGTATATAAAGCAGTCTGCTATAGCTTCCCAACGATGTCATCTCTTCTGGTTCTTATTCTAGCAGACTATTCTGGCAAATCATACTTCTGTGTTACACTTGTGGCTGGGAGTACATGGTCACTACCAGCCAAATCATTCAGCACACAGATAATACATGCTGTGTAGCTGGCAAACTGCACCTCACTCAGATGCCTTGACACTGATACCCAAGTGCTTTGACACTAGATATTCAGGAGATAAAATAAGAACTCTGTAGTCATTCTGTAACTGTTTCAATTGTACGATGGGTTGCTACAGTGTAAACAAAGAATAGGGCAGATCATCAGCTGGCACCCATGCATCAAGCAAAGGTTAGTCACTAAAGCCCAAGCTGATGAATGTTTGGGACAAAGGTCTAAATTTTTACTAAAGTCAGGCAAAGCTGTGGGAATAGACCTCTCATCAACTCCTCTACCTAGACTCAGAGTACTTGAACAGCAGACAAGCAATGGCAACCTCTTTTAAGTTGCCAAGAGAGTTGATGTGAGGAGGGGATCAGGATTTTTGTACCACTTGCTTTTCCAAGGCAGCTGGAGATCCCAGGCTTATAACTTGGGCCAAAAACTCTGGGCAGCACTGCTTAAATAAATTCCTTTCAAGAATCTGACAACACCAGGACAATATTCCTGACTGTCAATTTACCAACACTGAATTTGTTTGTCCATTGTCAAAGGCAACGGCATGTTGTCAGCTTCCACACTGGCATTCTGCTGCCTTTTTTTCAGTGCTGATCAAGACTTCCATAATAGCCATTTGCCTAGCGCACGTCGATTAATTTAGCAGAGAGCTTCATATAAACTTTCTTTTCCATCAAGTTCTCTCTCCACTCTCAAAAACTCCAAAACAAACATGACAAAATAAAGCTGATCTCATAGAAGGTCTCCCAAGTAGGAAGGCTGCATTAAGTTTGACCACCTGCTACATATCAGAAAACTCAAAGTCACAGCCATTTGGCTTTGCTCACTATATCTCATTATATAGCCAAGGGGAAAAAAATATTGAAAATCAATATTTCAAAATATTGAAGTACTAGCACAATCCTCACAAAAGATGCTACTGCTAGGATGGCAATGAGAAAGATGAGTCAAGAAGCACTCATACTACAGCTCTGACCTCTGACAGTGACTTTGAATATGTAGCGGATTGCCAGGAGAAGCTGAAGACAGTCCTCTGAAGACTGATACATTGCAGTAGGTTTGAACCACAGTGCTTAAGAAGAGCGAGTGAAGGATAGTCAAAACACAGTCCAAGCAGCTGGTACAAGCCAGTTCAGCCATGCCTTGTGTGAAGTAATAAGGTACTATGAAGATAAGGTAAATGTGTGTCAGTGTCTAGGTCCTTTCAAATTGAGGCTGACCTAATTTGTACTCTTGCTTAAGACTGACTTTGCCAATTGTCCATGTCTTCAAACACGAACTAAGAGCACTCACTCAAAAATCATGTAAATGCAAGAGCTCTGCTCCTTTTCCCTATAAAAAAAAAAAAAAAAAAAAAAAAAAAAAAAAAAAAAGCTAAAAAGCTTCATTTGACTGCTTTCTGACCTAGGAAGAATATAGTTTATTTGTGAGATACCTACTTATGAGATTCAAGATTCAAGGTGAGTTAACCAAATTTTAAAGAGCAAATCTCTCTCCTGCTAGGCACCAGAAGGAGCTCTTAATATTATCTGATGCTCCTGTGGTAGCACACAATACAAAATAGGAAACAAAGGCTTTCAATTCCCTCAGTCTCTCCTGATCTACCATTGAGTTTTTAATTCTCCAAGTTTCTGTTCAAAGAACTTGGTTCACCTCCAATTTTGTAAACTTTTGCTCTCCAGAAGCATTTCTCTATTTTAGTCTAATTGCAAGTTAGAAGTAGAAGCAATCTCTCTGTGGCTAAAATATGGTTACTGGCTTGGGTCTTTAGCAACAATGTCAGAGGTTTTTTCTTTTTAACTTATTACTTTTGGTTGAAAATATCCTTTCAAAAAATCTGAACATTGATCAGTACAACAATAACATAGTAAGACTTCTAGTTATCAGTGATGCAAGACAAAGTAAGAAATATAGAATAAGGAAATATTCTATATTTCTATTCTATGACTCCTCTGTCATAATAAAAATAATTCATCGTACCTGTATTAATCACAACACTCACTGCAGATCCAGAATACAGGATGAAAACCATGCTATATTTTGCGCAGTAGGACAAGGTGAGAATCTTGTAAACTACGGGATGCTTAGTTGACCTTATTGTAAAATAAAATTAAAATTGAACAGATCTAAAGCAAGTAATACAACAGAGTTTTTACTCTTACTCTTCTGTATCAGGGATTTATTTCCCACTTTTTTTTTTTTTTTTTTTAATGGGTTTCTTCCCTTGAAGTTCCTAAAACAAGGTGTCTTCTGGTCATCTCCTATATGAGCATCTTGTAGCAAACAACCAAAACACACACACACAAAAAGGCAAGAAGCCCCCCAACCTTGATTATAAACTGAAATTTGGAAGAAATAAGACTCTGCAAAGTATCAGTTTTCCCTTACAAACATACCAACATACCAGCTGTGCATGTGTGCATGCACACATGTACATGCATGCACAGCAGGACACGTTTAGTATTTGGGAAGTGAAAGGTCCCTTCACTGTTTGTAAGCTGAGCACCACATTTTTGTATTTCTTCAAGACAGACTTAGAGCACAGCCAAAGGAAAACTGCTTTACTTTATCCAGAAATTTCAGAGTAAAACCAACTCATTCGGAAATAATTAACACCAGGGAGAAGTGAAATGCTTCTGGATGAATATGGTAAATGCAATGACTAAAAAGCTTCTTACCACTGCTGCCTATGTATATGATACACTGAACACATAAGATACACTTTCATACCTCAATGAGTTTGTCTCCTTTGACTACATCCAGATGTAAGCCAGGTGGAGGCTTTCCTGCCCTGGAAAATAAACAAAGGAAAATATAGTATCAAATTATTCAAAAAAAAATTTAGCACTGGAGCTATAACACACCAAATCAATACAAATGTAAGCAGATTTGCTTTGGGGAAAATATGAAACCCTCATAATTGCTACCTTCTTCCTGCCAATTCATTCTGAATGCACATAAAACATTCATTTTAAAAATGAGAGTTAAGCTGACACAACATGAAGTATTTCTCCAGGGAAAGATAGCTCATTTACAAAATGAACATAGCAGCTCCCAATAGGACATGCAGCAAAGCCAGGAATCCCCCAGCAAGTAGAAAATGGAATAGGCTGGGATCTAACACTGCAGCATTAGATAGCAAAGGGACCACTATGCTACCAAATTCTCCTTGGCCAAATTCTCAAGCACACAGAAGTTCAGTTCCTCTAGCCCTGTAGCTCCATCTCTACACACACTCTGCTGAAGTAGCTTGGTCAGGAGGATAGTGTTATTCCCACTTGGGGAAAAAGAACAGAGGCAAACGAGACTAGGCAATTTACAGAAAAAACAACCCTAATATGCAGTAGAACTCATGAGAATTATCAAACATATATGGCATTCACAATGTTCAAAACTAGGACATCACTGTGGTATGAACACACTGCCCATCACTACATCGGATCTCAAGTTGTTGGGAGCAAATGATGTTTTTCTATTCTGACCTCTAAAATCCGTCTCTCTAGTACTCCTTCACAGAGAATTACACTGCTGCTTGTCTCTGTGGCTGGACTAGCTTTCTAGGCAATGGCAGTGACCCATTTCTCAGCTCTCCTGTTGTCCTTCTGAAGAATTACTGCAGAAGGGTTCATATCCTCATTTATGGCTTTGCTTACTGCACAGAGAACAGCCGCTATGGGCAGTGACATTCTCAGCAGGGCTGGGGAGGAAGGAAAGATCACTTACAATTGAAGCTGTTCACAAGGGTTAAATATAGATGTTCATGCTTCTGGGATATGCCTTCAACTTGGACATTTCTTCCCTTTCCCTAAGTCAGTTGGTTGTTATATACTTACTCTCCCAGAAAACTTCATACAAGAATACAGCTCTCCTCTCCCTACACTTCATTTCTTTCTCAAGTATTGTACTTGCTCTAACTTCCTTAATACTAGCCTGCTCTGATCTCTCCCTGGCCCTTCTTGAATTTACTAATTAGATGTTCACAGTTTTTCTTAGCCCTTCTCTAAGACTGTGGATAATACCATTCTGTCAAATAAAATGAATACAGCCAATACCAATTCTTATTCTTTCTGACCAAGGAACAGTAGCAACAAAAGCAGAAAGAGCAAGGCTCCATGCCAATTACTGAAATGGTGACTGCTTCCAAGGAATGGGATTGTGGTGGCATGGGGGAAAACTAAAATGTTTGCAATGAAGTTGCACAGCACAGCTGAGTAAACTCTATAAGGCCTGATTGTTCCCATCACTCATACAAGCAGCAGACTGCTTCATCTCAAGTATTTGTCTAGGCCTACTAAGCCAGGCTGTACCTAAATATTGCTATTTCTTCCTGTGCTTCTTTCAGATCCCAGCGCTCTCGTTTTTCACTAAAGGCAAGTCTCACCCATGCACTCGCTCTTCAGTATTTTCCTTTCTGCTCTTGAGCACTGGCAAACTTGCTTTCCTCTATTCCATGCAAGTTACCAAGTTCTAGTAACTCTGCAACACTTCTTTTGACAGTTTTCAGAACATGCCTTACTTTGATCAAACAAAACCTCCTTTTTTTTTTTGGACTCACCCCCTTTCTTTTCTTAACCTCTCCAACCCTTCACAAATTAACTTCACAAGCAGGTCTAGTTACTCAATCTGGCTTCTGCTTTTCTTTTCAGTGATAGTTTCCTGCATACTTAATGATTAGCATCTCCTGAAAAACCCCTGAGCAACACCTTCATCAGCTGAGTCAGGGAAAAACCTTCTGAGCGTTATAGCCCAACTGTGTCCTCCTCCAATACACACAATCTTGTCTGATGGTAATTTTTACCATATATAATCTCTGATCTTTCCTTTCCCCCTTTACTCATCATTTCAGTTGTGCTGCTGTTTTCATTCTGCTTTTACCTTCAGTTCAATTTTGAACACAAACCCCCCCCAACACTAACATAAGATAGCACCCTCTGATAACAAAGTGCTTGAAAAAAATCTATCCATTCTCTGACTTCTTCTTTACTGAAAGTCTTCTGTAGACAGTAATTTCCCCCACCAATCTATGCCTACAAAACACTGAACACAGTAAGGTTGCAATATTGCTTAGTATACTGCCAAAACAAACTCACGGAAACCACCCCTGGTAGGATTCCCTCCCCCCCCCAAAATAAATAAAAATAAAATAAAATAAAAAAAGTAATAATAATAAAACATCCCTTTGGAACACACTAAATCAGTGTTACAGCTAAAGCTGCTAAATTTTGGATTTTATAAAACTCTTAAAGAAAAGGTAGTAGAATTCTCCAGTTGTGTTCAGTCCTGTGATCAACTGCAGAGCTGCCAAATATCAGAAGTGTTAACAGCCCTCATATGCTCTGCTCTATCAGATCTCTAATCATGTGCATCAAGGAGGTAAAATACTGTAAGGCATTCTCTTGCAAAAATCCGCTAGCAGAGTCTGTTAGATCTGCTGTTAGAGAGTATTTTCCCCTTATTTCCAGCATAACAAGAAGTCCTCTCCCTCCTAGTGACAGCACACTAAAACATCCATTAAACTAATTTTCCTACGCGATTCTGAGAGATGGAGAAGTTACCTGAAATCAACAGACTCCTCTCTGTAGAATATATATAGACAACCTGGTGTAGCACTGCTGAGATAATGGACCTTACCTCAGAACTTGGATCCCTTCAAGTGGATCCATGCAGAGTGCTTGCTTTTGAAGGAGACAAGATGCTGTTCCATACCTTTCAAATCATATATCGCAGTTCCACTACTTTTACAACTTCTATTATCTACATCTCAGCATTCTGCAAGTGACCTTCAAATCAGACCAAAAGGACTAACTGCAAATGGTTCATTGGTTCACTAAGTTTAACAGAGACAAAAATATGTTTCCATTTGAAAACATGCTTAGATTGTCTACTGGATCTCCAAGGGCTTACTTGGAAGAGAAGTCTTCCAGAAATTTAATGGGGCTCATTGGCAAAGAATATGGCCATTAAATTAAATTTAATTTAATAAAATGGCCATTAAATTCATCATTAAATGAATTCTCTGACCAAGGAAGGGCTGAGAGAACAATCCTACACTAGAGTTTTCCTTCAGTGAGAATGAGTACAAGGAACTCAAGAAGAAGGTTCAGTTAGAGAGACTTTAGGACAAGCTGATAGACAGAAGTAACAAACTGCAAAACCCAGATGGTATTTACCCAAGTGATCTAAAGTATATCAAGTATTAAACAACTTCCTACACATAACAGTTTTGCAATCTATTAAACTACTCTCACTGTCAAAAGAATAAAGGTGTCAACTGTGACACTAATTTTAAAGTATATTCCAAGTGCGATGTGGAAAATACAGACAGTAAATTCAAGTTGTGTCCTAGGAAATCAGTAGGAACTATAATAAGTACAACTAGCAGACAGATAAGAACAGAATAATAGTCAGACCAAAGCAGAGTCACCTAATCCAGTGTTCAGGATGGTGCACTCAATGGCATTTTTCACCTTTCTTGTAAACTGACAGCACTATATATGTAAGAGAAGAGCTCTTTCTGTATGAAGAGCTTTAAAGGGACTTTACTTATGCTTCACATCCTTGGGGAATTGTCCTGGGCAGATCAGAGTGACAAACCCAAAATTAGAAACCTTTTGCAAAATGAAAACATCCTCCAGTAACTAATACTGGGTACCTAATACAAGCATACTCTCCCAGTTACCAACAGTTACAAATTCAAGGACTTTTTGAGCCATAGATTTACTCTCTCCTTAAACAGCTGCTTATGTAATGGCTCTACGAACCGATGTAAACTTATGGCATTCACAAAATCTTACAAAGATAATTTCACAGATTAACTACATATAATTAAAGCACTATCACCTTTTGTTGACTATGAATCTGCCTGTTATTAGTAGTCACGCTACAGACATCCAACATTCTCAGTTGTTCCTCTTGCAGACTGCAGAGGAACCTAAGCTCACCATTTGTTATATGGCTGTTCTATCTCTTTTATTGAGGTAATACTTAAAAATAATACCTAAGAGAAAGGATTAACATGGTTTTTGAAGAGGTAATATCTTACAGTCTAACAGAATTACTGGAGACAACCAAGAAGATATACGCAAGGGTATCAGTACAGCAAACTGGCATTTTAAAAAAGCTTTTGACAAAATTATCAAGTAGTATTAAGGAAACTAAAGTGCAATGGAGAAAACAAAACACTAATCCACCAAATCATGTAAATGCTTAAAAATTAGGAAAGAGCAGGGTCTGGCAAGGGTTCCATGCTGTTTAACAGACCCATAAGTAACCTGGAAAAAGAGAGTGAATGAACAAATGAGAAAAATCATTGATACCAACAATTATGAAGGACAGTCAAATCAAGATGACAGAGCTGCAGAAGAGTATCACGATACTGAAATACAGCTTGAGAGAAGAGTCTGTAAAAATCAGTACTCTCAAGCTCCATGTAATGCAAAAGAGAAAGACCACCTGGACCACACAAACATAAGGAGCTCCGAGTTCATTACTGTCACTCAGGAAAGATCTAGAGCACCAGTTGACAAAGCAAAGACACCATAAGGAAGAAATTTTTATGCTGCTGTACAAACAATATGTATTCACATCTTCAATGCTGTATGACTAGTTCCTCATCTTATAGTGGAGGGCACAAATTAAGAGAAAGCAGCACGGATGGTTTTGGACAAGGAAAAAAACCCATCTTTCTATTCAGGAGCTTTAGGGGGAAAATAGTAGGCAAGTATTCACTCTCTTAGTCCCCTTAATGAATGCAACAAAATCACTGTATTAATTATATCCTGAAACCTCAAAATGAAGAGGTCTTGGATTTGAAAACAAGGAGTGTACTTTTTCCTATATTTGCATAATTTGTGGAGCACACTGTTGCAGGATGTTGTAGAATTAAACTCTATCAAAAGCACAGGAGTTAAAAAATTTGTGGAGGCTAGCTCTAGTGTTAACCGTTAAACATGACAACCTAGACACAACCTTCAGCTCACAAAACTCCTTTAACTTCTGACAACTGAAAGCCTAGAGTGTAGTCAAGGGAAAAACGCCTTCCCTTCAAGTCTTCTGTACAAATTATTGGCCTCTATCAAGATAGGATACAGAAACAAACTGGCTGTTGGCTTCAATTAGCACAGCAGTTCTTAGGCTCTCTTCTGTAGAAAGAAATGTAAATAAATAAAAATTCTTCTCAAAACAAGAAGCAGGCCAAACAAGAATTTGCTGCTGATCTTACAAATCAGTTATGGAAATCAGAAATACTCCTTTCTTAAAGCACACCATACATATCACAGTCTGAGACCAAGTTAACACTGGGATCTGTTCAGGTGATTTGATAATAAATTCGGTAACACAAACAGGAATGACAAAATTAAAGCTCAAGGTTTGAAGGGAGGCATTTGTGTCTTCTCCCACCCTTTAAAACATTAAAATCATACTCTCCAAACTTGCAGTTGTAAGAAACAACTAAAAAAACTTGTGATCCAAACTAGATGATCACATACCCTTCCTGAATATAGGAAATTACAATATGCATTAGAAATATTTTATAGATGATTTCTTATGAGAAGTGTGGTAGCTGCTTCAGCTGAAAAAAGTATTCCATTTGTATTAAAAGTATTTGTTCAACTTCACCTTGGCACTATGCACACTTTCTTATTACAATGTATAAATTAATATAAAACTAGATCTTACCGGTTCAATGTGCAAAACTTTTTTTTTTTTTAATTTGTGAATTAAGTCTCTGTAGAGCACAGTGAAATCAGAAAACTGTAAACCAAAATTTAATTCTTGAAAGTAGGATCAAGAACATTCCAGTGGAGAAAACTGAGGACTTTACGACATCAAAAACTGAATTAAAGTCTCACCGAATTAAATAGGAAAGTGAACACCAAACAGCAAGGGCTAACGCAGTAATTAACTGGTAAGGTTACTTATTCTTACCCTGAAAACACAGAAATAATCATAAAGTTAAATTTCCCTGTAGGAACAACAGTAAGACAGGGCCTCCACAATCAACAACACCAGTCACTGCTATTTCAAGTCATATTGCTCTAACCACATTTAAGTGAACACCTCTTAGGTTTTTCGCCTCCATTATGCCCACCGGGAAGCTGTTCCAAAGCCGTTTTATTCTGTATTCTGATTCTTATCCTTGGTTTCCACCCTAAACTGTTTTTCTTGTCTGTCATAAAAAAAAAAAAATCCTTTCTTCATACTATCCCTCCTTAAAAATATTTAGCAAAAGCCAGTATTTCTGTTACACTAGACAACTAAAGTTCTAGCCTCCCTCAAAGTCAGATCTCTTTCCCCCATCAATGTGTTTGCCCATTGCATTGGGCTCAGCTTGAATTGAGCCTTCTTAAATACAGGTAACACAGATTATACATTTTCCTTAGTGTCTTTACAACAGCAATAACATTTCCCCACCTCAGAAAGATTAACCTATTACACATCAGGCAGAATATCAGTCTTTTTATTTATTTTTGAACAATTTTATCTTACTAGTTGCTGATGGTCATTCTTTGATTAACTATGTACTTGAGTTTTCTTCCTTTCATTTCCAAATAGCGAGTTTCTAGCTTTTAGAGTAAGTTCCTATTATTCGCCCCCATTTTCCATCTTACATTTCTACATTTCATCTTGTTTTCATTGCTTCAGTCTTCAAAGTATACCAAAAGAACTGGAAAATACCCTAACATTTTTTTCTTTTATGCTGACCACACTTAACTTATGTTACTAACAAGCGTTGTGGCCGTTTTTATCAAGGTTATCAGCAAAAAACCTCCCACATTAACATGATCAATCCAGAGACTAACCCTTAAGAACACCTTTCTTCAGGCAATTCCTCTGTCTAGCTGCAATTCTCTCCCAGAGGCCAACTCCTTTAACACTTACATTTCTGATATGAGCCCAACATGTCCTCATAAAATGATAAGTTTCCTATGTGTTCAAAAAAGCTCGTTCTCAAAGAAACCATGTTTATCTGACAAAGTCATCCTTTGACAGATCTACTGGATCTACTTCCCCATCTTCAGCAATTAATTTCCTCAAAATGCGGTCTAGCAGCAGAATAGAGCAAATCGCAGGTTTTCTTACAGTAGCAAAGCATATGAATTTGTTGGCCTTAGAAATGGCACCAACTACTTAGCATGATTAGCAACAAAATAATTAAGAGGGACATTGCTGAAAAAAAGCAACCTCCAGGCTGGGGTTTTGAAGTATTAGCTTGTAAACACCTACAAGAAATCTTTTTCTCCTGCATTGGAGACTTTTTTTTTTTTTTTTTTTTTTTAAAAAAAAAAAGTATTTCTTCAATTTCTCCACCTTGCATCCTACAGGCCGGTTCACTGTTTTGTGTATTACATGGCAATCATTCTAGGGGGGAATCTGTATAGATTATTTCTGCTGGTGATAGTAAACACTTTACTGCAAAACTATAAAGAAAACAGCAGATACAGGCAGATGAAGACGCTCCCACTCCTGGCTGAGCTCTTCAAAGAAGCACATTCAACAAGGAAAAATAAAACAGTTCAAAGAAAGAGGACAAAGCCTTTAATGCTCTGGGATTGGATGCTAACTAAGAAGTAATAACGGAACTGAAATTTTGTTGAAAGCATCTCTGCAGCACTGCTGATGTTGATGTGTCTTTCATTTTCAGTGCCTATGTGCTGGTAGAGTTAAAACAGTTACATCCAGTTCAAATTCAGCAGCCTCATTGAATTAAAGCCCTATGTGGTTTAAAGAGAAATTTCAAGTTTTAGCTATTAATGACATAGAGAGGACAAGTATAATTCTATTATGTTACTTTAAAATTAGGCCAATTATTTAGGTTTCTAAACATGGGCTCAGATGCCTAAATTTAACAACTTCCAAAAATCTTGGCCTATGTGACTACTGTATACACCTTCTTGCCCAACTTCAAGGACAAGGTGCAATTTCCAGAACTGTAAAACTCATCATCTCCAGAAATTAATGTAAATCGTTGTCAGGAGTGGCCTGATCTCCACTCAGAGAAACTGAAGATGAACCACTGTTTCCTTTAAAACATACTGTTTTAAGTTCATTTATGTACATTCCAGTACAAGCTTGACAACCGAACCATTTAGGTGTCAAGACAGACAGTAAAGAGAGGTTGCAAAGAATAAAGGCAGATTAAAACAGGACAAAAGGAAAGAGGGACAGTGTTTCTTCAAACACATTATTCATCTCAAAAGCACCTGCCAAGATCATTTGCATCTCCTGTAAATTGCTGCTACTCGTTAAAAACCACCCCAGGAGGTATGCTGAAGATTTAACAAAGATAAAGATATCTGTTATATAAAGACTTCTACTAATCTCATAGAATGTCTAAATTTTAATCAAAAAAGCACGATCAATATCTTTATTCCAGTTAAGTGCATGTTCCGTGACCCTGCTGACACATATATAGGAATTACAGTACATGCATAAAGCAAGTATAAATTTAGATGAGAGAGAATTTATTATTTGTCAACTGTCTTGAGCCACTTTAACTGCTGGAAATGAAAGAAGAGAGAATAATTATTTTATAGACTACAAAGAAGTAGACTACACTAGCATGAAAACTAAATCAAAGACAGAACTTAAAGTCAATGAAAACCTTGAATTTCAGTACAGAAGGCTTTCCTGGAAACTGGGTACTAAAACACACCCATGTTAGGAAAGAACAGATACAGTAATGGAGGCAGACCTCAAAGCACAGTCAACAATTTAAAGGAAAAAATAGCTACTTCTGATTAGTATTTTAAAGATATGTTACTCGTGGTGGTGTTTGCAGCCCAAAGTGCAGCTCCAACAGAAGTAGAAAAAAAATCAGTAAACACTGTAATTTTGACTTTAATAGAGGTTAACAAGCTTGAAAAGGATTCACTGTAGAAGAAGCTGCTACTGACCATGAAGACATTGCAGCTCAATGGCTTTTGGTCACCCAAAACTATCTCTGCTAAGATCTGCACCATTACTTACACAGAAAAACATGTAGTTTCTCATTGCACCTACAAGACATTGAGGATCCATGCAGACTGCATCTACACTGATGCTTTATCTATTTGACTGTTGTTTGCCAGCAGCACATCTCCACCCGCTGACATCAAAAAGAGGAATTTTATTTCAAACCACCTGCTAATGATATTTACTAGCATGACTCCCATCCTTCCAAATAACACTGCTAACATTGATCATCGACATCTCAATGCCAAAGATGGGAGAATTCAGAAAGTCCTTGGTATAAACAAAACCCGAAGAACTAATTACGGCAGCTGTCAAAATGACTTTGAAAATTCTGCCTTCTCTCTCTCTCTCTCTGCACCGGGAACAGACTCACCCTCTGCCATGACCTTTGAATACTAAAGCAGATTCATTGTTTGCCATTCAATTTCTTAAAACCTTGCTGAAGCCAGCTATTCATTTACCAGTTGCTATAGCTAGCAAACCAGAAATAGGAAGCCTTGAGTAAAACACACAAACAGTAGATTACATTTAATATATCATATGTGAACATCAATTGCATGAAGGCCTTAAAAGATATTGGAAGATATATTCCAATAACAAAACTACTGATCCAAAGCCTGCTACCGCAAACAGTTTTCACTCTGGAGGATCGTAACTGCAGCTCATGCATAGAACAGCTTTGCATGTGAATCTGCTATGAAAGCCCTTAATTTATTTGGCATCAAAATTGTGTCTCCTTTGGTTAGCTCCAACAGGAATAAAGGATTTAAAATTGTGAAGAAGAATTTGTAATTCAGTAGGTGTCAGCGGACTTAACATGAAGTTTTTACAAAAGATACAGTATTTTACTTTCTGGCAGACTACAAAAATCAAGATCAGAAGTAAATAAATTCAACCTGTTAGGAGGGTTCTTCCCTCCTACTGGATGAGACAGTGCAACACCACCAGCCATAACTGCCTAACATGTTCCATTTTCAGTTGCTTATACTTTTAGTAGAATACAAACACTATTGCTGGAAGCTATCCACTTTGGCTCCCTGTTGCATATTAGTTTTTTACGTTTACAAACAGCTTACCTGTTTTAAAAGAAATATTAAGTAAAAACATTACACTTCCCCCCCCCCAAAAAAAAAAAGCTTGGAAATGTCACAATGAAGATGGGCCATGGCACTCGAACATGGTTTCCTTACTGATGGGTGTGAGAACTCAGACTTTAATCACATCCCTGACTCCCCTTCCACCTCATTTTTCTATCATTCAGCACAATGGATTTGTGCTACAAAACCAAATCAGCTAGCACAGCGAAGGAAGTGGTCTGTAAGACCCTATAGCATTTGCAGCAGAAGCCAAATAGTACATAGCTAAAGGGGTCCTCACGGTTATGGCTGTTATTCTCCTCTCCAGATGGTATTTATTTAGGAATTCTTCTGCAATAGCATGCAACTGAGTGAAACTAAACATTTCACAAGCTATACTTTTTCAGCTATTCAATCTAAGGCTTCCAGAGGCAGAAATCTCTAGTGCTTACTACTGAATATAATGCAAGCTGTGAACACTGTGCTACAAAAATATAACAAAAAAAAATAGGCAGATATGTCAAATTTCAGCTTGAACAACCAGAATGTACAGGCACTGTATCGCTACTAGGCTTACTCCCTCGATCACATCATCATTATACAGAGCACCACCTTATCTCATATAGACATTAGTTACTGCATATGCTTAGCACAGATAACATGGTAAAATACATGAGCAATTCTTTTCCACAAGAGATGTAAATGGTATTTACTGATTAAAGCAAGGACTTACAAAAATAAGTGAAAATTAAAAAGCATATTCACTAAGCATCCATTCACTAAGCACTGTCATGCAGCACTGAAGAAAAGTACAGGATCCATAGTAAAAAAACAGATGACTATGCAAATAAAGACTGCAATCACCCACATATACATGCAAGGATTAATTAGCTGGTACCAGCTCACACAAATATGAAAATTCTTTTCAGTTCTAGCATTATGTCATTTTCCATGTAATTTAAAGTACATGTCACCTGAATAATTGGTCTCACATCACCAAAAGAAGATGGTATAGCAAATACCTATCTAGCCACCTACCCAGAAATTCAAAGCAAACAAATTAGGGTCCTAGATAACCCAGTGCAGAGTGCTGCTCTCAACAAAAGGTTGGACCAGATGATCTCCAGAGGTCCCCTTCCAACCTGCACTTTTCTATGCATGTAAAACCAACCACACTTGTGTTTCTAACACTGCTTCCCCAACACATCATTTTGCCCACACTTCCTATGCAACACAATATAAACCCAGGCTAATTTTAAGCTGATAGAGTTCTTGCACTGGATAGATAGCAAGAATAGGAAATTTAACTTGTCCTACATCATATATTTTGCTTAAGCCCTTAAAAAATACCCCACAGAGCATCTCCTGAAAGCGCTCTGAGCTTCAGCCAACTCCATATTTCGGCATTAAACCCAAATAAGCCGCTGGTACTTGCTGACGAAGGGCGCATCCGCAGGGCCGCGCCTCTCGGAGCCCCCTGACAGGGCCCAGCACCCCGGGGAAGGGGTGGGGGTGGGGGGGGCAGACAGCCACTGCCGCTCCGGGCTGAGGGAGCCCAGGCCCAGACAGGCGGCCTCGCCCCCGCAGCTCTGCCCGGCCCCAGATTTCCCTCACATGAGCGGCCGCCAGCGGGCCCAGTGCCACTCCCCCGACCCGGCCCGGCCCAGCCCGGCCCGGCCCGGCCCGGCCCGGCGGGCAGCAGCGCTCCGCCGCAGCTGCCGCCAGCTCGCTCAAGGCCCGCAGCGAAGCCAGGGACGAGGGCGGCGGCCTAAACTCGCCCGCTCACCAGCTCGGGCACTCGAAGAGCGAGAGGCCGCCGCCGCCTCCGGCCGAGTTCGCATTCGCCGCCATCTTGCATCTGCCCCATTCAGGCGCGCCGAGGGCAGCCTGGGAAACTGGAGGACCGGAGCGGGAAGCAATCCCAGAGTGCCCCGCGCGGCTCCGCCACAGCGAGCGGCGGGTGGGGGAAGGGGCGGCGGCGCGGTCGCGGCTGGCGCCCGCCCCTCCCCCGGCTGACAGGGCAGCACGGAGGCCGGGTCAGACCCCCCCTCGCGGCGGCCCGGTCCCGCCGCTGCGCCCCGAGGACGGCCGCAGGAAGCGCCTCGGGCCCGAGGCAGCCCTGCAAGACGTGGTGCGCCCCCCCTTCCCCTCGCCTCGGGGCGGTTTACTCCGGCGGGCGCGAGGGGCGGCCGGTGCCGAGCGGCTCTGCCGCGTCAGGCCGCGCCCCGGGGCCTCGGACAGCGCGGGCGGTCGCCGACGTTACCGCGCCGGCCTCTCACTCCCTACACACCCCCACCCCACAGGGCACCGAGGAGGCCCTCTGAGTTACATCCGCTCAGCTAAACTCCTCCAAAGGAAACAGAAACACGTGCATAACCCTGGAGATTAGAATGCTTTTTTACTTCTACCACAGGGCCCTCCTGCTTGGTGCTTTTGGAGAAGGAAGAGGGAAACGATTTAAGTGCCAGCAAGTATAAAAATAGAAGAGGAATAACCTGAATGAAATGCTTCTGCAAAAAAATGGGTTTGAAACCCCCTCATTTTACAACTGTTTTAGCTAGATAACCTGACAGGCTTTTTTAGGATCCTTCTCAGCCTTTGCAATGAATTGCAGGTAGAAAATAAATTAGGCAGTAGCTAATACTGATAACATAATCTGCTGTTGGTACAGCTAGTTGAGCCTAGGGGAGAGAAAACTAGATTTCGCCAATACTCCAGTAAGCCCCAACTCCCCAAAGAGCTGCCAATAAAAGGATCAGACACCCCCAAGCACCGCAGCAAAAGCTACCACTACAAATGGAGCAAGTTAGCTTATTCCTTCCCAGGATCTCACTGAGAGGTAAACTTCCTGCAATAGCTTTTCAGTAATTCTTACAGTGGTAGCAAATACATCTGTGCAGCGGGGAAAGTTCTCTCATAGTGCCAGGATGCTGCAGCAGGGGAGATGAGAATTTCTGCTTGCAATCTTTCACATGCTTGTGTCTTAGTTAAGATCACTGTTAAAAACAGCAGCAGGACTGCTGCACACACAAAGCAGAGAACGAAAAGGGAGTCAAGTAACTACAGCAGTCCTGGGTTGAAGAAGCACTTGTGTCATCAGCTTTAGTTTCACACACTGAAACAGACTTGGGCTAGGAGGGATCCTAGAAATAATGCACCCAGGCTCTCTTTAAACATGGGGAAATAAGAGCTTTCATTTTTATACACAGGTGTATCAAAACAAATCTCCCCATGCAGCAGGCAGTGCATAAAGCAACAGGATCTACCACACAGAAGGAGTATTTAAAATAGGAATCAGAACAGTGCATACTCAGTTCCCTTGCTTTTGAGTCAGGTTCAACAGCACAGGTTCAGCAAAGATTTTGTCCTAGCATGAGACAAATATTCCAAGTTTACTAATCAATATTCAGGAAAGCCAGATTCATCTTCATATAATCACAGCATTTCTGCACAGGAGTTTTGCACACATCCATATGGAGGTCATTCACTGTTTTCATTTAGATTAGCTTAAGAAAGAGACTGTAGAACCAAAAATGGAGGAAAGACCACCAATGCCAATATAAAGTCTTCTGTGCTAATTTCAAAGACAAGCAGTTGCAAACAAATACTTGTGTCAGTGTCTAAATGGCAAGAGAAAGAATACGACAGAGGCTTTTAAAAGTGTTTATTGACAGTTATTAGATGGAATGATGGCGCAATAGTGCAAACCACTGTGCAATTGGGAGAACAGACTCCCTTCCCAGCTTTCACATTTACTTTATTATACAGGAGACATGGAATAAGGATTAAATACAAAATGGGTCAGTGTGCTGCAGTCACCACACTGTGATGGGCTTTGGACAGATTACTGTTCCCTCAGTGCATGTCAGTGCAGAGCTATATCAGAGTAAAGAGTGGCTGCTGCGTTCTGTCCAGCTCTGCTAGCCAGACATTAATTGGAACTAGAGATCCTTCTCATTTCCAAACTCATCCTCAAACATTCTTAAAAACGTAGCTCTTCACTCAGCCAAGTTCTGCACTTTCGATTTCATAAATGACGGAAAATCCAGATGCTCACAAGCAATATGTAATATTCACTGGTACACCACAAGTGAGCTTCTAAGAGTACTTTAGAAGCAACATTTCAGGTAATACTCATCTATTTTGCTGGCTTGTAAATTTAGGTGCCCTTTTTCTCCTCTTTGCACAATTTTGTTCCTAGAAGCTTCTAAAAAGCAATTAGGAGTGAGCAGCTATTTCTTCCCCCCTCTACTTCGTAAGGATTTTGTGCATCTTAGTATTTCTAGTGTCCAAGAATCAGCATTAGAAGAGTTTATTTGCCCAATAATAAACCACTAGCTAGTTTTTCTAAGGAAGTTGCATTGTTAGATTATCCTAAGTCAAAGGTGTTCTGTCCTCACAAATGCTGCATTTTAAGGAAGACAAAACAAAAAACAAACACCCCCCCACCGCAAAACTCCACAAACCACCAACTGCGCTCAAACATTAACAGAACAGTTACAAGTCTCATGTCTAAACTGACCCGTTACTAAGCACACTAGTGGTTCCAACTGTGGTTATCCATGCCCACTTCTCACCTTTCAAATCTGTAGTGGTATCTTTTTAAGAGAGTTTAGAACCATGGCCACCTGGAGATTAATTAAACCATGGGACAGACACTGGAGACTTTAGAAACTGCTAGATTAAGGTAATGCAAATCTGTATTGTGCCCTCTTTGAATGTCATTCTTATTCCAGTCTAAAGTTTCCTATACGTACAACATGTTAAAATTGTGCCACTTGTCAAAAACCCAAGACATCTCCAATTATTGATCACACTTCAGTATACATTTAGGACAGGGAATAATACATTACAGAAAGAAAAAGCACAAGATCTTAGTTACATAAAACAATATAATTTGTATACAAACTGATAAATACTGTCTCCATGGTTCACTAATTCCATATACTAGTTATCTGCACGTTAGTTGCTAATATCTATTACTAGAAGAAGTTCCAGCTTCTGCTCTCTCAGGGTGGTCAATTCATTTCTGAGACTAGTCAACCTGTTCTTGCTGGGGGAATGAGAATTGCTCTCTGCAATGAGACTAGGTTCCATGTGAAAACGTCATTTTGTTGCCTGCCAGATAACGAGTCCTAAGATTAGAGAAGCCACAGCAAGACCAAGAATCAGGATACAGATCTTCTTACGGGATTTCTTCTAATGAAAGAAGAGGAAAAAAAAAAGCCACTGATATCAGGTACAGATGACAAGATAAGCAAGTTTATCAGCTAATGCTACTAACTTCAGTGTATTAGAGTACTTTGTACCCATCCTTATTCAAGGGAAGTAAACATGTACAGACTACACTGTTTAAGCATTCTTTAAACTGCATGATCTTACAGCTAGCTGTTTCCAGTTTCAGCATTGTCTAAGAGGTACAGTTAAGTCAAAATGTGACAAGTCTTGCTTCTCCCAAGGAAAATACAAGTTTCACTCAAATTGGCTATAAAAAGAACTTTACAACATCCGGCATATGCTTTTCATACTAAGGTAGGCCACCATAGCTTCAAAGGAAAACTAACCACCTCTAGTTACTTGAATTTTCCAGCTAAGACAAATTATCACTGCTGACTAGTTCTCTGATACAATCTCTCTTTGGTCATCTGGAGCTGCCTCAGAGATAGTACTGCATTTCAACTGTTTAAAAGCTTTGATAAACAGGTATGGTACTTGGATTTTACAGCTTTGATCACTTTTAATCATCACAGAAAGCTACCATCTGTCCATATATACAGAATACTTGAAGGATCTGAGGTTAGCTATACAAAGCCACTTCCTCCTCTGTCCAGAATAGTGTCCAATACATGTCCAATATCTGCCAGATTGGGTTTATCTCACTTTGAAGCTTCACTTGATAGTGGAGCCCATGGAAAGAGACAATGATGCCATATGCTGCCAGTTGGCCAAAGCTAATTTCCTTCCCTGTAACTAAGCAGCACAGGAGTTTTATTGCCTTCCAGTATCTCCCCACTCAGCAGCTTGAAGAGGTCCAATTTCCTATGTTGTATATTGTCCTGAAGTCCCAGCAGTGAAACTCCATACCGAACTGACTGACTTATGGAGCACCCTCATTCCTTCACTGAATCTGAACCTGTAAGGACAATCAGGAAAGCAGCCTACAAGAAAACACTAAGTATCATAAACAAAGTTGAGTTTGCAGTGGCTGTCACTGCTGCTTAAGACAGCTGATGGGACAGAGCAAGGGATAGGAACTGAGTAGTTAGAAAGATGCTGCAAATCCTGGTGAGCAGAAATTTCCCAAACCTCTATATGGATCTTTGTACATCAGAGTTCTCACAAAGTCTTGTCTTAACTGGTATGCTTACAAGATAGGTACAGGATGAGAATTTGTTCTTGTTCAACTGTTCTGCTATCTCCTGAGGACAATAAAGCTAGACACTGAAACTTACCGAGCACATCCATATGAAGGAACAAACTAATTGCATATCCTCTGCATTAAAAGGCTAATTTCAATATTGTTTCTTATTCAAGTGTTGCAGTACAGCTTTGTGGGAGTTCCAGCTTGCACATGCTTGTTTTTAAGAACTTGTTTGGTGTGCTGCAGTCAAAGTGTCTTGTTATGCATGTGCCATATTGCATGAATGTATGTTGACATTAATGCAGAGCATAAAGAATTTACCTGATAATAGGCAGCTCTCTGTAACTGCTCACTGGCTCTTTCCACATGGACTTCTGCGCTTTCCACATTTGCCTCTATGCTGTCTACAGAAAAGAAGAGAACTCACTGTAAGAGAATTCAGAGCTTCCATGCTAAAAAACCAGATATGTTGTATGATCATTTTTATACAAAATATTTGAAAGTCAAATCAGATAGGAAGTTTAACTCAATTACATGTTTTATTATCCATATGCACTTACCAATCATATCTCCTTGGTCATGAATCATCATGGCTAAATCCTTAAATATCTGATTGACATCCAAAATATCTGCCTGAAGGCAATAGTTTGACAAGTTATAACAACCACTGGTTACAATTTTGCTAAGTATCTTTCTTAGTCCCTCTTAAAAGCATCTTACAACCACTGCTCAAAATAATATAACAGATACCATCATTCATTGACTGAGGTGACTATGCTACTATCTGTGGAGGTGAGGATTAACACCAGGAGCCTACAATATTCCTGCTACTCGGTGTTTGTTTCAGCACAGCACAGTCAAGATGAACATTTTCACATAAACTGCTCCTACCACCTCTGACTGATCAGAAATCAGCTCTAAATGAAAGTGTACCTAATCTGTCTCCCTAATCCTTTGAAGGAGATCTGGGCATCAAGTCTCTCTATCAGAATTTTTTCCTCTCCCCTCTCAGATTTCTTTAGCCCACCCCATTAGTTAGCACTGTGCAACATCTTTAATTTAGCTTCTAGCACTGTTAACTGTGCAAGATCTCCTGTTCACCTCTAATTGCCTGATTGCTGTTTCTCTCTCTTTAATAAGTTCAAGGTCCTGTTCAGTTATTGCCACATCTTCTTCCTGAGACTGCATTTGATTCCAGTCTTCACCACTAGAAAAAGAAAGAAAGAAACAAACAGCCTATTACTCTGAGGGTAGATATATCCACACCCACTTCATACCAAAGCACCAGTGAGTCAAACTTGAAAAATTTCCTACTAGAATAACCCCTCCTCCCAGGTTTCCAGGGGGTTCCTGGTATTGTAATTTTATACAGAGATGAGACTAATTAGTGGCAACAGTTACAATAAGAACAAACGAAAACCAGGGAAAGATCACAGAAAGCAGGTCTTGCGCAAGGCTATTCCAACAACTCAGCAAAGAAACTGGAAAGCTGCCCATGCATAAGATACTCAAAGACAGAACCACTATCAATAGTATTATAGAAGAAACATTACTATTCCAGTGGTATCTTTTTTCTGTTTCTTTTTCTTCTTTTCTTTAAAAATATACCAATATTTATCTTCCCTCTCAGCATCCCCCCAAGAAGGGGATGGGCAAAAATCTGGACAGAGAACAGCCTGTGAGTACAACACTGTCAGACTGAAAAAACACCAGACAGGAATATAGACACAAAGATTCCCACTTGCTATCTGGCACTGGGAGCTCAGAGTAAGTTCAAAACCACTGCACAAGTTTCACACTGATTACAGCAAAGGTGGTACCTATAACACAAGGTCATCTACACATTTAGCATTAATAATAAAAAAAAGATAATGTTGTCCTCTTCTTAAGAAAGGGAAGTGTACTGGAAAGCACTGTAAGGTTACAATACACCTATTGAGTACACACTACTAAATAGTAAGTTTCAAAGGCTCAAAGCTTCAAAAGAAACCAAGATAAGCTAGATGACATCAGAACAGCTGACACATCCAGAAACCCAGGTCTGAGATGACAGCAGGGTTTTCAAATATTTAAGGCAAAAGTTTCTGACATGTAGCACACAAGAGCAATATCAAACAGTGGAGCAGCTGTCGTGCACCACTACCTCTCAAAGAGGTAAGAGTCTCTGAATTAGTAAGTATCCATTAACTCCCCCTGCTTTGGGAAGCAGGGCCTTCAAACTCATCACAGCATCTGTATAACCCAGCAGTGTGGGGTTTTCACTTCTGACTCAGTATGTGGAGGCATAGGGACGGAGGGGAGCACTTAAAGAAGCTGAGCAGATAAAACTCAGTTTGGAGGTAGAGGGTAGATGGATGAGACATGGAAGCTAGGTCATAAAATCACAGGTCTCTTGATTTAGAAAATTAAAGGGTATATACACACAGAGCCAAAATATTTCACCTACGATTTCTCAAACATATGTATAGTAGCAACTGACACAGCAGTCAGAGATACTTTTCAGGTGTCCTGAGTTCACTTTACACATAACATAGAGTTTAAAGACTATTTTTCAACCTAATTTCTATGCAGGAATACAATTACGGCATTAGCCCTACAACTGTCTGACAAATTAATGTTAACTTGTTGTGTGTGTTCTGTGGTTAGTCTGTCAGTGAATGCTCAGGAAAATACTGTTATATGCAGTTAATGTTTTACATTGTATATTACAAGCATTTCAAAACTTTTTGCTTTGTATTCAGTTACTGAAGCCTTGCCCTGAGTTACGTTAATATATCTTGCCACAATAATTTTAGTTATACATAGGTCAGAGTGATTATGTGCACATCAAGAGTGCAAGTACTTGTTACCTATCAAATGAGACCAGTTGTTCTTCTCTGAATCGCTCATCAGCCTGGAAGAGAAAAAGTGTTTAATCTTGCAGACTAGCATAACTAGCAAAAATCAACAGCAGCATCTTGAAGACAAAAGAGTATACTGTGCAGAGAATTCTTTGAGAATGCCACTGTCACTTCATCTTATAATTTACATATCTCTGCAAATCAGAAACCATTGAGAGCTAGAAGAGCTAGTCTGTTCACTCAGATCAGTTGGCATTGTTTGCCACTTTTTTCTCTACATGTAAGGAAAAATCTGAGTTCTTATGATTCTTAAACCAGGCATAATTCCTAAGAACATAATCCAAGTGATAACCATGTTCCCTTGTGGAAGTTAAGAAATACGTACTTAACAAAGACCCAAAGCAAGGGGAGAAAACGCTCTCACTAGCCTTATTATGAATTCTTAGTAGCCACAGGTCAAAACAGAATAGGAAAAAAGTTTGTATGTATATTCGGGACACTAACAGGACAGGAAAGAAAACAGTAATAATAATAAAAGACAGTGTGAGACTTCAGCTGTAGCTACAGGGATGGCAAACTTCCAACTGACCTCCTAAATTTTATAGCAAACTTCCAACTGACCTCCTAAATTTTATAGCCCAGGGCTGACATCTGTCAAAGAACAGCTTGCAATATTTAGCTATTAGCTATACTTTGACTTCCCCTCTCTTGTCATCCACAAGATTTGCAACTGCCGGGATTCCCTCATTTACTAACACTGATGAGCAGCACATTGATAATGAGCATCCACACTTAAGCATCTGGAATGGGAAAATTGATGCACCAAGGCCCCATCTGTACCCATCAATGGTTCAGCGGGTAGGTACAAAGTTGGTTGGCAAGTAAAAAATCTCAGAGAAGACTTGTAATTCACTACATCACTACAGAATTCCCATATATACTTACAGAGATGCGGGAGCCAGCTCTCGCCCTTGCTACAGTCTCTTTCTCCTTCTCTGAGACTCGCCTCTGTATTGCTTGGAAGTTATTTAAGGCTGCAGAGAAGTCATTCATTAAACGTTCTTTCTGAAGCCTCTGCTGGCGCTAAAGGATTAAAACAAAAACATGTCTTCAGATATTCCCATTCATGTTAATAGAATTGTCTAGACTCTCTCTCAAAAAACAAAGAAACAAATGACCCCTAAACAAAACCCCCAAAAGCCAACTGACATTCAGGAGATCTCTTGGTTCCAGCATTCTGGGGGACTTCAGGGGACAGATAAACTACCAAATTTGCATTAGTTATACCAAATGCTCTATGCTTTGTCCACTGTAGAATAGCTTTGAGCAATAAAGTCCTCTAGATGCCGTCTGGTTTCATGTTGGGAATAGAAACGCTTTCTACATTACTGCTGGAATGAGATCTGAATAAAAGCAACTACATTTACTTATGTATCTTTTGGCTATCTATGATGCCTTCCCTTCCATTCCCCCATTTAGCCAAACTATTGGTCCTTAATATTTTCTGCCCACTCCATTCTCATCCCCTGCCCCGCCACCCCCAACCATCCCCTTAACTTTCTTATGAATGTAGGAAACCTAGAGTACAGTATTCCATCAGAGAAGCATAAAGATTAAAGAGAGTCCCCAAATTCCAGAACTAACACTCATTGCTCTCAGCTTTACAAGCTCTCTCTCAATCACATTACACTACAAGCCTGCCATTCGTTGTTTGGAGAATATCCTCTCTTAGTCTTGACATCCATTTCAGTTTAACCTGTTCTCCAAATGCATCAGTTGTAATATCTCTGGTTATCCTCATTTTACAGTATTAACTTATTTAGCTTCCCTAGAATGTCATCTTTTAGTATTTTGACATCCCAGTTAATGGAAACAACAACTTGTAAAAAAAGCTTGTCTCAGGGGCATTTAATTCTAGGGCCAATTCCTACACTTTCCACTAGAGAGAGATTCCCAACAGCCCACTTGCAATAGAGGGAAGCGGCAATTTGATCCTTCAGTAATTTCTTACCAATTCAACAACCATTCCAAGGAAATAAATGCATCTGCAAATAGATTTTTTTCCCCTATTATAAGCCACCATAGCAATCTTATAATACACTGCAGCTTCTATCTGAGTTGTTTGGAAACAACAGCCTCTCTGCCAAATGAGATCCTCATGCAAGCTCCTGCAGATTTCAGATGGACTGTGCAAGAGGCTTCATAAATCACTGCCACATTCAGTGATACGCACATGACAACATTTTGCTCAGAGGGAGATTAACTGAGAAATACTTGCTGAAAAAAGCAGCCAAAACATGGCCATGTTTACAACTGGCATTTAAATTTTTAAATATAGAATTAGACTAAGGCCACAAATGTCAACTCATATCTAAAGATCATTCCACAACAACACTGATTCAACTGCTTTTGTAATATTGTAGTAGTAACTTAAAGTAGAGGCAAGAAAACTCCAAGAGCAGAGGACTGTTCCTTCCCTTTCCAATAGGGAGGAGTAATCTGAAAGAGTATTTAGCAAGAGGTAAAGCCATAATCATCACCTAACTATATTAGTTTAAATATGAGCAAGGTGAGTCAGCTTTTTACCTCCAGCTAGTAAGTCACAGGCAAGTGGAAGCTATTTGGCATGACCACACTTCATATTGTCACGTAGTTTGCTCTAAATTCTTCTACTGAAACACTGCCTTACATGATCAGACACATAAAAACAACATTATTTCAGAAATGTATTCAGAAATACAGAATTGCATACTTAGCTCTTCTCAAACATGCAGGGCTTTGGATTCTTATGCAAGTAAATTTTACACCCGTTTTGCAGCTGGCAAAGGTTAAGCTGTTTTCTCAATGTCACAGAAGCAGATAGGATGTTGCCAGTTTAATGAGTCTTCCCACTTCTCCAGTAAACTTCTTCTCCAGTGTGAAAGGCTACTGTCCCTTCAGCTCTGCCAATTCAAGCTTTATGAGGCCGTGCTCTAAGCTAGATCCGCGAAACGAGCGATTAAAAATAAATAAATAAAAAAAAAACTCCAGATGAATTCCACATACATACCTGTTCAGAAGCAGACAGAGGAAGTGGCAGAGACCCCAGTTCTTTTAGATATTCATTGGTCTCTTTAGCAAGTCGGTTGGCAGAATGCTGTAGCTGTTGTCTAAAATAAGGGTTCAGAAAGAGCTAGACAAGGTTCTCTCCCAAAGCAGTCTCTGAGCAATTCAGTTTTCACAATAATGACTAATTAGAGGTTCTGAGATCACATACACCTTTAAAGATTTTTTCTCCAATGTAAAAAGAACAAAAAACAAACTCCCCACCCCAAAAAAGAAAACAAAACCAAAACTGAGAAGCACACAGGAGTATTTCATGCCAGAAATGTCCTCGATACTGAAGGCACTACATAGGATTTTAAGAAATTCCTAGACATTGATGAAGTCAAATCCTTTAGTTGATAAAAATCTAAGGACCTTCCCGAACAAACACCTGAAATGCTACCACACAGCAGGGATCACCCCTCTGTACTGAAAATGAATAGAGAAAAAGGGAACAAAGATGTAGTTTTAGCCTTTACCATCAATTTGATAATGTCCAACCCTAAAAAGGGATCCAAAGTATTTCTGTACTCCCCGCTAACTGGTACAATTTAGTAGTTAAAAATAATCTCTCTCCTATAGCATAAGAGAGAAATAAAGTTGTCTTTGCCTCTCTTTAATTTGGTGAACATAATCACTGTTCTAGGATGAACTGCTTATATTACCAACTGGTAAATAATTGCTCGCTTGACAACCTCTGACTGCATTTTCAGAGATCGGAGATCTCCATATTTTTGTCAAATTCACACTTATTTATGATTATTTATTTTATATATATTATTATTAACCATTATTTTTGTCAAATTTATATTTGACAAAAATATGGAGATCTCGGATCTCTTAAAACTAATAAAATTCCCCCAGTAACACCACAGAAAAGCTAATAGTGTAAACCAGGAAGACAAAAGTCTTCCTGGGACAAAATACTAAAGCAAGAATCAAGATTTTTGGTATTTAATGGGTGCAAGATGCTGGAATAAAAGTCATCAATTCAGCCTAATAGATACAAAACCTAAGCATTCAGGTTACCTTGCTGTAAGAATTCACCTGTAATACGTGAGCTGAACACGCTACTCATGCATTTTTTGTCTTATTTTCTGTGGCACCTAACAATTCATTGAGTGCAACTACTCTTACCTTAAAGAGGGAAGCATGTCTCTAATAATTAAATTAACTGAAAAAGACATTCGTTTGGCTGTCAGCGACTTTTTCTTTAATCTACCAATTAAATTCAGGTCAAATCAACTGAATAGCTCTGGCAACTTAATTTCTTTCTCTCCCAATTGGGTTCTGACCACATCCTCTAAACCTAAGTTATGAGCTCATCCAAAAATCAGCTATTACAAAAAATAAGGGGATGTTGCATGACTGACTTACAAGTTTCCTTTCATTTTTATAGAAAATATTCCTTTCATACTTTGCTATTTATGCTTTTCAAGCATATACAAGATGCACAGACACGAAGTCTAGTCTCTAAGAGAGAGTTTGGATGTGCAGTTTAAATATCATCTATATTGGGTCCAAGAGGCATATTCTTGCCTGAAGCTATACTTGGCAATTTGGCTGCCATACAGAACTGCTAATCTTTCTAATACTCAAATCCTTCTGTATTACAAGCTACTTTTTCATCATATACGGATCTTCCCTGCTGTTCTCCCTTTTCCTCCTATGTCAAGGCCAAGTACCTAATATGGCACTCATTCCTTCCAAATCACAAGTGAAGCTACTAAAATAAGACTAGCCTTTGGAGTACAGATAATGCATGCCCAATGTAATATTCTTATCTCCTTTTTTAGATAATCAATACTGTTCCTATCCATTCCCATCAAGCAGCTTTGAATGGCTTTTCCAGAGTTCTGCCAAAAAAACACCTTAGCACATCTAGGAAACTACTTCACACATCTAGTCATTTTGTTTTGTAAGACTATACTAAACCCATCCAGTAAAGCATCTCCCCAAAGCAAGTAATTCAGTTTCTCTTTTATTTCTCTGTCTATATTCTGGGAGAACCTACACAAGTGTTTGCTTAGCTAATACTTACAGGTTTTCCTGCAGCTTGCTGGAATCCTGCTTGGTTCCCAGCTGGCTCATCAAATTCTTTATCTGAGCAGCTGAAGATAGAAAGATAATGAGGTAAGAGAGTAGGACAAAGTTCTGGTGTATTTTCTTCCTTCTTGAAGATATTCTTGTAGCTCCTCACAAACAAGGTTTTCTTTCAACATTTTGCTTAACTTAGGCTTGCATGACAACATTTTGCATTTAGAGCAAAGCATGCATTTTAAACATCCCCATTTAGACTCGATATAGCTTACTGTAGCAAGTGTTTCAAATGAGAAAAAGACAGAAGTTTTGAGACATACATATCCTGAAAACAAGTCTGTGGCTAAACCTTTTATATTTCTCTTCCTCAACCTTATTAAGACCAACAAACATAGCTTTTTACTTCTATCAACCTTGCCATTTGTGTATTTTGAGCTACCAATGCTGCAGAACAACCACACTGCTACTAAGCTGTGTTGTTACTGTCACATATTCTAGAGTTACTTATATTATGTTCTTTAAAAGAAGGAAAAAAAAGGCTAAAGGTTGCTATGAGTTTTAAAAAATAATTTGAGTTTAGCTACTCACAACAGACAAAATTTATTGGAATACTGGGACAAATTTAGTCTTTCAAGAATAGCAGATACTAATGGTGATGCTTCATAGTTAGCTTGCATCAAATTGAAATCATGCTGTAGCCAGAAGAGATTCTAGCCCTCTTCTTCCTCCACCCCCTGTGTATTTCCACCATTTCCCTTATATAGACACTACAATCTCACAATCGCACCAAACTGCTAATCCACCTCTTTCTCTTTCCACACATCCCCCAGTATTATTTTTGGTCAGTTGATCTGTTTTATTCTACAGCTGCACAGCTGTTAGCATTGCTAAAAAGAGATGCTAGGAGCACCACTTGTGACAGCAGTATCACGGTTGATTGGCTTAAACTGCTTATGAAATCATGCTTCCAAGTGGTGCGACAGGCAACACCAAGAAGGATAAACTTGACTCAGCTGCCTACAGAACTACATTAAGTTGAAATACCCACTACTAGACAGCTCCAAGAGCTATTTCCAATTCAGTTGTATCCTACTGGTGTAATTTCTGCTTTCAGCCTGGAGCAAGCCATTTCAGTTGATGAAACATGCTGCAAAAGAAACATCAGATTTCGAGACTGGCCACTTCTTTTAAAGTCATTCCCAACAACTTACAACAGTGGAAGCTCAGCTAAAGCCACAATATGATTTAATCAATAAATAGGCAAGGATTCTGACTTTTGCATACAGAGAACATAGTGGTTTTCTAGAATCCTGTTAGCTCACACAGCGAGTTGTATAGCAACTCCCTGTACTCGGAGCTGAACAGGTGTATTCTAGCGAGCCAGACTACACTTATATCACAAATCTGTCATCTACTGGAAGATCGGAGAAGCCCACAGTTGAGTTAAACTGACAGACAGCACAGTGACTCTACTCTGCAGCGTCTAGACATTCTGCACCTCGCTGTGTGCATGTGTGTAGGGGTGTTTTGTTTTGAGATTCTTGAGCTAGTTCCATTTCCATTCCAGAAGATGCTTTACTCTTGCCCTGATATAAGACAGATTCAGGAGCTTGCAATGCTTAGATATTTCACCCAACAACAACGCACAGAATGGACACAAAACAACAACAAAGAGCCTGGGAGACTAAAGAAAGAGATTGGGAAATTTTTGCTTTATGATCCTCTGGATAGTGACCATACGCATTCACGTGAATAGCCCTTTCAGTCAGTAGCTTTCAATCTCCCATCCCCTTCATTTTACACTGCAAACTTTCTACACGGAGGCTGTTGTATACTTAAAGATTACTTATAACATTTCAGTCTCTGACCTAGGTGCTTAGCTACTATAATAGTCTCGCAAGCAATAGTTTTGATAGCTCAGGCCACCAGCTTTTTTTTTTTATTTATTTTTTTTTTAAACAACAGTTTGCACAGTGTGCTAACTCCACAGAGCTCCCCAAGAGGAGTGGATAAGTCTGCTGCATCCACTGTTTGCTTGCTGTTTTTTCCTGCACGGAATGAAATTAGAACTGCAGAAAAGTTTAAGGCATCAGTTTCTCTTTTCCTCCTAGGCTCCAGTCAAGGGCATTTATAAAACATGGAATAAAACTGATTACCGTAGTGTTAAGTTAGATGTTGTGTGTGCGCCCGCCCACCTTGATAAAAACCTTGAAACTGTTTCTTTCCCTTTAGATAGGCGGCACACAGAGATAGGATGGCTACTGGTCATGACACAGCGGAGAAAGGAAGCTGAGCTAATAAGAAAGGAAGTTTGTCAACGGGAGATCCCAGGTAAAACAAATAAAATATTATTTAGAGAACTTGAGGCTGTTCAACTGGTGGCCACAGCTATACAAAAGGAAGCGAGCACAACTTGGAGCTAAAGCAGAGCAGTTTCACCAATAGTAATAGCTTAGTATAATCACATCAGAGAAGTCACCGAGTTTCAGGGTAATCAACATGTTTAACTGACCTTACCCCTAAAAAAAATTGCACCTAGACTAGATTATCGAACAGCAGCTTCAGAAGAGGCACATCAGACTCCTTCGGAAACAACTAATTCAGCAAGCAGTATTTTGGGTATCAATGCTAGGATTTCAGTGATCAGCTTACAGTCACTCATAACTTTCTTTTTTTAAACGACGGTCGGACGACCGCACTGAACAGCATCATCATTCACTTCAGACCGCTCTGCTCGACGACTGTTGCTTCTCCCTGTGGAATTCGGCTGGCGAATCCCCGACAGACGGTCTCCGAAAGCCAGTGTCGGCCTCCAGGAACCCTCGCGAGGAGAAGCCTCCTGGAGATGCTCCGAGCAGCGAGGCGGTCACGCTGGGCCACCGGCGCGCGAAGCCGGGCTGGGGTGAACCGGCAGCGGGCGACGGGGCGCCACGTTCTGCTGGGGAAGAAGCCACTAGAGGCCGATTTCCTCGACGCTGCAGCAACCGCAACGCTGGCGGCCGTCCGGCACGTAATTAACACCTGAGAGCTGCTAATTAAAATCTGCTGGGGAGGACGTGCAGCTGCTGGGCGCCTCTACCCTCTCCCTGAGGCGGGGGCAACGCTGCCCCTCTAACTCGGCCTCTGCCTTCGCGCCCGGCGCCCCCTTCCTCCGCCCGCGGCAGCCCCGCCACAGAGGCGCCCGGGCCGCCCTGGGCCTCCCCGCCGCGCCCCGCCGCGCCCGGGCCGCACTCACTGTACTGCGCGATGCGCTGCACGTTGGCGCTACATGTCTGGATGATGCCGCCGAAGTCCCGCGGCGGCGGCGGCGCCGCCCCGGGCCGGTAGAGGTCCAGCGGGCCGTACGACATGGCCGGGCGGAGGGGAGCGGGATGGGCGCGCCGCGGTGCCGCCGAGCCAGCTACCAGCGCCGCTGCGCATGCGCGGCCGCCGGGCGCAGCTGACGGGCCCGGCCGCATACGGGCAGCGCGCCGCCGCCGGCGCCTGCGCGCGAGCGCGCCGTGTGCCATGGTAACGCGGCACCCACGCCCCGCCGGCCGCCGCGGGCTGCCTGCCGCCTCGGGCCCGGCGGGGACGGCGCTGGGCACGGCGGCGTCCTGGGCCGGGCCGCGTCTTCGTCCCCATGGCCACGCCGTGCCCGCCTCGCCGGCGGGTGTCTGCCGGGTCAGAGAGCTGAGCTGACCACCGCGGCCCCGTGGGAAGGGGCGGCCGGGCTGAGGAGGAGCCCGGCGCGGGGCCTGGCGCTCCCGCAGCGGGCGCTGAGGAGAGCGGCGCAGCTCTGTGTGCCCTGCTGGGAGCTGGCCCCGTGGGAGGACGCACAAGCGAAGCCGTGGCTCTGAGGGCGCGTTTTTACTCCGAGGCAGTATCAGAAAGCATCGGCTGGTTCCAAGGGAAGGTTATTCCCTCCTCGGGAGATCGTGCCCTTGTCTGTGCCCGTGGCAGCGTTTCAGACAAGCTGAACTCGTCGTTTTTGTTGGATCAGCCAGTTTTAGACTGGCCAGTTTTTGTTACCTCGACCCGTATCCTCCCAGCTAATGCTGGGACGCCCGCAAGGGAAAGTTTAGATTAATGTAATGCAAAATCACAGGTAGCTAGCTAGTTTTTCAGGCCTCATTAGAGCTAGATAAAATGGATCTGGCTTTACCACCTCTGAAATGCAGTGAATGCTGTAGGCTTTGTAAAAGACGTGGATGGAATTTATATTCAGCCAATAAATCAGTATAAGAGTAATAACAGTTTAAAAGTAAAGCGTACCTAACAGTTTAGGATTAAACTTTAACCTTTGTCTTGCCATTATTGTAGTGCTGCCAAGGGCAATTAGGAATACTCACTTCTTTCCACACATACTATTTTTAAATTGCACCTGAAAACATAACACGCACATTTTAATGCTGACTCCTGGGGAAGTTCCTTTTTCAAGACAGTAGAGCAATTTAAATTAAATCATCAGTTGTATTGTTTGTTTCAGATCACAAATTTTAATCAAGTGGTAGCTGTAAAATGAATTTGATCTTTTCCTGTTTTAATTTTAGATTAGAATATACAATTAACTACTTCAGAGGTGCTTTTTAATGCCACCCCTGGAAGAAATCCTATTTGAACTTTACAAAGCTATTATAGCCAACAAACCAAAACATTTATTCCTGTCCTAAAGACACTAAAGTGGTCTTATACACTTAAAGATTATAACATTGCATGTATAATAGTGTTACCTAAAAATAGTTTCTTCAGAATACAGTTACTTCAATGCTAATAATGCCTTCCAATAAACAAAAAAGTTACTTTGACCACTTAGTACATAGGCAAGTCCATATTTAAGGCTCCAATCTTAGGCAAAATCACATCAGTGACTGAAGAGTGAGTCTCACTGATTTCTTATTGCAAATGCAGATGAGGGAGATGGACATATCGCCATACTGAAGCATTTCAATTTTGATTTGGTCAAGTTCAGCACAGCAAAATGATTTTGGTTATTGCTCCCTTATCGATTTGGAGTTTCACTGTGTATTTGTTAGTGAAGCTGTTGGAGTGTTGCTGTTCGATGACTGCTATAATTATGAAATATTGTAATACAGAAAGCGTGTGTATTCATGGAGATTAAAAAAATCACTTTAGGAATTTCTGAAAATACAATAGAAAACATTAGAAGTGTTAAAAATAGATAACCTTTAATTTTGAAAAAAATACATTTTAAAATTATTAAACATTTGTATTTTGACAAAATTTTTCAGCTTATCTGTTTTTGTTTAGTTAGTAAGGCAATGATAGCTTTCAAATCAAGGGTATAGACTACATACTTTTCTACTACATACTTTTCTACTGCATACTGCAAAACCTATATTATTTTAAAGTACGCACTATTTTTGAATAAATTGTGTTCACTCAGAACATCTGAGGTCACACCCTGTAAAACAAAGTACTTAGTGTAAGAAACATTAAAAATCATTCAAAGTAAAAGTGTAAGTATTTCTCTGAGAAATGCTTGATGAGAATTCTTTCTAATTACAGGAAAATGTTCCTAACAGATAAAAATTATATTAAATATAGTGCAGGACTTTGGATGAAAACTGTATGCACAACAGATATTTATTTAACTTCAACCACATGAGCAGTTTGTTGAAATTAGCTGGACAGCTCATTTGCTTAAAATGGAGCACGTAGGCAAATACTTTCAGGTCTTCAATTGTTAAAACACATACTCATGTTCAACAAATCGTGTCGTGTCTTCAGTGAAGACAAATAGGACTTATGACAAATAGAAGAAGAAGGCAGACATTGGACTGAGTATAGTACAGAAATTTCCCAGGTTGATCATGCACTGAGTATAGTACAGAAATTTCCCAGGTTGATCAACACTGTTTGTGACACAAGCTAATTTAAGATAGTGTATAGTAAATTCCTGCTACTACAAATTTTAGTTAAGAACTTTTATTAACAAACTGGAACTTACTTTTCAGCTTCAGAAATATTCTAGAAGAGATAACCCTCATCCCTGAAAAAAATATATTCTAAAGAAATACTAGAATAAATGGAAGAAACAGAAACATACAGAGCTGCTAGATTTCAGCAGCAAGTAATTCAGACCAAAAGAGGTCTTTTTAGATATATTAAATTAGCAAATCATTGATAGGAGGTGAAAATACACATTAAAGAAAAGAAGAAGCACTTTAAAATAATTTTATTTATCTCCTGAAAGGCGATTACCATGAAAATCCAGATCATTGTCTTGGCTGCATTGGATTCATAGTTTCCAAAGATATTTAAAGACACGAGAATTGTTTGACTGCAATTGAGACGTACAGTATGTTCTCTTGGATAAGCTGTTCTTCTGAAAGGGCTTCCATCTCAGTGTGGTTTTATCAGTGTCAAGTTAATGTTAATTCTAAAAGAAGGGAATCTTGGTTGTGAAATCTCGCTGCACACCATTGACTCTCACGGGAGAGAAAGGGAGCACAGCTCAACCTTCATGATACCAACTATTTCCCATTCCAAACAGTGATCTTTCATCATCAGGTGGTGTAACTGTTCATTGCAAGAGCTATCCATGTTGTGTGCCAGGATCTCCTAGCCCAAATTCTATCCTTCCCTGTGGCAAAAGTAAGACCTGATTATTAAAAATAAGTGATACAATAGCAGTTTTAAGACTTAGACTGGGAAATTCCTTAGTGTTTGAAGAACTACAAACATCTTTTTCTGGACACTAATGAAATAGGACTTTCTACAGAGAAGCATGCAGGACATATAAGCAGTAGAAAGAAGAAGAATGACTCATAGACTACAAAGGTAATCTCTTGGGTCTAAGAAAGTTTGTGGAAAGCATAAAAAGAGAGCAACGTGCCTGTCTAACAATGCTTATTGGTGCCTTCCAAGAAATTCACTTGCATTGCTATTTTGCTTAAAGACCCACCAGCATGAACCCATCCTGGTTTCTAGATATCTCTAAACAAATGTCTAACTCTTCAAGGAAGATTAATCCCTTCGCATTGGTACCTTCTTCCTGAGGACGAAGGACTAATCCTCCTCCAACAAACTATTGTGGGAAACGATAGGATGGATGAGCAGAAAGAGTGTACATATACAAGTAAGGATATACTGGATTCAGACCTAGCAATCTATACTCTATTACCATAACAAAATGCTTGCATGCTGCTATCATGAGTCTAGGATCTTTCTTCTTGGTTAAATCCAGTTGTGGAATAAAATAACTAATACCTGTTCATGACTGAGTCTTGTCCCCTTCAAAGATCTTTCAGCTAACTTGATAACAGAAAATTAAATTTGGAATGATCCCTGAAGAGGCAAAACCGATGTGGAATATGATCTGTCTATCTATTTGGATGCCCTGGGACCTTTTAGCCAAAAGGAATGTTGTACCCCTACAGAGAAGATACAGAGAAGAGAAATCATGACAAGGGTTTCGCTATTGCCACAATCAAAGTGATGCCTGGAAGCACAACAAACTGTAGTCCTGCCTGCTGCTTTTGTTGCTGAGTCCATAGCATAGCTGCAAAGTGATATTCCCAGTGAACAGTGCAGTGTTTTTCAGGTAAGGAGGTGATAGGGACCATTTCTGTATGCAGGCTGTGTTGCCTGTCAGGATCGGTTCTGCTCTAGAGGTATTAAAAATAATTTTGACTTTCTGCTCTTGGCCAGTAGTGGGAAGTAGTGGGAAGCACTCGAGTTCTTCAGGCTCTTGTTAGCCACAGAGCTGAACAGTATGTATGAAATTAACAGTCACCTGAGTACCTTTATAATTTCATAATTATTAGGCCTAATGGGTTAGTTTCTGCCAACTCAGCATAACCTGATCCAGATCTGCCCTCTTGGATTGTCAGGACAAACAGTTCTTAACACAGCCCAGTCAAATTGCACCTCCAACTCTGATGCAGCTCACCCAGATGGGTAACAGTACCAAACTTTCTCTCTCTGGGCCCTGACCTTTATTAATTATCCAAGCAAAACATTCACACAGCAAAGAGATTTACCTTCAAGCCAGGCTCATTTCATTCGGCAGGTTGAGGGAGATGATCCTCCTCCTCTCCTCAGCCCTAGTGAGGCAACACCTGGAGTCCTGTGTTCAGTTCTGGGTTCCCCAGGACAAGAGAGACTTGGAGCTGCAGGACCAAGTCCAGTGAAGAGATACCAAGATGAGTAAGGGATTGGAGCATTTCTTTTATCAGGAAAGGCTGAGAGAGCCTGGAGAAAAGACGACTGAGGGGGATGTTAGAAGTCCTTTTAAATATTTGAAGGGAGAGTGGGAAGAGGATGGAGCCAGACTCTTTTCAGTGGTCCCCAGTGACAGGACTAGAGACAATAGCCACAAACTGAAACACAGGAAGTTCCATCTGAACAGGAGGAAAAATTTTTGTTACTCTGAATGTGACTGAGCACAGGGATGGGTTGCCCAGAGGTTATGGAGTCTCCATCCTTGGAGATATTCAATAGCTGCCTGGCCATGATTCTGAGCAATCTGCTGTAGGTGACCCTGCTTGAGCAAGGGGGTTAGACTAGGTGATCTCCAGAAATCTCTTCTAACCATAACTGTTCTGTGATTCTGTGGTAATTCATTTACTACTGTATTTCCCAACGGCCTAGCAATATCATCAGAAGCAGTCTGTGTTCAGGTGGGCTGAAGGGTGAATGTCCTAAATATGTTAAAAATAAGGTTATAGATTGTATCTGGTAATGGTAAACCAAGGACAATACCTAGGCAGCTATAGCTGGCAAACTAAGAGCATCTGTAAGAAAATGATGTGATAGTTCTGAGCCAGCATGGGACAAAATCTTGTCTGACAAAGCAGAAATCAGTGGTGAAGTCAGTAAAGTTCCTGATAGTGGAACAAGCTTAAACAAGCTGCACAACATCACTCCCTTCAGACAAGAAAGTGAGGAACACTCAAAGACACAGGAAGACATGTAATCCCAAAGCAGTGCAGCTGTATTTTGCACAATATCATTCCTAGGGTTGGCGAGCAGCTGGGACAGTGGGCTTCACAGGGAGACTACCTGGGATTCAATAGCCTGAGAAAACCTGGTCAGCCATGGGTTGTACAGCTGCAACAATACTTTGTTTCATACCAAAACCAAGGTGATACCTGACAGAAATTCAAAACTGTTAGTTTTTGGAAAGCGGAAAAACTCTTTTTGCATAATTTGCCTGTGGAACTCATCACTGCGGGAAAATTCTGAGGGTAATATTTAGCAAAAGAGGGATGAGATGACAATAAGAATAAAAAGAAAATTCGAAGAAGCTTTCAGTAACTTTCAGAGGGCCACTGTGCTACACATATTAGAGCTCTGACTCTTTGAAGATGTCTCTCATGGCAAATAATTTCTGCTTGGAGCTGGAGCAGCTCGTTGTGGCTGCTCAAAGAAACAGCACAGTGAATTCAATAGGTTTTAGACTTGCTACAGTCTGACAGTTTCTATGCATCTACCCTGTGGATGTGGTAGGTACAAAGCAATATTGCCAGGCGGTGCAGAATTTCAGGGTGCTGTAGAGCTCCTCTGGTGCCCCACAAGAGCGGTGTGCAATAGCCTCTTCTAGCATGGAAGAGATTTTCTGTTAAGTGCTCCCGGGCTAGCTTGACCCTTTCTACAGGCTCTCAGAGCAAAAAATTAATCTGAAGGCACTTGCAGCTTCCTGTCCTGCTGAGCAGTTTGGGGTGGCTGTCCTCAATACATGAAGTGCTGATGTGGGAGCAGAGTTGATGGGGGCTCCAGTATCAGCTCTGCTCCAATGAGGGGATGCAGATGGGACATGGGGAGCTCATGGGGCATAGCAGAAATGGAATTTTGCAGGAGTTAAGGCAACTGAAATATCTTTGGGGGGGATCTCCATAACATCAGTGCTGTTTACAGTATCTCCTTGTCCAGAAATAACAAGAATTTCCAGGGGTGTTACTCCCTACTCCAATTTCAGTGGATAGAAATTGTGAAGATGCCACCATTGTTACACCAAGTCCTCGTATCCCTCTGCCTTTGGAACAAACAATGTGGCCCCAGGGTGGAATGGGCCAGCACCAGCTTCCTAGAAATGATCCCAATGGTTTCTAATCCCGAACCCCCAACCAGCACCTTGCTCCTCCAGCGCTGTGATACTCACCCAGTGCCATCGGGGGGCAGCAGCACCCTGTGGGAGTTCCTGGGTGGCATTGGGTGCCCAGGGATTCGGTGGCTGGGGAACCTTCCTGCCTTTGCTGGCTCTGCCAGGTCAGGGCAGAGTATCACAGGCTGGTTAGCGGTACCCGTGTCAGACTGATGCTTTCACGAGGATATGCTCTGCCTCCTCCACACCTGCACAGTGTCAGCACCCAGCACCAGCCATGTTCCCCAAGTGTCTCTTCTCATTCAGGCACAGAGACACCGCAAAAGGGAGAAAAGGGATTATTGCAGTGTGTCTCCACTCTCCTCTGCTTTACATGGAGTTCAAGGCCTCAGTGTGGAAGCAGACCTGGCAGTCTGTGGTGTTTTGCCTCCATTTTGCAATGACAGTGGTGTGAGATGTGAGCTAGAGCCAGGCCACCCGGCCATGTGGATGGAAAAACCCTCTTGCCCAACTCCTAGCCCCATTCTATCAGACATCAAAATAGCCCTCCGCTTTTGGGGCTGAAGAGAAAAGCGAAAGCAGGGGAATGCTTTGCAGAATGTGCCAAGAGTTCAGAAACAGAATTGTCTGAGCTACTTTGGCTTAAAATGGGTACTTTGTGGTGCTCCTGGGTCTGATCTGCCTAGCTTAGAGCAATAATTGCAGGATCCCTCCCTTTGCTCCTAGTTGTTGCACTAGAAAGAGACTGTCTGTTTTTCAAGTGGCACAGTGTATATTTTAGCCTGTGGTCCAGCTCGGGTGATCTGTAAAAGTGTTGTGAGGTCCTTTAATGAAAGGCCACTGCTCCATGAGCACTATTTCAGTTCACCCAGTGTGCACAGACCCCATCATTGCTCTTCAAAGATCTCATGTAACTTAAGTCAGCAGAGCAGAAACGAAGGAACTGATTGAACATCCTGTTTTAACAAGCCTCCCTTCTGCCTGGTGGCCTTGTTAAAACTGCAGCAAATGCTTTTGTGCAGGACATGAAGCAGGGTCCCCTGCCTGCCTTCCTGCTAGGCTGGAGGGGGACTCCTGCTGGCTGCCATGCTTTGAATGCATGAACATACCGAGCACACTGAGGCAGATGCAGAGTTTTGCATACTGAAAAGATAAGGAGGGCTTTTTTTTTCAGTGTTGAAAGCAGTTTATTCTTTACAATGTACTGACACTAGAACGGAAAGTGCCTTTTCCTGAAACTGGCTATTTATAAACAGCCTGCTGCTGCTGAGTCTTGTCTTGCGAGGGGGCAGGGATGCTTACAGCTTTCCTTTCGTTGCCTTGAATTCACCCACAAATCCTTTGGCCAGGAGAGAATAGAGCGGATCCTGCTGACCATCTGCTGAGGGCATGCAACAGCACGAACAGCTTTAACAATACTTCGGAGTTACCAGACTCCAGTGAATATCTTATTCAGTCCTATACATTCCTGTTTTGCAGTAGGCGCTGTTCCCAGCACTGGATTGTTGCAAAGGCTTTTTTAGGAGAGTTGAGTTGTTTGTGGCAGTCATGCCTTTAGTACATGAAACATAGTTATGCTTGTTGGAAGGGCATGATCCTTGGTGTGTATGTACACAAGTCAGCGGCAGTTTTAGCAGTGTCTTTCCGAGCTGCTGAACAGTGTGCAGCATTTTTTGCATGCACACATTTAAGGTGGGATTTATTTGTTCTGCGTTGTCTAAAACATAGCCTCCAAGCTAGCCCTCCTTAGCCTGCTTTCCTTTCCCATCAAAGGAAAGAAATAGGCACCTTCAAATATACTCTCCATGAACTGCCTTTTTTAGGATCATTCCTAAGTCAGTGTGTAGGTATGCAGGGCAGCATGCTGCCTACCTTCTGCTGTCTTGCTACAGCAGAACTAGTGGCTCTTCCCCAGTTCTTTGGGGCAGCTCTTTGACTCCTCTTCCTCTGGGGATACTAGGATCTTCTTTTGATCCCCTCCAGAACCTCCAAGAAAGCTGAGATCGGGTCAGTTCTTAAAACCCTTCCTGTCTTAGCTGTCCCCCCAAGCAGGGTTTGCTCTTGGCGCTGCTCAGCGTACAGTGTCACAGCATTAGCTGGATTTTACCATTGCTAATGATGGTATTTGTGGCTTTTGGTATACCTCTTAGTCTGGAGGAACAGTATGCCAAGCAAAACAATACAGAGGGGTTCAGCCCAGAATAAAAGTATGAAATAAAACCCCCTGTCCTCTCCTAATGTATCTCTTGGTCCTGCCAGAAAAAGGAGCTTTGCAGGGCAGCCTGGGAAGGATGAGGCAGAGAGCGCACAGCTCTCCAGCCATGCTGAGAGAGACAGACATCAGATTGTAACTCTGCACACCAAACATAGCTAGAGCAATGAGGACAGCATACATTGCTAGGACTAAACAGGAGAACTTGGAGAAAATACAAAGATAAGAAAAAAAGAAAAAAGAGCAGAAGTTTCTTCACCACCTCTGGTCACAAGCTGGTTATGGGCTTTTGTACAGGGCTCAACTTGCAGAATTCCCTGGAAATACAAACTCAGAGGTATTTCTGGCACATCTGAAAAAGAAATAATCTTCCATCTGGAGGCGGGAGTGTGAGACACTGCCCTTTGCACACGGAAAGGTCCCTGAACTTCTGAACTGCCCACACACCACTGACAACAGGATTTGGCTAACTTGTCAAAACTTTTCTCAACTTGCTTTAATGCCTTGCAACTGTCTTTTGTATTTACAGTTGAAACAGGAAAAGAGGGACTTGGTCCATACCTTGGTGTAGCAATTATGAAGCAACCCAACGGCAGATTGTATGTAACCAGCATCTGAAAACCATGAGACATATTTTCAGTGTTGTAATGTGCCATATACAGCCATGTGACCCAGAAGAGACCCTCAGCATAGAAATGCTGCTGAGAGAAAGACCATAGAGTAGCCTCCTGGGTTTTCTAATCCCCACTGTTATTAAAGACTTGAGGAGCAGATCCTATTCCTCCCCCTTTCCCCCCCCTCCTTCAGGGCAAAGGCTGAACTGGGATATAGGCTGGGATCAGATGCTTGCAAAAGCAGTCACTTGCAAGGCTTTTACCATAGACTTAGCCCTTTGCCTCTAAAACATTACTGGGATTTGGCAAACAACCACTTTCCCTAATCCCCATTCATTCAGGCACATGTGGAAGCTCCCGGGAAAACATGCTTCACTAGCAGCTTGGGTTCAGCAAGGTGGGACTATTCCCCATGAGAATTGCAGAGTGGCACCTCTGAGAGGCCCCAGCCTGCTTGCTCGGCTCTGGAGAGTGATGCATAGCCACTCTGTTGCTCTTCTTGAGTGTGGTGTCCTTCCCTCTGGTCCAGAGACCTGAGAATAGGCAGAAGGACTGACACAAAAGAGAAATGAAACAGCAAGTCAGCAAGCCAGTGACTGATGCTTTCAGAGCCTCATCCGCATTCTTGGCACTAAGCCCTGGGCTGGCTCTTGTGGATCGAAGGGACATGCGGATGAACTCTGATAGACCATAACTGAGCAGCTTCCCCATCTGTGGCATTTCTGCTCTGCACAAACACCGATGGAGATTGGGCAAACAGAGGGCAATCCCTCTGCCCTAAGTTCTGGGTGGTGTGAGGGTACTTTCTATGTTGCATCAGAGATATAAGTCAACTCTTCCCTATGTGACCCAGAGACATTGCCATTTACAGAGTATCAGTTGTCCCCGGAGGGTCTGTATTCTGTAAAGGGCCCAATCCCCCCTGTTACGACTCCAAATTTAATTTGGTGCATCATTAATCTTGAAGAGGTAAACCATAACCTATTTCTCACACTATTTTTCCAGGACAGTCCTATTCCTGGCTCTTTGCCCTGCTGCTCGGTGTTGCAGTTTAAATCCAGCTGTGGCCGCTCACAGAGGCAGCCAGGAGGAGGAAAGGAATGGAGCAGATTGCTTTTGAATGCAATGTATCTAAGTGCTGAGACATATTTGAGTACGGGGAATCCCCTCACTCATGGCTCTTCCATTGATGGACGAGGTCATGAAAAGGAAGAGAAGATCATCATTATCCTGAGGCTGTCACTGGATGAGTGTAGCTGAGGCTGAAGGAGGATACTCCTGGGTGTGCTACTTGCCCAATCAAAGCTCTGAGACCTGTGTTCAACTCTGGCTTTCCCATCTCTGTGCAGTGCCATGGCAGTACTGTGTGCAGAAAGATGTGCAAAAATATCTTACCTGACTCTGTCATTTCCCTTCAGAAAATTCTGCTTTATAGAAGAAGCCTCTAGCACGCTTCATTCCAGCCAAGTTCTCCCATTCCACTAGTCTGCCAATGGCAGACAGACCTGGCTTAAGTCCTTTCCCAGATGGAGCTCTTGGGAGAGTTTGCAAAGCTAAAAAATATCCCTTCACTCCTGGCATTTTCCATGAAACTGACTGTGAGCAAATTGTGCTTCCCCTCCTGTCTTCTCCAGCCTCTAAATACACACCAGGGACTTTTGGGCCACTGCTGGTGAAGCCTGCTGTGACAAGCTGAGGTGTTGCAATAGGTGCTCTCCATGCTTGGTGTCTTCCCTTCTCTGAGATGTGCAAAATGATTTGTTTAAATACACATCCTGGGAGAACACGTGCCTCAGTTCCAAAGAAACTCAAGGATTGTTTTGCAGGATTCCAGGCTGATCCAAACATTTCCTGTACTTGTCCCTAGCACTGAGCAATCGGAAAGCCCTGATTACCTTCATCTGAAGATCTGATCTGGTTTGTTCTGATAACAGCAGTATATACAAGCATCACTGGAGGACTACTGTGCCCCAGCATGTGTGAGATAGGTCTGAAACTGCAGGTCTCCTTCCCATAACTATCAGCAAGGAGAGAATGAAAACAACTCTCTGAGAAATCTCCCTAAGTTTGTAAAAAAAGAATCATTGACAAGAATAGTCATTTCATGGCCAGTAGCTCTACAGTGTTTTTTGCACGTGCTGCAGTGCTGGTGCCTATTCACAAAGCTTTCTTCCAGAATTCTGGTAGCCCAGGCCTGGGTAAAGAACTTCTGCGTCTTTAGGCATCTTCTGAAGTTGCCTGCCAGCAGTTTCAGACTTCGACTTGGGATTAGACTTCTCTCAAAGTTGTATCATTTGTTGTCTCATTTTGTTGAAGTCCACAACAGGACCTGGTTTGTCCCTTGATATGTGGAACAGTCTCTCATACAAATACAGGTGGCTACTTTATCAAAACTGTGCCCTGGTCAAGGCTCTGTCCTTCCTGTAACTTAAATGAAGCATCTGAATTACCATTTCCATCCCTCTTATCTGGGGTGTTTTATCCACTATGCAAGCCAACAGAGAGTGTAATCTTCAGCCAAAGGATTTCCAGCACCTCAGCTGCACAGTATCTAAAAAACTCCCTTAGTTTAAGCAGGTAACTGTCTCACTTGCTAGTGGAGGAATCTGGCTCATTCCCAAATGCACATGTGCAAAAACAGTCAATTTCCTTCTCTCCACAGGAAAAAGTGATATTTCATGGTTTGATTGTAGGAAATTTTCCAGGTTCCTTAGCAGACAACTCTGGATATGGATCTATTCCTTCATAGGTGCTTTGCTCACCCGCTCACGTTGGTATGTTGGCCACATGGTTTCATCTCTTTTCTCTAACTGAGGAGTAAGAAAATGAACGGGGAAATTTGGGATGGAAAATACTGTTTGAAATTCATAATTTTGGGAATTTTGGTGTTGCAATGGATTTGCTATATATATATGGTACACAGACTTATACACACTAGGAAATGTTCATGATGGGTCATAAAGCAAGCTCTGCCCACAGCTGGAAATAGCCTACCTGGTCCAGGTGTGGTCTGGAAAGAGACTGATATTGCAATGTAAGATGGAAAAGGAGTTACTGCAGCAACCGATTTGTTAATGGCAATATCTGTGGCTGGAAATGGGAATGTGCTATGGGCCACTGAGTTAGACCAGCTTTAAAAAACTTTCTTCATTCCTCTTTCTGGGGCACAAAGCTCAGTGTGAGCTGGGCTGGAACCTCACCCTGATATGAAACTGCCACTCAGCAAGTCTGGTTACAGACGAAGTTGTAGAACTTCTGAGCTGATTCTGAATAATTTGCAAGATGATAGTCAGAACAGATTCTGTATATTTAAACTGCTGTGGGTCTCTGACAAGTGGTCCAAAGTGCATGTGACCTATCTCCTCTTACACTGACTTAGTAGCACTAGGAGTAGGACAGAGATCTCATGGTTCCTCACTGGGAGCTTCTGCATCAGAGAGGGAGAATGAGATCAGAGAGATGCAGGGATCTGGAAGCAGAGCTTTGTTATCCTCCATTCCTTCAGCAACAAGCTGGAAATACCTGATGTTCAGAGGTGCATGGACTACATGGCTGAGGTAGGACATGCCAAAAGAGGACCTTTGGAGCTGCTAATGGACTTGGGAATTGTTTTTGATCCATGTCTTGGAGGAGGACATTGACTCTTCTAACAGGCAGGTAACACTTTCCTTCCCAGAGATGTCCCTGCTGAGCAGTTCTTTCTGACCTGAGGATCCAGAGAAGGGAACAATGCAAATGCTTCCGGTATTCACATAAACAGGCTTAATGTTGAAGACTGTATGTGTAATGTTGAAGAATGTACATGTTTGAACATGTGAAAACCAGTGGAGTGTTTGGGTGTGCAGAGCCCTGTCTTGGTGGCCACAGCAATGAAGACTATTAATAGACCAAACCAAACCTTTATAATCTAGCATAGGTGACCTCATTTACAGCAGAGGTGGAGAGTGCTGGGGCTCTCAGGGTTGCTTCAAGGAGTTGCAAGACAGGAGTCAGTGTGCAAAATAATGTAGTAAACACGACTCTAGGTATGGTGCCATTGTTTGTGTGAGGAGTTACCTTAGCACTCAGATTGGTTTTCAAGGCAAATACTATGCTTTTATTTAGGAACTGTGCAGAACAATATCAGGTACAGCCATAGTTTTACTGTTATGAAACATAAGTGCTTGACTAGGAATATTTAGAATGTGGGTGGAGGAGAAAAACAAATCTGAGACAGTTCTTTCCTACAGCCAGTAACATGCAAGTTGTATCACTGAGTATTTCTTAGAAAAAGCGTTTTGGAGTTTGAAGATGAAATAAACTGCAGAAACCTCTTTCTTCCTCACCTCTTTGGTCATCCAGAGGACTCACAGGCAAGGTCAAGATGTCTCAAGAGCAAACTGTATTCTCATCCTGACTGTCTTCAATGGGAACAAATTGCCCCAGATATGTGCATCTGTGAAGCAGAAAAAGCCCTACTCCTACTACTTAATGATCAAGAAAACTTTACCAAGTTTTTCTAGTCTTGAGTGTGGGAGGATGCAGAAACTGTGACCTCCCCCAGGCAAGAATGCCTGGCAACATGGAGAAGAGAAGAAGTTGGGACTTTTGACTTTAAACTTCTGAGGCAAATGCAAACCCAGAGATAAAGAGAGTCAAAGAAATAAAAAGCAACAGATCCCTAAAACTAAAATGAAATTCAGCCCAGAGCTTAGGAGAGCATCACCTGCATGATTGCTTGCCCCAAGACAACACGTCATATGAGGGAAGCAGTCTGGGACCTCACATAGAGAGGACTATCTCCTGAAGCCAAGTTGGCCAGGGTGGAGGAACACAGGAAAGAAGGTTCATCGATGGGAGGTTCAGAGAGGACATAGTATTGTACCACCTCAGGAGCAGTGGAGAGGGAGGAACATCTCATGATGTTCCTCAGTATGGTATCTGTAGAAGGAGTCAGTTGTAGTAGAAAGGAGAACGGCTGTATCCAGGATGCCCAGAAAAGCGTCTGAGCTGATGGAATAATCAAGGAATGGTGCTGGGGTGCACCAGTTTTTAGAAATACAGATATCTGGGGAATGAACGCACTTTTCTTTAGACATAGAGATTACTATTTGCTGTATCCCAGGCTAATAGCATACATGGGAGAGGGAACACTATCAGTGAATGCAAAGGTAGTCACAAATGAGGTATTATTCCTTGCAAGAGGTATGTGGAGTCCCTGCATACAGATCTCAGAGCATCGGGTCAATGCCTATGCCAGCCCATAAGCAACCAGAATGTGGGAAATTAGGAAAGAAATGACAGTGGTGCAGCACTGAAACAGGAGTCCAGAGAAATCACATCACTGGAGATTTTTGAAACTTGACTGGGCAAGGCCCTGAGCAACCTGCCCTGCCTTAGGGACTGCACTAAGTGACCTCCAAAGGTCCCTTCTAGTCTAAATCTTTCTGTGGCTCTATGATGAACGAATGAAAAATATAACAACCAGACCTAATTATAGCATTAGAGAAATTTGTGACACACCCATGCCTTAAATGAGTGCTGATCCCTCCCCCCATTCCATAGAACTAGAGACAAGACAGGAAAAAAAAGTGATAATTACAATCTACAACAAAGGGATTCTCTTATGAGAGACTCAAGAGAAACATGACAGCAGCTATAAAACTATTACTGATGTGGAGAGAATGATGAGGGAATGATTGGGAATTAGGGGGGACCCAAAGTGAGCGAGTGGAAGGTTTAAAATGAAGAAGAAATGCTTGCTCACATCTTTGTAACTACACTACAGATTGCATTAGCTCCAGGTATTACTGAAGTAAAACATAAGTGAATTATAAAGTGATTGTAGATTTAAGGTGGGTAGGTCAATAGCTAGGTCTTTGACACTCAAGATATAACCTGTGGTTCACAAACTCCTCAGCTTTCTAGAAGATGGGAAGGGACATCATGAGAAGGAACAAGAACTATGGCTTGGTTTTTCAAATTGCCTCTCTATCTGCCTACTTCTGGAGAGGAGATGGACCTCCCGCTTGACCTTCGCCTGTAGTTTTCACTTGATGTTTCCAAATCCCTTTGGCTGCCAATGGGACTTTGCCTTTTCTCAGCAGTGTTATTTTGGCCCACGTTGAAATTTCAAGTTATGGCCAGCGAGAGTGGGTAAACATAGACAGATAGCAGATGGGCTGAGTGCGACCACAGGTTCCTGGGGTGCACAGTGCTGCCTCAACCTGTAGCTGACAGTGCCTACCATAGAGGGCAAATTGGCAGACATTCAGTGATACTTCCAAGGTTCACTCTCCAGTATTGAGTGATCTGTGCTTTAAAAAATTTTCCTGAGTCAGAAATAGGATCTTTTTATTTTGATGATTTTTTTCCTTCATGACTTCACCTGCTGTTTGAAGCAATGTATCTACAGCACTGGTCACATTCAGCTTCATGAGAACGCAGCAGAGAGCTGTACTGGGTCAGGCCAAAAGACCATCTAGTCTCATATCCTACCTCCAACACTGCCCCCAGTGGATATCCGTGGAAAAATACAGTCACAAGGTAAACTTGCATGCTATTGCCCTGTCCATTTTTCCAGCCCTTAATCATCTGTTGCTCTGGAATCTTCTAAGCCAGGCATAACTTCTATTCACTTACAAACTCTTATTGAATTTCTCTTCCAGGAACTCATATGACCTTGCTCTGAACTCACAGCAACTTTGTGTACCCACAATATCCTGCAGAGGGGAGTCCAACAGCTCAACTATCCAGTGCAGGAAAACCCACTTTCTTTAATATGCTTTGAACTTGCAGCTCGATGGTTTCCTTTGATGCCTTATTTCTTGTATGTGAAGAACAGTGAACAATCATATCCCTTCTCAGCTTCTTTCTGACCAAAGAGTTCTGGTTAGTTGTGTCTCACACAGATACTGCCCCAGACCTTTGATCATCCTTCTTGCTCTTCTCTGAGGAACCTTTTCCAGTTCCATCCTATCTTTTTCTGAGCCAGGGAGAGTGCAGGACAAGGACAGCACACAGTATCCAGGTTGCAGGCGAACCATGCAGTCATATGAAGGCATGTAACAACAGTTTCTATGTTCTCCACTCTTTGTGACAGTAAATTGGCTTTTTGATCATCCAGAAGAGTTTAAATAACCCCCAAGAGGAATCATTATCAGAAAGAGTTTCACTGTGTGAGGTACATGTTGCATGAAGAAATACCACTATTCACATGGGTTCAAAACTGGCCCCTGCTGCCTAGAAATTGATCTCTTCCATTGCCCCTGAGGAAAGAGTCATTCCCTATTCATCTTCCCTTTTCATTTATTTTGTAAACCTCTGCTACTCCAGCTTCTCTCTTCCTGACTGGAGAGTCCCAGTCTGTTTTGTGGCTTCTTTTGAGAAAAAGTGTCTGCCTCAATTGCTCCCCTTTTCTCTATAGGTTCTTTAGTTTTTCATTATCATTTTTTTCAAATGAACAGAACAGTTTTGGATAATTCATTACTATTGGAGGTATACAAGATGAAGCTGAACTGGAATTTATTGTGAGGTACTTACGGTTTGATTTGTTTTCTATTTCTCCCCTAACCAAAGGGAAGCTGGAAATTGTTATCTGGCTCCTGCTGAATTAGCAAATTGAAATATTTTCATAAGAACATCCATCATAACTCCAAGATCTTTCCTGAGCGATAGTAGCTTATTTAAAGCCCAGCATAGACACTCTGCCTTTCACTACTTTGCTCAATCACACGCTTTCAGACACTGCCCCAAGATCCATTTTTCACAAGCAAAGCTATAAAACCTATTTTGATTATAACAGTGCTGTGTCAGGGGACAGCATGGTTGTGTCCCAACTATCCCATCCAGACCAGGCAGTAGAGCAGATGAATCTTCCTCCTCCCCAACACAAGAAACAGACTCCTGTTATGTTGAACGAGAGCTGCTTTCTAGTAGCCCCACAGTAAACAAACTCTCCACCTGACAAGTTCACACCTGGCTTGAAGAACACACCATCCATGGAGGATGCTTTTGTCCTCAAAGTCACCAAACTGATTGGCACCATCATTCCACAGTCTTTTGCAGTACTGTGATGCCAGCCCTCTACAGGCACCAGCTGCTGTGGAGCACCATGCCGTTAGCCTCCTGCCTGTTGCTGGAGAAAGAGGTTAGTGTCAGTTAGATGTGAAAAGCAGAGTTTAGCACTGTTGTGTCCTTGGTGGTCTTAGGCGATTTCAAGAAACTAATTTGCAGACTTTGGTATGCAAGGGATACAAAGGAAGAAGCAGGAAGAAGGGTAGCACAAATGGAGTTTAAGCCAAGAAATCATTAGAAAGGTGATAAAGACTGGGATTCAGTCAGTCTAACCTAGCCAGAAGCAATAGGGCCCTAGCAGAAATCCTAAGAGCTTCGGATCTGGCTTATCTAGAAAGTCACACAGGCTGACCACAGTTCACAGTATATTCTGGAAAATGCAGAGGTAACATACCTTAGGAGTTCATTCCTGCTCTGAAGCTTAAATTTTATGAAAGTAAACATTTAAAAGTCTCAGTTAAGATTATTTCAAACACATTCTCTAGACAGCCCTGACTAGGAGCCTCCTATCAGTCTAAGTCTGGTAGGAGTCAGCCATCCTGCTGACTTAAACCAAAAGCACTTTTCCTGGAGCATTCCACAGCCCTCCAAGAGGTTGTATAAACACAAAGAAAACCATGCAGACACATTTCCCCGCCCAGTTTGTAACAAGTGCTAAGTGCTTCTTGCAGAGAAATGTGTTCCTGTTTCAGGCAAACTTCACAAACTGATAAAGTTGGGCTAGACACAGGATTCCCCAGTGGCACCTTGGACACTGTAGGCCATCATGGTGTACCATACATCCTGCTCTACTCACAAACGTAACTGATAGCCCAGAATGTGCCCCTTGTTTTGGGATTCAGCTATTTCTGTTCTGAGCAATAAATCCATCTGCTGACTCCTAAATGCTTACCCAGACCTCTACTATTCTGCTCAAAGAAGCTCTTCAAAAGCAAGCAATGCTCTTCCACTTCTCAAACAGCCCATCACCAAACAGCCAACAGCCTCAGCAGTGTTCTCCCACTAACAGGCAACACAAGTGCTGCAAGAGGACATTTTTTTTTTTGATCATCTGTCCAGATGGCACAGGTATAACACCAGAAAGCTTTCTGCAAGGACTGGGCAGGCCTTTAGCACTTGCTGTGCAAGTGCAAAGAGCTGTGCAAGGAATAAGGCCAGGTGACATCAACAGGCCATCCAAAACAAAGTTATTCAGCTTCAACAGCAGCATCCAGAGCCCTCTGCTGCAGAGCACAAGATGGGACACACGAGTACTCCTGAACATGCAGGAGCTCTATGCTAGGAACCCTTTGGAAAAAGGAAGGGGAAAAAAAAAAAGTCCAAGCTCCAGAAGAGTAGGAGATCCAAACACAGGCTGACTTGATTTCTAGCACACTTGAGGTACAGAAGACTGCAATGGAGTACCCCTAGCAGAGCTGCAACCCAACTATCATGCCAAGTGCAGCTCTGGCAGAAGCTTAAGAAGTCACTACCCACTCATCTGAGAGTCTCGAGCCAGATAGCAAGAGGGCTGTGCAGCTTGCCAGCAACAGCAGCCACTCTGCAATAGGGCAGCACTGTCAGATTTTGGATTTTGCCCTCGGTACAGAAGAGTATCTCATCCTCCCAGGCATACTCCGAGGAGAGATTTAGTCCAAGCATTAACCACAAGCACAACCTTGACAATCTAGTGGACATGGAAGACACTAGCAACTGGATCCACAGCCCACCGACGGGAATGAAGCCACTTCTCCCCAGCGCTTGACACTGCTCCGCATCTGTGTCACATACACGCACTAAACACATGCACACGGGAGATGTTTCAGCTTTTATTTGAAAAGGTATCTGTACATTCTTACTTGGTTGTTGAGTGCCAGCTGCTAGGAGCTGTCAGCAGCAGGGGGCAGCAGCAACTAGAAGTTAACAGAGGAGCTTTCCACAGTGCCTGGAAACAAGAGACAGCAGAGGAAACAAAACCTCACTAGCTTTTGCATTTAACCTTTTCCGAGTAGGGGAATTAGGAATCGAGTCATCTGTATCACATTCAGAAGGGTGTTGGATTTACACAGTCTTACGTATTCAGCATAAAGATCTTGGGTTGAAGTGACTATCTGCAGAGCAGCTTGAAAACTATCCCAGGCTTTCTTTTTCTAAAACCAGTATCTTAAAGCTGCAGTACTCTCCGTGTATCATTCCCAGCAGTCCCAAAGCCAAATAACAAAAGGAGCCCTTGCAAATAAATAATCACAGGAAAAAATAAATAAGATTAGATCTGGAATATACAGTTACATGGTCTTTATTTGGTTTCAGAGGTGGAAAAAAAGTGGAGCTAGACTGCAGCTTTAAGCCTTGTGCCTGAATCAGTCTCAAATACTCAGTAAATTTTACAGTTGATTAGCTGTACAGGTTGAAAATTCAAAGTTGTACAGAGATGAACATTTAGGCACCTATGCACACCCTTCCCCAAGGCATACTTCATTTTGCTCAGCCAGTTAGAAAATAGCCAGCTGGAGGGGAAGCACCCCCTTTCCAAGCTGAACAGACAAGACTGAAGACCTACTTACTGTCACAGTAAAGAGTCCCAACAAATATCTAACCCTACCCATGTTTGCAAGGGGGAAAACTGGGTCAAACCATGCACCAGGGAGACAATCCTCTCTCAGGGAATCCTTCAACTTTGCTGGCAACACAGAAGCCTTGAGCAAATCCAGCTACTAGCAGGGCTGAAGGCTGCCCATCGCCTCCTGCACCCAAAGCCTAGTTGTGGAAAGTTGAGTCCTTTTTTTCTACTTAAGCCAAAAGTCCTGTTAATGTCATTTAAAGGCAGCTCTACAGGAAGAGCTCTTGATCTGCACTGTTTGGGATACACATCCCCTCCCCAGGAAGTCCCCAATAAAAAAACACACAGAAGAGAAAAGCAATCCAGTGCAAGCCAGTGTCCGATGATTGTCTCTTTGAGGAGGTCAGGAATCCAGGACAGGGCAAGGCAGGGGAAGGGAGGAGGATGGCAATGGAGAAGGAAGTTAAAACAAACTCAAAAATCACCAGACACAAGGAGGAGCCCAAAGCACCTCAACAGCTGATGGCACTGGGCTGCTGTTTGCTAACAAAGTCTGAAATGAAGTCAAATTCATTCTGTCCCAAGAAGAGCTCAGGCAGCTCCTGAATCCGGTCCAACCCCAGTTCCAGAACAAGGGATGTCAAGACTTCCTCATCTATGAGATCTGTGTCCATAACATTCAAGGTCAGTGCTGGTGAGGGCATATGCTGCATGCCTGGGTGCTGACTTGGCCCCACTCTGTATTGCTGGGCACCAGCTCCCATGGGCCCATTGCTCATACCCAGTGGGTGGCCCTGGTACTGGGTGTTGAGTTTTTGTAGGTGCATGCTAGCCATGAGCTGCTGGGTGCCCACTGGCCCCATGTACTGCTGCTGCTGACTTGGCCCATTGAACATCATTGCATTCTGCATCTGGTGGTGGCCCATCTGTCCGCTGAGGTTGGGTCTTGGTCTCATTGCACCATCCATGCCAGCCCCTCCATAGGGCATCATCTGGCTGGCAGTAGGCAGCGTCCTCAGCACATGCTGCCCGTGCTGCGGTGGTCCCTGCAGCCCGCTCACCCCCATGCGGTAGCTCTGCAGCCCGGTACCACTGTGGCTCATGGACATCATCATGTGCTCAGCCATGGCTCCAGGCCCCTGCAAGGTGACACACGGCTCAGGGCAAGGCAAAGCTCTCAGGGGGAAAAGGGGGCAGCACTGTTTTCCCACTCCGTCCCGAGCTAGCTCCTGCCGGAGATCCGAGAGCCTCCCCCCCGCACCTTCGCCCCGGTGGAAACGCACCGCACCCTCCCGCGGTAGGCAAGCAGCCGCGGCTCCCGGCGAGCTGCCACCCGCCCGCTCCTTGCGGACAAAGCTCGGCGCGGCGCGCACCGCGGCACCCCCAGCACGCCACCCCCGGCGCCGCGGCGGGCAGCCCGGCTCTGCCCGCGCGGGTACGCACCGATCCGCGGCTCTGGCGGGCGGCGGGTCTCGCGCGCGCGCGCGCACCGGCGGCAGCAGCGCGCTGGCAGGGCTCCGCTCGGCTCGGCTCGCCGTGCACGGGGCTCCGCGCTCCCGGGCTTTATAGCAGCGCGGGCAGGGGCGGACCGCTGCGGCCGCCCCCCCCGGCGCCCATTGGAGCACGGCCCGGCGCTGCCCGGCCCCGCCAGTGTTGCCCGGCCCCCCGACGGGGCGGGCGAGCGGCACAATAGCCTGCCTGCTTGCCCGGCTGCCGGCCCGGCCCGGCCCGGCTGCTGTCGGGGCTCCCGTATCGCGACATCCCTCATTGTCACCACATGGCACGATTTCAGAGTGTGAGGGGTGCAGTTGCCCCCAGCGTTTAGGGCACTAAAGTGGGCTAAGCCTCATTGCCGGGCTTTGGGATAGAGTGGTCTCTGCTTGGATTGAGGATGCCAACCCCTCTGGCAGGCTGGGAAGGAAGGAGGTGGGTGGGTTACAGAGTCCCCAGCACAGCAGCCTCCAATTGCTTGCAAATAGCCCTGCCAGGAGCTCCCTGGAGTGTGCTCTGCTCCTGGACAGGGTGCCAAGGTCTAGCCATGCTGCCTGGCATCACCATCCATCAAAGCCATTTGTGCACACCCCTGCTTTTGCAGAGCGGTGTTGCTGGGGGCACAGGGAGGCTGAGTAGATATCTGGGAGCAAGGCAGAGCTGGTGGTGTACTGGGCTGGGGATTAGAGGCCACAGACCCCTCAGTGTAGTACTCAACTCATCCAGAAACACTCAGGTACAGAAAACTTGGTCAGTTCCTGTTCCATACTCTGCTCATGGGCCTTGTGGGTAATAATTGAGTCTGAGGCAACTGGGGGACCTCAGACAGGTCCTTTCTGCTCCCAGCTTATGCATGCTGGGTATGGCAGTGCATTCAGTTGCACTGATTTTGAGTTGTTGTAGGCTTAGTAGCCAAAGAATCATTTATGTTTAACATGGCCCTCCTCTGCCTCCTGAGCAGGGACCTTGTCTGCATGTAACTCTGCAAATTGCATGTCAAGAGCTCTCCATAAAGCCGTGCGTCCAATGTGTTCCTCAATGCAGTGTCACTCCAGCAAAGCCTTTCTACCTGCTCACACTGCAGGACTAGGGGTCTTCAAAAAGGTCTGTCTGGGGCACAGGGAGCAACTGTGGAGGTTGTGCAGAATTTCCTACTCACACTGAAAGATGTACACATGGATGCTTGCTCACTGCTGCCAGGGCTGCTACCTGCTGGCCCCTGTGAGCATGTGCCTGGGTGTTTGCTGTCATGAGAAGGGCACTTGTCTGACGGCAGTTCTGGCTGCCTGGCCAGCAATGGGATGCTACCTGCTGCACAATAAAACCTTACTAGCTGAAGTAACTGAGGTTAGTTACTTAATGGCATCAGCTAGATATCCTGGTTATTCTAGGTGTCCTCCTAGCAGGGATGCACTGACATTGTCTAAAAACAGCTGGCAGCAAGGTGAGTGTTACAGCCAGAAATTTGCTGGTTTAATTCTTTTTGCAGCAATATCTTTCTCCTGTGAAGGCAGTTTTGGCTCAGTGGGTCACAGTACAGTGCAAATGCTCACCCACTGAGCTATGCTAGCAGAATTATTTCCCTGTAGGCTTATACTATAACAAAATGTTAGTGCTCTCTGTAAGACATTGTACTTTCCAATAGCATTCAAGAGCGCAATGGTAATTTTCCCCTTTTTTGTTTTGAAGAAACACAGAGATTTATTTTTTAAAGATATTAGTATTGCATGGTTACCCACTTGGAAGACAGGTGATGGCAAATTTAAACTCGCTTCCCCAACTTCACTCCACCTTTGTTTGTGTGCTTTCCTATGCAGCGTTTAACTACAGTGCTACAGATCACAGCTTTGATAACAACAGATCTTTTCTGGAGTCTTGGCTGTTGCATGGAGCTAGGTAGCATTTATGTGTTCTACATGTTAATTAAGTTCATGGACCCTGTTGAGCTTAAGAAGGAAGTGCCAACAAATTGTTTCAAAGGTTGCCAGAAGTTGTTTGTTGCTGACTGTATTACCTGAGAAATGAGGTGCAAGTAAACACTATCATGAAGAGACTGAAGTTAGGCAGCACAAGCATCCTGTGTGAATGTATAACCACACAACACTGTTCTGCAGGGTTTTTTATATGGAATATCTCTCAGTCAAAACACCTTAAAGCGGAAGTTCTGAGCAGATAACATCTAGAAGCCATCAGCTCTTAGATGCAAACAGCCAGGAATGGAAAGTGTCCTCTCTGAACTGGGACAGAGCACAGGGATATTAACTTCCAGGACGTGTTGGGAGCTGCTTTTGTTTGTGCCACCTTCTGCCTTGCTAAATGGCTGGGATGGGTTTCAGGTGGTGGTGAGCCTCTAACTGATGAATCAGTTGGTTAATTGTTTAAAGTAATTACGTAATGATTGTTTTTTAACTCTAGAGATTTTGACAAATGCATTTTTTTACTGCTAATAAACACATGCTCACATACATATACCTGCCTGTCTGAGGCTTCACATGCAGATGCACACCCAGGTGAGGAACAAATACTAGGGGAGTGACTGCCCTCATCTTTATAGATGTATCCAGGCATAAAAGTCTCTCTCACTTGGATGAGAGGTGCTGTGTGGAGCGCAAGTCCTGGTTAGCGATAGGAATTCCTGCACAATATAACAGAGGTGGGAAGGGGCTCTCCACATACTCCTGTTATAGGAGACCCCCAGAGTGGGAAATGGCCTATTCATTTCAGAAATACATTGGTAGCTGAAGAAAACACACTTACTGAACCTCTGGCTCTGAAATGTGAATGTCCTCACCATCTCCATTCCTGCTTATCTCCTTTCTCCTTTGGGAAGGATGAGCCAGATTAAGAACTTACCCTGTTTGAAAACAATTTGACCAGAAAGGCAGTTTTGTTCACCATGATCTGATCTGGCTTGTTACATTGTCCACTAGATGTTTTACCAGCATAATCTGGGGTGTTGAGAGAAACTGTCTACCTGCAGAAAAGGAATAGTGTACTGGGAATGGAAGGCACTGCAGTGGTGATGTATGTCTACACATGTACACTGTTAGTGTTTGTTATTCTGTCTATCATCATCTTATACTCTGTGTCTGGAGGCCTGACAAGTAACATTTTATTTATCGGGGACTAGCAAAAAAATTGTTTTCTGCATTTCATGATGCTCACGCAGAAGCTGGAAGGCAGGGCTGGGAAAGGGTTGACTAGTGCTGGTAGCATCTCTCTTGCCAACCTCTCTGGCCTAGATCATGCAGTGGTTTGCTCAAATATTAAGGATCCAAACCGCCACAGTTGTATTTACAAGGCACTTTGTATGACTTGATCTAACTCCAAGTTTGCAAAGCCTCTGCTCTATCTCCCCCCACACAGCCATCCTTAATCAGCCCATGGATAGACTGGCCTTTCTGGGAAAGAGATAAACTGCCTGTGTATCAGATCCAGCCCTGGGGCTGTCAGTTGGTCATCCCTGACTTAAGTCACCACCTAAGCCACCTCCAGGAATGTGTGTCATTCACAGCTTTCCCACATAGGACTTCCCTAGTCTGGTTGTATTGGTATCATCAGCATTGTGTTATCAAGGGTGGATTATACAGCCTGGGAATTAATCACATTGTTGCTCCAGAGACACCAGTTTGGCTCCACATGAATGGGATCAGGTAGCACTACCTGTGTGTCTCTCAGATCAACACACCCTTGTGGGTGGGCATCAGCTTAGGGATCTGATCGCCAGCACTTTGCAAACCTTTCTTTTCCCTGTTAAGTGGATGCTTGCAGCCTGATTTACAGCTAGCCTGTTACCTGTATTTTTGTTTATGTAAGATGTTCCCTCCCCACATTTTATTCCTGATCATCATCCACTGACTGCACATCTCCAGTGGCATTACTGTGGTAATTCTGCATGTCCCCAAAGCCTCCTAGGGACAAAAGGTGGCACACATGGGAGCTTTTTGTAAGCAGAGAATATTTTTATCTTGCAACATTTTGCATATGTTGGAACTGGTTCTTGATAACTCCAGTAGCTGATCCACTATCCAAGAAGTCTTTTTTGCAATAGTCTGAGAGCATTAGTTTTGGAAAAGAACTGAACATCTTTATAAAGAGCTTTGTAGGCCATGGGGGATACTGATGGATGGAGACTGGCAGAGGATATTTGGGCAAATTTCCTCTGACCAAGTGGTTCCTACTATGCATTTCAGTTTGCAACCCACCCACTGTTGTGGAGTGTGATGTACCTTTGCAAGGGGATTACAGAACAATTTCAGTAGCCGTAGAAGCTATGGATTTTGGGGTAGTAGGGGAAGATCTGAGCAACTCCTTGATTCAAAGACTTCATGCTTAGCTCAGCAGAGCTGCTGCAAGATTCAAAGTAACTGGGCAGACAGAAATTAAAGCCATGTGAAATATCAGCCCTTAAAGGAGAAGCTTTCCTTTGAGAGACAAATTTCCAAAAGAAGCTCTCTTTCAGTCCCCAACTCAATGAAGGACAAAATCAGAGAGTAAAAATGCATAGTGGAAGGTTGGAAATCTGCAGAAGTGTGTGACCTAAATTGAGATTCGGATACAACTATATTGACTTTGCTATAACTGGGTCTGTGGCTGTGGCCTGATGCAGGGCAGCAGTGTGCATAAATCACCTCCACACCAGCTTAAATTCCTTGGTGCTCTCATTTGAATCACAAATACTTCCTGAAGTATCATTTTCCCTAAAGGATGGTAGATGCTAGGCACTTGGTACGCTGTTCTCCTCTTGCATGCAGTCAGCTTGCAGCAGCTCCTATGTACACAACAGTGTGAAGCATGGCTATTTGACTGTGGCATTTGGGAAGATCCTGAGTTGGACAAGACCAAATTTGAATCGTTAAAGCACTCACTGAGTCCCACAGGGCGCAGAAAATGTCAAGGGCACCTGAATGTGCAGAAGGATCAACTGTTAAGGCAATTGTAACGTATGCCATGCTCCTTCAGTGGAGCTGTGAACTACACTGCAAACATGGTGTGCACGCTACTGCTCTCCCACCTGGCTTAAGCAAACTGTAGGGTCTCTGGAGGGGGCCTCAGCCCACTTTCCCCAGCACCTCTGGGTGTTTGTGGCCACTCCCATGCAGTTAATCAGCTGTGCAGGATCTTCAGTGCCTCTGGAAAGCAGTGTAGCTGCTTCTGGCCATGTGGTACATGTCTGTTCTCACTCCCTGGGCTGGGAGCCCCTCTGGGACCCTTCCTACAGCTTGGTCTTGCTGGATGACTCTCAGGAGTGGGCTGGACACAGAGGGTAAACATTTAGATAGCAGCAACATGCTCTCGTGCTTTTTCTCCACAAACCTTCTGTGCTCACACGACCTTACACATCTCACAACACAAAGATAGCACCTAAATTTTGGGTACTTGAAAAAAGGAAAGCAAGATGGGAGTCTCTGAGAAAAATGGCTGTGGGGTAGTTTGCAGCTTTTAGAACAACTCACCAACCCCTTGTCAGCTCCTCACTGGTGTCATAGGCTCTTGAAGAAAAAGAGCAGACATGAATGATGGCTGAACAAATCTGCTGGACTTCAAGTGGTCTGGAGCCTATGTTGCCCATCCCTGTGGTGTCAGGGTATAGGTAGCCATTTTTCCATTGCTGGTGGCTGGATTCTCATGGTCTGATTCCTTCTGCATGTATATATATCAGGCAGAAAGCCTGTCTGGGGGAGTGTGTGCTGCACCTCTCCCACCACTGCTGAAGTGTTAAAAGCTTTCCTACCTAATGTTTGACTATGTTGGGATATCAAATTTAATCAAATATTCACTGTTAGTTATTAGAATTCTTTATATTGTATCTTAAAAGGATCCTAGTGAATCTCTCCTGCACATGTAATGCTTTTAAGCAGATTAATTCCTTGGCAATCAGAAGGTGAGAAAGGGATGCAATGTGCTTTCATTTTTTTTGTTTGTTTAAGGGCAATCACAGTGGTTTGAAAAATGCTACTTGAAAGCTGAGAAGTCCAGCAGAAGCACTAATGCTAAAAATTGAACCACGAGCAAATTCTGATGGAGTGTCTCTGATTTGGCTTTAAACAATCATGTCAATGAGCCAAGCTTTAGAAGTTAAATTAAATATTAAGCTCCTTGACACATAGTGCCCCTCTGTCTCACATGAGTCTGTGACAAAGCATGGAAGGGAGTATAAGCCAACAGCAGCTTATCTTAGACACTTGTTACCAAACCTATTTCTCGTCCAGATGGGTTTGACGTCGATCAGAGAGCAAATAAGTGTCATTCTCTGGGCAGGACACTGGGAATCTGGGACCACATGTGGCTAGGCAAACTCTGCTTCCCAAAGCATGGCTGTGTCCACCCTGAAAGCCCTTGACAATCATTTCAGTTTCAAATCAGTTTCATTTCAATGAAAACAAAACCAAGACAAAAAGAGAAATCAGCTTTAAAAAAAGCAAAGGGCACTACTCTCTCTCTCTTTGACCTGCATCTGTGCTGTCAGTGGGGCCAATAGTCCAAGCATGAACTGGGCATAGCCTGCTCTGGGACCTGCCAGAGCAATGAAGCATGGCTGAGCCATGTTCCCTAGGGCTTTGCAGCAGGAGGCATCAGCTTCTCCAAGGAAGGTGCCCCAGGTGCTACCTGCCTGGGGTAGGGTGAATGGTGCTCTTGCCACACATACAGTTTGCAGGGGAAACTCAACCTGGCAGGCACAGTCATTACTTTGTTCCTTCTCTCTGTGGTGCAGGTGTATTTTCACATGTGGGCCATGAAAAAGCTAGTATCAGCACAGAGCTCCCTTGAGGAAGCACCTCCCAGACAGATGTAAAGGAGAGCCATGATATGAATCTTTCATAGAGAGCAGCCGTAAGTGTCCAGCAGAAAAGATTTTTCCTTAAGATAAAAAGAAAGACAGTCAAAGAAGATGGAAGAAAAGTGGAGAGCCCAAGAGAGAACACAATGTGGCTCCTCTCCAGAACATGTTGCATTAATAGTGCCTCTCTGTCTGGTGGCAGAGCAAACATGCAGCAGGAACATGGTGTATTGAGCAGAAACCAGGTCACACTAGAATCTGCCTCTCCCTACTTTCTTCATTGTACAAGGGTTCTCCAGGAGAGCTGAATCCAGCTGCTGGGTAATCCTGTGACTCCTCACCCGCATTTAGATGGAAATGCTTTGTAAAAAGTGGGAGGTGTAAATCAGAGACTAGCAGTTCAAATGGCCCAGGGAAGTGGAGAGAAGAGCAGATTGATGGCCCAGCTGGATATGGGCACTGCTTAGCTGAGAGTAAGTGTGACTGGTCTGCAGCTGATGTTCAGCTCTGGGAGAGCTGGATTCTTCTTTAATCCTAGTGAGATTTAGGAGCAAAGATGCCAAGGAGGGGAAGGCTGTGTCTTTACTCAGCTCTGCTGGAGACAGCTGGCTTCCCTACGCTGCTGAACGTGCAGGTGGCTCATGTGCATGCTCCCTGCACACATACTCCAGGAGGCACTTCCTGCCTGCCCTGCCAGCAGTGCAGGACTATGCACTCTCTGGCAGGACTATGCACCCTTAGCAGCCGTGAGCACTGCTGAATGATGCAAAGGTGACTGAGACCAGAGTAGGGTACAGTGGAGTTTAATGCTTCTTCTGAAGTGGCAGATATAGACTAGGCTAGCAGCTGACACCAGCACCAGAGCACTCTAACCACCGTATTGGCTTTCCCAGCTTGTAAACAACTTCTTATTTTTTTCCTCTTGGCTAATCTTGCTCTGTGGGGGCAGATAACATCACTGGAATTTTTCCAGTGTCCTTTGCAAGCACCTCCTGCTTTGGACTTTGGCTGAGACAGACAGAAATGAGACATGAGCTTCCTCAATTGCTTTCTCTTGTTTGCTTTCTTCTGGGCATGCAGTGTACCCCTTGCTCTGGCCACTTCCTGCTCTGCTCCCTGTTCCATGCCAGCAGCTTGTTTTCAGCCTCAGGGAAGGTGGCAGGGAGGCAAGCCTGTCGCAGGAATGTAACTCGATGGATGTTTCTGTGGCCTCCTGCTTTGCAGCTGCGCCTAGCAGCTCCCATGCTGCTCTTTGGGAATTTCTGCCCTTTGTAGCAGAGATAGCCAATGCTGTGTGGCCCTGACCAGTGTGTTTCCCCTTCCCTGAAAACTGCTGGCTGTGGAGTTGAGGATGGGCTGTTGGCAGGGAAAGCCACACAGGTGGGCAGCAGCAGGATCTGGCCTCTTCTCACTGATGCCTCAGAGCCTGGCCTTGCTCAGTGCCCCGGGCTCTCACAGGGACTCCTGGGAAATGACCTGGCCCAGCACTGCTCTCACCTGTGCTCGTGTCTCAGTTTGGGTTCAGACCCATGCTATGGCAGATGTTGGCTCCACATTAGGCTTAAATGGCTTAAAGGCTTCTGGTGACTGTACCCAGCCGGTCCAGTGGCAGAGAACCCACCCTGAGATCACCAGCACCACCCTGCTGCCTGTCCCTGCTCTGCTCATGTATCCTGCCTACCACCCCTTGAGCCCTCTGGGATCAGGCTCCAAGAGGAGCAGCCTTAGTAAACCCATCCCTTTTAATTACTTATGAGTGCTCAGCACTGCTTTTTGCACTGGGGAGAGAAGACAAGGAGTACCTTGGTGTTAGATGGGCTCCATGGTTTAGTTTTGTTTTCCCACTGGGCTGTGAGGCTGGAAGGTCAGAGGCTGGCACAGTCCCACTCCCATCCTGCATGGATCCCTCCAGTCCCTTGCAGACAGCATTTACCTGGCAAAACCCAGGGAGCAGTGCAGTGAAGAGACAAGCACTTTCTCAGGCATGCTAGGTACCCTGGCTTGAAGACAGTGTGTCCCTTTCCCTGTGCAAGATAGACCAGAAGAATAGTTTCTTTTCATGCCGGGACCCCTAGGCCTTTTCCAGTTAAGAAACTGCTGTGCCTGGGATCAAACTCTTGTTTCTGCCTGTACACATCCTTCTGCCTGTGTGGCCTCTCTGCAGGTCACGGTCACTACGATTACCCTCAGGCTGGATTTGAAGCAGAATTGGAGATGCGCAAAGCAGTGCTGTGGTTTCTCTGGCAATGACTCTATTGAATCAAGCCTCATCTTTCAAGGCTCCTCTTCTTGGGTCCTAGTGGGATGGCCTCTCCCTCTATCAGCTGCTCCCAGGACTACCCCACCAGGAACTGGCACAGGGCAGTGGGAATAGAGGGATTGAACAGCAGTGGCAGTTTCGCACCTGAATGATGAATTGTCCCTCACTCCTGGAAAGTATGGCTTATGACTATTCTCTGGAGCATGGAGACAGAGAGTTTTAGGTTATTTCTTATTATCTCCTAGAGCCTACATTGCTGCCCTCTTAGGGCAGATTAGCTAGAGGTGGTTTCTCCAGTCGTCTGAAGTTCTCTCACAGAACTGTCTTGCATTTGGAGGTGTGGCTTAGTCAGGGCCATGCTGGCTAGTCCTTGGCGGGGTGTAGCATGGTGTTTGTTTCATTATCTTCAGAAGTAGCTATTACTGTTTATCTGGCTTCTTTCCCCTTCATGTTATGCAACCTCCTTTTCAAATGCAGTGGTCGTTATCCCCTGTGTAGCTGTAGTAATGATCTTCCTGATATCATGGCTATGACATTATTACTTCCATCTTATTTCTGCCTCTCTTATGTCCCTGAGTAGGCTAAGATGTGGAAGTGCTTTTTTGCTTTCTAAGTGGTCTGAGCATGAAGAATGGAAAATGATGAGGTCTCTAAGGAGCTTCAATGAGAGCAGGGAGAAGCCCTGGGAAGATGTGAACTTGTGGCTGGATTGGGTGCCAGACTGTTCCTGTTTGTGTGACTGGGAGAGGAGCAGGGTGCATGACTCAGGGCAACTGAAAGTTGTTTCTTGTGAGGGCCACCTAGAATCAAGGTCGCTAGGACTTGTTTGTCAGGTTCCTATTTTTGTTATCCATCAGCTTAGTATTCCTGAAAACAAATCATGTTGTTGTCAACTAATTGGCAGCATACAGTGACAGAGTGTGGAAGGTGTCTTGTGCTGAATACACCCTACATTTATGTATCTGGATTTTTATTCTGCCATGCCTAATAGCATAAGCAATTACACTGATCCTGTGGCTGCCTCTGGCAGGATCTGCTCCTCTGAGGCCTTGCCATTGGGAAACAGCTGCTAGTACTGTATGGGGATCTGTTTCTGACTAACCTCATCCAAAGCCATGGTAGGGCCTTACAGCCATTATGGGCAGATAAATCTTTTGGACTATATAGCATGAGGCTGCAGCTTTGTGCATGGAGTAAGGCTTATCTTGCCTGTGGGGTTGTGAGTGAACAGCAGCTGTGGACTGAACCTGTGTAAGATTGGGGTCTTCTCTGGCCTTAGTGGAAAAGCCTCTGAGGTCTTGTCCTCAAGCTGAGCCCTCTCATGTGTCAGGGAGTGAAACAGGAGGCTCTGCTGAACTCTGACTAGGGCTGCGGGCTCATGACACTCTAGCTGAAACTGGATTGGGATAGGACAGCACTGAGCAGAAGATTCATTGCTATATCAGGACTGAGAAACTTCTAAAATTGCTGGTAATTTAAAGAGGGGGAATATCTAACAACAGGCTGCTGTGAGGGCCCTCAACAGAGCCTGAATCACCACTTTTGGGGGGAAGATGTCAGGGTAGGGCTTGCTGTTTCCTTAGCCTGCAACAGCTCCTTCCTGGAGCTGGGCAAAACATTTGTACCTAGGCCAAACTTCAGCAGAAGAAAACTCCTAGCTAAACAGGGCTTTCACTGATATGTATTTCTTTTAATGGAAAAAATTCTAAATGATTTTTTTTGAGGAAAAAAAGAAACATTGCATCACCTATTCTCCTTTTTAACATGGTAAAATCTTACAGGGTGAGGTACCTCTTTCTGATCTCACAAATAAAGAAGAAAATGTCTGCTGGCATTTGTGGTAAAAGATGCCTAACCGTGCATATCTCACTGAGCAGCCATTCTGTTGTTACCTGCATGAATTTTAGCAATCTTGTCATGTGAGCAGGGTGACAATGTCAGTAGACTCAAGCAACACTGCTGGCCTATCACAGTGGACATGTGCCAGATGCCTAGAGGTCAACCAAAGAAAGGGGGCTTTCGGCCAGTTTTCATAAGAACATGATTTTTCTTTTAACATGAAGAAAACAGAGTAGATGCTTAAATGAGTTATTTACTTACTGAGAACTACCTGAAAAGATGCATCTCCCTAAAATGAATGTTTCTGGCTATTACCAGCTGAAAATCACAGGAGCTATTAGCACATGTAATGTTAGGAAAACTGTTCATGTTGCTGCTGCCATTGTTGGGATTAAATTGCAATTGCCCTTTTTTGGGAACGCTGATTGCTAAAGGCATCTGTTTTGTAAGGGACAAGCTGATGAAAATAGCAGAGCACCAGGCAGAGAGAGAGCTTACCTCTGGTTATGGTGTGTGCGTTTGAAAGGAGTTTTTAGATCTTCCCTCTGCATTGTGTTCTTTCAGTCCTGGGTCCCTGGGGATGTGGTATTGGGATAGTTAATACTTGTGAGTGAGGGGTAGGATAGAGGAAATGTGGGAACATCTGGTAATTAGTCCAAAGCAGGGTAAAGAGGTCCCTGGCTTGATGCAGGATGCAGAACTAGGAATCATAAAATAGTGTTAAGAAAAGTAAAATGAGAGACAGACTTTATGGTAACTCTCTTGTCTGGAAGACCTTTTTGGCAACAGGATGGTATCCCATTGGAAGATGGGAGAGTCCCAGAGGGTCACTTACACTTTTTTACTCAGGAGTTACAGCAGTGCCCAAGGCAGTGTGGTGTGTGATGGAGTGAGCCTGCAAAGGGACCTGGAAGACAGAAGGAATCCCTTCTTTCCCGCTCTTCTCCGATGACTCTGTCTCTCCCTTCTGCTCAGGCCTACATGCTGGACTTGAGTATGGCATGTGTGGGACTGTCTCAGGGAAAGATCTGTGGCCTAAAGTTCTGTCACTGTGGTATCTCTGATGCTATCTGATGGAGAAACGGTATGGGATCAGTCACATTCTGACACTCCTTAAAGATATTATTCCTGGTAACAATACCCAAGAGTAGCCAGTTCTGGCCTAGACAAGGTCTGAAAGAGTATCTGAGCTCTAAAATGCAGAGCTGAAATGGATATCTCCATCTTAGAAAATTACTGCCCTTGGAAGATGCCTGTGTGAAGCTGGGTACCACCTCTGCAAGAATTTACAGGCTCTTCACTCCTTGGACAGAGATGGAGGCCTTAGGTGAGATTTGGGTCACCAAAACTCTACCTGTGTCCCAGCATAGGACACTGTGATGTAATGGTGCTGTTCTTTCCAGTAGCACTGTGAAGACAGGCATGCCCATCTCTTATGGTTAGCTAGTTGTGCTAGTGTTGTTCTAAGAAAACAAGCCACAGGATTGTGTTCCACAACTGTGTTTTCACAGGTAGGTGAGCTGTCTTCTCATTGAGTTAGATATCTGCTGCTTTACGGAATTAAAGTAGCTCACAGATGTGTGCTGAGTGCTGGAGCTGGCACTTGGTAAGCAGGGAGGAAGGGAGCTGAGGTGGGAAACAGGATCCCCTCCTTGCTGAGGAAGTGTGCCATTAATTTGATCCATTGTATCTCATGAAATGCACCATGGACCATCTATCAGGCCCATATCCTGGTTGCAACACAGTCAACTGTCAACTTTATTTTAGCCACAAGAATCCCAAGGCAAAGCTCCAAAATGCCTTGCTCTGGGACCCCAGGAGCTGAGCTCCCTGTGTGCTCAGCAAAGAGGAGCACTGGAGCACTGAGTTTCTGGAACTGGGGAGAGAACAGACAAGCAGGAGCCAAACTACAGCCAGAGAAATGCAGCCTCCCCAGAGGGGAAGAATCTTAGGCTCTCCTGTGGGCATTTTCAGCTCGAGATTTTTGGGTGGGCTTAGACTTGAGAGGTCTCACAGGATCCAGCACAGAGGGCTCCACAGTAGCCTGTCGGGTATAGATCTGCTGCTGATCTCCTCAAACAAAGAGCCAATCCTTGCTGGACAGATTTCTGCAAAATTTTCATTTAAGATCTCTTTCCCCAAAGTTATATGAGCAATACAGTTTTCTTCTTGAGGTATATGGAATAGATGACACAGAGCACAAGCTTTGCAAGCACTACTGGAATGATCACCCTTCATGGTAGATAACATGACTTTATCTAGATCTTGGTGTGCATTTCATAGTCTCCATTTTTTGACCATTTTGGAATGTTTTTAAGCCTTCAACAGAGTGACCTGGTGTCATTGCTCAGGAATGTGGCAGGTATTAGCTGTGTTTTGGACTAGTCTGTATAGCACTTGTTCCCTGAGATTAGGGTGTGTAGGGGGCAATAATGAGGCAGCTGGATCATACAATGCTAGGGGGGAAGTGAAGGCAGCACAGGTGAAGGGGCCCCTGCACAAGTATCCCATATGATAGGTGAATATATTTACTGCTCTTGCAGCTGGACTGGGCTGGCAATAAGCATACACTCAGCTCCTTTTCCTAGGGCAGCTGCCTCAAGATGCTCTACCTAGGAAGCGATAATGTCTGTGGCTGAACTCTGAGCATGCCTTGAAGAACTCTGGCCAGAGCACTGTATTAGAACCAAGTTGCTCTAATCCCTTTGGATCAAGGCCTTATCCACTGGCAAGGCACTACAAGAGACTGGGGGACATGTAAACACCAGCTCACTCATCTAGGGATGTCCCTACGTCAGCACCATCTGTCAGACATAGCTCATGGAGGAGTCCAGGAGGTTATTGAATACAATCCCACCTTCCTTAAAAACAGGTGAAGACATGGGCCATCAGTTTGTGATGACATCTGTGTGTCTACACTGCTGGCTAGCTTGTAGAGGCTGCCTGTCACAGCAGGACAGTTAGCATAGACCTTGCAAGTGTTCTCCACACTGGTAGCCTTTTAAAGGCCTGGAAGTCATTCTGGGTGAAGTCACTCAGCCTGAACAAAACTTGTTGTGGCATCATAGCCCCTCTGTGGCATTCTTTTCCTTGGATGGAAGGCCCCAGACATCTTTGAGTCTTCTGTCCTCACAGGCTCTGTGCTGCAGGGCATGAGCATCTCTGAAGACCTGCTGGCTGAGAGGCAGCTGTGGGCTCTCAGTCAGGTAGTGGCATGAATAGGATTGCCTTGTGTGAAGCTGGCTCTGTCCAATGACTCCAGAGGTGAAGCTTTGGGGACAGGAGTGTGGTACTCCTGCACTGTAACTGACATCCTCAAAAATAGCATGAGTCTCATCTGAGTCTCCCACACTAGCCTACAGGTCAGGTTGTCTCATGCTGTATCTCCAGGCTCTGTGCTAGAAGCTCTTGGGGACTCAGACTCTTCTGGGAAACACTGGCCTTCCTTAATTATTAGAAACTGTTGTTGGCATGTGCATAGCACCCAAGGCAAGAGCATGTCTTGTGTGTTCTTGTGGGGGATGTCCTGGTGTGTTCTGATGGTGATGTCTGCCTTGTCAGTTTTGCAGTCTCCTTTATTTGGTTGGACTAGTCACTGATGGCCCAATTTTTTATTCTCTGAATACCATGATACCTGGGGTCTACCAGCACTGGGGCAGACAGGTGCCCTATGGGCTGTCCATACTCCGCTCTTCCCACTGCCTTGCATCTGCTCTGGTTAGGATCTACAGGTCCACTGGAGGCTCCCTGGACTGCTGGAACCATGGCATTTGATCTGTGCAATGTGCGTGTAAAGAATTACAAATAGGAATGGGGGAAGGGAAGAGACGTACTCCTCCTCCATTGGCTACTTTTGCAGGTTTAAAAATATGGACAGGTTTTGAAGCTGGTGACACAAAGGAGCAGGAATAGGAGCTGTGAGGGATTATAAATATCTCACTCTCAAGGGGCAGAGTAATATGAGATATTAGTTTCCACGAATAGGCTCCTGGAGTGTGTCACCCTCTTCCCTCTCTCGTGTGGTTGTGCTCCAGATAACAGAAACCACTGTTGATTTCCTGAACTCACTATCTTTGTCATAAAAACCCCCAACAGCAGCAGTTTGTAAGTAAGGCTTTAAAAAAAGCTGCTATTCTGAGAAGCAATGAAACTAGCAGCGTTCTCTGCTCAACACTTCAGCACTTCTGGTTCACACCAAACTCCAGACACCCCAGAAAGAAACATGTTTTCTCAGAGAGGAAAGAAAAGTGGGACTACTCTGTGAATGAGGTAGTGGAAGCTAGTCTTCAGGCCCCATACAGAAACAGGATCCTGAATGCCAGGAGCTGCCTGTCTTCTTGACTTCTGCAACTCCATCTCTGCTGAGCTTTGAATTTGCTCATCTCTTCCTCATGAGAGAGAGAGAGAACCTCCCTTTCTTCAAAAATTCTAGCATTCAGGGCAAGAATGGACCAAACCCCATGCTGCCTGCCACCATATGAAGCACTAGGCATCCCACAGGAGGCTCCTCCACGGCAGAATAAATCATCCCGCACAGCTAACTGTGTAGCCCCAAACTAATCAGTATTTGAATGCTCACAAAGCCATATATCTTGGTGGTTCTTGATGCCAGGACTGCATGCTGCTGCCCCTTGGTAGGTGTCTGGCTTATGGACCTTCCCACAGCCAGACGTTTGGGTTTTCATGCTGCAAGATCTTGGGCACAGAGGCTCTTGTAGAAAGCTCATTCACATCCAGCCAGGTTAGGACCCCAGAGTGTAATAGGGGAGAAGGACCTGGAAAGTAAACCTCTCTGGCCAGCTCAAGAGAGGAGTTAAACCTAGCAGAGTTCTACCTCTTAGCAAAACAGTCCCTTCTTTTGGTGCAAGAACAGATGATTTCCGAAATGTCACCAGCTCTGGCTGTGCAATCTTTGGGCTTTTGCAAGCTACAGTATTGACAGAACAAGTAGTTAAACAAATATTATCTTCTGCTGTAACGTTTGTTATTCTAGGCCACAAACCACAGGCAGCTTGGCCTGGCTCCAGGAGATAGACCTGAGAAAATATTCCCATGTTAGCAGTTATCTTCAAGAAGCAGTATCAGTTTTGGGTCTTTCCCAGAGAGGATGGAGAGATAATGGTTTACAGGCAAGGGCAGATCATCTCAGCACACTGCCAGCAGGAGCTGGGGCCATGGAAACCTGCTTCTTGTGCTCCAGGGTTTCCTCTTCTGTGGCTCTCGAACCCAAGCAGGAATGTGCATGGAGAGAGGGGCAGCAGGCTGAGAGGAGGGTGTATGGTAGCCTCTGTGGCGTCAGCTTTGAAAAATAATACTGGCAAAGTAGCAAAATCCATGACAATTTTGAACTTGGCATCATACTAATAACCTTTTCCATGTTCCCTGCTGGAATATTAGAACCCTCAGCTGATGACAGCTGAGTTCTGCAAATCAAAAGAAAGGTCTTAAATATGAAACTATACCACAGATCTGATACATTGTGCTAATTAACTAAATTGATGTTTGGTGTAGTCCTTCTTGGTAACCTTACTGATGACCGTGACAGTGCATAGACAATACATAGGAGAGGAAGAGTGGAGAGAATGCAGTTGGACTTAGTCATCTGCTAGCTCCTTTCTTTGAAGCAGTGCAAGGTGCAAGTCCCCAGGGCTGCCTGCAGTCATACTTTCAGAGGTGCACATGCAGCCTTTGATGTTCCCAGTGAGATGAATGGCCACTCTTTGTGAATGACCATTCACAATGACTGAAGAGGAAGTCCTCAGCCAGTGCAGATAGCTGAAGGTGATTCATATAAAAGTGTGTTTGGTCCTTGCAGAAGACTGTCCAGCTCTGCAGTATTTCTAGGCTGCTGAAGCCATGTAATCATTGAGTGTGCGACTCCTTGTGATTGCCAAGTGACCCTGTGCACTAAGGCACCAATGTCAGGAGCTGTAAAGCTGTGTATTTTAACACAAGATGCCGCAGGGCTCAGCATTTACCTAGATCCTCCCAGGGATCTAGCATTTTGAAATATGGAAGTAGAAATCCTGTCTTGAATTGCTGGGGTACAACAGTGATAGAAGGATTGTTTGTTAGTTTTGGGAAGATCCAGCTGCTGCTGGCACAGAGGAGGGTTCAGGTCTCTGCGCATTGCTACATGCAGTGCCCTTGCAGAGCAGGGCTGAGCACTGTTATTGTGTCACACTTCCCTGCTGCCCTCCGGGGGAAGCTTGTTATGAAAGAATCAGGCCGTTATAGTTACATTTGCTTGGCTGGCACTCAGGTTGCACTGGCTTTTTGTTCCCGATTCCTTTCCTGCTTATGAAAACAACTGAGGTTTTTTTCTCTCTCATCTCTGATGACTTTATGAATGTGTTTCCTTCCAAGCCATGTGGCTTATAACCAGCTCTGGATTCAAATTCAATCAAAAGCTGCATGTAAACAAGGTTGAAGATTGTAACCTTCCAGATATGAAACTTCTTGGACCTGTTCTTATGGCCTGCTGGACTTTTAGTGTAGTCTGATTACATGTGGGCATGGGTGGGCAGTTGGGATTCTCTATTCAAGAACAGCATCTCTACAGGACTGACAGCCTCAGAAGCAGTCCTGTAATGTCCTGTGTTGGACATGGAAAATCAGCTCTGTGCTCCCTCCAAAACATCTGTAGGAGGATGACTGCACCTACCCCTGCTGTGGCCATGCTTCTTGCATGCAGACAGGTTGGTCTCACTTTCTGCCTGCTTTAGCCAGGAGCCAATTGCACTACCTAGCTGTGAGCGACTGGAAATCGTAGAATCATAGAGTCAGTAAGGTTGGAAGGGACCTCTGGAGATCATCTAGTCCAACCACCCTGCTCAGCAGGGTCACCTAGAGCATGTTAGACAGCGTTGCATCCAGACGGGCTTTGAGTATCTCCAGAGAAGAAGACTCCACAACCCCTCTGGGCAACTTGTTCCAGTGCACCGTCACTCTCACAGTGAAGAAATTCCCCCTCACGTTCAGGCGGAACTTCCTGTGCTTCAATTTCTGCCCATTGCCTCTTGTCCTGTCACATGGGACAACTGAAAAGAGTTTGTCCCCGTCCCCTTGACCCTCTCCTTTCAGATACTTATAGACATTGATAAGATCCCCCCCCTCAGTCCTCTCTTCCCCAGGCTAAAGAGGCCCAGCTCTCGCAGTCGTTCCTCATAGGGCAGATGCTTCAGCCCTCTGATCATCCTCGTAGCCCTACGCTGGACTCTCTCTGGTAGCTCCAGATCTCTCTTGTACTAGGGAGCCCAGAACTGGATGCAGGACTCGAGATGAGGCCTCCCCAGGGCTGGGGAGAGGGGCAGGATCACCTCCCTCGACCTGCTGCCAACACGCTTCCTGATGCACCCCAGGATATCCCTGGCTTTCCTGGCCACAAGGGCACATTGCTGGCTCATATGGTCAACTCGTCATCCACCAGCACTCCCAGGTGCTTCTCTGCAGAGCTGCTCTCCAGAAGGTCGGCCTCCAGCTTGTACTGGTGCCTAGGGTTATTTTTCCCTAGGTGCAGGACTCGGCACTTGCCCTTGTTGAACCTCAGGAGGTTCCTCTCCACCCAGCTCTCCAGCCTGTCCACGTCTCTCTGAATGGCAGCACAGCCCTCAGGTGGATCAGTCGCTCCTCGCAGCTTAGAATCATCAGCAAATCTGCTGAGGAGGCACTCTGTCCCTTTGTCCAGGTCCTTGATGAAAAAGTTGAACAGGATGGGACCCAGTACTGAGCCCTGGGGGACGCCACTAGCCACAGGCCTCCAACTAGCCTCCGTGCCACTGATGACAACCCTCTGAGCTCTGCCTTTCAGCCAGTTCTTAATCCACCTCACTGTCCACTCATCTGACCCACACTTCCTGAGCTTATGCAGGAGGATATTATGGGAGACAGTGTCAAAAGCCTGGCTGAAGTCAAGGTACACAACGTCCACTGCTCTTCCCTCATCTACCCAGCCAGTCATTCCATCATAGAAGGCTATCAGATTGGTTAAGCAGGATTTCCCCTTGGTAAATCCATGCTGACTACTCCTGTAACCTTTTCCTCCATATGCCTGGAGATGACATCCAGAATGAGCTGTTCCATCACCTTTCCAGGAATGGAGGTGAAGTTGACTGGCCTCTAGTTGCCTAGGTCTTCCTTCTTGCCCTTCTTGAAGACTGGAGTGACGCTGGCTTTCTTCCAGTCCTCAGGCACCTCTCCAGTTCTCCAGGACCTTTCAAAAATGATGGAGAGCAGCCTGGCAACAACATCCACCAGCTCCCTCAGGACCCCTGGGTGCATCCCATCCAGGCCCATGGATATGTGGATGAGAAGCTTGCCCAGATCTCTAATCCTATCCTCCTCAACCAAAGGAAAGTCTTCCCTTCTGTAGACTTTCTCCCTTGCCTCCAGGGTCTGGGATTCTTGAGGGCTGCCCTTAGCAGTGAAGACTGAAGCAAAGAAGGCATTCAGTAATTCTGCCTTCTCTGTATCCTTTGTCACCAAGCCCCCCGTCCCATTCAGTAGCAGGCCCACATTTTCCCCAGTCCTCCTCTTGCTACTGATGTATTTGAAGAAGCCCTTCCTGTTGCACTTAACATCCCTTGCCAGACTCGATTCCAGCTGGGCCTTAGCCTTCCTCACAGCATCTCTACATACTCTGGCTGCATTCCTATAATTCTCCCAAGTAGCCTGTCCCCTCTTCCACATTTTAAGTATTTTCTTCTTCTGTCTGAATTTGGCCAAGAGCTCCTTTATCACCCATGCAGGTCTCCTGCCCCTTTTGCTGCACTTCTTACTCATAGGAATGCACCACTCTTGAGCTTGGAGGAAGTGATGCTTGAATAATAGCCAGCTCTCCTGGACCCTCTTTCCTTCTAGGCCCCTAACCCATGAGATTCCTCCAAGTAGGTCTCTGAAGAGCCCAAAGTCTGCTCTCCTGAAGTCCAGGGTTGTAATCCTGCTTGTTGCCTTAATTCTTTCCTGCAGGATCCTGAACTCCACCATCTTGTGGTCACTCCAGCCAAGGCTGCCCCCAACCTTCACATCTCCAACCAGGCCCTGTCTATTGGTTAGGACAAGATCCAGCTGGACACCCTTCCTCGTAGGTTCCTCCACCATTTGTGACAAGAAGTTGTCATCAAAGCACTGCAGGAGCCTCCCGGACTGTTTGTGCCTTGCTGTGTAGTCCTTCCAGCAGAAGTTAAGGTGGTTGAAGCCCCCCATGAGAGCCAGGGCCTGTGACTTGTGAGCCTCCTTCCAGCTGTCTATAGAAGGCCTCATCGACTTCCTCTTTCTAGTCAGGTAGCCTGTAGTAGACACCCACAACAGTGTCCCCCATGTTAGCCTGCCTTTTGATCTTTACCCATAAGCTCTCAACTGCCTCCTCCTCCTCCACCCCTACGCAGAACTCGATGCATTCCAGTTGGTCTCTCACATAAAGAGCAACTCTACCACCTCGCCTTCCTGGCCTGTCTCTCCTAAAAAGCACAAAGCCATCCATGACAGTATTTGAGTCATGTGAGCTATCCCACCATGTCTCTGTAACTGAAATGAAATCATGGCCCTCCAGCTCCTCCTGATTGTTCCCCATGCTGCGTGCATTGGTGTACAGGCATTTCAGAGATGCAGTCATGCCTGCAGGTTTTCTAAGAAGGGTGTACAGGGGTCCTCCATACCCATGTCCCAAATGCACATCCCCAGCCGCATGCACCCGTTGGAGGCCCCCCCACCCAACTTGTGTTTTGTTTTCTACCCTGTCTCTATGACAACCCCTCCCCCCTCCTGCCTACTTTAAAGCCCTCTTTACTAGACTGGCCAACCTATTTGCCCCACTTGGTGAGGTGAATTCCATCTCTCCCCACCAGTTGTTGATCTTCAAACCACATTCCATGGTCATAGAATCCAAAACTCTGTTGCCAACACCAGTGGCATAGCCAGCTACTGATTTGGAAAATCTTCCTACTCCTTCTCCCATTCCTCCCCCTAATTGGCAGGACCGATGAGAAGACCACCTGGGCTCCCAGACCCTTGACCACCATGCCCAAGGTCTTGAAGTCTTCTTTGATTGTCTCTAGTTTGTTCTCTGTATCGTTAGCACCCACATGAAAGAGCAGCAGAGGGGAGTAGTCTGATGAGCGTACAATCCTTGGCAGCCTTTCAGACACCTCTCATATCTTCGCCCCCGGCAGGCAGCAAACCTCTCTAGAACAGGGGTCATGTCGGCAGATAGGCACCTCTGTCCCTCTCAGCATGGAATCACCCACTACAACCACTCGTCGCCTCTTCTGCATGGTCATGCAAGGCACAGGGTCAGACAGCCCAGTTGCTTCCCTTGAGGCCAGATTCAGGTTCTCCTCATTCTGGAGTGCACTAAACCTGTTCTTCAACTATAACTCCAGGTCTACAGGAGGATTAGGGGCCTTTCTTCTTTTGTTCGAGAAGCAACTAGCTTCCAACCTTCTTTGACAGTGCTGTGCTGATGGAGAAATGTGGAATGAATGTTTATCCCTTGAAGCAAAGCTTGGGTGGTCTCTGCAGGGTGGATATGTGCAGGCATAGTTCTGGACCAAATCTCTGGCTGTATCTCAGTACATTCACTCTCTGCTCCGCTATGGAAGGCATGGGGGCTGGATCAAGATAGCACTCCTGGTAACACCAAGCTTGGATATATGAAAGAGGGAGCAAGTGGTTTCAGCAGAGCCATGAGAGTTGGGATAAGTGAGCAAATGTTCTTAAAACAGCATAGTCATGATAGCTGCATGCAGACTGTTACTTAATCCCAGGTGTCAGTCAGTCCTGCTGATTTCTTGGGAATCATTTCTGCCCTGAGAAAGAAAGATAGTTTCCTTCCTTTATCTTTTCTGCTCCACAGCAAGCCCTGTTTGAAGGCCCTGCAGGCAAGACAGTGACCTGAACGCAAATATTTTCCCCACTACATCTTCATCAAAGGCTTTAGATATCGTTTCTGGAAACCAAATTCAAGCCTTGGTTACTGCACAGCTAAAGAGTGATGTCACTGTCTCTGCTCCTGGAGTCACAGCACTCCCATGCAATGGACCTGCCTGCCTCCATGGTGGCAGCTCAGAGATGTGAGTGCAAGCCCCCAGGTGCCCTCCACAGATTCAGTGGTATATGTGGACCTGTTTAAGTGAGCTGAAATGCAAGTTCCTAGATGTCACTTGTCACACTGCTCTGCTCTGTGCCTTTTGCAGAAATCAGTTTGATTTAGGTGGAACAGCTCAATGAGACAGGCAGGCCCATTGCTGTGGTGGATCCAAACCATGCTGGACATTGTATTTTCACTTTGGGTGACCCTAGAAGTGAAGGTAGCTTCAGCTGGCAGATTGCAGATGGGGAAAGTAACTTTTCTGGCCAGTAAAAGAAGTATTGGAGATCTTGAGTCCTAATGAGAACTTGCCAGGAGGAGGACAAGTTCCCACTTTTCCAGGTACCTGCTTACTCTATGCTTAGTTACCAGTTGGTAAGTTAGCAGTTATGGTTACCAGTTGCTTAAGTTAGCAGGAGGGCTTTTTACAGGGGAGAAAAGCCTGCAGTCAGGCCATTTTCAGCCTGATTGGAGCAGTCAATTTCATGCTTTTGGTGGATGAACACGGAATAATGGAGTTCTCCCTCCTCTAGTGGGGGATGCAGTGAACACACTGTTTTCCTATGCCTGAGATGACACAGGCCAGCTGACATGCCTTTTGCCATTTGAAGCTTTTTAGATAGCAGCATCCCTTCTTGATGCAGACATAGGCACAGCAAGCCACAATTGGGTCACCTCCAGGCTGGCTTGCAGTGCTGTTCTTGGTTAGAGCCAGCCATGGGAAAGATGCAGCAGTTTAGCTCCTTCAAGGGCTAACTGCTTTGAGCGTATCTGGTCTGGGCTCTGGGTGACCCTCCCCATCTGCCTTCCAAGAGGCCTATATCTCCTGTCTCAGATCTGTGGTCCAGGATAAAGCCTCCAGGGCTGAAAGGTGGAAAACCTTTCGATGTGTGCCTCTCCGATCCACAGGAGGGTTGTGGATGTAGTGCTAGAGAATCTTGGTCAGCTGTAGGGCTGAGAAAAGGAAGGAAAGGTACGGCTGAGGTCATTTGTGGCAAACTGCCATAAAGATCATCATCCATTTGTGTCTTGTGGGTTACTCAGAGAGCTATTAGCAGGACACAACTTAGGGTGAGCATCCCTCCAGATCAGATGGAATTGAACTGTCTCATTGCTGGGCTTGGAAATGGACTCATACTAATGCTGGAACTAGTGGGGGAAGTTCAGAGTTAACTTGAACCAGTTTCAGAGCTGGTTTGGAGTGAAATGTTTCTGTGTTTCTATTTGAACTGAGTTTTGAAATGTTAATATTTTCCTGCCTTATACAACAACACAAAATCACTTAAAATTCGGAATAGAAATGGAAGCTTGGAATGACCTAAGATGAAAACAAGAGTTTTTTTTTTTTTTTTTTTTTTTTTTTTTTTTTTTCTCATGACATTTTGTTTCTGTGTCTTTTAGCTCAGTTGAGACCAAAGTCAAACTCAAACACCCTAAAATCCCTCATGGAATAAGATCTTTGCACTCTGCACAACTTCCCTCATGGCCCAGACAGATGAATGCATGTAGCCATTTGTCAATGACTTGCTCTGACTCTTCTGCTTCTCTTTATGCTGTGCAGAGCAGCAGGTTTTGTCCTTCCCTCCTGTGCAGCAGTGCCCTCTGCATCTTCATATTTCCTTCCCTTGTTCAGTGCATCTGGCTAGGTGGGGAGAATCTGCTCTGCTTTGATCACAAATAGCATGAGGAGGAGGGAGGAAGAGGGATCAATTGGTAGGAGGCAGAGATGGAAGGAGGCAAGGAAGGAGCATCAGGGAAGAGCAGAAATAGTCCCAGGAAAGGCTCTTCTTCCAGTCTGTGTAGTGTACACTGTCCTACAACCTCTTCCCCAGGATGTGTGTGTCCAGGAGTGGACTGAGAACATCTCCTGTGGTGCCAGTTCATGGTGCAGCTCTGGGTGCATGGAGGTTGTTTTTGACTGAGTGTAGGTTTTTCCCCGAGTTTGTGCAATACATTCTCAGAGAGAGCTATAAATACCGCAGTGCTTCCTGTGTGGCTCTGCAAGAAGGAAGCTGCTTCCCCAGCAGGGGAAGAAAGCAGTGAGCGTCCTTATGGGTGCAGGCAGCTGTGCATGTTGGGGGGTGGGGAGCAGGGAGGCTGCATTGTGCAAGAGCACTGCTCCTCCTGAGGTAGGGACTGCGTGCTTTTCTCCAGCCCAGGCAGTAAGCCCTAGCATCAAGCAGAGCCAGGCCTTGTTTCTCTGTGTCTGACTGGTCATGCCCTTCATGTTTCTAGAGGGCAGCATGTGGGGAAACCTTGCTAGGCTTTCTGGGGATCAAAGCAAGATGAAGACCATGATGTAAATTCAGAGACTTGTGCTAGGAGCCAACAGTAAGATCCCTGCGTGGACACCAGGTTCCTTTCTGCCCAAGGTCCTTTGGACGAAGAATCACTGCTCTAGCTGATGTAGGACATGGCACTCCTGGAGATAGAGTTTTGGAGTGGCTCCAGTGGATTTGCACATGCTCAAGTCTCCCCCAGAGGTGAGCACAAAAGATCATCTCTCACCTCACTGTTGCTAGCTCCAGTGCTTCCTTATATGTCCAGCTCCTGTGAATGGCCCAGAGGATAAAAGCTCCCAGAGAGGAAGGGAAGATGTGTCAGGGCTGAGTGTGCTTGACTCAGAAGCAAGCAATGGAAAGTACCTGGTGAGACACCCAAAGTCTACCCAGCACTCTCCCCACCAGGCTCCAGAGTTGCCAGATGGTCTCTGGGGCTACTCTTACAGTATGGATGCTCCAGCCAAGCTCTAGGCCCTCTGTTTGGTCTCCTTTGACTGCCTCCAGTGCCATCATCCAGGATTCTTTGACTTTCCAAAGTTATATCTGCAGTGATGTCTAGACTGACAGATGTGGAGGCCTCAGAGTGTGGCTGTCACTGTCAGGCTGTGCAGAGGAGCCCTTGTGCTGGTGGAAAGATTGGGAGATGTGGATGCACTCCAGGGCTAGTTCAAGAGTGCTGGGCCCCACCAGGCAGTCCACACTCAGGCAACACCTCAGGACAAAATGTCCAAATGGTAGCCCCCTGTTTGGGGCTTGGGCAGAGATGAGGTTGGGAGACATGTTCAGAGACCCATTCCCGCAGCTGTGCTGCAGTGAAGGGGGGTAAGGGCTGCTCTCTCCAGAGCAAAACAAGGACTGCTTAGGTGAGCATGCTGTTAAAGGGAAGGGAACTCTTCAGGGAGTTAGGTTGTGGCCTGTTGATGGGAAGTTTTTCTACCTTGAGTATAGAGAGACCCAATGACAGTGGAATCATTGGCAGAACTTGGGGTCAGTTCTCTAGTGAGAGATGTAGGTATATAAATGTCCTTTGGGGAAATTGGAGGATCAGAGTGTGCCCAGACAGCTGATGCTTCCGGTAACTGTAAATGTGAGAGGGGTGATGAGTGGTTTATTCGCTAGAAAATGAACTCGAGTCACATGAAAATGATTTGTGACTTCAGGCTGAAACTGCCAAGCATTTTGTTTGAATATGAAGCATATAGAGTTGGTCAATATTCATAGGAACAGGTGAGGAGTGGCATTCTCTGCCCCTTGTTTCCTTGTCAAGGATCTTTCTGGGGGCTGAGTCCTCATCTCCCATGTGCCCAAACAGCAGAATATAGGACATAGAGAGGCTGAGCTCCCTCAAGGTCTGCTGGTGATCTTATTTCATTTTGTGTAACATGCATAATATGCAATGGAGCAGAGAGAGACTGTCTTTGGGTGACCAGAAGGCCAGCTGAGAGGGAGAGATGTGCATGCTTCAGTGTGTCCTGAAGAAGTACAGAATGGCACACAGAGTGTGCCTCTATCTCCAGAGCAAAGCAGAGCCAGGGCAAACCTAACAGGAAAGGTGTGTTTCTCAGAAAGCTCCCCTGGTTCCTCCATCCCACCCCACAAACAGGGAGCTGTCCTGTGGTTCAACAATGCAGGGCAGTAGGGCTCTCCAGCTTTTGACTTCCTCAGCGTGTGCTGGCTGGACTGTGCAGGAACCCCAGGGAAGAGGGACAACGAAGGGCAATTTTCCCTGCACTCTTGTATGACTGTGCCGGTATCATCAGCAGTGCAAACACAGCACCCTTGGAACCCCAGCATCTATGTACCTCACCATAAGGCTCACTAGCTGCTGCAGTTATTGTATGCAGAAGCATTGTCTTCCCCCACCACACTATCACACCAATGGCCACAGCTCCAAATCCTGTGGCAGACACCAACAAATGAACAGAGTGACAAGCCGTAAGTACATCTTGCAAATCCTGGCCCTTTCTAGCATACTCTAGGTGTACTCATCTTTGATCTGCAGAGCTCTAAGGTCAGAAACCTCTTCTCACAGCAGATGTAGCAGGGTGTAAAACTGTCCAGGTTTCCAACCTTCCTGGGAGAATAGCTTGTTTAGCTTGTGAATTATTGCAGAGAAACCTCATGGCTTTGGTTTCCTGACTCCAGCTGGAACATCAGCAGATGTGCAATTTCCTTTCCGAGTCAGCTCAGGCCATCTGTCCCTCAGAGACGATAATGACTGTTCACCTTTCTTTCTTTCACAGACCTGACTAGGCCATGGACATGGCCATGCTTGAGGTGATAGTCTCCCTTCGCTGCAGCTGACTGATGTTAGCCTCACTTGATTGCCTGCATTGGCTTTGAAAGGCCGTGCTAGAGCTGCTGTAGACACATTAAAAATCTTTCCCAGTTAATGCTAGTGACAGTCCTTGGAAAACAGATAGCACTGGATGGTTGAATAGCACTTGCTAATGCAGTGCTTGTATAGAAATATAGGTAAATTCCCATTTTGTACATGAGATGGCATAAATGCTATGTTGGCCAAATCAGAAGTGGGATAAATGTGTTTTAGTGACTTTTACCCTTGATTCCACTTCTGTTTTGTGTCCATATTGCAAAGGATTGCCAGAGACAAGCCTTCAGTCACATCTGTTGACAGCAATGGAGATTGTTCCTCAGGGCTCCTCGGACTCTGTAAGCATTCATGGACAAAGCTGCAACTGCACTTGTGCTTCTTTGTCCATTCCCTTTCCTCCTTTCCTCACCTTATCTCTGTCTGCTCTTCCTCTCACTTTCCTTCCCCTTCCCTTCAGCTTCCACAGACTGTGAATATCAGCCAGGTCCACTTCTGGCCACCATAAGAAACAAGTTCTTGCACTCTTCTGAACTTCCCATGCACTTCCAGTATTTCTCCACAATATTTCGCCCCAATCGAGCTGTGCTGCAGCCTGAAATACATACAGTGGATATGACTATTTGGTTTCTCTCTCACATTTTTGGCAGGTCTGGAAGCTTTGGGTGACACTGAATCAAATATTGACAAGAAGGACTGCAGAATCATGGTGGACAGATACCTGGTGGTCTCTAGTCTAGTCTCACATTCAGAGCAGAACTATCCCCAGTTCTAGGTCAAGTTGGCTGGATCTTTGGCTAATCTTAGTTTTGAAAGGCTCCAAGGATGAAGATCTCCATTTCCCTGGAGTCTTGTCCCAGCCCTACACCACCCAATGGGGGAAGATTTTCTTTGACTAGTCTGAATCTGCAAATCTGCAATTTGCCTCTTGTTACAACACCTTCCAGTACTGAAAAGAGTCTGGGTCCACCATATTTGTAACTCCTTTCAAGCAGCTGTGGGCTGCTATCAGATTGCCAATAGCCTCCTCTTTGCTGTGTTAACTCAGACTAGCTCCCTCAGCTTCTCCTAGCCATATGCTCCAGGTCTCTGAAGCTGACCCTCTCCACTTTCCCCAAATCCTTCTTGAACTGGGAATCCAACACTGGACCCTGTGTTCCTGGTGGAGCCTCATCAGTGTTAAGCAGGGCAGATAATAATTTCAATCAGTCAGGCACAGTTCTACTGCATTCTAGTATGTGGTTTGCCATATTTGCAGTGAGAATGCACTGCTAATTTATGTTGTATCAGACAGAGTCTGAATCAGAAGGAAGCACCAAGCTGATGTTGCATGTCATCTGGTGAGGAACTTGCCTGAGGTTTTGCATTTGGGAAGCCCCAGGGCTCAAACTGAAAACAAAATTGGTACTCACGCAAGTACTGGTCTCCAAGGAGGCTTCATCCACAAGAGGTGCTAAGCAGAATCTTAGTTTTCACTTAGGAAAAAAGTTTCTGAAAGGAAACACTAGCACAGCAACATGATCTTTTCAAGCTCAAATAGAGAGGGCAAAGCACACCAACTTGTTTCCCCTCCCTGATTTTCAATAATCACACTTAAAAATGTTCCATGAGCTTTAAGGCAATTTGATGATATGGGGGATTTCAGATTTTTATTTGGTTGGAAGTAACAACACTGAACAATTGAAAACTAAACTATCCTGAGGTTAAGGGTCAGGATGCACATGTGAGAAAGAAACTGACAGGTTTTCTATGGAAAAACTGCCAAATTTGATGTGTTCCTGTAGAAAGTTTGCAATAATAGATGTTGCATTTCTTAAGAAATGCATTTGGGGAACTAGCATAGCCAGAGAAAAAACTGTTCCAGGGCATGGTTCCTCTCATGGGAAGAGGGTCCTTAGTGCAAATTCCCAGCTCTGTCCTATGTCAAAGCCATATAATGGAAAGGTAATCCCTTGGGAGGATTATGGATATTCCTAGATAAATTTTCCCAGAGGAACCCCCTGGTTGAATGGAAGTCACACTTGGCTCAGCAAATGGAGGGCCATGTCTCTGTCTGGTCTATGCTGGTCCTGGCTCCTTGAAGTGGGAAAAACAGCTGGCAGATGGTTCAACCCTACATTGGCCCACAAGAGTTGCGTGTGCAAAGGTTTATTTCCAGGGAGCAGACAGATTTGGGTATTGTACCAGCTGGCTCTTCAGGGAAGCAGCATGGCTCAGAGAGTTCCTTTGTTGGGCTCCAGGCAGGGCTATTCCCCAACCTGACTGCACTTCTACATGAAATGTCCAACTGGGACCAGTATCTAGCTGAGATCAGTGCAATAGCACCTGGACAGAACAAGGGAGATGTAAGAAAACTCCAGTGAGTCTTGTCATAGCTGGACCCCCATTCTTCAGGGAAAGCTGATGAGAGAGGAGAACAATTTGAATTTCTGCTTGTTTTTTATCAAGAAGAGAAGAGGAATATCTTCTGATCCCTTTACTGAAGGAAGTCACTTTGTAATGAAGAGCTTTCCTGCCAGCTGAGCAAGTGTATTAAGTAAAATAAATAACAAATGAAGAATTAGAACTACCATAGCTGGACTTCCCTTCTGGGATTTGGTAGCTTTGTTCTGCACATCATCATGCAGCCAAGTTCCTCAGGCAGCCGTAGTCTCTTTTCTGCAGGGTAACAAATAGAACAATAGCACATGGGAGATCTCCCCTGGATTTCTACTTTCCTTGCAAGAAACAGGAAGAGTTGAGAGATAACTTGGTTGTTCAGCATTATAGAGAATATTGCAGGCATAAGTAGTTCCTTAGTCTTGCAGGAAGAAGCAGGACACTGTCCAACAGTTGACAGTTGAAACATTCAAATGGGAAAGCAGGCTCTGATTTTAAAAAGTGCAAGTGATCAAGCTCTGAGAGCCACTACTGGAGCCATCCAGGAGAGAAGTGTTTTCTCCGCATCCTCTCTGCTCCATGAGATCTCAGGAGTGCAGGTGCTGGAACTGTGTTACAATGTCTGCTCTGACAGGTCAGATTTGGTAAGGGGGGCATTCCCAGTGCAAGGCAGGTCTAAAGAGGGAAGGAGCAGATGCATGCTGTGTGGGAACGCAAATGTGATGAAGTATTTCCAGAAGCTGCCATTTCTGGCTTTGGTTACTTGGAACAAGGACATGATTCTTCCAATAGTCAAGAAATAACATGAACCATTATTCACATGAGAGCCCTGCTAATGAACCCAGGAAAATTCAGCAGTCAGGAGTTGCCTGGGCAGGAGCCAGTATGAGTTGCTTGAACATGGCAAAAGGGCTGTGTGAATCTTAGGTAAGCAAACATCTTCTAATGTGTTCTAAGGCTGAGCTACAGAAGGCACTGACAACAGGATGGGGTGGGTACTGGAGGAGAGCGTAGGCCTAGTTGAGCTGCTCTGATGGAGACCAGTGCATACTAGAAGGAAAGGAGGGAAGATGGGTTGTTGATGAGGGCTGGGAAGCAGATCAGTTATTCCCCATCACTTCCTCCATGTCATTCATGGTTCCAGCCCCCTTAGTGTCTCCCTGGATGGCTGCTGAGTCAAATGTGTCATGAACAAGAACCACAGGATGAGCCAAGGGCTGACCTGCTCATATGGGTACTTAGTTTTGCTTTTCTGAACTCCTGCTAGTTTGGAGCCAGCAAATCTCCACTGCATTATACAAGGTGTGTCTCTGTAGCCAGCAAATGATGTACTTTGAGAGTGCTAGCCAACTGCAGTGGCTCTCGCAGTAAAGCTCAGTGCATACCTGTGGTCCAGCTTTTACCTTGATGGAGCTCACTGAGTGGGAATCAGCTTAGGTACGTGACTGGCACACATCTGTGGAGTTGAGCAACCCCCTGGAAAGGAAAAGTTCCTTCTTCCCCATGGACAAATGCAAATATTTTCACATCATTAGAAGGCAAAATAAAATAAAAATCTTGTTCCAGGAGTGACAGCTCAGATTGGGGCTGAGCTAATAGGTGGTAACACTTGTGAGCTTAGGACACACTACTGTTCCAGGATCCCTCTGAAAATACTGGCTGTGCCAGCTCAACACACTGTAGCTATCTACTTGTAGTTGCAGACTCCTGATCATGTGCTGTTTCATGCTACATTATTGCTCCCCGGAAACTGGCTGCTCTGAGCCCAGAACCTCCAATGAACCTTAAAATCTTAATGTACTCCACCTCTAGATGCAACACTTTCCATGGCCACTGAATTGGCTTTGTGGTCCCCAGGGGCAGGACCTTCTATAAGCTCTCCTTATCTTGGTACCAGTGATCTAAGGGCTTCTAAGCTGGCCCTTGTCCCCTGCTTTTGCTGGCTGGTCTTCCTGCTCCTAGAAAGCAAGACAGAAATGGGGTTTTGCATTCCAGACCCAGAAAGGGGAGGTAAAAGAGAAGGGAAAATACAGAGAGAGAGATGTGTCAAGAAGGCCCAGGAAGAAAATGAGCTGAACATTCTAGGGGAGTTTGTCCTTTGGGAATGAAGATCTTGCATTTTTGACAGGCCAAGGGAGACTTTGTGGAGGAAGGGAATCTTGGTGTGTGTTTAGAGCAAACAGGTGGAAGATATGGACTGCAGAAACACAGGTAAGCCTCTTGCTAGACACACAACCCCTCTCTATTTTGCAAATGGTGCAAGGGGAAACCCCAACTCTGCTCAGAATCAGTCAGAATTCAGCATGCTCTGCCTTTTGTACCTAGACTGGAAAACATACAATCGCCTCTTGCTGAGATGTGCACATGCCCAGGAAATGTGTTCCTGTAATACACAGTCTTGCTAGTGCTCTGAACTCACTGCTTACCCCAAGACAGCCCTCCATCATCCTGGGATGGAAACATCATGGATGCTTAAATTACTTGGTAGGACCATGACACTCAAACTATGCCGTGTCCAGTCTTGACTTTTCATCTAGTAGACTTTGCCTCAGACTTCAGCACCACATGGAGCAGAAACCTCCATTACTAGGTCCTAGCACCAAGACAAATGAGAAGGACTTGCTTGAACCTAGCACATAGCACAACCTAGCACTTGAGCAGAAGGACTGACCTTCAGGTTTCTCATGCTGTGGTCTCTAGACCTGGTGCTTTTGGAAGCCCTTACCTCAACAGGTCCATGTTGATCTGCTCGAGCTCTGGGTGGATTCATGCCACAGCTTCCCAGGAGTATTGAAGAGGGAGCTCTCATGGTAGAATACACCTCATGGAGAGAATGTGTGACTGCACTGCTGTGTTTAGCTGGGGGCTGGCTTTCCACCTGAATCCATTATCTTGCTCAGAACAAATTCCAGTATCTCTCATTATTTGTGCCTTGGGAGCACCTTGATTTTTAAAATCCCAGATCCCATGACAGAATACTGGGAGCCCTAGACATTAGAAACCTTCCCCCAGAAACTGCAATGAAAAGTTTGTATCTTGGGGAAGATTCTGGGTTCAGGAAACAGCATCTCAATAAGCAGATATTTAGTTGAAAATGTTTCAAGAAGCTCTGTTCCTTTACTCTCTAAGTCATATGTGCAAAAGCTATATCGTAGTGTTTCGCAGGATGTATACTCTGTTCTGCAGGGTGTCTGCTGATGTCTCTCCTGGGGATGGATCCTCTGGGAGATAAGGCCTCTGGTACAGATTCCATCTCCTGCCTAGTGTCATGGGGCTACCTGGCGCTTTGTAAGAGGAAAAGAATATGTGTCTGCCACTGAAAGCACTGAAAGGTACAACTTGTGTTATATCAAGGACATATCGAAGACAAGGAACACAGTGTACAGGCATAAGGCAGAGAGAGGGTGACCTGTCTGTTACAGATAGACCTTCTCTTTCTTGCATCCATTTCACATGGCCAGACCTGATCTAAGTGGAGGTTTCTGTGATCCTGTTATAGCTCCTGCCCTTGCTATCATGTTCTTTCTCTCCTTTTGTGCTAGTGTTGGCTAAACTAATTCAGAGAGCTGATCAAGCTGAAAATTAACCCTGCAAAAACTCCTTCATGTTCAGCCAAATTAGCTCTGTAGAAATGGCTGTTCATATGATCAGAGTCAGAGCTAGTGCAAGGAAAGGGGATGTGCTGCAGGGGCCAGGGAAGGGTGAGTCCCAGCATCTCTAAATTAAAGGAGTCTAAATAGCCAAAGAATTACATTCAGAGAGCTGAAGGGAAAGGGGAAGCAATTAGTTCACAAATCCACTGGGATCTGTTAGCTACAATCCACCTGGTTTGTGATTTGAGTCCAGCTTCTAGTGCATATAAACTGACATTGCTTCACCTGCCAAGTGACATGAGCCTGGCTTGAAGGTAAAATCTCTTTGCTGTGTGAGTGTTTTGCTTAGATAATTAATAAAGGTCAGGGCCCAGAGAGAGAAAATTTGGTATTGTTATCTACCTGGGTGAGCTGCATCAGGGTTGGAGGTACAATTTGACTGGGCTGTATTAAGAACTGTTTGTCCTGACAATGCAAGTGGGCAGATCTAGACTAGGTTATGCTGATTCTACTCCAATGAACAGGAGGGAAGGAAGCAATTTCTGTAAATTTAGTAAGAAAGTCCTTAAATCTAATTGCTGGAAGTGGTTAGGGAAGCTGACAGACTATAATCAGCATCATGACTTTTTTCCGGCTCATCAACAATGCCAGAGTTACTCGGCTGCACTCAGCACAGTTCTTGTAAACTAGCTCAGTAAAAACTGCTAATTCCAGAAAACTTACCTGCCTTCAGATTGATTCCACCTGCAAGGAGCAGTACAGTGTGGCTAAAAAACAAATGTGAAGTGGTTAAAGTTCTCTGGAGAGCAGCCAGAAACATCAGTGCAGGTAAGGTGTCCAGACTGGAAAATTGATGTTAAAACATTTTCAGAGATGTAATTATGCACCAAACAACAATAACAAATAGGAAACTCAGGGCTAAAGTTAGGTTTAAATTGCAGTGACAATTTTGAGAGGTCAGTTTTCCTAAAGACAGTACTGTGGCTTCATGTTAATTAAGAACAGCAATGTGTTCTGAAAGACAAGATGATGCTGTTGCAGAACAAAATTTGTGTCAGAGAGAGAAGTGGGCAACAAAGTCCATTATTCCTGAGGCAAAAATCTTGAAATATTGTCTCTGCATAAGACTTCACTGAATTTCATCTGTATCAGAGGCAAGGAGTATATACTGTGTCATTAACATGAACAACTAGGGGAAGTGTTCCCTCTTACCAGATGGTAACTTCCGTAAAGGATCTACTCTGTATTAATGTTAACTCATCTACTAATAAACCATTTTCATGTTAATTCTCAGAGATTTAATTTTGCACTCCGAAAATAGTTGCTGAGAGAATTACTTAAGTATTTTCAGAATATTATATGTTCTTCACATGTCACCCAGACTTAAATGGCTGCCTCAGGGGGAACTGTATTTCAGCTTCAATGACTGAATGACCAGGACACATCTGCTTTGTGATCTGAAATAATGTAAAGTGACATCACACAACATAACACGACCTAATGCAGCATAGTATGATATCTTTTTCTCCTGTGGATTTTTAATACACTTAGCAGAAGTCTGGGCACATGATGAACTTCATTACACAGTGAGTGGAACTGATCACTATGTGGAAAGCAAAGGGCTTGTTCACATCTCTGGAGAGCAAGGTCATATACTACACTGATATTGCTAAAAAGATCTTTGTTCCATGAGGCATCAAGTTTGAATTTGAGTGGATAGTGGATTTCTAATTCCCTTTGCCTCACCTAAAAATCCAAGCCTTAATACTCTTATTGCAAATTATCTGCCAAAGTCCTTTCATTTACCACTTCTGAGAAGCAGGGTGGAAAATGGCGGCTGTTCATCAGGTTAAGTCAAAAAAGGCATCTTGGACAAGTTGAGACATGAGTGGTGTATAGGAAAACAGGATAGTCAGAGTCTCGCCAGTGACTCCCTGAATCTTCAAAAATGCATTGTGATTTTGTGCATCACCCGCAGGAGCCATGAAGCAGTCAGGTCTCTTCAGTAGGTGCTCAGTGGAAATCCTTCTAGTCCCATGATGGCACTTGTAATGCTCTTCTGAGCAAAGTATTGGTGCTAAAGGAGCAGATGAACCTGAAAGCAGCCCTGGTCTTGATAAGACAAGGTCATGTGGCACGTGGCTCATGTGGCATCATTTAGAGTGCCAGTCCCCTTGCTCTAGCATGGCCACTATCCTTCATACGATCTTCATATCATTCACAACTACCAATGAAACAGAGGTTTCCACATTCCAGCTACATGAGACTCTGGACCCTTTTTTCAATGATCCTGTAAGTTCATTTGACAGTTATGCTGTCCTGTAGCTGTCAGTGATAAAATCCATGTACTATTACATTTCCCAACATTCAAATCAACTGAGGCTACATCAGTGACCATAGTCTTCCCTTTTATCACCCTGGAAAATTGCTTGTAGCAGTTTGAATCCTCCAATATGATGGTTTGGAGTCTGGGTCAAGACAAAGCAATGCTGAGGCCCAAAATCTATAGGGCCAAAGGTGCAATGCCTCCTCACATATCTCCTCTGCAGGGACTGTCTGGTACCTTGCTTGCCTTGAGGGGTGAGTGGGGAGGGGGAAGGACACAGAGCAAGGGTCCAGCTCTTTCCTGTGCTGCAGGTTGGACAGGTTGGATGTGGTGTGTATATTGGGGTGGGGGGTAGGGTGTGGGGGGGGGGGGGGAGACAAGCCATCTGGAGCAGATCAGGTTCGAGAGTTTGGTGAAATCTCTCATCAGGGCTTTAACTTCACACAGTTCAACTGAATGGCAGCTATTTGCAGCTCCAGGTAAACACTGGGAAGAGCTCCAAGTACTTGCATGGCTCAGACAGAGACTGCTGTGCAGGAAAGATTTTAGTCCCTTGGAGGCAGATTCCTATTAGATGGAATTGGAAGAGTTTCATTTTGATACTTATAACAAACACAGGCAAATGTGGTAATTTCCCTAAAAAGGAAGGAAAGACTGGATGAGCTAAGGAAGGAGCTTGTATATAAACAGCAGGCCAGGTAAGAACTCATCTTGATCCTCTGAAAACCAGAGGGGTCTTGAATGTCTTGAATGTCTTGAATTGTCTTGAATGACAGCTGGACAGCACCTTGCTCAGCAAGCATAATGCAAGTTTGAATACAAAGCAAAGCTGTATGTGGTGCAAATTAACAAGCTACCACATTGTCTTTGGCAACAGTGAAAGTGAGTAGGCTGAGTCACAAATAAGTGGTTTAAAGCTTGTACCTGGGGGATAATAGCTGGGAGAAGGCTCTTGTGATGGGGAGTGATGTGGCTTTGCCCCAGCAACTGTAGGAGGCAGGCTGGGTAATGTAGACAGGGCAGTGTCTACATTACCTTGCTAAACAGAAGAAGGAGGAAGCCCTTGGGAACTAGATGGGTGCATGGGCAGATGTGACAGAAACCTCCATCCTACTGATGGTTACATTGCAAAGTAATGGGCTGAGGTCCTTCTGTGGTCCAAGTTGTTTTAGGACCAACAGTTAGGACAGGGCAGTGAGGCAGGAGCTGGTTTAGTACAGCTAGTGTGCTTGCTTTGGTTCCTCGTCAGCCCTGTGCAAATTCAACCACAGTTCCTTTCTTTGAGATGTGTTTTGCTGGAACATGCAGCATGTGAAACTGTCTTGGCCGGGGCGGGGGGGAAGGTTCTCCATGGAGGGAAGTGTGTGTGTGTGTGTGCCTGTTTGCTTTCTTATCAGCTCTGATGAGAAACTGCAAACTGTGCAGTTCTGTGCTGATGACCCTGCAGCCTGATGCCAGGCTTAGGCCTCCTGCCAGACAGGGAAACCTGCTGTACCCAGTAGAGTCGCTGGTCAGAATCTTATGAGGTCCAGGAGTTCCTTTTGTGCTGCTAGCCCTTTGTAGCCACTGAACCTGCCCTGGAAATGTAGCTTATGAGATGGCTGTGAGGTGTATCCCAACTGGCAGGCACTGGCTGGTGGGATGAATGGAGAGAGGAGGCAAAACAGCACTGGGACACTCAGAGCATGTGCCATTACCAGGGCTCAGCCAGAGAGAGGAGGCTGGGAGGGTTTTCAGTGTGTGGAATGCATCCTCCACCTCATTTCCTTGCCCTTGCTCATCCCGGGCTATCTCCCCAAGGCAATGAGTCTGTGAAAGAAAACAGAACGTGATGTTTCTTGCAGCTATATGACTAGTTGATCAAAACAAAGACGTGGCAGAGAGTGTGCATAAAGGCCAAGCAGGTTAGATGACCCCTGCTTGCAGGATGGAAGTGACACTGAGGCTTTCTTCCATATCTTTTCTCCATCCAGTCATGAGTGCTGAGTTGTCTTTTCACAGTTATTGTCACAGAGGGAATTTCTCTCCAAACTCTTCAGGTCAGAGAAACAAATAGACTCCACCTTTAAGGGCAGATCTATTCATCTCCAGGCCAAATGGATGTTTGCTACTTAAGGACAGCCAGCATGCTATGCTCCAGGCCTGTCTGCTCTCTATCTTGCAGCACATGGCTATATACTGCTATGTACCAAACACCACCTGTGTGCTGGGACAGACATGGTCCAGGGCTGAATCACTCCCTAGATGACTCTGCTGTGACATTAAGCCAAAATGCAAAGGATCTGTCCTTAGGGAACAGCTTACAGGTTAAGCGATGGTCTGCTGTGACCATCTGACCTGGGACCTGCCATAGACTAGCTTGGGCAAGAGAGAGATAGTGGAGAAGTGGATTCCCAAGTGATGTGCTTTGGTTGTGCATCAGCTGACTTCTTCAGCAAGACAGTGAAGATGGATTTTTGAAGAGCCCAAAGGTATCAGAGAACACTCACTCCTCAGTGTCAGCAGATGACAAAAACTGACGGGAAAGGCTAGCATTTCCATGTAAACTTTCTTAAGTCAATATGCCATGTTGCAAGTGGCAGTCACACTCCCCTTCAGAGGAGCAGGGCTGTATTAGGAGACAGTTCCCAAGAGATATTTTAGGATAACATGTAAGACTCATATACATAGATCACATCCAGGTTAGTACTTCCTCAAAACAGTGAATTAGCATTACCCAGCTGAAGCCTGAAGAAGACCTAGGGATTGTCCTGTTATGTGGTGCAACTGTGGATGAGCCCAGTGCCCAGCCTGGACCATGTTGCCTTGCAAAGCTTCTGGTCCCATGTGCATCACCTTTGCCATACATTGTGATGGGATGGAAGTTGTTGCATTCCTGTCTACCTTTACACACACTGCTTAGCTGAGTGGTGAGGATTCGTCCACCAGTCTCCTTCAGCCATCTCAGAGGGTCTGGATCGCTTGTGTGGTGAGAAAGCTGATGTTAGATGGAAGACTCTGGATCCTGGCTACAGAGGGTTTTCTTGGCCCTTCTGGGTCTGACCTATGCAGCTGCTGCTGATAATGAGCAGGGATATGCAGATGACTCTGTGTGCTGGCATCAGCATGCTAGCCTGAGCAAAAGCAGAGCAGGAGGTGAATGAGTTGGGAATCAGTGGGATTTATCTTGTCTGTCTCTAAGTAGGGCAGAGTGCAGTAGGGAGCGGTCGTATTTCTGGTGTATGTACTGGGTGTATTCTTGTTCTTCCCTTACATAAATGAAGATATATTTGTCACTACAGCCCTGTTTCTGTGATATGCTGGTTTCAGAGGTGCTGAAGAGCTTTAAGCTCTAGGAGATTAACAGCTCTAGTGCTTTCTCCATTTTAATGCCATCTTAAGAGATGCTGCAGCTTTGGCGATGGCTGTGGGAATGGGGAATTGCAGGGCTGTTGTGGGGTCTTTGCAGCAGGCAGCCTGTGGAGGGATCATGCTGTGACGTGGCTGATTTATCTGCTCCTGGGACCACATTGCCAAGCTGCAAGAATGCTCCAAGAAGCATGGGCAGTTTTAGATGCATTGTTGTGCATTTGCAAGTTGTGCTCTTTTCCAGGATTGTTTTACTGCTGTTCCCGTTCAGCCAGCTGGTATTTGTGCATTAGACATGTGCATAAAACAGAAGGAGATTTCCAAGCCCTCTAAGGTCAGGGCTGGCATCATACACAGAGAAAAGACTACAGGAAGCCTCTCCAGGTGATTTTAGTGATGACAGGTCTTAGAGATGCCGAGTGGTAGGGTGTGAAGGGCACAATGAGTCTAGAGAGCACAGCGGAGTGTTGCAAGGACAGCCTTGGCACCCTGTGTAAGGCAGCTGCTATTCCCTGCCTTCAGGTTCAAAGGTTGTGTTCAGCTTGTTATTCCTTTACAACTTAGAGCAGAGAGCAGCACTCCCAGCTCCTGCACACATGTTCTATGGGCAAATCTCTCCTGTTCTTGCCTTGGCAGCTCAGCTTTGAGGGAAGATGGAGCAGCTCAGTATGTGTGACAGTTTTATCATCTGTGTTTAGGGAGGAGAAGTCAGGATGCTATTATACAGATCACACCTGATTCTGGGAACAGCTAGGTGACTTGTGCCCAGTTAGACCTGTCCCTTTGGCAAGAACTATGGGAGGATCTTCAGGAGAAAATGGGTGATCTTACAAAATATGCCTTGGGCGCTTGTTCATGGGTTATATAACTTCATAATTCAGCTGGAGGAAGTAGCTGCCTTTTGTGCAGCAGAGATAATAGAAGGCCGCTGCTCAAACAGGTGTTTGAGCTCCCAGCTCAGGCCTAGCCTTGAAGCTCTGGCTCCTCAGAAGAGTGTTGTGATTAGTGCAGAAGCAAGGATGTTCTCTGCTTACAGTGCCGTGCCATAGCTCCATGAGTCCCCCTCAAGCTTAGCGTCCCCCTGCTCCAAGGGGTGGTACAAACACATCATGGCAATTTATAACCTTCCCCCAGAGGACGAGTGGCACCTGCAGATATTGCAAATAAGGAAAAGGGAACTGGTAGCTGCAGGGAAGGGACAAGTCCATTTAGGAATGTGGTATTTCACTATATGACTTACTATTTTAGAATCTAACTCCTCATGCTGCCCCTGCAGCACTGTTCCTGTATACATCTGTGTGAAATCCTAGGCATGCAATGAAGCACACAGGGTGTAACTCTGAGAGCAATCAGATCTCCATCTGCATATTTTTGCATAAGCTCACAGATCTTTTTTGCAGCCCGTTTAGAAAGCACTTGACTGGAGCAGTGTCCCTGAAGGTCCCACCTTCCATGTGGGTCACTGGCCCCCTTAGGCTGAATTCTGCGAGAGGATCTGTTCCTCAGTTGATCTCAAGGAGTCTCTCATTTTCCTAAACAGCCTAAAGGCCAGTTTTGGGACATGTTTTTGTAAAAATCGAGTGGGAACATAGGGGAACACCTCTCTCCTCCTCTTACCCTATGAATGGGTGGCAAATTGTCAACATCACGAGCCAATCTGGAATGCAGAGAGTGGCTCTGCCATCACCAGAGTATGAGTTCATATCTTAGCAATGGAAACACAGAGCAAATTAGCAGGGTTTTGAGCTCTAAATATACAGTGGAAACCAAGGGAACCTGTAATTAAATGCTAAAGGCTGTAATTAATGGTGCCTATACGAGCATCTCAGCTTCTTATGGAATCCAGACATTTCTTGCCGCTCCCTGTTTCCACAGAGTGGGATGAGAGGGCAGCATCAGCTGCAGGCAGGAAGGCTGTGAATGGACAGTACCGATGTGCACACCCATTGAGGTCCAGCACAGAGTTACTCAGAAACGTGCAGCAAAGGCATAAACAATAAGCTGCTTGCTTATGTATTTGTTTTGATGACATTTCCAGACTTCATGCCCTCCATGTGCTAGGGCTAGATCATGGGAAGCTAGGGAATGGGTGTGTGTGTGTGCTAGGCTCTGCCTGAATGTAAGTGTCAAGAGCAGGTCAGACACCTGTTTCTGAAGAGCAGATCTGGAATATGCTCCAAGTGGTAGATCTGGGAAAGCTGTAAGGGCTCTAGACAGAGGTCTGTTGATCTGCTCTTGGGTGCTGTGTGAAGGAGACTGTCCCAGGGGAGCACACGTTAAAGAGCAGAGCACAGATAGGAGCCATGTTTTGATGCCATCAGTAGCAGCTTCTTGTTGCATCTGGGATGTTTTTCAGTTGACCTAACAAGTGCTCGGAGGGATGGAACCTCTGAGAAAATACTAAAGACTGGATGAGACGTTAGTGCAGTCACTCGGAAATCAGAATTCACCTAGGCTGTAAAACTGTATTTACAAATGTGGGTAAATAGAATAATCTCCATTTAACACCTGGAAAAACTGGAGTGTTCAAGAGGAAAGCAACCATTGAATAGCACCTTCCCCACCCTTCATAAGACCCCAGCATCCTGGATACCAGTTCTGTGCAACAATCATGGGATGTACTTAGCTCTCATAAAACACAGGGGGCTGTAACAGAAAAACAGACAGATTAAAGACAGAGGCAGAGAAACTGAGACAGAAGTCTGTCTTAAAAGAGGAAAAAGACCTCTAAATTCCTCTAAGAGGACCTGAAATTATGCTGGCTCTAACTGTTGTGTCTTATGCAATTTATGCAGGGTTGATTTTTGGAGACATGTTAACCTCTGCAAGAAACTCCATATTTCTTGTCGTGATTGTCACTGCCCACCAGCAGTGTGCTCTATTTGAACCCAACATGCTTGTACCCCTTTCCTTTTCTGTTAAAGTAGTAAGGGGGCAAGGAGGGCAGTCTCAAGGTAGTGAGTGGGACTTTTTGTCATAGAGGCTCTTTACACAAGGAATTGTTACTCCTGGAACAAGATATGATCCATCCTGAGTGGCACATAGTTTGTATTCTGCTAAGTGACTCAGCCTGTTGGGCTGCAGTTCTTTCCTGAGCATTCTCCCAAATGAAGTCATACCCATACTTTTCAGATGGCTTTCATTTGAACTCACAGATCTCCTTCCATTTCCAAAACAAGAGGACAGACTTGCTTCTTTAACAGTAACCAAAACCTCCTTGCCACACTGCCAAGGACTTCCTCAGCATCAAGACTTGAAATGGTCTGTTCCCTTGTCTGTTATCTGTGTTCTTGGCTGTGTTTTCCATAAGCTGCTGTTTCAAGGCTGCTTTATGTACAAAATTAGCTCTTGAGAACATGTGTTCAAATGCACTTTGAGCAGACCCACTGGTGTCAGTACAGCTGCTCCTGGGCTGCAAAGTTAAGCATATGTGTATGTTTGGTTAATACGTCCCTTGGTGTACAACTGGGATTTTTGTCAAGTTCCTGCTGTTCTGATTCAATGAAAGTTCTCCTGGGATTGTTCCTCTGTTTGATCAGAGCAAGGATTTTAGCTATTCTGTCTTAAGAAGGAGTTTTTCTCTTACTTAGGCAACTGAATGCTTTCCCAAACATCCATGGGATCCTGGTTTATAATCAGCCGGTTCAGCTGCTTCACCTCCTTAGTTATGAGAAACAGCTTCCCAATCTTATTTCATCCTTTTCTCCCAGTGCCTTTCCGTCTCTACTTTCCCTTTTCCATACCCTGCTTGCATCATTTAGCCAGAGCCCTCACCTTCACTTTCCAATTTGCAAACAGCAAGGTGGGAATGGTATAGAAGCATTCAGTTCCTCAGTAAACTCCACCTAGTTGAGAGACTGCAGAGCTCAGCCATGTGGGGAGGAGCAGTGGAGGCTGTGGTCCCAGAGATATTACAAGCCAGGAGGAGAAATAATAACTTTTGGGTGCACAAGAACATGGGTCATTGAGAAAACATCAAGAACAGCCTCAAAGTACCTCCATTTCCTCAGCCTTGGTCTCCAGAGGTGACCCTGAGTGCAATTACCCTCTCCAAGTGCTCTGTGAGGAGCTTTGGCAGAGCTGTGAGTGACTCACAGTTGTGTATTATAACCCACGTAATCCTACCAGGTCTGAGATGACCTTGCTGTGACATAGCATGCTGGCAGCTATGCAGTGCTCAGGCCATGAGTGGCTAGCAAGGAGCAGAAACCATCCTTTTATTCAAGGAGGGGTAAGCACACCATTGCCTTGAGCTAAACATATGGGATAGGGATTATTAACAGCCTTCTAGCACCCCTAGTACATGTTCTACAAAGCATTTCTTCCTGTTCAAGCTCCTTCTGCCTTATTTGTGGCTGCCAATACCAGGTTCTCCTTCAGCAAGTGTTGTCTGAAAACCTGAGAACATTGCAGGCCAAGTAAGGGCTGAAATTTGGATCAAGTCCTCAGATTGTTCCACATAGCAGTTATTTCTAAGCAAAATCTAAAGAATCTGTAGCCAGACAGAGATAGCCAACCAGCCAGTAGACAGAGAGACAGACAGGGAGAGGAAGAAAGGGTGATATTTTCTCAGGACTATAGTATATTATAAAAAGTATTTATCTATTCGTAGTCTTTTTCTGTTGCTAGTGTTTCTTTATTATGAGAGTAAGAAAACAAATCAAAACACAGCAACCTGGTTCCTTACTAAGCAGTCAGAAGAAAAAGCCTGACAAATTGTCAAGGGACAAATAAAATGAACCATCTGATGTTCATCCAGTGAAGAAGTCTGCATTGCACAGGACTAAGCACCTGGAGGCACTTATAGGAAAATGCTCAGGTGTTTCTAACTCCCTCTTTGTTTATGATGAGTTGGTGGTTAACGTTCCATGGCTCCATTTCTAGCATTCATTGTAGTCCCTTTTTATGGGATGAGGATGTCACAGCTTCCTCCACACTTTCTGTGAGAAGGAGATGTTTGTAGAAGCTTTTGTGATGCTTTGGCTGTAGTCAAGGGCCACAACTCTGCTAGAGTTTGAGATTTAGGCATATCTCAAAGGTTGGCCAGAAATGATAACCAGGAGTGCTTTGAGAAGGAGGATTTTACTAAGAAGACAGAGCCAGGATCCTCACAGTAGTGCCTGATAGGAGAACAAGAGACAGTGGACAAGAGACAGCGAATATAAATTCAGACAAGAGAGTTTGAGGCTTGATATAATGAAAAACTTTTTTCACTGTGAGGACATTCAAGCATTGAAACAGATTTCCCAGAGAGGCTGCCGTCTCCATCCTTGAAAATTTTCAAGATGAGATTAGATAAAGCCCTGAGCAGCCTGATCTGACATCATAGCTGACCCTGATTTGAGCATGAGATTGGACCAGAAACCTTCAGAGATCCCTTCTGACTTGTATTATTCTGTGATTTGAAGAGTCTGAAAGTGGAATGGGAACAGCTCCTCAGAGACCTATGGAATTAAGATGTGGGGTCTGCAGATCTGAAAAGACAACTCTACAGAAAGAACTTCAGAATGAGACAAGATGCAACAAGTTAGTATGGTGTACAAGGGGTGTGCATATGCTGGGGCATGTGTGTGTGTATGCCAACCACCTGCTTCCTTTAGTTGATGGTGACTGAGCAGGCCTGAAGGCTGACAGCACACACTAGTGCATGTTCCCTCTTGACCCTGTGCATGTTTTTGTCTTCAATGCTTTCTTTGTGGGATAAACCTAAACTGGAACAAATGATACCAGTGGCTTTGCAAGCCTTTTCAAGATGTCTCTTCCTTGCCCAGGTGTTCTTTAAGTTACATGTAATAGGAGCACCCCAAGACACTCAAAGTCAGTGTGTAATGGACGCCGCAACAATAAGCCAGTAGCACTCAGAGAAAGAGCTGCAAGTCAAGCCTGTGCAAATGATAAATTGCAACATTAAAAACACTCCCCTTTGCTGTGCTCAGGAATTCCAGGTGCATTTGGTGCCTGCTCTCTGCTCCCAGGAAAACACCACATGATTCATTAAATGTGAATTTGGGCCAAAATGTTCCAAGTCAGAATAACCAGGGTTTCTTTTTTCCCAGGCTGTGAAAAATGTGCTCTTTTAAGAATCAGTAAATTTGTATGCAGATTCCCAGCATATGAATAATTCATGGATCTAAGAAAGGCGAAACACTATAGTGGTTTGATTATGCAATTGTTTTAAATAAGCAAAATTAGTTGTTAATGAGACCCCTATGCATATTTAGGAAAGCTGAATAATTTATTAAGAGCCAAGAAATGATGGCTGGAGAAGGGGGGAGAAAGCCAAGCATCTCTTGTGAGATTGATCTTGTCACTCTATTTGGGGGAGAAGAGGGCACAAATTAACCTCCTTTTGAATAATACACAACTAATGCATATGCTTCATGAAACAGCCCTGCAGAGAGAACAGGTGACGTCCTCACGCTGAATGCAGAGCCAGGCACTTTTACAACAAGGCTATGAATTAAGGATAATCATTAAGAGGCATCCCAAATATTGGGCAGTTCAGAACTCTGCAGCCCAGGAACATCTAGTTCGTTCCAGTCTGTAATAAATCACAAGACTGACAAAGAAAAATATACTTTAAAAGGCCTCAAATCATAAATGCTGAATAAAAGAGGGCATCTTCCAGTTGGAGAGAGCAAAAAGCACAAAAAAGATTCCACCCTTTTGTAAAAATTTTTCTCTAAGATCTTTTCCTCACAAGAGCTAATTATTTCCAGAGAAGCTCTTCCATATAAGTAGCTTATATGCATATCCTGATCACTTTGACTTCTGTGCTCAGGTGTACTGGGGAAGACATGTTCCTATAGTGGGAGCTTCAGGTAAACTGCATCATGCTTCTCATTTTGGTGTGCAGGCAGAGCATGACTGTTGCTGCAGCTTTCCTTGGGGCAGACCTAATACTTCTGGTCTACTCCACTGTCTCTTTCTCCTTTTCCAGTTGAAGTTGCCTGCCCTTTGGAAATTCTTTCAGGGAGCAAAGCTTAACTGGGCTATCCTAATGACAAGAAGGGTGCTTCACGATTTTGGGAGGGTTATCTGAAACAGAGGTTTTGCACATGCAAACCTATGCAACTTGTGAAGGTCCCCAGTGCAGACCACTTGTCCTCATATGGGTGAGAGCAAGAGTGGTGCTCTCACCTAGTGACATCTACACATATGCTGATATGGAACATGCATGGGCCTTGAGGGTGCCTTAGCATCACTTTCATGTATAGATGAAAGAGAATAGTCTGAAAAGCAGTCAGACATTGGCAGGTCTGTGCTGAGACATGATCCTAGAAGTTGTTGGAAAGATGTGAAGCTTTGCATATCTGGTCCACAGACTAATGTGACTACTCCTGCCCTGTCCAGCCCCTTGCTCAGCAGCCTTTAAAAATCATGCCTCTGTTCTTCCTTCCCTCCCTCCTTCCTTCCTTCCTTCCTTCCTTTCTTTCTTTATTCTCTCTCTCTCTCTCTCTCTCTTTTCCTCCTGTTTTGGGGGTTATTTTTAAGTACAGAAGACATAGTGGAAGACAAGTACCATTTTATTCCAGTTTTGTGGCCATTTCTCCAGCCTTTGCTTCCTTAAGCTTGGCAATATGAGTCACAAATCTTGGCCCCAAGACTGACCCCATCATATCTGTCAATGCAGATAAGTGGCATCAGTTCCGTCTCTTCCACATTGGCTTGGCTGAAGGCCATTCAAGTGCAAGTCTTCCCATGGACTGCGTAGGGCTCCCATTTTGCTGCAAAGAACATGCCAGCTCTGTGAGGTCCCATTATGGACCATCACTGGAAGCTGAGTTTTCTTGTCCTCTACTAAGCAGTGACAGTACTAACACCTGATTGGAGGATAGATATCTGTTCAACTTGAGTGTCTCCTTTTCTTGCAACTTTCAGCTCAGCATGAGCCAGGAGCCTCTGCTTCTTCTTCTGCTTAATCTCTGGCTTATTTTTATGGGCCAGTGCCAGGAGCTGATTTTTCTGTCTAAACCCTATTGAACTGGATAATTGCAGGGTCACCTTCAAAAGTTTATAAAGAGCAGACCTAGTGCTGGCGTCTGACATAGCTGGGTCATTTCACATGATACATGAGATAGTACTTGGGCCTGATATCTTGTCCTGTTTCCTTTGTGTGGGATGATTGCCAGCAGGGAGGGATGGGTCATATGTATTACAGAGGAGAGCTTGAGTTTCTGGTCCCTGGGCTGTCATTAGATCTTATATCCAGCCAAATCCTCTGCCTTCACCACATCCAAGGCTTTTGGAGGGATTTGTCCTACCAGAGCCAGCCTAAAGCATGTTCGGAGTGTGCAGTAAGGAGATTCTGGGCCTCTTGCTCATCATGGACTTGTGCCCCCTCTCTTACTGTAAACAAGAGGCCTGGGAAAAGCAGAGAGGCTTTGGAGAAAGATTTCTAATGTCAGCTCTGAAAAATGTATCTCCACTTCAGTGTTCTCTGTAGGAGTAGCCATGGGCCAGAAAAGAATGGCCACGGCAAAACATTTCTCTGAAACAGCTCTAGTAAAAGATAAGGACAGAAATGTGGATCCATATGTTGGTGCATGCCCTGAATGGCAAGACACCAGTCCTTGTCTAGCCTGGAAGCTCAGAGGTGACTCAGGATGCAGCATGCTTGGTGGAAGTCTGTGCAGGAGGAAGGCTATGACGCTTCTCCAGTTCTAGGGCTGGAAAAGCTTGAACATCTTCAACATAAACTGAATTGTGTGCCTTGCAGCCTAAAGGATGCAGAGAACTGTCTGGCTGTCATGCATACCAGCTCCTACAGCCCCTCAGGCTGTCAGTCACACCTTTCCTTTGCCTTGTCCAGTGAGTTTCTTACTACAAAGAGTTGTGGGGTCTGAAATTCTTTGAATGGCTGGAGGGAACACCCGTGTTTCCCTTCTGTGACTGTCAACGACTGTGGCCATATCCTCAGGGAAAATCTACCCTGAGTTCCTACCCCACTAGACCTGGCTCTTCTCTAGGTGCTTATAGGGGGAAGCTTGTGCATCAGTGCTTTTGGAGCAGAAAAGTTCTAATGGAGGAAACACAGGAAGAAAGGTTCTCTGAAACTACCATGAATGCTCCCTCCTTGAGTACCTGTTCACTGCAGCACGGTCTTACCACCTCAGCTGCCTGAGCTGCATGCAGCTAGGTGTCTGTATTCCATTGTGCCAAAGCCTGGGAGAGGAGTGAGGTCCTACATGAGGATTTTCTCTAAGCATAACCTATTGTGGTACCTCTTGGAACCCAATTGTGTCGTGGCTTTGCACAGCTCTGCATGTTGTTTATGGCAAGGCGCACCAGGCAAGAGAAATGGGCCCAGAAGCTGGCAGGAAGCCAGATAAAGTGTCCTACCAAGATGTAACCCGTCAAGAAGCTGCAGGGAACACAGAGACCATAGGAAACATAGCTTCTTTGTATTGACATGGGGTCCATATGGCTGCACCACAGATCTGTGCTGGTGGCTGAGTTAACAGCCGGGTTGATCTTTATCCATGTAGTAGTCTAGTCACTCTCTCAGCATATTGTACCTACAGATGACATGCAGAAGGGACCAGTTTGTTTGACACCGGGGATTTGTCTTGTTCTGTTGTTTGGAACAAAGGTGCCGGAAGACATTCACAACTCCCATAAAGCTTTCATGAAAAAACAGGAATAACTCATGGATATGTTGAGCACCCTGAAAAATCAATGAGGTGCTCAAGGACAAGACCCTGGTAGATATGCTATGTGAAAGCTTCCTGGGTGCAGTATGTGATGGGCAACCAGTGTAGCTGCTCTGCATTTAGGAAGAGAGAAATCCCCCCAAATCATTTGCATGTGTCAGCCGGAGTGGAAATAAATGAACAAGTTCCAAGAACAGGTAGTGGCTCAGGTCGTACAGCAGCTACTCCTCTATGGATATGGCAGAGTGCTGTACCTTGCCCTGGGAGTGGGATCAGGGAGATCTCAAGGGCTGCTGGCTCCTGTGGGAGTCTGTTTTGTGACCTTTGAACACATCAGGGAGTCTCTGTCTTTTGCATAGGTGCATGTGGCATTGCTGCTCTGAGCAGCTGGTTGCCACCTAGACAGGAGCTGCTTTGATGGGGCAGAGGGGGAAGGATGACTCCTCTATTTGTTGAAAGCTTTGTCATATACTATCCCTTGTCTCTGGAGCTGGCCAGTGCTGCCCTGGGCCAGTGCTGACACAGCACTGAAAAGGTCAAGGAGGTGGCCATGGCAACGAGGGGGCAGGAATTTTCCAGCTCTTCTGCTTGGTGCTCCCCACGGTAGGTGAACTGCTCTGCACTGCTCACCCAAACTGCATGGGCTGGAAGCACTAGCATTACAGCTGGCTGGGGGACTGCTTGGCAGGGCTGGTGCCTGTTTATGTCAGTGGTAGGTTACAGGTGCCTTTGCCCCTAGAGAGGCTTATGGAATGGAGGGCAGTCGGTTTGCACTTGAGATACTGTAAGAACTGTGTTTTCTCAGGGAGGTGACATTGGACCGAGAGCTAAATTGATTTTCATAAATATTTGAGCAAGGCTGAATTATTTATGACCCTCCTGTGACACAGTAGAAGGAACCAAAGGAATTGGCTGTGAATTTTCCAGATGATTTAGTTTAAAAATGCTGCTTGTTATTATTTATATGGGTCAGATCCCCCCTCACTCCTTGCCAGGCCTTGCACATGAATTACATAAACAGAGTCAATATACAAATCTCCCCCTTTATCTATTTTAATCTGTCAGTCAGTAAGTGAACAATGAGCCTTGCTGTTTGATTCCCCAGGAGAACTGCAACTGGAAACCTTTATCATTCAAATAAATGCAGAGAAGGAAGGAAGGAAAGAGAAGGAAGGAAGGAGAGAAAGAGAAAGAGAGAAGGAAAACCCTTTGTTTGCACTCAGGATGAGCACTGCACAATGAGAAGGACGAATGTATATGGATCTGAGATATAGCCAGACTCCTGCACATCCAAGTTTTATGTGCACATATTCAAAACCAAAGAAACCACATCTTAACTGATGCTCTGTATTGATACTGGCAAAGGAAAAGATGGTACTGATGGACAATTTGTGTAAGAGAACATCAAGAACTGGCAGGAGAAAGAGGATAACCCTCCAACTGCAGAAAGCCACTTCCCACCTATAGGAAGATAGGGATGAGTGAAATGGGACTCATTAGCCAATATCACATAATCTTACACAGACTGATTGGAAGAGGTCCCTGGAGGTTTTGAATCTGATCTACTGCTTGAAATGGGACTACCATCAGCCTTTGAGGGGGCAGGTATGGAATGAATCAGTTATTGCCAGAATGCCACAAAAATTAATCAGAAGTCCCAGTGGTCAGTGTTGTGTGGAGACTGGGAGCATATGTCCCCAGCAGGTTCAGCTCTCTGGGATCTGAGAGACAGGAAAACAGAGAGCTTTGGAAACCCACAACAAAGTACAAATACAGAATACTGGCACTTTTTGCAGCTTCTGAACCATTTTGGAAGATGTCAGCTGCTGAGTATGCATAAATGCATAATAAATGCATAAATGCATAAACACCTGAATGTAGGGTGGAAAGAGGATGGGGCCACACTCTTTTCAGTGGTGCCTAGTGACAGGATGAGGGACAATGGGCACAAACTGAAATACAGGAAGTTCTGTCTGAAAAACTTTTTTACTGTGGCAGCTATTGAACACTGGAACAGGTTGCCCAGAGATGTTGTGGAGTCTCCATCCTTGGAGATAGTCAAAAGCTGTCTGGATAGGGTCCAGCGCAATTTGCTCTAGGTGATCCTACTTGACTAGGGGTGCTAGATGGACAAGATGATCTCCAGTGATCCTTTCCAACCTCAACTGTTCTGTGATTCTGTGATTCTGGGGGTAGAGTGAAGAGCCAATGAAATGCTGGAAGCTATTCCAGGTCTGACTAATCTGAAGAGGATATTGGAGCTGGGCATAAATGAAGATCTACATGATTTCAAACATAGGATGGATAATATCTAGTTGTTCAATGAGTGAGTAGTGAAAGCTGAGAGAAGATGTCTCTCTGGTTCTGTCTACAGGGACATGAAACTGAAGTGTATTAATTAAGTGGCTTTGAATCTCTAATTGACAATTAAAGTGGACATAATTTAAGTAAGATTAGTTAGTCATTTTCTGTTCACTCAAGCTGATGAGAAGCACTTGGAGGGTCATTTTAAATGGTTTCCTCTCATCACAGGAAAAAGTATATTATCTTGAGTGGGAGGGATATGAGAGAGACACGTAAGGCTTTGGCTTTCCCAAAGCAATGGCAAATGAAGTCCCCGCTATAAAAATAACTGTACCCAAAGCTAGATCCCCATAACTGCCTTAGATAGGAATCTATGGATGGGACTGTTTTTCTTCTACTGGCCAAGGAGGAGCAAAAGTGACTGGTTTAGGCTAGATATCAAACTTTTAGAGGGATTAGTTAGAATTGTAGAAAAAAATAGATTGGGAGGGACCTCTGAAGATCTCTTCTCTAACCTCCTGCCGCATGCAGGACTGGCTTAAAAACTGGAGCAAGTTTCTCAGGGCCATGTCCACCCAAGTTCTGAAATTCTACAAAGAAGATTCCATCCCATCCTTAGGTGGCAGTCAAAGGTTAAACTGTTCTTGGAGTACCTGCCAGAAGACATGTCCTAAGTTTAGTCTCCAAAAATGAGGGAGATCTATTCCTTCTTCATCCTCAGAGAGAAGCCACACACTGCTCTTTCCAGCTGACTCCCAGTATGGGTTCCAAAGACACATCTGCACAGAGCAGAACGTCAGACAGGCATCGCACCAATCCAGCAGATCCACAGTACAGGGTTGTGCTGGGCAGAACTGAGAGCCAGGCTTCAGGAGCAACTGACCCTTATACTGAGCCACAACAGCTTCTGACTGCATACAGCAGAACAGTGCTGTGATCTGATCCTGCAACTCTGCTGCTTCCAGACCCTAGTAGGCTTGTGTATGGCTGACCTGGTGCCTATCCCACTTCCACTTGTCTTGGTCTGCATTAGTGCTGGTGCCTCCACTGCCTTGTCTGTGGTCACAGAAACAGCTCAGGTCTCAACTCTTCAGACCCCTGTACTTACAGCTCTGAAGGTAGGGTGAGCAGATATAGATATCTGGAAAGTAAGTATCTGGAAACAACAGGAGAGTGAGGTGCATAATGAAATCTGAACCAGACATGGACTGTTTTCCAAAACGAGGATGTTTCAGGGGTGAGGGATTTTTCAGTGATTGCTGCTGGAACTGCAGCCTTAGAAAGAGTGAGCAGGAGGGGCAGGCAGGATCTCAGGGCTAGTGATTTGATTATCTCACACTATTTTGTGCTTTCACAACAAACAGCCCAATCTAGCAATGTTTCCCTCCTGCAAGATGTGAAACATGCAGAAAGAACATGAGATCAATAGGCTTTTAATGGCCAGAAGGTGAATCCATCAGCTCCTGGTTAGTGGGAATAAGCTCCAATTACATGTTTTGTGGAGGCAACTCCGATTCCCAAATAGGCAAACAGCCCCAGGTTTACTGTAGGGTATTCTGGCCTCTGCAGGCACAGAACAAAAAAAGCAGTTTTGTACCCAGAGTTTTGTTCCAGACAGTTTCATCTTTCCCTCCATGATACCTTTCCCAGGTCATGCCAGCCCTGCCTGACCCTTTGATCCCACAATGTGCAGCATGTTTGCATTCAGGCAAAACAGTCTGTCCATTTCTTTAGCCTCTTGGTCTTGATACGCTGAAGTTTGAGGGAAAGCCAGGGGAATAGCACAGAGGCTGATGCATTCTGGTGAAGTGGCACCCTGTTCAGCTCTTGGTTGAGGATGTCTCTGGCTGAGTTTTTAGGGGGACCACTTCTCAGACAGACACGGAATACTTCAGCCATGGTCATGCTCTCTCTGGTCTCAGAGAATTTGATGTTGTCTCATTGCAGAGCTGGGAATGTGCCTGGCACAGGGAGCTGTTGTTCTTCAGTGAGGCAGCCATGTGAGAACTTCAGGCAAGGTCCTAAGGACCTGACACTGCCTGGGGGGCTGGACTGGGAGAAAGGAAGGAGTTTACTGTAAAACTGCTGCACTTGACGCTGGAGGAGAAAGCAGCTACTCTCTGGGTAGGTAAAAGGGTATTGTATCAAACCTATTGGAGTCTCCGGGGCATGAGAAAGAATGAGACACACAGTGAGGGCTTTGCTGTGATCTCAGAGCTTCAGATTAATTCCTGACTCAATTTCGAATGGATGTCATGGGGACAAAGAGTGAGATCCCATGACCATGGCTTTGCTTTTTGAGACAAAAGCATTGCTGCAGAGAGATGCAACTGTACACTTGAGGGTTGAGTCTTGCCTTGTGGAAGTTTCGAGTAGAGATGGACTGGACAGCATCAGCTCAGTGTTGGGACACCGGGCCAGGTGCTTGGATGTTGCTTCCAAGCTCTCATTTCCCTCTCTTATTCTTGTTCTGTCTGGGTGTTACCTGTGGGAATGGACCATCTGTGTGTGCTGTGTAAGCAAATAGAGAAGGGCTGTTTTCACTTTGTGTCCTTGAATGGCCAAGTCTTACCTAGCTAATCATTAGCCAGGTTAAATGCAGCAAGACCAGGCTGTTTCAGTGTTTCTCCCTACCTGCAGCCGGATGGTGGCTTCCTACAGAGCTTGGCTGGAGGCAGCACCTTTGCTGCTCTACAGCTCTTCATCCTACATACAGTAATGCTTGTCTCCAGCCCCTCAAAAAAAAAAAAAAAAAAAAAAAAAAAAAAAAGAAGAAGAAGAAGAAGAAGCAGCAGCAATTTTACGCTCTTGTTTTACAACATACTCAGAGATTTTTCCTCTTCCATTGTAATAAATCTCATAAATCCTTCAGGGTCTCTCAAGGGTCTTATGTACCCTGTGACAATTTTTATTACGTCTCAAAGCCCTTCATATTACTGCAGCTCCATTTTCCATCCCACAAACATCCCTGAGCCTTGGTCCCCATTGCATGGCACATGCAAAGTGGATGTGTCAGAGGTGAAAGGTCTAGGACAGCATGTTCATCACTTAGATAGGTCTGAAAGTGGCACAAGACATACAGTTGGGCAGAGGCGCCAGTTGAACCCCATGCCGTGCTGGGGGGACCCTCTTGAAAAAGCCCTGGAGCTAGGGCCAAAGTCATAGCTGGGGCAGGCACCATACGGAGTAAGGCATGATTAGAAATCACTAAAAGTCTCAAATGAGATCACCATGGAATCAAAGTGAAAGATCAGATGGACTACATCTGCAGTCAAAAAGGATAGGCACAGGAGTCAGATAGGCTAAACACAAATCTGGACAGAGTACTTGTAGGGTCTGGATGGTAACTGTGGGGTTTGCAAAGGGTAGCTGTACAAGTGAGCTGAGACAGTAGGGGAGCTTGGACTGGATAGCTGCAGGCATGCAACAAACCAGTGACCAGGAACTGGGGGAGGTAGTGCTGGGGGTCTACTTGGCAAATCTGTGACCCTGCGTTATACATTTGTATGGTAAGCTGCGTGCTGGAGGATGGTAGGACTGGAAAACAGAAGAGAATCACAGAAAAGGAGGCATCTTCTGGCCTGTTCTGCTGTCTGTTGACAGTAGGCTTGGTGCTCCAGAGAAGGCTGATGTGAGCACAGCACTGCAGCACTGGGTCCAAAGTCCTGGCTTATGTGAGGGTGCTGCTGCCCTGCCTCACCTCTGCCCACATCAATATCTTTGTGCCTAGCCTATCAGGACTTCTCAGCAGATCATCTGAGCAGAGCCTATTCCCTGCTGTATGGTGACCCAGCCATGTGGCCGCAGAGCTCAGCCCTGGTTAATATGCCAGGGGCCCATGTCAGAGCTGGCTCCAGTATCTACACTGCTCTGCAAAGCTGCACACATCCTGGATACAGAGTTACAAGACTGCACCCTCCAACCCCAGCTAAATTCTTATCTCTTGAAATCATGACTGCTGGGAACCTTGGGGGAACAGGAGTATGTCAGACCCTTTCTCTTCCATCTGCTGCACCTTCCTGGTCATAGAGGGCAGGGGACTTCCCTACCTGCTTCACTGAATCTGAGTCAGGGCATACGTCTTTCTGGGAAGTGGTTTCATCATCTACAGATGTCCGTGCTCCAGGAAACATGAATTATGGCTTCTCTCTTTGTGGCGCAGTGCTTGTACGTCCCAGCCCAGGATCAGTTACTTGAGGTGATCAGGGAAACTTAAAACAGGCTCTAGGCTGGAAGCAGCCATGGTAGCATGCCTGGCTAAGAGCTCTTTCTTTTACAGCAACTCTTTCTGTCTTTGATCTTCCAGTCCAGAAGGGTCCCTGGGTCAGAGAGACTCTCCCTAGAGGCAATTAAGCAGTTGCGCCGAATGGGGGAAGCAGGCTGCCTGCTGTTCATCTCTTTTGTTTTCCAGTAGCTGCTTTTGAGAGGGAAACAGGCGGATCAGAGGGGATTTCAGCCTGGTGAAAACTCAGGCTGCACAGCCAGCCATGTTCTAACATCCAACACTGCCACCTCCACCACCACTGTGGATATGTTTTCCTGTGGGAAGAGCAGCAAGATTCTTCCTTTTTTATGCCTCAAAAACTTGTGATCCTTTGATATAAGAGAAAATGCTGGAGAATTGGTGCTCCCTTCCTTGCCCACTGTGACAGGGACTGTGGGCTGCCATGTGCCCTTGGCTCAGACTTGCAATGGACGTCTGTCAGTGTCACATGAGCTATCAGGAGACAGATGGCATTTTATTGCCTGGCTGGAAGTCTCCTTTTTCTTTTCTTTCCTCCCTCCCTCCCTTTCTCCTTTTTTGGTTGTATTATTTTGTGCCTAAAAGAAAGTGAGAGAAAGACTGAGAGCGAGGAAAAAGGATGCTTGCCTTTTGTACTGTTATCTGATGCTAGCAGAGCTGATCTCCATGTGGTTTGGGCTTTTGCACTCTCCTTTATTAGCTGCCTCCTTTATGAGCACAGCAGCCCTTGCACGGATCAGCTACAACTGGGGCTGTGTGCTGGATTGCAGCTGGGCTGAGTGCCAGTGCTTGGGCAGGGGGTGGACTTTCTCTTGGGAAGACAAGAAGGGGTGATTGTACGAATTGCTTAGGGCAGGAGGGGTGCCAAGCTTGCCCAGGCTAACATATACTCTATGGCCACATCTCTGTGGGCTCTGAATTCTCCAGGGAAGACAGATTCAATAAATGGGATGATAATCCACTGCAAAGTGACAGGAAGGATAGAACAGCTGACATGTGCACAGAACTTGCAGAGCCACTGTCCTCTGACCAGCAGAGCTGGCAAGGACAGATAGCAAAATTCCTGCAGTGCTTCCTGCACACTGGGATGGCTGTGTTTTATTAACCCTTTAGAAACTGTAGAGTTGAAGTCTGTCCTGTCCTTTCACCACAGCTTAGATGCAGTCTGTGGACGTTAGGTCCTGGCTCTGCAGTTAGACCTGTGAGGGGAACATTGCAAAGACAAAGACACAAGCTAGGCTACAGGGTGAGAACATCTTCAGGCAAGATCCCAGCTTTTGATGGGCAGTGCCTATATAACAGCTTGGTGGGAACACTGGAAGCCCTTTCCCCTGGTATTGGAGAGTCAACAGCTGGAGGCTGCATCTTAAATGTGGAGCTGAGACATTTTCTGAGACAAGAAGCATTGCAGTGCTGGCTGAGTTGCCCTTACTGCCAGCTATAACAAAGGCCAAAGCTCTCTTGGATGTCAGCAGTGGATCTGGTCCCCTGAAACAAAGATGGGCTCTAGTGTGCTATGGTCTTCGGGAGCTCCCAACACTGAATACTGCAAATTAAATTTCAATAAAGTACATAAATTCAATACATCAATAAATTTATATTATTGTGTTTTCTTTTGAAATAAATTTCCATTTTATTTCTAAACTTTTTGATAATGCTGAAAATAAGCATATATTTTCAGTTTGAATTTGGTATTTCCTGGTTTTCTCTTAGGATCTTATTTAACAGAGGGTTGTTTTAAGCATTTTTGTTTCCTGAGGATCTGAAACTACGGGTTTTCTCCTCCAAACTCCAAGTTACCTAAGAAATCAAATATCTACATAGATGTATTCAGATGCCAGTATTCCACACAGACCTGTGTAGAAGACTTGGAAACACTGCAGATGTTTTTATTTGAAGCTTTCATTCATGTTATTCACTTGTAGATGTTAGTGGCTTCAGCGCCCAAGACAGATTGTGTGATGCCCTCAACAGAATAGCAGAGGTCAGAACAACATGACTGCACTTAAAGGTTCACTGAGGTAAGGGACAGCTATGCATGGAGTATGGGGAGGACGTTTGGAGAAATGACAGTTTGCAGGTGCTTGTGCAGGATCTTAGTCCTACTTGCATCAGGTGGAGAGAGTGTTGTGTTCCTGTCATGCAGTTTCTGGTATGGCTGCCTGACTTGGTCTGTGAGTCTGTTGAATTGCTGTCATGTAGCCTCTGCCCTCTGATTGGTAAATATGGGCTGTGTCTTGTCACAACAGCTCTTGGGGCTCTGTGGTACCCATCTTTCCCATCATGAGGAGATGCAGCCCCCGCAGGAGTGGTTTTCCTTAGGTGTTTGGAGGTTTTCAGTCCAAACCTGTTACACACACAAAAAAAAGTCTGTGGATATTATTCCTGTATCTGCCAGAAAATATGAGACACTGGGATCAAATCCAGCTCCTTTCCATGGCCATTATTAAAGCTATCAGTGTCCAGGACATGGGACCACAGGTCAAAGGAACATAACTTAGGGACCTCTTTTCTGATGTGGGGAAATGTCACTGTTGTCCTGGCAAGTTCCCTCTGCCTGGGTGGAAGGGATGTTGACTCATTCATTCATTCATTCAGAGCTGCTGCTGATTACATCAGATTTACAAAATATTTATGGGTTTGCCTGATGATATGCCTGCACAGCAAATGCAGTACTTGCTGTAAACTTGTGGTTTTTTTGTTCTGAGACCTCTGAATTCAGATATCCATGCACTATTATTAATATAACTCCAGATACAACCATTATCACTCAGAATTTATCGGATAGTGTAACCTCAGTAAATGTGTGATGGGAGTGGGCTGGTGCTTTATTGGACAACAGTACATTAACTGCCTTATTAAATATAAATTATATGTATATTTGCATTTCCAGTTCAAGGCTTTTACTGAGTATCTGATTGCAGGCACTAAAACTTACTCTCTGAGAGTCAATACAACCCTGCAGCTGAGAAGTAATACAGAACCTTGTTCTGCCGGTCTTTCAGCCCAGAAATCCATGGCATGAATTTTTCCTGGCTTAGTACAAACAGCTGTGTGTGTGTGTGCACGCGCGTGAACGCAAGTGTGTTTATCTGCATACATGGAGTACAGAGTTCTACGCACATCCATGTGTTGAGTACATAATTATAAGCATATATAACCATACACTGCAAAGAGAAGTGTCTGAAATGGACTATTTTTAAGAGTCTATTTTTAAGAGTATAACACCTTCCAGTGAACAAAATTCCTGTCCTCCTTCCTCTGGGACAAAAGTTTCTGTAGGTGTCATACAGAGACAGAAAGCTTGGGGTGGCCTCCTAGGGATGCTGTGGGAGGTAGGGTTGTAGAGCAGTCCAGGATACCTTAGTGGTGAACAGAGGGACATGGATCAGTGCAGAGTCAGAGCTACAGTCATAGCTCAGGGGCTAAACCACATGCTATGAGCAATATGTGGGTGCTGAGCCCTACTGAAAATCCCATTGAGTTTAATATTTCCTTCCCTTAGTCAATGCAAAATGAAACTCTGATGATCTTCTACATAGCTCTGAGTGTAACAGGAGAAATTCTACTTGGCTGGTCCGTTCTGTCCTAACCATCCTGACTGGAAACTCCAGGAAGAAGTGTCTGCTGTGCAGGGCCTAGATGACTAAACTATGTGACACACAGTGAGAACTGGAAGGGAAAGTGCCACTCAGTGTCTGGGCTGCCAGCCTTTGTAGCACTGTTTCTACCCTGGGAATTTCTCCTAACTCTTAACAAAGGAAAGCCCCAAAGGAGCTGGGGTTCTCTGGGGTTTTAGTAATGCTTTTTGTTCAGGTGAGGTTGTGGCGAAAAACATTTTTGGTGAAGCAAGAGCCTCACCAGCTCATTCCAGTTGCCTGCTCTCCTGGTGTTTTCTTCTCTTATTTTTGGGGCAGGAATGTGCTGGGTCCTGCTGTGAAATCAGTCTTAATCTGACAACGTCCCTGCTGGGAAGAAACACTCCTCCCCAGCTTTGCAGAGGTCTGTGCACAGGGCCCCAATCCCTACATAGCCTAGGCTTCAGCTGCACCTCCAGTACTTGGACCTGTCCCCTGGGTTGTTTCTGAGAGCGGCTGGGGGCAGAGACAGGTGGGAGAAGGCGCCTTCCTCACAGTGCATGAACATTTTCCTGCAGCCTGCTTTGCCAACGGCTTCTGCAAATGGCTGTGCCTGAGCAGAGTCTGGACCAAGAAGCATGCAGTTATTAAAGCTGGCACTTGCATACTGCAGTGATAGAAGCCAGGGGAATGTCCTAAGGCATCTCTGACGGACTCTGATTGCATGGATACCCCATGCAATAATGCTTTTCTTGCACTCCCACCCACCACAAGTTTCTTCAGGCTGGGCACAAAGCTAATGGGTGTAAACTAGCCTCAGCCTCCTCTTATTCCTCTTCCCTTCCATCATGCACCCTTGATACTCCAGGTCTGGATGGGAGAGGGAGCTCCGAGCAGCGGGACCTCATTTTCCACTCCCCCACCCCACCTCATTTGCTATGGGCAATGCAGGGACATGCAATGTGCTGATTTCCTTCTCTCACAGCAAAGAAGCTGTATCTTTCTCAATAGTCCAGGCAAGGAGCCTCAGGATGAGCAGCTGCCAGCTCAAGATCAACGTTATTTGCTCAAAGCTCTTCACCTTCACCCATCTTGAGCACCCTTAGTCACTGGGGCTAGATCTGTCCTGCCTGTTGTACTCTGGCAGCCACATTTCCCAACTCTCTTTCTAAGCCCCTGGGCTCATGTAGTATCTTATTTGTAGATGCTTTGTATCTAACATCTTGCTGATGCAGGCTGCTTCCTCCTGTCCACACAGCTACTTGCCCATGATTTCTGTCATGTGTCCTGATTACTACAGATGCCTTTTCTCTTTACCTGACCAGCATCACATTACCTTGCTTGTAAGCATCCAGATCTGCTTCAAGAGTTGTGCCCTGTCCTACTGCCTTCTTGTGTCACCCTTCTTCCACATCCCTCCACTATACCTCTATCCAAGCTCTGCCAGTTACAAGGTATTTGCTTTCACTTTCAGTGCCTTTGATGCATCACCTCCCTTAGACTTACCTGCCAGAGAGTCCACTCCTACTTCCAGTCTTTCATTAATTGGCTTCCTTCATCCACCTCTTTGCTTTCAGCTTCCTACTGCACTGTTCTGCATGCTGGAAAGTAAATACCAGCAAAGCAGTCCTGCTGCCTCTGCCAAACCCTCCTTCCATGCCCTGCTGCCAATGAAAACCTTGAGCTTACCACCTATCAGTACACCAGCAATGTCTTGTGGTTTGCTTGGGCTCATCATCTGTACAGATACATTCATGCTTCATTATGGAGCCAGAACATGAGCTCTCCAGAGCACCCATGATGACTGCATAGCTCCTAAAAGATCATAGCTCTGTCTTACTGCTCAGACTTCTTGGCATCTCCATCAGTGTGAAGCACTGTGCCCTATCTCCAAGGCAGTCTGCCACATGGTGTTTCAGAGGCAGGCAGAAGATCCCAGGCAGCAAAGGTGAGCTGGTCCTCTTGAATGATGGTGCGAGCGAGTTGGCTGGTGCTTTTTCTCTTGACATTTACTCCTTTACCTCTGGAATCTCTTGTTGCAGGAGATTTTCAAAGATTTCCAAAGGTTTGGCTAGATGAAGCCACAGGTGACATCCTCTAGTGTTGAAAATATTCCCTATTCAAGTGGGAAGCTGAGCTAGAGAGCTCCAGAGGTTCCTCCCAACACTTCTGAGACTCTGTTACCTTTACTATGGCACACAGCCTATCCTTTCTCTGCTCCCGTAACACGATTATTAACACAGAACGATTATTCCCTGATTTTGAGATCAACCATCTGCTGTGTGAAAAAATGACTTATGCACTCCCCTTGGTCCCTACATGACTGTTCTGCAGTACTAACTCAGATACCTCTGTCAGAAATCTACCTGGAAGCACTTTTCTGTTATCACCCAATCTTTTAATCTCCTCAAGAAGCACCATATTAGTTTGACAAAATCCATTTCTATAAAACCTTGTAAGTGGTCTTAATTATATTGTTCTATTTTACTTCCTTGCTGAGTGGTGTATCAATTATTCTTTCACCTGAGATCAAAGTCAAGCTGATGAGCCTACAAGGGCATTTGAGTCATTACCCTTCCTCTTTCTAAAAATTTTGCCCCGCATTAGTTTAAGCTGTTCTTTGGAAATTCCGCAGGGCCTCAGGAATTACTGACAATTCACAGCAACAGGCTGCAGAGCTACTTGTCAGACTCCTTACAATTTAAACAGAAAATGAAGTAAAATGAAAATATTTGATGTCTGTGACTCTGGAGGAGACACGCTTAGATAACAAGGAAGACACCATCTTTCCCACCTGTCAGCCTGGGATTTTAGAGCCACCCTGTGCTATTTGCTTCTTGTGTAGCATCATTAGCTGTAAAGATGTCGCAGGTCAAATCAGCCATTCATTTGCTGTTTTATAAGATCCTTGCCTTCATATCATGCCCTAAGTGACCTGAATCCAGCTCACTTGTCTTTAGCTGAATGTACAGATCTAATTGCACCAGAATGGCAAAAGTGATGTTGCTGATACACAAGAAGTCTAGCACATTCCCTCCTAGACGTGTGAGCTCTGCAGAGCCAACAGGAGAACAAAGTCACAGCTTTTGTGACTGAGAACAGCAGAAACCTGAATATAGGAGGAGTGCAGGTCCGCAGGGTAAGAATGGGCCAGGTTTACCCCCTCTCTGCCTTGGAATTTAACATCATGTGGTTTGGTGTTCATGACTAAGCAGATGCCAGCATCCAAACCATATGAGTAAGTGTAGCTTCAATTATAACCCTGATTATAAACTGTTAGATCACTGTCCTGTGGAGCTAAAGTTTTCTTTTCTTGGCCTCAGTCTGGATATGACTTTTTTTATTTAATGGGAAATTGGAAGAAAGTCTCATTGGCCATGATTGAGTTAAAAAGGACATGTGTGAGTAAAGACAGGGTGAACAGTGGGTAATAAGAGAGGTAGATTGGAAGTGGTGGGCACATAGAGAATGACATTCCTGGATGCCAACATTTAGTAGGGCTAGGTCTTCCACTATTCCATTGCAAGGGAATTAGCTGAAAAATGTAGGGAACTGGCTTTGCTTGTAAAGGTCATGACCTTTGCAAGGAATGAGATGGATGGAGCACAGCTCACCTCAGTGCCCAGGCTGGGTAGCTGTGCGAGGAGTTAGAGAGGTACCAGCATGAGTCAGGAGGTGAATAACTCTCCAGTGGCCTTTGCAAAGTAGCTATCCACTGTAAAGTTGCCTTGTGCATCTCCATTTTGGAAAGTTATAGAGAGGGTTAGCTCTGATTAGGGGGGCTTTTGTAGGCTGAGCACTGTAGGAGTCATATCCTTGCCAAACACACTCCATGCTCAGACTGTAACCATCCTCTCCAGGTCAGGGCAGCTCTGGGATCATATCCAGGTAACTCATGCTGGTTTGGCTTCTGAGCTGGGTGAATGCAGAGCTGTGTACAGAGCCTGATGGAGCTGTTAGAAAAGTCGAGGGCATCAGTAACAGTGGGAATATGAGCTGTACTGGCAGTGGTGGTTTATGGACCCAAGCTCTGCCTGGAGTTTGCTTCCAGAGCTTGGGTCTGGAAGCATGACATGACACAAATGTTTACCGCCTGTTATTGTCACTGGCAATTATCACAATTGCTTGTTGTAAAGCCCACATTCCAGGGCAGAGATGCTGTGCTGACCCAAACGTCAGCTGCACTTTGCTAGGGTTTGCAAGCCTGGTGGGGGGCCCTGGTTTCTGGCTGAGTGTGGGCATGAACATCAGAAAGCAGTATGTTTGGAGGGAGAAGTTAGTCTGTGATCAGCAAGGTTGTTTTAGTACTTCAGCTGGCCTGGTACTGGCAGGAACCACAGTCCCAGGCTGCCCCAGCATCATGCCATGTGCATAGTCCACTCTATTAACCCCACTCCAGAATCAGTAAGAAAGTGCCTTTCCTATACCCACAGCTGCCTTGTTCTTCCTTTTCTGAGTCCTTGTTCGCTTCTACTATCCTGCCAGCAGGGCAGGCTGATGGTACAAAGTCTACTGGAATAAATAGTGATGGAGGATTGTAGAAAGGGAAAGTTCATTCTGCTAAGCCAGATAGTAGTGCTGGAGGAAGCATGGTGGGAAGGTGGTGCAAATGGAGTCCCGGTGGGCTCTGCTCTCCTTGTGTAACTGTGACCTGGCTAAACCGGGGTGCTGACCCTTCTCCCCTTGGCCATGTAACCATGTTCACAGTACAGGGAAGCATAGGAAACACATAGTCTTTTCCCCAACACAGGGGGGCAAATCCAGTGCTTATCTCATGATTGTCCCTGTAGTTACTGTCTTTCACTGATAACTGACTTTCAGTTTAATGGTGAATTATTAGAACAGAGTGAGAACATTAGTAGAAAGGATATACATGTGTCCTTGGCCTGATTTTCCTGAGGGAGACTAATATGCTAAAGGAAGGCCATGTGCTACAGCTGCCCATATTTCTGTATATGAGAAGCAGCTGGAAATTCTGCCCTGGGCTTTCTGCATGGATCTTGACCTTCTTGTCAAGCTTGCCGCGTGCTCTGTCTTGTAGTGACATTGGGAAAGCTGAACTGTGCTAGACTACCCCTTTTGCCAGCCCTGCCAGCTCCAGCTATTTCACAGTAACCTCATGGAGAGGTTGGTAGGAGTGACTGGGGTTTATGACAGCAGAGGACAAGAGATGAAGGTATCACCTGCCAGGATCCAATGCTGTTATTGCTCTCTATCATCAGGGCACAGTTTATGATGTAGAGTTGAGCTTGCAAAATGATATTTGTGTGGGACACCTGGGCAGCCCCGAGTCAGCTCTTTCATGCACATATATTTGCATCATGTTCCTGCTTCTGAGGCTTCCAATTTATGAAGGATTGGCTGTGAAGATCCAACTTGTGAAGGATACATCAAGTTATAGCACTTGCTTTGTCATACAGAACCACTGCTGAGGAAAGCTAGAAAGTCCCTCTGTCAGGTGGGTGATATGGGGGAGCTATTGCTTTGGCACAGCAGTCTCAGACATTAGTTGAGAGATGGCTTTGGATGCTTTGATAGCATTCTCCACAAATACTTTATTTATTGACCTATCCCTGGTAGAAGAAATTTTTCTGTCCTAAAGGAAGACTCTTGCATGTCTGGTGCAGGTGGAGTTGCTGGATGTATGTGGTTGTGTCACTAGGTGCAAAGAACCTCATGACATTCCTTCTTAGGAAAAAACAAGGAATAAGGTCCCAAATGTGATGGGATGTGGGCGGTGAGCGTGAAAAATAGCCTCTCTTCGTGTGCCTTGGACTGCACTCTGGGGCACTTGTGGAGGCTGAGTGGAAGTCATGTAATAGCCGCTGGCACTTCCTGGTGTTCATGCACTCTCCTTCCCAGCTTGGTAGTTCATTTCAGCATTATTCTGTTATTTTACATAGAAAGCCTCTGCTTTGCAGCAAAAGCACCTAGGGGCCCCTCAATCCCAGTGAGCCTAGACCCCTTACACCAACCAGAGCTGGCACATTGTTGTGAGGCTGAGCTGTCTGTCTCGTGCAGCTCCATTTATGCATTTGTGGGGCCTGTCTCTTTCTTGACTCATCAAGATACTAGGAGCTCTGCTTTTCTTCTTTTATTAAAATAGCTTTGGCCCCTGCTTGCCCCCTCCCCTCAGCTCTCCTACAGCTTGGCATTACCATAGCCCTTTGTGGCGAGTCACACTTCTGTTTGTCTGGGTGAGCAGCTGAGGCACGAGAAATGTGCCGATCCCATTCAGGGGCTTAGTCTGGAAGGCATTGTACCTCTGAAAGGGATGGTTAGAGCATTTACATAAAAATGTGCTTGATACAGATAATACGAGTGCTTGTGGGGGGGGGGTGCATAGGGGGCAGGGCTAGGCGGAGCGCTGAAGTCCTTCCTTTTCAGCCTCATTAATCAGCAACAGAAAAAAAGGTGTGCAGTGAGATAGCAGTGTCTGACTTCCCAGTTCCATTGATGCTTGCCTACAGCCGTGTGGCTGCTCCTTTGGGGCTGATATTAGTAATTCTTCCACCTGGAACACAGAGTAGACAAGCTAATACGAGTGGTGTCGGTTTGTCTTTGGGAGTGTTGCCCTGGTCTGTCCTTGTTCCAGCAAGCTTTTCTCTGTTCCTGTCTGTGTCTCAGAACGGCTGTTGGTTTGGGAGATGCCCCCTGCTAGGATAGCTCTGTCCATTCTAGGGTGCCATGTCTTGCAGAGGATGATGTGCAGATCAGTGTGTCTAGAGCCAGCTCTGGGACCCAAGAAATGCCCTACATTGCTGCCCTGCAGTCCTCCTCCGTGTTCCCACAGCCATGCCACACTGAGCTCCCCCTGCCCTTTGCCTGACTATGTGGCACTTGAATCAGCACCACCTGAATGGGCTATCACTCTGTTCTCTTGTTTCTTAGCCTTCCTCAGGTGATCTGTCATGGACCATATTTGGTCTTTGATACTTCAGTCAACTGGTTGGATTTAAACCACAGATTAAATTTTGTCCATGATCTGTTCCAACCTGGAAACCAAGTCACAGGAAGGAAACTGCTGGCGCTAAGTAAAAGAAAATATGGATTAGATTTGGCTTTGTATCACTGTTTTATTGCACTGGTGTATCTTTTGGGAGGTAGAGCAGGGCCTGCCCTGGCCTTCTCACATGTGATGTCCTGAGTATAACTGTCTTCTAAGTTTATGCTGCAATGTTTGAGGTCTGCAAAGTTTAGCAGTGACAACATATGCAAATCTTCCTTTTTAAATTCAAACTATTGAATTCAGTTGAGCTCCTTAGGCATTTGCATAGATTTTTCCTCACATGTAAAGTGTAACCTAACACAAAACTGAGACCTTGCGCAGAAACTCCCTCCCTAAGGAGAAGTTTTCACTGAGATTATAATGAATCCTGAGTAAATTTTAGACTACAGCATTAAGCGTGCTGCAGTGGTGCCTGGAGGCTATGATCAACAAGCACCTAATTTTAGCAGTAATTTAACTTCTATTATAATTATTAGGTCCCTGTGCTATATGCTGTTCAGATACATGTGAAAAGATAACATTAGTCCCAAAGGGCATGCACTCTGGACAGTCAGAGCCCTTCCTGCAGGAGGCCGCAGGGGTCTGGAGGAGACAAGTTGGGTTGTGTCTGCATCACTAGAAGTGTTACCTCAGGGATCATGTCCTCATGTCAGGCAGCAGGGAAAGACTTGCAACTACTTCCATTTGGAGGGTGCTGATTCTGTCCACGCTGCGAAGAATTTGACCCAGGCCTCTTCTGGGCTGGTGCAATGTCTGTTGGGGCCCTAAAACTTAAGTTTTGTGATGTTCCCATTCAAATCACCTGTAATAATGTGAGAGTCATTGCAACCTGTCTTACAGCCCATCTAGGTGGTGTATGTGTGAGTGCTTGGAGCTGCGTACAGGCTTAAAGTCTGCTGGGGTAACACTGGAGGACTGGACACAGTAACAGGACCCAAACCTGATGTCTTCTTGCCATATTGCATGTAAGGGACAGCCCAGGGAGGAGCAGGCCTAGAAATCCTCAGTGTGATAAGAACAGGTAAGGAACCAGGATCCTGGAATAACCTGGAGAGCTAAGTTAGTTGGTACCCAGAGATCACAGCCTGACCTGTGACAGCTTGTGGTCTTGCTAAACTCACATGGCCTCTCTTAGATCTTCCACTACAAGTGTTCAGTGGGCTATATGAGCATCAGGGAGTTCTCAAACATTCTCTGGGGAAAATGAGGACTTCACAAATGGAGAAAACCGGGCACAGAACACATAATTCCCCCCAGACCACGTTTAAGAGATCCAGAATACCATCCAAGGAACTCATCTAGATAAGACAGCATTAGCCCTTTTCTTCCCAGGCTTTAAAGAGGTCAAATGAAGAACCTAAATTTTAGATTCAAATTTAATTAGACTCTTTTTATAGGCCGTGCAAGTTCGGAGGATATTAAGCAAGATTTGTTTTACATTGTGTACTTCAGTCTGGGCTGGAAAAGAACTGCTGCATGTCTTCTATTCATATGCTGAGTCTCTGCCTTGTTACCACTGGGAAAACACTGAATCACAGGTAGATCCTGCAAATACTGCTCATCCTGGATGCCTCTCAAGGAACCCAACCTCAGATATGCTTTTGATGGGACTTTAGGATAGATTCTGTCAGACAAGGCTGCTTCAACCATAAGAAAATGCATGTGATTTCACATCAGTGCACAAATTCAAAGGTGTCACCTAGGAAAAATGTAGCTGCAAAATGGAACAGAATTATTTAATTTCAAGGAGGTAAAATGCAGTAATTTGGTAAAAGTAGCTCACTTCACCTGGATTTACATGGTAAATATCTGATGCGGATACGTGCATATAATTCTGGCTATAATATTTGCTAAATATGGCTGAAGTATTTAGCTATAAAGGTTTAAATGAAGTTAATCATAGTCAAATGAAACTTTCTACCTCACTTAAACGAGAAGGGAAAATTGAAGTAATTCATTCTGACTTCTTCCCATAGAAAATATGATCTAAATTGACACATTCCAACAATGATTTTCTATTTTTACTTGACTATATTTTTAGTTGAAACTCATCTAGACGAACAGATCTGGACCTGCAGTCAGGGAGGCTCAGACTGTTCTGGCCATGTTCTGCTATGGCTTGGACTTGCTGTGAAATTGTCTGTCTTAAGTTCAGGTACCACTTAGCAAAACTCATCATCATCACCCATACATTCTGCCTTTGTTTTCCTTTTTGTCCCCCAGAATTGTTTTTCTCCTTGTTCCTTTTTTCCTCTAGCCCTTTCCCTTCCTGGGAAGGCTTGAAGATTTTGTCTAAAAGGAGTGCATATGACGGACTGCCTCCTCAGCTTCAAATATGTTGAGCTAGAGCTCAACATTTTGCAGAGCTGTAGCCCTGACCTCTTACCCAGAGCAGGATGATGATGAAGAATGATGAGTTTAAGCAGCTAATTTTGCCTTTTCTGGTGAGAGGAATCATCCAACTAGGCTATGGGCATGTTAGAGCATTTTTAGGTCCTCCAGTGTTTTGTCTGGCTGTCCAATAAAGAGAGGGAAAAGAGTGCATAGTCCCACCTGGGAAAAAGACTGAATATTGGAGAGGAAAAGGAAAACAGAACCAGGTAAGGTGTGGAGCTACTGCATCATTCACTTTGGGTACTTGATATTTCTCTCCATCCATTGTATGCTCCACTCCTCTGTCTAGGGCTTTTGTTTGTCTTGGTTCCAGACTCAGCCTGTACTGCTCATCTGGCCCTAGAGGCATTTGGTTTTTGGCACTGTTACTTTTTCCAGGCTCCATGAGGGACTGAGTGACAATAAGGTGGGAAGCAGAGTATCAACTTGCATGGCATGGGACATGACTTGGAGTTTCTCCAGGGCTGAATGAGGTAAGTTTGATGCCAGACTGGCACTGAAATTCTGAAATTGTATCCTTTTCCAGTCCCAGCTACTTGCGAAGAGTTTCTGGACCATCACAGGCCTTGGAGAACGGAGGCAACATCTGGAAGTGCATGAGATAGAACTCCTGCTCTTTATTCAGCTCTGAGCAAGAGCAGAAACAACCCCTAGCTCTGCCTTTGGGATTGGACCAGAACTGGCTGCATTTTACACTGCTTTGGACACTGAGGACTTGATCCCCGAATTACAAGGCTTGTCTCTGACTCCTCTGCAATGGGTCCCCTCAGATCCTCTTTTGCATCTTCTTCTTTCATGAAGGCATTTCAGAGCAGCTGCTCTACAGGAAGAGGCATTGTTACACCAACAGCTGAATGTGCACATCCCTCATGACACCTGTAGATAGTAGGGCAAATTTAGGGTCAATCCATGCAAGAGAATGGCAGTGTGTGATGGCATGGAGGTCTGACTGTCACAGATGGCAGGTTGTGTATGTCCTGGCCTGTACTTGAAGATCACTAATCCAGTAATAACTCTGTGTCTGTTTGTGTGGCACTACAGGACAATAGGTGTTTTCCACACCAGTATGATGATTTCCACTCCTTACTGCTTAATCCTTTTATTCCTTTTACACTGAATACAGTCAGTGTTCAGCTGTTGTACCTTAGCTGTTGTTTGTTGCACCAGTGCTTGTGTATGTGTCAGGAGACCCTACCCTATGGATTCTGGTGTCCCCTAACCTGAAATCTCTGCTTCTTTTCCCTCACACTCTGCAGAGAAAAAGGAAGGTGTGAGTATATACCCAAGCGGTGGGCAGCCTAGATCTAGGCCTCTCTGCTCTCATCCTTCATTAATGTTATATTCCCACCCAGGCAAGGCAATATCCATGTAGCAGCAGAGCAGACAGAAGTGCTGTGCTGAGATCAGATGAATCCAATTGGTCTTCAGTGAAAAAGGAGCTGAGGCCTCATCAATCCCTCTCAGGTAAATTCCCTATTTACAGGGTCAGTTATACTATCCCTCACTTAAGGAAATCTCAGTGCCTGTATAGAGTGGGATAACCCCACACAAGGTCTGCAGCTGGCAGGGAAGGGACTAATCTCAGATCAGCTCCATGACCAATGCAGGTTGGGCCACGAGTGCTTCACATGTCCTTGCCCCAGCTGACTTTCATCTCCTCTTTTGGGGCTATTGCATGATGAATAAAAGCTTAAATGCTCACCAAGGCTGAAAGGAAGTGAGAGAGAATGGCTTTGCACTTTTCTGAGTGAAGCCATCACCTGTCAAGTGAAATGTTGAGTGATAAATGCTTGCCAGTGATGATGTCAATGGAAAAGATTCAGCAGAAGTGAATGAGCCCTGCTGTATGGGTCTTGCTGTGGAAGAATGACAGCAAAGTACCTCTGAAATAGGGTTCAAATCCCCTGACTTTGTGTCTCCTGCCTGAAGAAAGATACCTGGCACTGTCAAGGTTGCTCTTACAGGTGGTAATTACTCTTGCAGTTAGCAACTGTGACAGTGTATCTATTTAGGAAGACCTAAATAAACTCCTGGCCCAATAAGTCTCTCATTGGAACTCTAAAATAGCATGCTGATGTCTAGAGCCCAATGTAGGTGGGTTTTACAAGACTACCTTCAGGAGAACAACTCAAAATTCTTGTCTATCCTGTGCAGGTTCCTCAGATCCTGACCAAAACTGCCCAAGGTCCCAAAGCAGAGTGGATGTGCATTGATCCAAGGTTTGCCTCTGGCTTGAAAGCTTTGGAACCAAGAAATTAGGGTCAATACGTCTATGCCTCCTAAGGAGATCAGCTGTCTTGCGAGCTTTGAGCACATATCATTCAAAACCATTTCTAACTGGGTGCTTCACAAGTTCTTCCACCTCAGCAGGAACCAGTGTCAGTCATTTTGTCAACGGGAAAGGAAATAAGTGCCAGTAAATTCACCTCCATGCCTGCATGTGACATATCCTGGCCTTATGCACGGAATGCCCCAGCCCATTAGAGCTGAGAAACCCGCCTATCTTCAGCACCACAGCAATAGCCTGGGAGCTGCCCAGTATCAGCAGAAAGCTCATCTCAGTTATCCTTGACCATGGTTATTGCAGGATGATTGCAATGTTCTCAGGCAGAGCACTGCCTTACTGCAGACAACCGCAGCTCATTCCAGTGATGCAGAAGGGACTTCTACTCTGACTCTGTGGTGAAGGTTTGTGTGCCTGGCCTTGCTGCAGTGTTTATAAGATCTTGGCTTGTTCTGTGCAGTGCAGCGCTGCTGACTGGCCTGGAGTTAGGCAACAACTGGCAGCAAATTGGAATTACACAATCTCCACTTGCACAAGTCCATGCCACTTCAGGGGGACTGTTTTTCTGTGAGCAGCACTGGACAAATTGACATTGCATAACTTTATCCTGTGCTACTTTGGACTTTCTCATTAGATTTGTTTTTCTTTTCTTTTTCTCATTGTTTTTCCCCTTCCTTTTCTCCATGTTGTTTCTAGTTAAGAAATCCCAGCACAGCCTAGATCCACTGGCTCTGTCATGCCACAGCCCCATTTCCAAATATGACCTTCTCCAAACTTGCCCTTTTCCCAGGCCTGTTCCTTTCTGCGTCTGTTGATCATGGCTTATAGTTGAGGGCAGCTTTGGATGTCTCTGTTTTAAGGACTTCAGCACGTAGGCCTGGAAGGATCAATCTGTCACTGATGTCCATGGAATAGCAGGCTCCATGCTGGAAATGCTGAACCTGTAAGAGGCCCTAAAACCATCTTCACTGCATCCCCTCAAATATGTACTGCAAATTGCAAGGCACCCTATGAAATAAATACTAACTTTGGGTGCAGGAGATCAGGTACCTCAAAAATCATAGTGTTTCCCAAGAAGGGAGAAGAGCTCAGGGGCTTTTGGAAACCTCATGTGATATTCCAGGCTCACAAACACAGCATCATGCACTATTATTATTATCATTGTTGTTGTTGTTATTATTTTCACTGCCTAATACAGGTCAAACTGGAAGACTAGGGTGGAAATCAGAAAAACATTGTCACACTGATCCCCTTCCATTACCTAAGCCACAGCAAGGGAAACAGGAAATTTCTTTGTTGCTAAAATGGCAGCTGATTTTGGTGCCCAGCTGAGGGAGGAGGGGTTCAGGCAGAGGACAAATGAACTTGAGAAGGGACGAAAAGAAAAAAAGAAAGAACTTATCAGACAATTCTAGCTTTTATAGTACTGCAGAAGATGTGGTATTTATCACACAACTATTGTTCCCAGAGATTCCTGCAGGATAGAAGCACATCCATATTCATACATGGGGGCAGACACATACACCTTCTATGTCTGAAATGGTTTCTCCTCACAATATTTAAATACCCCCTGCACTATTGCTGCTAGATCTGAGTGAATAATCCACAATGAATAATGTATCCAATGAATCTGTCTCTGCTAATTGTGGAATATTCACGAGCAGATGGCAATTTGAGGCAGGTTTTTTCACATTTCTTTTTTCTCTACTCTGTGGATGGAGGTTTGCTGTATATTTGAAATTCAAGCTGTGTTTCTAAGTTACGATTGGCCAGTTGTGACATGATGGTGTCCCTCTTTCCGCATTGGCCGAGCGTGCAAAGTACTTTGGATACAAATACTCGCATGTGCAAATTTACAATTCCGTTTCCATGGTTACTCATGTATGCAGCATTGAACTTCACTTTCCTGCAACATTTGTGCTAGTAAAACTCATTCAGTCAAAGGTTCGTGGAAAGTGAATACAAAAGATGCATGAGGTTATATTTGCATGCTCCAGTATAGATGAATTCTCTTCAAAAACTCAGCCTGGCAGATATTCCCTTGGCTTTTCTGTCTATTCGCCTTCTGCTGACTGCTTTAATGGATTTTCAGCCTAAAGGAATTTTCTTTCCTAATATTATCAGCCTTTGTGACTCCAGTTTTAGCATCACAAATGCACGTACAGCTGGGTGATATCTCTATCTGCAGGTAGATGCAAACATCTTGTAATCAGTTCTGCAAAGGAAGGTGTTTATTTTTCTTGCAGTTTAAAGCTTGGTTGGTTTTGCAAAATCAGGTTTCTCTCCCTCTGCTTAATCCTGTGTCATTCAGAAATAAGAAGGAATTAGGACATGTTCATATTTGTTTTTGCAGCAGTGATAGAGCAGAGAGAAAGGGAATCAGCAACTGTTTTAAAGTTAGGGTAGTTCAGAAGAGCTGAGCTGATGGGAAAGCAAGTTGTTTTGGTTTTGAAAAGAGCAAACAAGACGTCAAAGTCAGAGTCAGAGTGCAAAGCCCTACTGTATGTGAGTCATGAGGGTGTGTATCTGTCCATTCGAGATCTGAATACATACCTTTAATTGTTGATAAAAGAATATTTAGTTTGCATTATTTTCCAAATTACATTCCTTTATTGTGAAAAATACCGACTTTCCAAAAATGGCCCCTCCCCTCCCACTCTGGGACACTTTAATAAAAGTTATTCTTGTTTCTCTGGCTATCACGTGTCTTGTGCAATATTTCTGTAGCCTCTGGACAAACATATGAGAGAGAGCACAAAGGTTAACCATGATTTAAGTCTGGTTTGTAATTGTACTGTGGGAGTAGCATGGTGGGGAACATGCCTGGCTGGCTGTGGGTGCCTGTCATGCACAGTACTTCCAGTATGTATCCCAGGACACACACACACAAAAAAAAACAGAGACAGGAGAAAGCGTAATCACTTTTGCTGGCAAGTAATAGCCAGAATTTGATTAACATATTCTTCTGGCATACTACAGATTAACAGTTAGTTAAAGGCAGTGGCTGCAAGATCAGACTCTGGCCGAGCCCTGTCTCCAAGTCCTTGAGTCCTCCCAGAGTTCATCTGCTGGCAGCTCTGTCATTTGGGTTCATAGTGTCTCTGACTTTAATCCTGCAGCACAGCAACAAGTTGCAGAATTGGAAGGTTACTTGGGACAGGGAAAGGACACCAGCTCTCAGTGGGGCAACAGATCAAAGCTCTCCCCTCCTGTGCTGTGGGACTGGGAAGGCAGCGGATATTCAGACAAATATTCACACCTGGGAATATTCACATCACGCTCTAGTGCTGGAAAAACACCCCACTGCCTATGCTCGGTGCCTGACCTTTTTAACTATTCAGAGTGCAAAACCAAATGGCTTTAAGTGCTATCTGCTCTGAAAAGGGTGACAAAGCATAACAATGACCGCTTCTTATTCAGCAGATGTGATCTCTACTCACTTTGTGCCCAGCTGTGTGTATTCAGGCTCAGAGTTGTTGACTTGAGAAAAAAAAAGGCAGAAACAAACAAACAAAAAATGACTTGCTGTTGCTCTGCAGGGTTTGCCCTGTTGGCCTTTTGAAGGGCCTGGCTTGTGTTCGTTCATGTGCTGCAGCACTGTAACTTATCCCAAGGGCCAACATCTCCCATCTGTCCTAAAGCAGGGAAATGGAGGGTGGCTGCGGCAGGCTGATGTGTTCTGAAAGACTTTGTGAAGTCGGAGGGTTGGAGGGATGAAGTGCACTGCAAAGCTGAGGAGCTGGTGGTTTAACACCTGTAAGCTGAACACATCTGGTTTGGAGCAGTGAGTGAAGGCCTACACATGAAATGCCACTCCTGACCAACTCTGGGTATTTAGAAATCATATGGCCAGTCCCTAGTGCCAAGAGATGAATGAAAAATTAGATGAAATCTGAGATGGCCACAGATGACTTGACTTGAGGAGAGGAATAATAAAGAGCAGGATGAGGTTGAGTGCTGTGGGAGCACAGAATAATATAAGTTTAGATGTCAGCTTTTCCTCTACACTCCTTGGGAAGGGGTTGCTGTAATAGTGAAACTGGAGGGTTTTGGTAATAGTTGCTGACAAAAGTGTTGTCAGTTGCCTTGTGGGTTGAAAATCTCTATAGATTCCAGATTGCATAACCTAAGTTTCTCAAGACTCTCCCCAAATTGCCTTTCCGGCATTAGGGACCAGTCTGAGAATTTCACTGTGAGAGGAAATTCCCTCTGAAAGCCTGGAGAGATTCAAAGAGAAGAGAGGTCTCAGCTTTGCTGCTTGCACTTTTGCTGTGTTTATCACTAACAGATGGTGCTAGTGGCTCTGCCCTTTGGCCAGAATGGCCTTAGACAAAAGTCCCTGGCCTGGGATGTTCTGGGAACAAAGCAGGAGAAGAGAGTATAGTTTAGAGCAGGCACATGGCAAGTCCCCTAACTCACTCAGGGTCTCTCCTCATCTTTTCTTTCTCCTCTGATCTAATACTGCCATTCCCTGATGTGAAGGGGAATAATATGCTTTCCCAGTTTTGATGCCCCATCTTCTCCCAGAGAACTACTGCCTAAGCCATCTGGCTAAAGGAGCAGAGCACGAAAGACTCCTCAGCAGCCTCTGTTGCTCACACTCCCTCCTCTTCCTCTGTCCCTTGGGGGCTAAAAGCAGCAGCCTTGAAGTGCTGCCTTTGTTTGCAGAAGGCAGTGGCAGGCCTTGCTCTCTGAGCAGCTCTTTCTTTGCTGGGGGCTGCGGGGAGGAGGGGCTGCCCTTGAAGCAGATGGTCCCTGTTTGATGGGTTTGGAGGCCAGACATTCCTAGAAGGCAGGTTGGGGGGTGCCTGCATGTGGGGGGATCCTCTTTCACTGCTCTGTGTGGGGGAGGGCACGCTTGCCTCTCACATGGTCAGTTCCCAGCTGAGGGCCTCTATAGGATTATGCTGCTATTCATCTAATTGAAATTGTATTTGGAGCAAAGAGACAGTATCTCTTTCCTTGGAGGTTCTATTATACATAAAGTGCTCACAAAGGCATCCTCCTGCCAGAGGAGAGAGGGTGTCCATCAGAGAGCCACAGCCCTGCTTTAACTTCAGCTCTGCTGAAAACAACCCTGGCTCCCTCCTGCAGTTTAGCACAGCTCATCCTTTAACCCCTCTCTCCCCAAAATGCCTGTTTATTGGCTTCTTTCCTTTGTTCTGCATTGCTCTGCTCAGCACGCTGACAGCACTATGAAATCCGCAACTTGCCCAGTGCCTCTAGCAGGGATGTCTCAAGTCTCTAAGATGGTGGTTCCTCCCTTCATCCGTTCTTTCACAAGGCTGTGGATTTAGGAACAAGTGGGGAGTGTGAGAAAGATTACAGTGTTCTCAGCTGCCTGGCTGGAATTAGACCAAATCACTGCTTCCACCCTACTGTGATGGCCTTCAGAAGACACCTCTCATACGCATGCAGCCTGGCAGTCAGGTTTATAGCTATGTCTCCCTGAGAAGGTGTAAACCCACAGGGGAGCAGAGAACACGTAAATCAGTGCAACTGCTTAAATGGAGAATGAGGAGGTTAAAAAAATCACGCTCCACCCACAATGGCTTTATAGCTGAAATCACCTTGCACACACCCTCCTGGAAGAGCTACCAGAGTTCATCATCTATCAGCTAATGCCTGTAGATAAGAACTAGACCTAAGTATCTGAGTTCTGTGGGAGCAGCAGAACTAAGCAGTAAAGGAAACTCCTTCCTCCCTCCCCCCACCCCAAAAAAGGAAAGACTGGGATGGTAGTTGTGAGTATGTGATACCAAGCAAAGAACAAAGTCCCTTAGGAAAGCTGCGTCTGTGAGTCCCTTCATAGTGGTTGCGGGTGGGGAAGAAGAGGCCAAGGTGGGATGTTCCTAACTGTGATAAACCCATTCAGAGACTGCAAGCAGTGGAACTGGAGCAGGGGATGGTCCCTGGACCGCAAAGTGGCTGCTTTGTGAGTCCCTCCTGACTGACAGTCCCTCCTGACTGAGTACATTTACACGCATAATCCCTTCGAGAACAGATCAGAAAAAGTGTGAGAGACTCTACTTGCAACCCAGGAACTTTGGGTCATCTGCATTCTGGTCAGGGCTTGTCCTGTCAGCTGTGGATTTGCAACCTAGACTGGCCTGCTAGGCCAGCTCTGGCAGCTAGATCTCAGTCTGTAGGTGTGGGAGCTGTCTGAGCACCCAGTGGCTTTCTGAGCAGCAGTCCTTTATGGGTAATAGACACAGTCCCTGTGGTGGCCTAGCCAGGGAAAATGCTCATCAGCTGACCAGTTCACAAGTACTTTGGTTGTGCTGTAAGGGCATTGTGCCAGGTCAGAGTCTGAGGGACACTTGGCTCAAATCTCCCCGTTGCTAGATGTCCCCTTTGGGAATATCAGGCCTAGGGCCTGTCAGCTTCCCCTTGGCTTGGGAGTCCTCCTATTTCCACTTGTGAGGGGGAAGGAAGAGCAAAGCCACACTGACCTGCATGCCAGCCTTGCAGGCACAGGGGATGAGGGGGAGTGGGCCTGCTCTGCAATGCATGCCCCAGGGCTGTCACTTTGAGCTTTCTCCCATTGAGTCAACAGCAGCAGATCTCTGCTCTTTTGTGTGGGCATCCTGAATTGTTTCACTGACAGTTGTTTCTTTAAAAAGTTGGAGAGTGAGGAACATGCTGTCCCTCAAAGAGCCTCATTTTTCTGGGGCATTATGTGAGATATTCCTTCTTTTTGGCCCCTTCCGTCCTGTCCTCTGGTAAATAACCTTCGTCTGTTAGTATTCCTACCCATCCTTTTCTAGCACCTTATCATATGAGATGAGTTTGGCTGGTCAAGGAGAGCATGCACTACCTCATGTAATAAAGTTTCTTGGCTTCATCAGATGCCTTGTTCTTTTCCATGCTGGTCTGAGAGATCCTTGGACAGGCTGTGAGCTCCTGTGAATAAAAACAGTGCCCAGCATGGCCCCTCCCACCTGGAACAGCTTGGGTGCTGGTGCAATTTGGGATTCCAGGTCGAATCCAGGTCAAGAGGAAAGACTAAAATGCAATGCCAGATCCTAAGGTTTGGCTTTTGCTCCTGCCTGGATGCATTAACGGGAGCGCAGAGGCTGCCACTGTCTGAGCACCATGTCTAGGTACTCCTGATGGGTGATAATATGTGATTGTGATTTGTTCTGCAGAGATTCCTTTGCCTTTAGACTCTTGTATGGCACACTGGAAATGTCACTGCTCTCCCTCAGCCTGTTCTTGTCTATTTCTCTCTTCTTTCGTTGCTCCTTCACCTTTCATTTTGCATTGTAACTTGTATCTATTGGAATCGCATCCCCATGTGGGTGGGTGGTTACCTGAGACTGTGCTGCTGCAGCATGGCCAGTAGTTGGATGCTCCTTGATCCACTTGGGTCTTGTGCATTTGACCTGGTTTGTGGAAACCCTCAGGAGCTGGATTGGGAGAGTTTGGACACAAAAAGTCTATCTGGGAAGACAGGCAAGAAGGATCCCAAACTTGGATATGAGGTGGGAGAGAAGTGACATGGAAAGAGATCCCACCTAACTGATAGAATGCACTGGAGATTACAGAACTTATCATGGTGAAATGTTTTAGGTCAAAGCACATCTTTTTCAGACAAACCACAGCTTCTTGGTCCACGCACAAAACCAATTGACCATGAAAGAGCTCCACTCCCAAAACTGCAAAATCCAACAAAGGCTAACTACAGGAATGTGTGAATTTTTGAAGGATCTTATAGAAGGAGTGATTTCAAAGCAGAGATGATAATAAACTACACCCAATAAAGCCCTAGTATGATATGCTCCCTTGATGATTGTCCTTCATCACTCTGCAGAGGGAATGAATGGCTGAATGCAGCTTCTCATGCTGATATTGATGCTTTTCCAATGAGCTAGTAAGAAGGAAAGATGCTATAGCTGTGTACCAAGCAACGCAATGGGAAGCCTAACCGTGCTGTGCCTTTAGAGAGTTTTGTAATGTGGTGGCAGAAATTTGAAGTTCAGATCAGACTGTAGAGATTTCTAACAGAAGCCTTACAATTGACCTGGATGGGAATGTGTGGATACCTGAATGGATGTGAAAGCTGCCGCAGAAAAAAATGAGAAGGGTTAAAAAATAGCAATTGATGATCTGTTAGATCAGCAAGTCATCAAGAGCACAGCAATTGACATGCAACTTCTCAGGACATTTGGAACAGTGAAATCAAGGACAGACTAAACAAAGGAGAGATTACACCCAGAAAGGAGCCCAACCACAGTGAACAAATCAGCAGTGCTCCTAATGACTCAGAGTGGTGGGACAGGAAGAACAGCCAAGAGATCACGATCAGTCTCAGATTCTAAAGGGTACAAAAGGCATGTCCAAGACCCAACAGATAGTCTCCAATCTAAGAAGAATTCAGGAGCTGTGATGAGCTGCCTTCCCTTGTCTTCCATGTCAACAGGAGTGATCCTGACCAGGCTACTGGGACACACCTGTCTTGGTGTTTGTATGTGAGCACAAAAGAAAGAATGAGTGAGTGAAACCTAGGAGATACTGATTGCGAGTAAAATCAGTTCTGTTAAAAATAAAAATCACTTTTTCTTCCTAAATGGTCTTGCATTGAGCTTTGTTACTGCAACTGGAATTGTTGCATTCCCTACTAACCTCCACAACCATTTTTTAATAATGATTATTTGGAGTTTTGTTTCTATAGATGAAAATATTAGCAGGTGACAGCTTCTGCTCTGTGGATGCTACTGGAGTCTGATTTGTAGAAATCAGCCAGGATTTGGATACCTACTTCAGATGTGTGTAGGGAGCAGCAGGAATGAGTACAGATACAGCTAAAGCCAAACTGCATTGCAAACTAGCTAAACCTACACACACTGTAGTATAGCTTTTATCACGTCCAGAATCAACTCTGTCTTTCTGTCTACCGCTGGACCGGATCTGTGCAGTCATAGGTCATAGCCATATCTCCTAGCAGCTCAAGGGAACATGATAAACTACAATGGATTTTTGCAGTGGAGGCATGTTCTCATAATTCCAGAGCTCCTAGGTTACTGGTATTAACCAAGACCCTTTGGGCATATAGAATAAAGGTATTGTGGCTAGTTTCAGTTGGCCATGGCTTCCTGTAATAAGGATGTGCACTTGCATGTATAAGTCAGAGCCTCTCTCTAGCTATGTGGACTGACTCTTTTTTTGCTGGTGCATAGTTGGTATGATATGCGAGCCACTGGTCTGCTGGCTGCAGTATGCTATGGGGACACTTCATCAAGCCAATCCGCCTGCAGGGTCATTCTGTTCTCACAGTTGAGGTGCTACAGGTTGTGTTCTTGCAGAAAAACTCCTGCTTTACCCTTTCAATTTGCCCCTCATTGCCTGGCTCTCAGGTTGCTGTTGTGAGAAGCTGCATTTCCCTGCAGGCCAATGTACCTCTGTGCCCTCTTCAGTCTGAGAGGCAACCCTTACCTGCATGTGACCTCTGTGCACTTCTTGCTGCCTAGACATTAGCAAATGTTATAGCCATTATATGGATATTGCAGTTTGGATCATTTAACTTTAACCCAGAGCTGCCTGAACTCTCTGGCTAGAATCTGGTGTTAGTAGTAGATGAAATGTGATTTGCCTACACATTAGTAGCCTCAGCACCATAAAAAGGAGTTTCACTTTCCTGCTGGGTCCTAAACACAACTCAGTAACAGTGTTGAGACTGCACAAACATGGACTTTGTTTTTCTGAGTGCACCTGCCCTAACTCCCAGTGCTGCAACAGGCACAGAAAAATATTTCTTACTGGCTGTGCCCTGACAGTCCTCTCCCTGTGACCAAAATCTTAGCTATGCATTTATTTAATTTTTTTGAGTTACATGCAATGCTTGAAGTGGAGGAAAAGACAAGGACAGTAGGACATGTACCAGCCCTAGCAGGACTGCTGATGCACTGAACCAGGCCGTCCCTTTCTGCTAGCAGTGGGGTGATGGGTCCCGATGAGTTTTTGGACTTACTTGAAATTAAGCTTTTTTTTTTTTTTTTTTTTTTTTTTTTTCCCAAAGTGTGGGATGGCCAGTTCTTGTCCTTCTGTAACTGTCGAGAGCTTCACATGGATGACATCCTGAACTTCTTCATGTTCAGGTCTCTCACTGAGAGAGCCTTGCCATGGATTTTTTTGGTACCATCATAGAAAGTATCTTTCCTAATCAGCCATGTCAGGATCTTAGTTCAAATTCTTCTTTTATAAAGATCTTTGACTTCCTGGCTTTTTGTTACCCCTAGCATCACTTTCAGTGCTGCTACAATTATTTCTGGATCCATATTGCTACAACATTCACATTCACCTCAAGCATGAGAGTTTCTCTGCTTTTCGCCTGACAGTACATTTGCCTGCTGCAGCACTGAGTATTGCTCTCAGGGGTGTCTGTGTGCTGCCGCTGCTGCTGGCATTTTCTTTGTCTGTGCTGTGCATGCTCCACTGACAGTTGCAAACTGTTGCAAAGCAATGTCATTTGTTGCGGTTCCTGTAGCTGTTTCCAAGTACAGGCCCTGATCTTGTCTTGTTTGTCTCAGACTGTGCAGCTCTGTGTGCTCTGCTCTGAGCAGCCTGATTTGACTCCTGTCTCCCTGTTATACGGTGAATACTCTTCAGCAGTCAGGCTGAGCAATTTCACCCTTGTTGGGCACTTGTGGTGATGTTTCCCTCTGCCTATTAATGACCTGCTGAGATACAGGAAAATGACCTCTCACTGGCTGGCTTGAGCTTCTCCTTTCCTTCTCTCTGTGCTGTCATGAGATTTAGGTTGTTCACTGCAGAAAGATAAGGGAAACATATCAAATCCATCCCGTCAGCCAGTGCAGTGCAGGAGATGATGACCAGCTGGGAGAGCCAGTGAGAATGATGCAAAATGCAATTATTTTACACCTATTGTCTTGGGCTGTCAGTGATTCCCCACTGACAGAGAAAGCCCTACATCCTTCAGAAGTGCCCGATCAGCCCATCATCAGTGCCAGACAGAAGTTGATCAACTCTGCACCACATCTCTCTTTCACCAAATTAGGCTATGCAAGATGCAAGTGGGAGGTAAGCGATGACCTGCTGCCTCTCCCTGAAAGACTAGAGGACTTTGTCATTATCAACCAGTCAGGAGTGGGGTCTGGGGTAACCTGGTGCTAGTCTCAGTGTTGAGGCCTCAAGAACTTGTTCTCCAGGCCTACACCCCCCTCGATATGGAGGTTGCTTGATACCAGTCAGTGTCTCTGATCTCTTCAGGAGTCGGAGTTGCAAGATTGGATCTTTTGCCTCAAAAGAGCTGCAACCTATTCTGTTTTCACCTTCTGTTTGTACCCTCTGTTTAAAAACATAAGGTTGATTAGTTTCATTTTTACGTGGAGTGCAGTGCTCAGACATCTCTGCAGTTTCATATGTGCCCTCTTCTGCCAGAGCTAACTGAAAAATACCAAAACCATGAGGCACACAGCCTCTGGGTTCTACCCTCTCAGCTCTGACCCCAGCACTCCTTTTACTCCTCCAGCTGTACCCTGGATCTCTCCCCTGTAGATGCTGTCAGCTATCTTTTAAGTTCTTGCTTTGGTTTATTTTACTTAAAGCCAAAGGGTTTGAGAGGCAGGCATCAGTTAGTCAGAGCTGTAACTGGTCACCATTATGGAACAAACCTCCATCATCCAAGCCCCACTGGCTAATGCATCTGAAGGGGTCCTGTACCTCTTCTCCCTCTATCAGTACCCAGAACTGTTTGAAATCCCATTGCACATCTCCAGCTTGGATGTGGGGAACTAAATCTTCACTGCAATAGCTGACAGATCATAGTGGAGACCCCAATACTCACCATGGCCTCCCTTTCTGCTTTATATTGTATTAGCTTAGACATCTAGGGCACCTAGTGAGCTGCTTTGCTTGCCTGGCATAGACATTGCCTCAGGTGACAACTCTCCTACTGGAATATCTGGTTTGTAAAACACAGTCAGAATAGGAGGGGTTGCAGCAGTGGTAGAGGGCTACTGTGAAAGGATATTGTAAACAAGGCAGTAACCATTGTATTTCAGGCTACTGGGTAACCTTGCCACATGGAGTTTGGAAGCACTTGTCCATTGGGTGCTGAAAAGTTAACTGAGCCTCGGGTTATTTTGGAAATGGTTCTCCCAAGGTATTGCATCAGGCAGTTCACTTAAGAGGTGTCTTGCCTCTTACCTATCTCTAAAAAGGATGTGGAAATGACTGCAGGCTGCCAAACTGCTTTGGCAAATGAAAAATGCAATGGAAAAGGGCAGTAAAGGGGACTGAAGGAGAACAGAGGATTGGACCCCCTGTAGAGCTGGTGGGATTTGTAGGAGAGCAGGAGCCATGGGGTATCCCATCACGTTATCCCAGTGGGTGCCTAAAGCAGAGCTGATCTGCTGCCTACATGCTGTCTTGCAGGAGGGACGTGGCCCTTCAGCCAGGGGACTCCTGGCTCAGAAGAACCATTGACGGTTCCCTCTGCCCTCCCAACGCTGTGCCCTGCCCTGCTGAGATGTAGGAGGAAAAGCAGCAATATAAATGTTCCCTGTCCCAATAATTTCCTGTTTTCATGTTTTCAGCTCTCTAAACTCTACCTGTTCCTGTTACCGCCACCTGATCATAGAGCTCCTTCTACTCTGTGGCTTGCATCTGAGAGAAGAGCAAGAATCAACACAACAGGGTTGCAGCTGTTTGCACAGCCAAAACTTCCAGAGAGCAAACTCTAAGCAGGGCAAAGACACACAAGCTGTATTTGCATGAGCCAAAAAGGGGAGAAGAGGAAGAAGACAAACTCTTGTCCGAAAGTCCATGACTCGCCAAAGCCTCCAGCCTCTGCAGGCCAGGCAGTTCTGTGCTATGTGCTAGTTGAATGTACTGGTATGCATTTACCTTGCTTTCCCATCTTGACTCTCTTTGATGTGGCTTGTTTTATTATGAGTGCTTGCCAAGTGATTTAGACAAGCATTTATCAGCTGATTTTTACTGGATCTTACTTTCCATCCCGTGAGCTTATGAGTATCTGAAACTGTTTCCTGCTTGAATTAGGACAAAGTCAAACTGTTGAAAATTTCATGGAATGGCTCATTTAAAAAAATATTAGGTTTTGAATTAATCTAAATATTTGATTTAGAATAATATTAGAATATTAATATAATAATATTATGAATATAAGAATAAATATTTGATTTAGAATAATAATTTAGAAATATTTCATCCTTTTCCAACCTTTCTAAAATCTCTTTAACATGTAAAGCACCAGATACTTCTAAATGAAAAATTATTTTTTGAACTATATTTTTTTTAAGAAAAAGCATCATTTAAAGAAGAAAAGTCACCTCCCAAATATTTTGAATAAGAATTGAGTTATTTGTTTCCCACCAGCAATTACAATTTCCATTCACACCCATTTGCAGCAACACATTTCAGTTAGACCATTTCTGGCCAGATTCAGTGCAGATAGACTCTTGGGGCTTCTTGGGACTGCTCCCAACTTATTGTTGTTTGTGATGAGATTGGTCTCTAAACCAGTGTGTGCGGCTTGCCTCTGATGAGAAGAATGGAAGTTTGTTGAGGAGAAACTAGCACAGGTGGCAAGCAATGAATATTCTTTGTGTATAAACACTCTCATTTGCATAGGAACTGAGATACTTAGGCAAGGCTGCCCTGTGCAAAGGAATTAGCACATGGGCCATGGCCTAGCTGGATGAGACCAGCAGCCACTTGCATCTGAGTGAAACATTTCCCAGGAGACAGCACCCTTGCATGGAGAGAGGGATACTGTCCTATGACCAGATGTTTTCCCTCCTTGTGAGCTCCCCGCCAGGCCCAGCCTCCCACCTTCCCTTGCACACCAGGAACGGCTCAGCCATTCTTCTCCTTTATTGTACATGATCTCAGCAGCTCTGGTTTTGTCAAAGGGAATAAATGAAGAACTGAATGGTGCCTGCACATTGCTCATGTGTGAATGAGAGCAGATGGTGGTGACTGGGAGCTGCCTCCTGTGTTCTCATGAAGGAAGAGAATTTAACTCTTCACCCTGCAGCATAGCACAAATCTAAATGTAGCTGAGCTACTGCAGGCAGCATTGAATGTCCCCAGCAATGACTACAAGAGAGCTATGACTATACCAGCCTCAGGTCTTGGCTTGGCTTATGGTGGATTGGATTCTGCTGCACAATATGGCCATGACCCCAGAAAGAAAACATGCAGCACCCAATTGGGCCTGAGAACAAGCCTTGAGGTCAGCTACTGGATCTCAGGGCACCATTTTTCTTGTCTTATCTCAGAAGTCTACCGCATCTTTTCTTTCTATTTGGTCATTTTTTCACTGCATTTTTTCACCCTTGGTGTGCCTTCCTGGCAGCAAACAGTCCATGTTTCCCACTTGAGATTCAAACTTAATGCACGTGATACCCCTGTGACAGCTCTCTGTCCATTTAGGGATGAAGTACCCACAACAATGTCAACATTGTCACTGCCTGCCCATCACAGCAGCCTTTCCAACTAGAAGAGTCTCTGATTGGGTCCTCAAAAATATTCTTATTGAATAGCAACAAGTGCCAAAACTGGGGAAGACAAAATCAACACTTGTAGAAATCTAAAGGGTAAATAAAGGCGTTTGTGACAATGTAAGCACAGGCAGATGCAGCCACCCTGAAGCCTAATAGCAAAAGCTGAGTGCAATTACACGGAGCGTAGGATTCTTTTGTCAAAGCAAGGATCTCTCTGAGTTTGCATGGGCCTCCTCACACTGCCCTTATTGACAGGGAGTCCAGGGCACAATTCATCTCCTCCTACCAGGCACCTCTCTTTTGTCAGGCAAACTGTACAAAAACCTCACAAGTTCTCCTGTGACTGCAGGACGTTGAGTAGCCCCTGAGATGAAGATGAAAACCTTGAAGACTCACACTTTCTAGATGACCCCCACCTACACCCTGTCTTGGCTGTACTGGGTGGTTTATTTGAGTGACTCAAAGGTCCCTCCTGGCTTTCTCCTCTGGGATGAGACTCCCACAACTTGGACTGAATGATAGGAAAAAAAATTGTAAACCATGAACCGACTAGAAATGTTGGATGGGCTACTCCTGAGAGAGAAAATAATGTCAATAGTTACCATGATAAAAATTTTTGCACTTCTCTGTACTTGTTAGCTGGAAACTGGATCCTAATAAAGGAGAACAACAGAAAACCCTCAGCTCCTTTGAGCATAGATTTGGGCTCTTTTTCCCACCCTCAGCATCTAGGCCCCACAGTTTACCAGGGATACTTTGCCATTTGGCTCTAGGCTAGGGAGGATCAGGAGGCTGTGATGCTCATACTCCCCCCATCACAACTGACTAAAGCTAACTGTGGGTTCAGCTGGGCTCTGCTCTGCTCCTCCTCTGACACAGAGGAATAATGCTGCAAAGCTCCAGTATGAAACTCTATTATCAGCCAAACTGAGATGTAGCTCACAATAGTACAATGACCTCAAAGTAGATCTGCTCAGGGAAAATAAATGGGCTGTGCCCTTTTTTGTTTACTTAAAAGCCTGCATAGTTTCACTTCCTTGTTTTTCACATTTGATTTGTCAGGAAGGTCACATCTGACTTGGTTTTCCTGTAGGACTTATTAGAAATCTCAGCTTCATTTGGCCATTGAATTTCATGTGACCCTCACCAACGAGCTCTGAAACTTTAATGACTAAAGCTTTTCTCTCTGCTGTCTATTTGGTGATTGAATTAACAAACAAGAATGATGGGTGTTTTTGACCATTTTAATACAACCCAAGCAATTGGTTTCCTGATGCATCTGATGCTGCAGAATCACCTGCTCTTTCCATCCAAAGATTTAGCAAGTGATACATACAAGATCCGACTTTCTGATGTTGAAGGAAAGATAAATCCCTAGTTCCTCCTTAAGGGAAACAAATGGTCTGAGAAACTCTTTGTTACACCATTGTGGTCCAGGTTCTGCCAGCTCAAGGTTGGACATTCAGAATTAGCATTAAAGTAAATACACATATACGGATTTTATAGTCTCACAATTGCACTGCAATCTCCACCAAGAAAGAAAAACAATGAGTGGGAAATCTTTTACTCTGACTTATGCCAAATTCTCCCATTCTTTCCTGGCTACTCTTTGCTTGGCTGCCAATGGCACTTCCCTTGGAGAGATTTTGGGGTGGATGAGGGGCTATTTGTACCAGCATCATGAGGTAGTTCTTTTTCACTTTCCTCTTCTCACCCAGATAAACGGGGTCAGGATGACCCAGCTTCTTCCTCCATCTCTGCAAGTTCCTGCTAGTGCTACTCCAAGTTGGATAAAGATGACAAAATGCTTCTCCAGGGTTGAGCTCTGCCTGTGTGAGTGAATGGGGTTGTGATGGGAATGGACCTAAGGGGCAGCAAGACAGGGCTGAACCCTGGGGCTGTTGAGCTGGACCTTCGTTGTTCACCTTTCAGAGTAAACAAATGCAGCAGCCAGGTCTGCTGCTCAGCAAGAGCCGTGGAGAACAGATCAAGTTGGAGGCATGATTCATGATTAAGATGAAGAAGAAAGAAGCAGGATAGGTGGCTTTACAAGCAGGTCCTCTTTCCTGGCAGTGGCAGGAAGCACAGCATGGAAAACAATTCCACTGGACCAGGCGTTCCTGCCTTCCTCTTGAATGCTGGTATAAATAGCAGTGTGACTCATCTGGGGAACTGCACTGACAGCCGTGCTGGCTCTGCTCATCCTGCCCTGTGTCTCTTGACCTTGTGTTCTTGGGACTGATGCATGTTTTCTGTGCAAGTCCCACACAGTGACTGTGAGCACCCCAGGGAGAGTTTCTGAATGGACATTGCCAAAGGGCTGTGGCCTGGGAGAAAGTCAAAATGACCCAGGAGCAAGAGTAAAACTCCACTGCTAAAATACTGTGGGCTGTCAAGAGGCCTTGGGGCACAGCAGACCCTGGGATTTTTCCCTGGACCTGAGCAGGGTTGAGACTGATGGCCTCTAAATAGCCATGGATATGGGGCAACTCAAGGCTTGTACATGGCTTTAAGGAGTGTGAGGCCCAAAGTCTGTCCCTCACAGAATTCTGTGGCACTTAAACACTGACTTCTCTCTCAATGCATCTGAGCCTAAGAACGAGTCTCTCAGAGTTTATCTCATTAATTTGGTGCCTGACGTATCCTGACAGTGATCTGAATGGAGAAAAAAACATCCCAGGCTCTGAACAGCAACATAGCAAAGAAGATCATACTCCTGTGGTAGGTGAAGATCTATGCCACTTGTCCTGGAGCCAAGATGGGAGTCACTAGGGGCAAAAAGTTGCCATGTCCATCCCCTCCAGCCATTAGCCTGTTAATACAGGTTTGATGTGCTGCCTTTGCATGTAACATGCAGGATGATGGGAGCTATGAACTGGGGCAGGTCGAGTCCCAGAGCTTCTTCTCAGACTGCCAATATCCCATCAGGGAATGGTCTCACTTTCAGTGTGATGCATAGGATATACTTGCAGGAAGAACCCAGGGGGAGGGCCAGCATTCAACACAGCATGGGTGTCATATTTGTTTGATAGATGAAGGACAAGTTACTGGAAGGGCTCTGCAAATATCAAGAATACAGAACTCATTGCTCTGCTCTGTGCCCTTCTGCTCCAGGTCACATTCTTGGAACCTGCTATCTGGGCCCATCCTGCACCTACAGCTCAAAAGAAAGTGCTAGGTGATGCCACCTGTTTTCTGGTAGATACTACAGTGTTCTCCTCTCAGACTGCCTGGTGAATCCTACAGAGAGGCGTTACTGAAGCAGGACAATTCCAGCAGATTATAGATGATGCCTTTGCTCAAGAAATGCATTAATCTGAGGGGTGGCCAACCTTCTTCCCTGACAGTATCACATTCACTCTCCCAGGGTCTGGTAGTAGTGGGTATTGGGACATCTCAATTCTGCCACTACTCAGTCCCCACATCATATGACCTTTACATCAGGTGAACAGTTGATCATGAACAAACCCAAGCCATGTTTATGCAGAGGTTAATTAATTTCTAGCAGATTTTCTTTCCATGTCAGTTTTGCACTGCCACAGTCCTCCCATGTGAAGCTGTCCAAGTACTTCCGATGGGTGTCATAGCACTATTTCCAAAATGCCCTTGGGCCAGATTTGCAGGGCGTGAGGTATAGATGCCAGTGAGGTGTCCCCATCCCTTTAATGCTTTCAGCAATACAACACTACAGCTGGATCACTGCCACCTCCCAGAGAACAGATGACCTGAAATGTGTCCTCAATCCAGAGATCCTCTGAATTAAGTACTGCAGAACAAGACCAGTAACGACGCCAAAGAAGGGACACAGTGTTGTGCAAATATTATGGGCTTATCTACTTATCTGGATTATGCAACAGGGCTAGAAGAAGTGCTTCTGTACTGTGAACTCCTTTAATGTGTCTTCTGAGCTTGTAGGAGGTTTTGCAACACTGTGGCTCACTCCATTCCAAGGAATGAGGCACATACAGAAGAAATTCTTGACTTACCTGCTGGCTCTCAGACAGATGCAGTCAGCGTGTATTGCTTAACCCTCACGCAGTGCTTACTCATAGGTCAGCGTGTGACTTTCCTGCTTCTAAAGAAGCAAGGGAGGAAACAGAGCCAGTGTTTTCAAGAGAGGGTAGGGATACACAATCACTCTTCTCTATTCCTGGTTGTGACAGACATGGAGGGAGGCAGGACCGCAAACACGTTGTTTTATGAAGTCCCAAGTTACATTTCTAACTTTATCCTGCCAGCAGAAAGCCTAACAAGTCAGCTGTCCTGGGACTGGCTGGATCAGGACTGTAAGCTCCAAAATGCTAAGTCAGCAAAGCCATTTATGTCAAACTGTACAAATGGTCGAAGTTGAGACTTATGTCCATGGCTGCTTGGCTGCATCAGTGAGACCCACAGTTGGTGGTAGATGGTCCCTTGAAGGCAGGGAAAAATGGCCATATTTTAAGAAATTGCCATCCTTCCCCTTTCTACACTCATTTCCACCCCTGTCTTTGCCCATCATTAAGAAGGGAGGAGATGACTGGGGGCACGGCCTGGTGCAGTGAAGGGTGAAAACTGTTCTAGTAACTGGGCATGACTTTTTTTTCCTGGCTGTCTTATCCCTTTCCTTGAGCTGACAGAGTCACTTTCAGAGCATATCATAAAAAAGGACCTGCTCTTCTACTTTGCACTTCATCTTGCATTTACATCAGTGCTTTATTCTAATTTGCCCTTGTGCTGGTAACTGAAGGTAGGCACCAGATGGTCCTGTGAATTCTACTCCCAGGATCTGGCTGTGATAGAAAACCAGCCGCCCAGACACTGGAAACTATGTAACTCATTGATCCATCCTGAACCCACTGCTGTTGTGAGGTCTCACTCCACTGGCGGAGACATAAAGCTGGTCCATTGCCTCCTACTGTGGCGAGCTGTGCCAGAAATTAACAGTATGCACATACATTTGGCTTCTCATCACAGGCCAAAGTGGACCCAGAGCCCAACCAGAAGATGGTGATATGCTTTGAGCCCACTGAGAGCCCAACAGCATGTTTTGAGTCCAAGGGTGTTCTCCACCTTCCATGCTGAGAGCAGGGGCAGCCTGGATCAGCCTCTGGTGCAGGGATCTCTTGCAACACCATCCTAGGGAGCAGAATGCACATTGCTGCAGATGAGCCCTTCAGTTCAGCTCAGCTAGAGAGCTTGGCTTTCTCACTTGCTCACTGGTTTCCATAAGGTGCTTAAGCTATGGTGATCCACCACTGGCCCATGGCCACCTCAGCTCCATTGTACTTGTGATTTGAGGTGTCTCTCTAAAAGATTGTTGATTGTTCATCAAAAATCTACAGGCCTGTTCCAGAAATTAGGGTGGCAGATACTCCACATTGGGGTGTGATTGACTTAGTCTGGGTGGCCAGACCAGGCCTTTATTTCTCCGACTAGGAGATGATCCAGACCTCTTTGACTAGGCTATGAGGCTGGAAGGGAACATTCAGAGTAGCTCAGTACCCACTGTGATTCCAAACAGCCTTGTGGAGTTTGTGAGCACTCATATTTAGGGGAGAGTCTCTACCATTCATCTACAGGGACTGTGCTTCTCTGCTGATGTGCAGAAGCCCTTGTTATTCTTGTCTTGATTTTCTCCCATCTCCTGTTTTAGTTTCTCCTCCCTGGAAAAGACTTGCCTTTCCTGACCCCTCCTGCCAGAGCTCTCCACATTCCTTCCAGTTTTCTTGTTCCCCAAAGGAGCCTCGGATATGTGAACTCTCCCTGGAACAGGGTCTGCTTGTCCCATGAACACACTGAATTGTCTCCTAGCAGATGCACAAGGGCAAGAATCAGGACTTTCAGCTGTTTTCTTGTTTGTATGACTCTGACGTATTTCTGATAGTGCAAATTGAACTCCTCTGTGAGTCAAACTGCACAAATCCTCCTGAAATAAGCCCTTGACACTAGAAGCTCCGATTGTCCCAGAGCATAAGCTAAATAGGATTTTGTTCAAGTTTACCTTAATACAAAGACCAACTGCATCCCATCAAACTGAATGGTTTTGACTTTGCAAGCAGAAAAGTAAAAAAGAAAGAAAGAAGAAAAGTAAAATATTCCTGAGAGAGGGCAGGATGTGCAAATCCCTAGCATGAAATGATTTTAAATGAAATCACTGCAAACAAGTGCAGTCTTCACTAATCACTTTAAAATCTGGGCTATTTCTTCTAGTCAATTATTTCAATCAAAGAAAACAATGTAAATTTGGGTGCATAGGAATTTTTTGCAACTGTGTCCTAAAATCAAACAATTTTTCAGACAGAAGAAAAAGAAACAAAAGATGAAAATGTTTTGGAGAAGTTACAACAGTTTGAGCATAGCATTTTGTGTTTTTTTGTTTTTTTTTTTTTTTTTTTTTTTTGCTCAGTTTAATGGCTTCTTTTCTTTTGAATTTAATACATATAAATTTTATTGCTGTTTAAATGCAGTTGCCTACTCAAACCAGAAACAGTTAATCCAAGATACAATTTTTACTTAGAGAGAAAGCCCTACCATTTTGATTTCCAGAGAACTTCAAAGTCTCCTTTTTTAGCTTTTTTAGTTTCAGCAGCTTTTATGTGTTTTGAGTAATTACTGCTGGTCTGAGGATAGTTTTGATCCCCTTTGCTTTAGAAATTGGGCTATCAAAAAGGGCACAGCCAGGCTCCCTGTGTTTTCTATTTTGGAAATTCATTTTAATCAACGGCACAAATTCCTTATGAATTCTGTGGGGAAAAAGAAAAGGATTTGGTGATGCTACAGCCTGTAGTCCTCCTGCCATTGTGGTCTCTAGAAGAGCTGTGACTAGAAGTCTTGGCCTGCCTGGCTCCCAGTGTGGTGCTCTGCTGTGGGGATGCTTTCCCTCCTACAGCTTGGAGCAGCGGGAGGTTTGCAGGATGAGGTGGACTACCATAGGACAGTGACAGTGTGCTCTTTTTTAAGCAAATCAAGATAAAACCCATGAACATGAGGGGAGCAAGCTGAAAAATGGCAAGCCCACATGTGCGTACACAGCACATGTAAACAAGAAGAATCAATATTTAAATGTGCAACATTTACTTCCCCCTTCCCCTTGAGAAGCTGAAGGGGAATTTCCTAAAATATCGTCTTCATGTCACAGAGCTGGGATTTCTTCTCTTCTAGATGAAAGCAGCCAGTGAGCAGAGGCTTTTCTCTGACTATTTCTCTGCAGTATCAGTGACCCCAGACATTAGGTCCCTTGTGATGGCAGTGCTTAATGTGAAGTCTTTGGTGAGCAGTGTTATCCAGGGCTTTAGGTAGGTGGGAGGGATGCAAATGGGTCTGCATCAGACACAATGCCTCAAAATATGAGGAGCCCTTTCTCACACACCGCTGCGGGACCTTGATTCTTCATCTTTACCTGCTCTGCTATTGCTACCTGGGGACTCAGAGACACAGGGGCCAACAGCCCCTCCATTCTACCTCACTCATGTCCCTGACTCTGACCTTCATGGCTCTCCCTCCATCTTGCTCAGCCATCATAGGTAAGGCCACATACTTCTGGCCTGCTATCTCTTCATCTCCTCTATTTATCTCCTGGGCTGTTATCCGTGACTAATTTATAGAGAAGCAAGTCTCTTTCATCTATTGATTTCTTATACCTTCTAGTGAATGTGACCCAGCTGAAAGAGGGCACCACCAGCAACTGGGTACTTCCATTCCCCCATGCTCTCATTTTATCTCCAGTCTTGATCTGAGACTGTCCTAAATGCTGAGGCCAGCTTGGTCATGGTTGCATGGAAGCCCCCAACTCCATGCAAACCAGCCCAGTGCCAAGGAGGTGAAGGAGACTATGCTCCCCTGCCTATGTGACTGTGTGAGAAGGGCAGCTTGTTCCACATGTCCATATGATGTAATGAAGTTGAGGCCTGGCATAGTGGCTCATTGCCATTGAAGTGTGGAGGACTGTAATTATGCATTACTCTCATCCCTAGCACTCTCATCTGATGGTGTTTGCCAGCTCTCCCCCTGCCCTCCTGCCTCCTCAGCTTGCATTCCTTCCCAGCTGGCTGGTATGGACAGCCAGGAGGGGGTTTATTTTTAGACAGACAGGATAAGTAAACTGAGTACAGATTAACTGGACAGGCCTGGGTCCAGGTAATCTGCCCATGCTTTGCAGATTGCGTAGCTCTGGCCAATCAGGGGATAATGCTCAACTACTTATTATAGCCAAGACACTCCAAGACTTGGAGGTGCCTCGGGCACTCAATGTATTCGCCTGTGTGGCTGTGTTTCCCTCTAATCTTCAAGAACCATTTGGTTTCTGTAAATATTCCATACAGTATGACCCTTGAGTAGAGATCCCTTCTTGCAGAGGCAGTCATGGGGGACTCATATGTGCAGTATGAGTATCTCTTAGGGTCTATATGAAAGAGAGGGGCAGGAGAGGCAGCAGAGCTCACAGGTAGGGAAAGGGAGTAGGTGCACTATGATGTTTTTCTCTCCCTTAACTTTTGGTATCAGATTCAGTTTGTGTTTGAGACACAGGAGACAGGGTGGATGTCTGCCTATCAGCCAGTTTCCAAGGTCCCAAGATAGCCACTGGAGAACAGTTTAATTCAGAGCCAACAGAGACCTAAAAGCAAGTCAGCTTACCCTGAAGTAGACACCTTTGGCCTCTCCCTAAGCTGCACTTGCTGTTGAAGACTTTAGACACCTCATAAATGTCTTAGCATCAGACTGAATCTCAGTCCTAAATAGGGGTGAGTTGGACCCTACTGTGGTTTATAAAGGTACTCTAAGGTGACTTGCTCTATTGTAGACATATACACCACATGGTCAGGTGAATTTCAAAATAGCAGTCTCCAGGAGGCGATATCTGGATCTGATCACCGGCAGAATCAGTTTAATTCTGGGTGCAGCAGACACAGCTGGCAATCACATGTGGTTCTATTAGCATGGCACACACTGCACACTCTTGCACATTATACCTGGGCCTGGAGCCAGAGCTGAGCGAGTTTCAGATCTCCACAGCTCCATGGGTCCTAGAGGGAAGACTTGCTGAATACTCAAATGCAGCTACCTGTGCAGCCTTTCTTCTCCATGCTCTCTTGCCCTGATGCTTTAACAGGGCCTTTGTTGGATCTACTGGATTAATAATTTCTTTCTCTGTAATGAGTAGATTTCATAATTAGTGCATTTCTTAATTCTCACAATTGTTTGTAAATTCTTTCAGCAAACAACTCCAAGTGTGAACAGCTTCACAGTTCCACAGCCATCCACCTCCTGTTGAATCCCAGTTCCTGGAACTCTCCTCAGCTAGAGCTGTCAGCCTGCCTGGTCCCATGCATACAGAATGCCTTTCAGAGAGTTTGATATTTGTGAGCTGTTGCTTCCAGGCCTGATTTGCCTTGGCATTAGTTCTTGGATTTCCTTTCATTCCCATAAAAACAGACAAGATTTGGCACTGGATAACAACAAGGGCAATCCACAGTGAGCTGTGGCCCCTGCTGGTTTTTGCTCGGCTATTGGTGCAGGTATGCCTTGGTGTAGGAGTCCAGCAAAACCAACGCATGGCTTAGTTGCCCAAGACACTGGAGACACCCATGGCTCCTCCATTTTTAACTTTCTCAGTAGTGAAATGTTAGCACACAGGCTAATGGTAGAGTCTCCAAAACTGACAGAAGAAGAGGTGAAATCACTTGAAAACAGGCTCTTAGCTGGTATGACAGTCCTTGATACAATTGCATGGGTGTAGATAGGAGCTCTGAAGAAATTGCATATGTGTTAAGAGTGATGCAGGCTACTTTGAGTTACTAAATACTGTGACTGTCCTGCAAGCAACAGGAAGACATATTAAGCTTGAAGGAATGAGCTTAACAGAGAAGATACGAGGTCTTGCAAGGGTAGGAGTCCTGGGTGAGGAAGGAAAACCCACTTGCACACTTGTATCAAATACCAACATGAGCCAAACAGAACAAGAAATTGTATGAAAGAGAGGTGGTGGGAAAAGAAAGAAAATGAGAGGTATTAGGGCCTTGGTCCTCTGCAAGGACCCTGCTCCTTCAGGTAGTATCCAGGAGGTTTGTGGCTGCTAAATCTAACAGCTGAGATATGCCCCAGAAAGCATTCTGGGCAGTGACTGGGAAAGATCTTTGCTCTAAACTTGCATAGCGTCATTCTGTTTTCCCTTTTCCTTTTCTAACTCCATTTTCAACTCTGTAATGAAGGACTCAGCTTTGTAGAACACTGTGATCAACTTGTATACTCAATAAGTGTGTGGTGGGAGAAGGGAAGGAGTATAAAGCTGGAAAATACAAAGTCTGGCCTTTCTTCAGGAGACATGAATCAATGAAAAAGGGATTGTGCAGGTAGAACCTAGAGTATGCAGTTCAGAGTAGGTCCGGGGTTTGGACACTGTATCTTGTGAAACTGCAAAGGCCAGATATCTCTGAATGCTGGGATCTAGGGGGAGATGTCTCCTGGCAGGGCCCTCTGGCAAGAGCAAGCAGTACTCAGTTTGTGTCAGGGAGCTGACAGCACAGTCTTCTCTGCTGATCAAAAGGCCCTGGACCCTTCCTTCTACCATTGCCCACTATTTGTATGACTTGCAAAGAAATGCTAAATAACATTTCTGGTCTCTGCCAGTTGAAGCTGCATAAGGAAGCATGTGGATGGTGCATCCTTTTCCAACCCTCTGAGCTGTCTCTGAGTGTCCACTGTGTACTTTGTAATCAGACTGCTAGAGTGAGATCCTTATCTTCTCAGACCTGTGGTTTCTTTTATGATCACTGCTTATCTGACAAATTAATGATGATAAAATCAAAAAGGATTTTGGAACATGAAGAAATCTCGAATGCCCTAGATGGGGAACTTACAACCTGAGGCTTAAAACATTGCAGCCATCAAACTGCAGCTTTATTATGCGAAATTCTAGAGCACTGATGGTCTGGTCTAACTTTGAGGGTTTGCTCTTCCCTAATGGAGATTCAGAACCAGAGCTACTAACTGCAGTTAGTAGAAATAAGATTTTAAATATTTTTGATTCTTGTTTGCTTTGCTGACTCAATTCAGCTGCTACAATGGGTGCCATGTTATATTCTTGCACATGCAATAGAAATGCAGTTGTGACCTACATTCTGATTGCAGAGCCTCTGTCATTGACTGAGGATGACTCAGAACCCAGCTTTTTATGATTTGTTATTTGTAATTTGCCTCTTACTCCATGGTTTAAACATGGCTGTCACCTAATTTGGGCTTGGAAAATACAGTTTGGCTAAGACTTTTCAGAAGGATAGTGAAATGTGGCTGCCTTCATTTTTAGATGCCTATTTTTTTTTAATGTGGGCATGAAAAGTCAAGATATCCAGTCACTTTCAGAGCTCTTGGTCTACATGACTAATTGTCTCTCAGCTAAAAATGAAGGCAAAGTCAAGGTAAGCCCACCTATGAGTAAAATATAAACAACCCTTGTCTAGAAATTGCTTGTCCAGACTTTGTGGGGAAAAGCCGACTGATAAGCTTGCTTTCTTAGACATTGGAAATGGGTTAGCAAGGGTTTTAAAAAAGCAGAAAAAAGCCCAAGTTAATCTTATTCTGGAGATGGAAGGCCTCCAGGGCAACTCTGTTCTTGAAGAATGGAAGAAAAGGTCTTATTTTTTGCATATCTGGGAGCTGGGGAGAGCTGAGCATTGAGTAGTTGGGCATTATCAACCATCCAAGTCTTACAGACAGAGGGGATGGGATCACTTGCAGGTATTCCCCAAAAAACACTTTGCAAATTTTTCTTGATCTCTCTTTTGGAAGGGGAGAAGCCACAGAGGTCCTGGCCATACAGAACCTGGCCATGTATAGTTTAGTGCAGGTGAACGGGAGAACAATATCTCTGAGTATTCACCACTGAATGGCAACATGCCCTGACTGTGCTTCTGGGTGTGAACCAGAGCAGGAAATCCTGGGGCACAAGTAACTTAATGGTTCTGCGTACTAGTGAATTCAGAAACATGCAGTGCTAGGTATGCACTGTCCAACCCCATTCTCCTCAGGAGCAGTGAGTCCATTCTGAATCTTATCTGTCCTTTCATTCAATAGTTGTACTTTTTAATTGCAGTTTAAGGACAGGACATTAGGCATAGAGAGATGTTGAGACAAAGACTAACTTTAGCTTGAAAATGCAATCAACACTCCCAAAACCTTCATGGGTAGAGATCCATGATGCTGGACCTGTAGTCACCAGTTCATGAACATCTGGGGTGCCACATTTATGCCCACAGCGGGGTAGCAAAGACTGTTTGACAGTGGAAAGCTGCCTCTTGTTATGAGAGATTTGTCACAAGTCATAACTACCTGGATGTCAGAGAAGGTGCAGATACTAGAGCTTGTATTTCTTTCTGTTGCTCACTCCAACTAGCAGACCACATTTCCTGGATATGTCTCTGCTCCTAATCTGTAGCTAAAAATGATATCAGGTCATCCTGAGCAGGCAAAGCAGCCCTGAGAGGAGACTTTCTAGGGGATTACAGTACTTTACTGCTTTGCTATTGCTCTGTTTCTGGCAATATGAGTCTTAAGGCATGCTGGAGGAGTGGTAACAGCGGCTCCTGGGAACACGATGTATGTGTGTGCTGTTGGGAGGTGGAGGTGGAGACAATTTGTTCTACTTTCTTTCCATTGTGCTTGGGTATGTAACTTGGCTCTCAGCCTCCTCTGACAATAATGCTTTGTTTCCCTTAACCAACATCACTCTTTAAGTGATGCAAATAATTTTAGTGTATCCAAACAGGAAGTGGCTGAGTGTCTGGGTGTCTGAATCAACATCCTGGAGGCTGGGCCTTTGCCACGAGCATAATTACTAAATATAGGAGTAGTCTATGGATGGAAGTGCAGGTCTCGGAAGTGGCAGAGCCATTCTCTGCCAGAATGTGGCCACTGCTGAATATTGCTGCTGCTTGGCCAGTCCAATCCTGCTTGCAGTGGCCATGAGCTGCCTCTCCTCAGCTTCTTTGTGCTGACATAATCACATTTCCTCTTTAATTGTGGCATTGGGATGGAAAGGAGGGAGCAGAACCATAGGGGGAGTAAAACCATTGCTTTGGTGCTGAACGAGCAGCACTTGGAGCCTCCTCCAGTTAATTGTTTACTAGCATTGTAAGATCACATTGAGCTAGCAGGGAAGCTGGGCTTCAGAGCTACCTATCCTCCTTGGTGCATCTCTAGAGGAAGGAGTAGGCTGCACTGTCAGTCCTGAGGATGCTGCATGTGTGAGACTACCAGAGTCACTTTGAAATCTGCAGTAGCGCTACAAGAAGCAACCAGGTCCTCTGCCACTTGGCAGGAGTCAGAGGTTGCCACCACCTCTTCTCCCTGGATCAGGCCAGAGGACATTGTGCAAGACTCATTCTGTCAGCCTGGACACTAGACCAGGCCAGAGTAAGAGGAAATGGAGGAAAGCAAAGCAGCTTAGAAAGACAATTACAGAGATATGTCTACAGTTTCCATCCTGTGTTAAGATTTCTTTAGGATGTAGATTGGAAAAGGGTACCAATCTTGGCTGAAAGGCTTCAAAGTGCTGTAGTGTTCCAGTCCTAAGCAAGACACATGCATGGTTAAACATCATCTTATTCCAATTTATTGTTTTCATTTATACTATTTCTGCTGCCTTCAGAACTTTTAGGGGGGCAAGTGTGTTGTCTTTTGCTTTAATAAAGTACCATTGCCTACCAGATATTTTCCCTATGCAGGTTACTTGCAAAGTACAATCAAATTATATTTTCTTCTCCTGGATAAAGTATGTCCAACTTCTTCAGACTTTTGCTGCAAGTTTTCCAAGAAAACTAATAATACCAGACAAGTTCTAATTTATCCATATTTGTTATGAAGTTTGTATGCCACAACTGGCAGCACAGTCCAGTGCTGCCTACAAAACTAAAATAAACTGTAAACTATAACACTAAAATATCTCCCTAAACCCACTTGATTTCTTGTCAATAAAAATATCAATGGCTCTGAATCTAAGCCCAGTAGATCTTCTAGAGGTGTTACTCATTTTTCCTCTCTTTTATCTCTCATGAGGCTGCTGAGGAAGGAGACAAAGGATGATCTGAACTATTGGATGCCCAGAAAGATTCCCTGGGATTTTCCTGGGTTGCATCTATGCTCATGTTTGAATGTGAATTCATGGTCTGTACTGTTGTCCATTGCCAGGCATCTAGAAAACCTGAACTTTGCCTTGGTTTGGGCTGCCTGTGAGTGCTGTTGCTGAACCTGGAGCCCACCTGGTATTAATTATAGGCAACTCAGATAGCCAGAGACACAGAAAGCTGGCTATGCAGCACTGACCCATGCTAAAGGTCGCTGTCTCCAGAGTCATCAAGGTATACTCTGACAATGCAAGACATGGGGCTCCCAAGTCAGTCCCAGGGGAACACCTATAGCTCATTAATATGAGTAAGCAGCTAGCTGGATCATAAGCCTGCCTTTCTGGCAACCATAGGTGGAGCCAAATCTGCCAAAAACATCCCAAAAATGGGAGCAGTGCTTCAGAAATGAGTGTTTCTACAGTAATCCCATCTGAATGGGCCTCTGAGCCACATAGCTTAGATGAAGGAGAGTTCTCCTCTTCATGCCGTGGTAGAAAGGTGAGAGGCCTGATTTAAACACTTTGAAGTTGAAGGGACATCACTGGCCCCAAGGGTGTCAGGTCCTGCCCTCTGGCAGTGGAGCAAGAGAGAGACATAAAAAAGCCACACTGACCTCAGCAGTGAGAAAGAATTTCTTGCATCACTGCTACTCTTTAGCAGGTATGTCTATGTCAGGGAATCTTTACTTCTTTTTCCTGGGAATTTGGATCAGCTCCTATTAAAAATAACCAGATTCTTCAAGCTTTCACATAGTGCACCGCTCAGAGCTGGAACTCACCTTTTGTTCACTGCAGTTTAGATAATGAGTGATGGTAGAACTAAAATTATTGCGTACTACCAAACCGTGGAGAGTTAGTCATCATACAACAGAGTTCTGCCTTGGTCTCAAGGGTGTGAGTTTGTTGTTTCAAGGTCCAGGAAGAATATATTTCTGAGCAAGAGCCCAAAAGCTCTTCTGAGTTTGTTATTAAAAAAGGGTAAACCAAAGAGCATATAATCTCATTTTAATAATGTTATCATTAACAAAACACACAGAGGTGCAGAGGGAACAATGTACTGCATTAGTATTGTGTTCTCACCTTTCACAAACATGTTTCAAACAAAGATGATAATCTTGCAGGAACACTTCTGCTTCCCGCATGAATCTTACAATTCAAGGCAGATGTGAATAGAGTTTTTGTGCTCTATATTGAAAGTATCGACTAATTTTCTGTCATTTCACTAAGGAAAGTGGAAGTATTTAATGATGGGCTGGTGTGTAGGAGCAGTGACGTTTTTGTGCTGCTATTCATCATGAACATTTTAAACCCACATGCTTCTCTCTTTGTCCCAGTGCCCTGCTTCAATGAAGCCTCTCACACACATAATCCAGTCATTTGTAACCTAGCAAAAATGCTGCATTTAAAATACAACTGGCAATTTCACAGGGATCCAAACCCTACCTTGCATCGACAAATTTCAGAAAAATAATCAGGACACCCTAGGGGTTGGGGACTTCAGAAAAGAAACAGTCAAGAAGTTGTGAGGGAAAAGGGAAAAAAGCCATCAATTCCAAAATTTTGGAGACTAAAATTAAAGGATAATCTTGGTTAAGATCAAAACAAACTCCTGTTCCCTCTCATGGCAGAAAACTGTCCAGTGTTTTCTGCAAACTCAAGTATCATTATTCACAGAGAGTGACTTTTCTTGTAGTGATTATGGTATTTGTGGGAATGTCACTGATGGTCAGAGGAAACTGGACATGAATTTTTGTTCTGAATGAAATGTTCGGGGGCCGTCCTCCCACTACTGCAGAGCTGTGGAGTGCCTTTGTCCTGCTTTGAGTTTGCAGAACCAGGAGCTGGAAGACTATCTCAGTCTTTTCTGCTTTGTGAAGAATAATGAAACATTTATTGACCACGAAGAGTGAGAACATCTTGCAAAAATGGGGGTTATGGTCCTTCCTATCAAGGTGGGAAAGGTGTCTTGCTTATGTGTGTGGTGGTCACTAGTGCATAGGGATCCTCCAGGAGAGAGGTGTAAGGAGCACACAGAGACACTGCTTGTGTGGGAGACATCCATAGATGGAGGTAGGACTCAAGCCAAACACCCAGTGTCCCTGCTGAGCCTGAGTCTAAGTTAAGAGAACTCTCCCTCCCTTCCTGTGAGTGGTGGTCAAGTACCTGACTTTGTTACAAATGAGTATAATGAAAGCAGACATTTTGTTTCAACAGGAACAAAATATTCCTGCTAATCCCCCACCCCCAAATACTTTGTTGGTGAGAAGAGGGAAAAAAGAATTATCCTGATATGAATTGATTATCAAATCATTTTCTGATTCAATGATTTAATTGAAAAATCAGTCATTCTTACAGTAGAAATCAGTACCTGGGTTTCTCAGAGTCAGAAACTGATAGCAGTATGGGATGGTTCTGTCCTGACTAGGGACTGGCTGCAAGGCATTAGCACAGTGTGATCTTAAAGCTGGGCTGGTTTTGCGCCTACCTCTTAGCCCAAGATTCAGCAGCCTCTCCAGTAAGGAGAGCCCAATACAGATCAGTTCTTAGCCATCCTTGTTTGGTAGATGTTTATGCTAGTATCTGCTATAATAAACTCTGATCCAACCATCAAAATACTGAAGGACTGGATGGACCTCCTGGTATTGTTCAGCAGGACATGACAAAGCCCATGCCAATGTTATGGAAGATATGACTACTACCACAGAGGACATATATATAACCCATGTGCAATACCAAGGAGCAACACGTGGTTATCATGACCTTTGCTTGGACACGAGCAAGGGTCAGGTAAAGTGACAATGGGCTTCTGGAAAGGAAACTGCCCAGATAGAAATGCACAGTGGGTGGGGAATCTATTCTCTTAGTGTTGAGCATAAAAGCACTGAATGGAGTTCAAGGAGCTATTTCCACCTGCAATCACAGTCCTTGTTACCAGGCAGCTATGCCCCGCCGGGGTCACAGACTAAGGCAGCAGGCAGATGGTGTGTTAGTTTAGGTAGGGTTGATCCTGATAAGAAGCGGGTGGGGGGGGGGGGGAGGGAGTGACTTCCTGAGGTTTTTTACATCCCAGTTGTCTGTGGGAATTACTGGTATCCTATTGCTATTGGCTGATCTCATATTCACTGGCTCTCTTTGCCCATTGTATCACAGGGAGCGAAAATGTAGAGACTCCAAAGCATTCCTGTGGGACCTGGGAACATGCTCCAGCTGCAGATCCAGCTGTGCCTCTTGCTTTTACAGCTCCATGTTGGGAGACCAGAACTGTGCTGCTTCTCCTCCCCATCTGTTTTCCAAGGGTGGCTGGATGGTTAGACAAGCTCTAACACAGAGCTCACTGCCTCTGTATTGCCTCTCAATTGAGGGCTAAGATAGGGATTGAGCCAGTCTCCTCGCAGTGTCATCCCTACAGCTGCACCCTTTCCTAACACCTCTGATGCTAGGGATTTAATCTGGCTAGGTCCAACATTTGAGCACTTCTTAGAAGTGTGTCTGCTCAGTGTTACTGTGCTCTCCCATATTCTAGGGCAGGGCTTGCTGTCTCTGTGCTGGAGCTTGAACATGAAGCTACAACAAAGCAAAGAGAAGGCAATGAGGATGCTTTTAGGGTGTGTTAAGTGTTGGATAAGGCACCCATGACAGCTCTTACACCAGCATGTGCTTGATTCTAACACAAAATAAACAAACTTCAGCAGCAGTGAGAGGGACAGACTAGCTGGGTTTTTGTTTTCTCTTAGCTGAAGCCTGCATTTCTTACGCCTCACTATCCAAACCATTACAAGTCAGCTATGTTATATACTTGTCACCCTGTACATGAAACAAGGAAGCACTTTTATAGCCACTGTCCAACACAGGCACCACCACACAGGTATCCTGATTTTCCTGGTTTCTGTCACTGGGGACCATGCAGGGAAATGAAGGTTATGGCTTGGATGTCTGGCTCCTCTGAGAGGTAGAACTGGCAGCATAGATGCCTGGCCCGCCTTGTTAACAAAGTGCCTTTGTTTTGAAGTTGTGATTTCTGCATAATGTCATAGTGCTACCACTCTTCCCCTCTTCTGCAACCAGGAAGGAAAAAAAATGAGCACAACTGGAGCTTGAGAGGAAGTAGAGAGGCGCAGAGAGCAGGGAGGTTTGCTGCCTGACTGCCATATCTGCTGGAGCAGGTGGCTCAGCACCTTGTCCAGTTGAGCTTTGAAAATCTCAAAGGATGTTGACTACACCACCTCTGGGCCCCTGTCCCAGTGTTCAACCACTCTTGAAGTGCCCTGGAATTGTGGGGTGGATAACAGAATCACAGGTTATTCTTTCCTCAGTCCCTTTCCTCAGTCCAGGAGAGGACCTGATCTCTTCATGGGTGAGATAGTACCGAAGGTAGAAATATACCTCCCCATGGGATCTGAATTCTTTTCCTCTTCTTTTCCCAGTCAGGAGCCTTAGCCTCCGAGCCACCACCACTGTCCACACAGCCAAAACCTGAACAGCTCTGACTAGTGCCCCTGACTCACAGACAGAACAGAGAGAGCTCAAGGACTAAGTGGCTGCTTCACTCTGGGTGGTTAGCTAGGCCAGCTAGTAGACATGTTTTCTTCCTGAGCTGGAATTAGAGCTGTCTGGAAAGTGCCCCCTGTTTCCAAAAAAGGTTTCAGAGGACTTGCCCACCTTTCACTTGCACTACCATTTCATGGACTCTCACAAGTCTTTGAGAAAGAGCTTAGCAGGTAAATACTACTTGGGGTGGGGTTATCAGTAACAATTAAAAACAAAATAATTTCATAATTTTCTGACCAAGACCTCTTCCAAACTTAGAAAAAACAAGAAGTCTTCCCAGCAGCTTTGGTGGTGAGAGATGAGTTTATTTTATTTTATTTTATTTGGTTGATTTGTTTTTCAAAAAGCCGTTTTGTGTCAAAACAAAGTTTTAGATGAAAACTTTTCAATTAGCTCAAGGGACAGCCAAGCATAGAGCCTGCGGGTTTCCCTTCTGTATCTCTGAGTCATTGTGAGAGTGAAGGGTCTCTATTTTTAGCCTCTGCACACACTAACTGATACTAGCTACAGAGCCAATTTGCTATTCAGCACTGGGTTACTGTTGCAAAACCTCATCATCGGCACAGAATGGGTCCTCTGGGCCAGGCTTGGGTGAGTTGAGTGGCACCACTGTGCACAGGAGCAGCACAAGGAGGTTTGGAGGTGCTGACCCATTCCATTTGGCTTCTGGGCATGGCAGCAGAGCCATTCCCCTCCCCTGCAGGGCTACTGTGTGAGATGACAGTCACTGTGGCAGTGCGAGTAAGTTATATCTCCCATCACTAAGATGACTCTCTGCCAAAGCAGGAGGGTGGCTGGGTGAAGAGGGTGAGTTAAGTGAAGGGATTAGCTGGAAATGTTCAAATCACGTATTTTTTCCCAGGAAATGTTAGGATTTGATTTTACCATTATTTTTATCGTATCTGTTTGATCGGAAAGTTTTGAGTTTTAGTTAAAAAGTCCAACCTGAAAATGTTTCTCTTTAGAACTGTGCATATTTGAGATTGGCACTGTGATGCCTTCTGGGCATGAAATGCCTCATAGCTCTCTCCTGCCTGGACAGGTTTCACTGGTGTGACTACAGTTGGTGTTAGAATTGTTGCTTCATTTATTTTTAAAGAAGTAGCCTTTGAAATAAAGAGCAAATGCTCTTTGCTTTGTTTTTGTTCAATAGCTGAGTAAGGGGTGGAGGAGGCTCGTTTCTTTTAATAGTGCCATTAGGTGCAGAGGGCACAAAGGCAGGGAATAGAGGGTGCCTTGCCTTGGGTCTGAAGTGGTCTTGCGGACACTCAGGTAGGAGAGGTCAAATTCCTGGGTGCTGAAAAGGTGGCCATGTCACAGAAGATGCTCTTGCAGTTTGGAGAAGAAAAGCTAGTGCACAAACAGCAACAGGGATTATGGGAACTCATCCCCCTTTTGAGCAGATTCTAGGTAGAAAAAAATGACTTACTCAGGAAAACCGTTGGGCTTACCCACAGGTGTCAAACAAGCAGGAGAAGCACTTCCACAACCCGCCACAGTGGTTCTCTATGGGGAAACACAACAACCTGTAGATGTGTTACCGTCTCTGTGAGCTATGTGATACGTGAGGGGAAAGCTGCAGGTATATGGCCAACATATATACCCAAATGGTTCAAGAAAAAATGCTATAAATATAACTTGCCATTTAAGAGACCAGTTGAAGGCAACTTGGCTGGGAAATACTGCTGTTGCTGTAAGATGAAGTTAGTTGCAGTCTGCAGACACATAAGCCTCCCTTTCTTTGGTAAGCTACCAGTTATTACAATGAAGACAGATCTTACATATCAGCTCCACTGTAGCATGCTCATTAGTTACTCCAAAAAACACCAAAAGACCAAGTGCAGCCCTAACAGTGATATACATGAGAAGGGACAAATATGCAAAGTGCTTTGAGCCGCTTTCTCACCAAAGATATGCTGTTCCTGTAGTCTTGACAAAAAAATGTGAAGCAGAAAGAGAAAGCAGGGACTGGAGGAACTGAGTTCCTCTATAACTCCTATAAGTTCACTTTCTTCCTTGAGCCATTTTAAGAAGTATAGAAGCAGCAGGCTTTGTTCATCGTGTATAACTGGCATTATGCCATGCAGGGACTTCGATCCTGATGTGTTACAGGCTAACTGGGGTTTGGATTGTAGAATCATGGAATAATTAAGGCTGACAGGGACCTCTGGAGGTCTCTGGTCCAGCCTTTTGCTGCAGACAGAGCTAACTTCAAAGTAAGAGCAGGTTGCTCAGGATCTAGTCTAAGTTAATTTTCAAAATCTTCAAGGATAGAGACTCCATTGTTTCTCTGGGTCCCTGTCCCAATGTTTGACCAGGGGAAGAAACTCTTGCTAAGTCTGGTGAACTAGCTCTTTACAGAAAATCTGTGTGAACCACATAATTCCAACTGGACCTTAAATACTTTGTAAAATCACCAGTTTCTCTTATCCTGAGGGTTCAGGCAGCCTGGAATGCCCTGCTGGAATGGTCTACTCATGCCTGGCATTTCCCTGACGATGTTCTGTGTTCTTTTAGGATCACACCTCCCTTCCCATCTCCCCGTGGCTTATTTGACTGCTCGTGTTTCCTCTGCTCAGGACGGTTGTGGTGAGCAAGAGCACTAGGGCCTATCTTACCTCTCTAAGGGAGGGCCTATCTGGAAACCTACCTTCCACTGTCTCCAGGACCTAAGAAAGACACAGAAATGGTGTGAAAGTCTTGAAAAGCTAGTCTATCTCTCCATATCACACAGTGATCTGTCTGACAGCTCTGAAAGAAACAGCATGCCTAATTTGCCCATACCCTAATCCCTTCCCTCCTCTCCCTTCGCCCTTCCCCCCGGGGAGAGTTGTGTTCTCATTATCTAGCACTTAGGGCTATCATTTGTGCTTGTGTGCAGAGCCTAACTTTGTCTCCATCTCTGTGTCTCAAGTTTTTAATACAGCTTTGCCTTATCTACAGCACAAGAAAACTTCTCGAATAGTGAAAGCAGCACCTTTGTTTTCTAAACAATCTCAGTGCAGAAAGTAAAGGATTTTTCAAAACTGTTATCTGCCATGATTTGGCCTCCAAGAATCCACACGGTCATGCCAGCTGCAGAAGGGAAGTCTGGCAGCATCAGGTGTTGATCTCAGGCAGGTGACCTTGCTGAATGCTTTAGAGTCACTCTGCATTTAGAGGGGGACGTGTTCTAGCTCTAGGGAACATTGGCTGAGATGTGCCCCAGTGCAAACAAGACTCCCTATTGGACTACATCACATTTTTTCAGTTTCCTGGTGAAAGCCAAATATGAAAAATATTTCCCCACAGGAAGGGAAAAACCCCTTCTACGTATTTTCTTGTTGCTCTTCTGTCTCATGTTTCTCAAAAAAAAAAAAAAAAAAAGTGTGAAATCTAGATGGAAGATGGAAAAAAGTAAGAATATTTTCAAAACATCTGGAATAAAGATTTTCAGGCATCTTTATTTTAAACAGAACAAATGACATTTTGAGATCAAATCAAAATGGAAATTCCCATTGTCTACTGTTATTCTAATAAACATTAAAAAGATGTTTTTGTCTGGTCCTGATGGTAGGTAAATCATGTGAGCTTAGAATGGCCAGCTTCTGGTCTGTGTTGGGCTTAGTGATACTGCTGTCATGCACAGAGTAATGGAAAACAAAAAGAAGTAACCAGTTGACAAATCTTCTCACACAGAGAATTCCTCCAGCTGTAGTTCACTTTGTGGGAGCCACAGTGTGCCTCCATGGTGCTAAAAAAGTTTGCAATTAAGCAAAATTTACCTCAGAAGAGCCAGTGTCTCAGGTCCAGACAGCTGCATACATAGCAGCCGTGTCCGTGATGACAAATCTCATGAGGAAGTTTGCAAACAGACAATCCCTCAGACTGTCTGCTTGGAAACCGTGGGTGTTTTGTGCTCTCTGGGGGCACACTTACATTTTCCGTATTGTCTTCACTGTTACCTGTGATTCTCTCTTGTGAAGAGCTTGTACAAAGTCCAGTTCTGGTGGTCAGAGCAGATTTGCTAGAAAAAAAGATCACATTTACCTGAGCACTTTCCCATTATATAGGTGGAATGAGTAAGTGGATGGTAAGCAAGGTATCCAGTGCTTCAAGAACCACTGTTGAAGAAATGTGATATTCCCTTTGCTTATGCTGCTCAGAGCATTGGACTATCCATGCAGCTTGTACAGGAAAATGTAGCTGTCCAGACAGCTGAGAAGGTGTAAAGCATATTCAGAGTCTCTGAGAACAATAGGAAGAGAGCCCTCAATGAATTTATAGTATTCTGGATGTGGCTGCTACTTGAACTAAGACAATTTCATAGCATGTGAGGAAGAGGTTTGTTTACAGATCCATGCATCAGCAGGTCAGTTTGTTCTGTCCAGTCCCAAAGTTCAGCTGGATCTTTCCTGGTCCTGGTCCTCACAGTTTCAAACTGAATCACTGTCACACCAAATCAAGAGCAATCTTCTCTTTGTTTCCCTGATGGCCTCTCAGAAAGGCAACAGAAAGAACTTTTTAGGATAGTTGTACCTGGCATGTCCCAGAGATCTCTCAGTTCTGTGCATGTGGTTTGCCAGCTCTGATGAGTGACTTAGAGCCTGGGTGGGTGGATTGAGAAGAAAAGTCCCCAAAGAAAAGCAAAGCACTGCATACAGCTCTGTAAATACCTGTTTGTGAAATACATGACACAGAGGGCAGCTTCCCAGCTCAGAAACTCCAAACCACAGACATCAATGCAAGAAATGAAAGCCCATTGAAGAACAGAACAAAGTTGTTTTTACATTGCTAGGGAGGCTATCTGTTTTGCAGGACCAGAACTGTTTTTTTCTGCTATTATAACAGCCCTGAATAGGCTTTGACTCTTTCAAAGAGTCCCTGTAATTTAACACACATTTGTGAACCCACAAAAGGAGACAAAATAAGGAAACCTAAGTTTGGTTTTCAGTGGTAGGTGATGCAGCTGGGACAGGGGTAGTTCCAAAACCTGTCTGTAGCTAACCGTTGCTGCTGTCTAGTTAAAATATTAAGTAGCATACGGAGAAGGGAGATTGCTCAGCATAAGTGCACCATTCACAAGACGAAAATGCATTCCTGCTGTGGTATTCTAGTAATTAGCAACTTGGAATGTGTCAGTCTTTGAGGAAGCTGTCTTTATCAGTCATATATTTGGGAGCTGAGATTAATTACCTCTTGCTACTTGTGTGCACAATGCTAGCTTTGCGGGTATTTGCATAGATGAATGATAATTATTTATATCCATATCAGGGATTGTTTTGCCTGATGATGTCTCAGACCTGCTTGGACTGTTGGTCTGCACTGAGGAATGGTTCTTATGTTAAACATCCGTTCTTATGTTAAACATCCCGGGCATGTTTCTCCCACCACTGCCTGGAGAAGTCGTCCCACAGACTTCCCTCTGGCTTGCAGGAAGAGAAGTCTTCCCCATTCTTTACTGCTAGTTTTTTGATGGTTGCATTCCTTTTTTGGGGCAAGTCATTCCTTTCCTTTTTGCTGCTCCTATTTTGGAGCTACTACAGCTCCCTCTAGATTAGCCCAGCAAATCTTTCTTATTTACTTTAATTTTGCCTCCTAAACCCAATTCTAATTTTCAATTTCTCTTTCTGGCTTGCATAAATTAATGTTTATGAGATCCATTGTCCCTCCCACTTTATTAAAGACAAAGGTTTCTGAACTACTGACTTAATTATTAAACCTATTATAACCTTCAAGCCCCATATTCCTGCCTTTTACAAAAGCTAAGCACTTAGCACTGTGTGTCTATTAGCTGGTGGGTAGTACCCATGTTGAGTTACTTTCTCTGCTATGTGAAGACATGGAGCTGAAGTCAGATGAGACTTAGTTTTGAGCAACATGATGTATGTGGGTCCCTGGGAGAAAAATCTCCTTCACAAAAGCTGCAATGCCACTTGCAAGGAGATCTTTTGTTCTAAAAGACTTCCCTTCCCTTACTCTGTTCAGGAAATGTCATTTATTGTCACATTAAAAGATAAGAAAAGGTTTTCCACTCTGGCTAGCTACAGCTTATAAAGAGGCTCAGTACAGCTCCTGCTGAAACCCATGGGATCTTCCTGTCAGTAATGGACAGAGAGGAGCTGTGACTTCTCTTTCTCCTGTGACAGCTCTGTGGTGTATCACAACAGGAATTTTGAACTTTTTCCTTGTGGGCAGAAAGCACTGGCTGCACACCTATGGCCTTCTGAAAGTTGGGAGATAATGCAGATCTTGTCTATGAGCTCTGTGTATACACGGATGTCCTTTTTTCAGCTCCATCCTTGTTTGAAGAACATGCTTTCCATTCACCAGCATTCGGTGCTTGTCACACATATTGCAGTAACAAAACTCTTTAACAAGAATAAGCTTTAAATAACAAATGGCAAGTGACGAATAGAGCCTCCATCTGTTCTCATCCACAAAGCACAAAGTCTACCAAAGTCAATGGACTTCTTTCTATTAAATTCAATAGGCATATTGCCAAAATCCATGTGAATAAAATGATGCTTGTGCATCTATTTATGAATGGTGAGTAAGGGAATATATGGAAATCTATCATCCACTAAGTGTTCATGCAATTGCTCTTAATACAGCTTTTGCAGCATTCAAGTAGTTGCAACCACTGCCAGTCTGAACACTTCATGTATCATAGTAGCAGGAAGAGAAACTTTCTCTGCAGCACCAGAGTAATTGTTATTACCTTGGCTGTACATTTGCAACCAAATATTCAGACCAGTACTGGGAAGGAGATTGAGCCTCCTATGGGATCAGCGATGACCCTGGCTTGTTCATCTGGCCCTGCTCTGAAACTTTAAGCTGTATACATCGTGGACTCACAACCCCTCCTGAATAGAGGACTCACAACCCCTCCTGAATAGACAAAGCTACAGGACAAAGCGCTGCAAGTGTATTCTTATGCAGACACTTTTGCCTGTCTCTGAAAGCCAGCCGTGCACAGAGCCCAGCAATGGAGTTTCATTCAAATATTAACTTCTTTTTGCTAAAGAAAGTCAAGGAAAGAGAAGACAGCTCTTGTCAGAGAAAAGGACCATGTGCATCCCTGTAGCCCTAAGACCTATGCTGCATCAAAACAGGACTACATCAGAGCACAGTGGCATTGCAAAGGACACAGCTTCCCTAGCACAGAAGTGGATTTGAAGACTTCAGCCCTGTACCTGTGACTAATCTAATTTGCCCTGGGATTTCTTTACCGCAGACAGTGGCTGCTGTCAGAGTGTTTATCTATTAATAAAAGGCCTAGTGGTATTGTGACTCCTACAAAGGAAAATGAGGCTTGCAGAAGAATTTCATGTAACTGTGTGTAATATGCCTTGCTCAGAAGTCATTAGCTTCCCATAGGGGCCCAGAAGCTGTTGAAATGACCCATATGGTGTCAGAACATAATGAGCCCAATTAGGGATGATTTTAACATCCTGCTGGAAGGACATGCATTCTCTGTTATTCTTTCAGATAATCAGTTGGACATGCTGAGTTGCTACAGCCAGTTGGATTAGGAGAGAGAAATTGAAGAGTTATTCTGCATTCATTCTTATGTAACTGCCTGGAACAGGTCCTCAGTCAAACTGTGTTCTCATAATTTTGGATGAAACACATAAGCCTTTTGCAGTATCTCCCACCTGAACACTAATACTAGCCTTTTTGCTCCAGGAACTGGAAATGTGGGATGAGTAAGTGAAATAGTGGGAAACAGAGCAGGAGGAAGGTCAGGTTCCTTGGAGCCAATGCACAGGAGTCCAGATGGGAATGGCAGGCTCTCCCACTGGAGAGCTGAGACTTAGGTAAGGACAAAGGCTCTTGTGAGTGTAACATATTGTGGCAAAGTATCTGACTCCTGGCCCCCTTCATTTACTTGTTCACAGAGGCTATCAGCAGAACAGTTTGTATCTGCTTGTAGTTCTGATCCCCTCTTTCCCCTCTCTGCTTTTGTCCCTAAAGCTAAAGAACAAATTTCTCCTTTAGATCTGCTTCTCCTAAGACCTTTGTGACTGTCTCAGCTTCCCTTTCCAGGCTGGATTGGTGTGAAGGGACATACACAAAAGGAGACCCAGGGCTCTGATGTCTGCGTACTGTTTCTCTCCTCTCTAGCCCCTCATTGTTCAAACTGATCAGCACTTAGATCTCCTACAAGAGTCCTCCCCATTCTCCAAACAGCTGGCTACCCAGCTTCTTCTGGGAAGGAGGGTATACTTCATTCTGTAATAAAGGGCAAAAAGTTTGTAGCAAAAAGCTATAAAATATGCTTGAAAGCCACAAGAATGAAGTTGGAGGGGAAGAAGCTGTAACTATTTTTAACCACCTTTTATATTTAATTTCAGATTGATGATGTCTCCCTAAGTGAGTATGAGTGAAGTACACCCACCGTCTCAACCCTTCTCCCTGCAGTGCTATGGAGGGTTGCACATACAGTTACTATGGGATTTAATTTGTTATTTCTTTGCTTGTATATGGAATTCCTGACTTGTACTTTGTAGCTTATCAAGATCTCAGCGGTAAGTAATCATGATGGCACACTGGGAAAAGACTTGATCCTAACAAATCTCGTTCCTGTTCATGGGTGCTACAGAGATCAGTGATGAATGCAGACATGCCTCACAGCAACTTGCATGAGCAGCGCTGCCTCATTTTTTTCAGCCTTTAGTAGTGGTTGTCTCATCAAATGCAAACGTCTTAATGACTTGAGCTATTCAGTGGATTTCCTCTCTATTATCCTGGCTAAGCTATTTGCTTTACTCACAAGCTGGCAGGCATTCCAGGTCATCTGAAAATGCTTTGTAAACTTTTGCGCATCATTAGATCTAAGTACGATTGTTATAAAGCAATGGAAAGGAGTTAAAAGGCAATTTACCTTTTATGAGAAATGTAGGTACCCTAGTGATAGGCTCTTGTCTCCAAAAGAGAATCTTTGAAGCAGTGAGCCAAGAAGTCTAACTTGGAAAGAAATCACAAGCTTTTCCTCAGGGGACATTTTACTATTTCGCTGCTTATAGGTGATATCATATACCTTAATAACACCTGTGCCCCTCCCCACAGTGTCATTTGAGCTGGCACTCTGCAAAACTGTTGCCTAAAGGTCAATTGCTCTGTGTTTCAACCTTGGAAGTAGAGCTTTGCTGTTGACACTGGAGTCAGTGTTTCATAGCAGAGTGGCTCAGGATCAGGTCTGTGGCAGATGGCATCTGTTTCCTCCTGCTCTTTCTCCTTTTCAGTCAGGTTACCACTTCTTTCTCTGTGCACAGGGCTAATGTGGTGGTTTAATGCTGCTGAGCTTTGGTTGCAAAAAACTAGCTGACACACTGTCCTGGGGCTCTGTACAGACTCAGTGCTGCACTCCACAGTGAAGGAAGCTGCACTTTTATTTGTATAAATCTGATCTCTGTTCATACTGGGAAATGAAGTTTCTTCTGGTAGTAGAATGAGTCCAGCTGTTATTGTTCATTCATCAGAGAAACAAGTAGTACATTTCATAAGTTTGCTTTCCATTTTTGAGTGTGCTGAACCTGTGTCCTCATCAGAGCAGCCTACTGTGCATTGAGTCTGTCCACAGGGCAAGTCATTTTTCTAGTGCTGACAACAATTTCGTACCTAGCTGACATGTTCAATGCATGTTCAATAATCCCAAACATACAAAATTATGGGAAAGAGGGAGGAAGACAGCCACAGCTTTTATATTCGATCACTTTTTCAGTGCCTGCAGAAATAAGATCTGGTGATTTTCTACCTACATTTACGTTCTTTCTTGCGTTATGGGCTTAAAACTCATTATATCAAGCTGTATGAGGTCGCTAATGATATATAAGCTTTGGAGATCACTGCACTTCTGGCAAACAGTCCAGAAGGTTTCTGAAGTTAGCAGGCTTTAGTATTCCTGATAGCCCCAGCAGACCTATATGGAGTATAATTAGAGTGAATGATGAACTGCTGTTCAAAACCAAAGACCTTTCATGTACTATTACAGTGGATGAATAAACAATGCCAAGAAACAGTACAGGCACTGGAACACTCTGGATGTGGGCATGCCTTGGCCTGGGCCAATGATGTTCTTCTGGGAGGGTCTGGGCCATGTGACTTCACGTCAATGGTTTGGGGAATACCTTTTGCACTGTCAGATTTCAAAGATAGTATTATTGTCAGCTAAATATAAGCAGCGTGAAAAGAACGAGCAAAGCTGAAAACCTGTGTATGTAAAGGTAAGAATGTGGTTTACAAATAAGTTGGGGCAAGACAGATGGTTCAGCTGGCACAATAGTGTTTTCCTAAAGCCGGGAGCCAGCGTTCATAGGAACAGTGGGCAGCTGCGAGAGGTTTCTATTCATAATTTGTGTCCTGGTTCTTCCATCCATGTGGCAAAGTGAGAGGGTATGCTGGATACAAACTTGGCAAAAGGCAGTCTATGCCTCCAGTTTTGGCAGCATAGTTGAGTCTTGATAGCATCAATAAATGATGCAGATGTCCAAAAGACAGCAGCGTCCATCTGGCTGTGTTTATTGATCTGTAATTTGGACTCTCCGACTAGTCACAAAATCTGCTCTTTAAATGCTCATTATGGGTGCTGCTCTGAAAGGCTCAGAAGCAATCCTGGCTGTGGAATGATCTCAGTCACCACCTTGACTGATCCTATGGACTGTCTTCACACAGCTTGCAGATTACTTCTGAGATCCGGTTCCCAACTACCTTTCAGCCTACATACTGGCTCCTTATCTACAGGCTTCTCCCAAGCATCCCTAAGTGTGTACCCTTCAGATCTTCCCATGTCCTTATAGAAGATGAATCTACATGCCAGGAGCTCTGCTGGCCACAGCACTGCATGTTGCTCCTCAGCCTACTCCTACAGCTTTGCTCTGGAGCATGCAGGACAAACATAATCTTCACCTCAAGAACTGTCCTGAGTGGGAAGGGACCACCACGACATTACTCCCCAGTGCTTTCTGCTGGTGCATAGTCAGACTCCACCCACTGGTTTTTGAGCAGTGAGAGTCTCTTGAGAGAGACCTTGTTCAAATTGTGCTGGAGGGTCTCCATTTCCCAAAGATACAACTGTGCCTGACTGGAGTCCAGGCCATGCTTCCTGAGACACTCCACTTAAGCTACACTTCTAAGCTTTTTCTTAACAAGGATGGAGTTAAACCAACTCATTAGTAAACGAAATGAGATTATCTGTCTCCGGAGCTGGGGCTTCTGTAGGTTGTCTGCTCTGTCCACCTTCACCCAGGTGCTGAAGCACTGGTAACTAAGTGCTGACACAGAACTTGATGCCAGAAGCTGACACACTTCAAAGCAGCAGAAAATGAATTGTCAGAATTCAGCCATGAATGACTGAGAGACCAGAGCACTTTACCAGCACTAAGCCAGGGGGAGCACAGATACACAAGCCACTTGTAAAATGGGAATGACACTGAAAGCAGTAGTAAAGATCCGTGGGTTGTCAGGAGAAGAGATACCATTGTGCTCATCTAGTTTCAGCTCCTGTATAACATAGGGGACCTCACTTTGGAAAGCGGAATGAGGTGTCCTCATACTCAAGGTGACAGAATGGTGCAGATGACTCTGGCACGGTGTACTAGAATGTTCCCTGGACACTGCAAGGCTCCATTCAAGCCTCACCAACTTGGGGCAGAAGTGCAGCTGCCTTCTTGCACCCTGCCAGGAACATACGATCCTGATCTGCATGCAACAGCCTTGCCAGTGGAAACTCAGTGTAGAGATTCCTTAGGCACATCTCACCAGTTCAGTGTATGGTTTCACCATTATTGTTGGGGCTTGGTTTGAAAGCAGATCTGATATCTGTCAGCCACAGTGTAGATCTGTCCTCTATGTTTGATATAAAAAATCACCCTGAGGAAAAGCCCAGGCTTGTAAGCCACTGATTAAACACTAAATCATAGATGACAAAGGAGTGGGGGAATGGAATCGAAGGGATTTTGCTATTGAATTGTGACCTTAGCTTGGATATGGAGATGATTTCTTTCAAGGTAGATCCCCAGGGGGTTGTGCCATTGCCAGGAGAGCACCATACCAGTTGTCTCTTGACTGACTTAGTCATAAGCGGTTACAAGAACTACTACAACCTGCTTGCTTTTACACCTATTGTGGGCTTGTGAATTCTTGGGTCTTGCCTGGGACATCTAGTCAAGTAAGCTCATACAGAAGATCTCTGGATTTGTACTGGCACAAGTTCTGGTGCCCAAGAGCCTGTATTGCACATTAGTCAGGGCAAGAGCCTGCCATCTAAGGAGCTGTTTTTCTTCCATGTTTTGAAATGCACCCCTCCTCAATGACTTTCCTCCTTTGAGGTATGCCTGTAGACACCAGGTATTCTCCTCTTTCTTGGTTGCTTCAAAATGAGGCTTTCCTTTGCCTACCCCTCACCACAGCAGAGATGGCCTCTTCTTCTTCTGTCACTGTGAAATTGCCTATGACTGCCCACACTGCGAACCCAGGCAGCAGCCAGTCTGTTGCTTTCCACTGGATTGATGTGCCTGTTGCCTTGGTTATTTCCTTTTTCTGCTACTAGGAACTGTTTGGATGGAATCTGTACTGAACTGAGAACAAGGGCTGCAATTGATCTGTTTTCAATCAAGTCCACCAGGACCCAGAGGCCAAACCATGGTCTGCTCCTTCTTGTTTGGGCTACTGCAGTGGGGAAGTGGCTGACCTCATTATGAATTCTGGCCTGTGAATCCCTAAGATCACAGAAAAATACACGGATTGTTTTGTACTGCCTTCCTGTGCCTCTTCACCTTTTCTAAAGAAAGAAAAAGTAACATAACTGTATTGTTTCCTCAGTTTGGGATCTAAGTTTTTCCCCAGGCTGACACTAAGGCAACGGACTCACAAGGTAAGTGGACCAAGCAATAACTGAAGTGGCAGATTAGTCTTCATATACATGCAATATCTGTCAGTGGGACTCACGTGAACTCCTTGGCCCATTGTATGCAGGGTATGGCAATTAACAGCATGATTAGTTTATAACAAGCTTTTCACACAGAAAGAATTGAAGATCCTTATGAGATATCTGTACCTCCACCTGATGGATGCTTGCAGTCTCCCTGTGTCTTCATTTTGAATTCTTTTTTTTTCAAAACATCCTCTGAAAATCTGGAAAGCTCTGAGCTGAATTCACTCAAAAACGAGCCAAGAATGAAATCTTGCTCAAGGTATCTTTATATACCTTATATACTTATATTCCTTCTATATATCATTAAATACCATTGACACCTCATTAATCCTGCAAAGGCAATGGAGAAGGCCTAACTGATGACAGTGATAGGGACCAGTGAAAGCTAGTTCTCTGCAACAGTTTCCTGAAGTTCAAGAAATGATTGAACTTGCAAAGAGCAAGTGATTGGACTCCATATAAAGAAGTTATATTGAAAAAGAAAGCAGGAAACAAAAATTAGAGATAAAAAAATTGCTCTAAGTTATAAGATGAAAAGAATCTGAACATTTTATTGCCCAGACTTAGCGTCTGGCCCTGGAGCTTCTCAGCTTGACTTCACATTCCTTGTTGTCCTTCATATCTGCTCACAGTATACAGAGGAGATGTGGGAAATACTATAATTTTCTCCCTCTGGGTAAGATGTCTAGACAAGTTTCAGAGTCAACCCAGAGAAGGAGGCACTTCTACAGCACAATTCATCTGCTTAATGTCTAATTTAGGATCTGATGAATCACTTTTACCACATACCTCTTTCTCTCCGATGACTATAAAGGGAGCTGAGAGTGACTAGCTCAGATGTGGTTGCCCACCCTTTAGCCATCTTATGGGGAGGTGAGATGGGTCCCATTTCAGTTTTAGATGCCAGCTCATTTTTTCCACTTTACTTTGGAAAGGAGCTGATCCCATTGCCTGGGCAGGCAGATCTCTTAACAGTGAGCTGCAGTGGAAGGATGGATCAAGGATACTGGAAGACACTGAGAAAGAATTGCTGTTCAAGTGGCCAAAACAGCTTGGATGCTAGCTTTTATTCACTAGTATTCAGCCTTTTCCTACATGTGGCCTTTTGATGTCAGCCCCTTTTCTGTACCGCAGACAATGTGAGCACAACCACAGTCAGTCACACTGTTCCCAGCAATGTTATGAGATGAGGAACACAAAACTAGAGAGGACTGCCTAGATCCCTGCTAATGTGGGCATGATATTATGCAGTCATTTCGTCAAGGTATGCTTCTCTTGGAACTCCTGTTCTGAGGACTAAAAGTTGATTTCTGATTTCCAGATGGAATTTACTCCTGGGCCAGCATTATCTTTTAGCTTAAATAGTTTTTCTCCTTTCCTGGTGGAAGAAGACTTCCCAAGATAATAAAAGGAATGTGTTATCATGTGAGTGCGTTTGTGTGTGCACGCTCATGCTTGTGTTCATGTAGGAAGAGCCTCAGGAAAATCATTTACATGCCCATTACAAAATTGATGTTATTACAATTATAAGCTTAGTATCCATACTTGACAAGCAATTTCAAAGTGTAAAATCTGCATAAAGTTGAAAACAACAAACTGTTCATGGGCAAACAGAAGAGATATAATGAAGATAAGCTACAGCAAAGAATGCTTTGGCTTAGCATGAGTGGAAACCTTATGACTGCCAGGGAAAGTAAGTGCTAGAGAAATTGTCTGGGGAAAATCTTGAGTCTTCAGCATGGGAGGATTTTAAAATCAGGTCAGACACATTATTGTCGTAAGTGACAGAGGCACCACTATGTTGGGAAGATTAGCTGACATCTGGTGGTGTCTCCTGGCTCTGTTTTTTTATCATCCATTTGCCTTTTTATGGGCACATTGTGTCAGCAGCTTGTAATCATTTTGTAACTAGTACAGCCTGATCGTCTTCCTTCTCTATCATTTACAGCAGGTGAGCTCCTGTTATGCAGTCTTACTGGTAATCCCTCTATGAATGTGCTTACACTTGGAAAATTGTGCTGCATTTCCCACTCTTCAGGGCCTGTTGAGTACATGAAAGTTCCCAGTGGGGAAGGGAACATGGACGATCTGCCCAGGGAGAAGAGTCATGTTTAAGGGAAGAGGACAAGTGTATGGAGCTGGGCTCTGAATGTTTGCAAGGGTGGAATGCACCCATTTCCTCATCTGTCCAGGCCACATTTAAATGGTTTGGCTCAGCAAGATGTGGGGCATATGTATTAGAACAATAACACCACCAATGCAACTCAAAATGTGTTGAAGTACTGACTATCTGTCACTTGCTATGGGATTTATGAGCTTGGGACTAGTAAATTAGGGAACTTTGGAATCATATCAGCTATTTCTAGAATAATTGGAATTCCAATTGGACACCCAGCAGAAAACACTATGGAAAATTTGGGAGATCTGTTATAGTTTATGTTCCCTGGCTCAGCAGGGTCTATGTGTTAAGGACCAAGATGAGGCTGATGGTGATTGCTGAGCATCTGCAACCATTCTGTTCAATATGCTGCTCTTCTCTGCTTTCAGTGGAAACTTTTCAATGGAGGGATCGTGTTTCTGTACTGATGAATGTGCTCACTGATTGAGTTATGCACAACTCAGAAAGAGGGGAAGGCCTCCAAGGTCTCTTCTGAGCTGCAGATGCCTTTCTGACATGTCAGGGATCCTGGTAACCTGTGAGAGCCAAAGTCGAGGCATTTCCCGAGCTTTTGTAAAAATGTGCATATGAATATGTGTGCCTGTGAGTCTATGTGTGTTTTTGCCTTTATGTGTTTGTGTCTTATCCCTTTGGCTGAGAGTTTGAATACATCTTGCAGCCTGAACTGTGAAGAGGGAGCTGAACCTGCAGTGTTCCTTCAAAGTGCAGAGGACACTGGTGAACACTTGGCTTATTGACATCAGAGATCATTTAGGAAACAGCTTATTTATATGCAATGCACACCCTAGTCCTTCCTCTCAAGGAAAGTTGCAAATTTACATAGTCAGAATGGGCAACTCAGGATGGAGATATTTCGCATTCCCTACTGTAATGCACACTAAGCCTTGTGCTATGTAGATGTTCTTAGATTGCAATTCCTGATTGGATTGTTGAAATATTCTGCATAGGTAAGATTAGGGGAGTTTCTCTCACTAACAGATCTTGAATTTTTCCATTTCCTGCCTTTTGTGTACATACATCTGGAGTATTTGAACACTGAAGCTCAGCAAATTCCCTTGAAAAAAACAAGGTCTAGAGGAGAGCAGGTGTATGCCATGTTGGTCAGCATGCCTGCGTCTTGCTGGGTCTAACCTAAAGTAGAATGAGCATGAAGTTAAAAACTCTGGAGAGTGAGGGGCTGCTTCTTTTCTACTTTGTACTGCTCACAAACAGGAAGCGGGATTTGATATGCGCTTTAAAGCCTAGATGGTCTGGAGTTATATTTGCAAAACATGAGATGTCATAGAAGTATCAAGCCTAGTTTAGGATCATGAAGGTGGTTTTCAGATCCATGGACACCATGGTAGAGGGGCCTAACTGGCTAGTGGATATAATTTGCTACACAGATAATAGCAGCTGTTTGTGCAAGTGCCATAGCACAAATTGTGTCTCCATCTCAGAATCTTCCTTCTCACTACAGGGAGTGAATAACTGACTTACGGTTTGCCCAAGTGGCTCACCCATGGCACTGAGTTTGGGAGCTTCCGAATCCTCCTGTAGTGCTTGACTGGGCAAGAGTGCTGCCACCTTTCCAGCTTGACTCCTCTCTGGAGCAATGGAGCAGGCCACAGACTAAGATACTCCAGGGACAATTCAGAGGCCACTTGAACCTTGACTTCTGGGCTCTGGAGGGAGCAACTAGATGCCAGCGAAGTTTCTATGGAAAGGCCACTCATTTCTACCCTCATTTCATGTTCATTGGCTACCTCATGTCCTCTCTTTCTAGCCCCAGTAGTACCAGCAGAGCAGTCACATGTATGTTTGTAGAGAGAAGTTTTGTACTCCCAGGAGGAACATGAGGATGTTCAGGGCATTGTAACCATGTGTGTGTATTTCTCACCAGAGGGACTTGTGTTTCTGCCCAGACAAAAGAGAGAAGCTGCAAGCAGCCTCTGGCTCTGAAAGATGCATTCCCATAGCTATTGCTGATATTCCCCAAAGAAGGCTGTGATTTCAGTTTGTATTACACCTGCCTCTGTCTCTGGATTTGTTCTTTGCCATCAAGATGAAACTCTGTTAGGCCATCTCAGATATGGCACTGGCACATAATAGAACTTTTCTATAAACCCCTAATAACAGTATTAATTGAACCATGTTGTGAAAGGCCTAGAGAAATGTCTCTGTTTTCTTTGGGACATTTATGGAAAGAGCAAACAGGTCAAGCTCTGCTGATCCAAGGAGTTAGAGGAGCAAAGACATCCTGCTTGACTGTAATACATTGCCAGTGTCCCAGTTCTGTAAACATCTAACCAAGGCCCAAATAGCTCTGTCACATGTCACTGCACCATTCCTCTTATAGCCCCATGGAAAATAAGAATGATACAGATCATAGAAAATGATTCCAGTCACTCTGCCAGGGGGAAACTTGGACAAGACTGTTGTTGACATCCATGTGAATGGGGAGTAAACACCATGGCACAGAACAGATACAAAAGTGCATATGGATAAGCACATATGGATACAAAATCATGTATCTCTTTGTGCCCCCCGCCCTCTCTTGTGCCTATGAGAAAGCAGAAGAATTCCAGACTGTTGCGTCGCCTGGGAGTGTTTTCATGTCTTCTGAGTAAGAAAAATAGAATGAAACCATTTTTCCTGTTTGGTTTTGCTTCCAAACCAAGAAGCTACACCCTCAGCATAGTCTGCGCTTTGGGTGGGGATGGGCAGGTGCTGTTTGACACATCTTTCCAGTATAACCCAAATAAATGGGAGCTGGGTAAATAGAGGACAAGCTTGTTACTCTTCTCCCTGCAGGTACTAGCATGGCAGACCTAGATGGCTGTGGCCGTCTGGAGCCAGTGGGAGAGTCAGGACTATGGTTTCCCAATGAACAGGGGGATATCTGAGGGCAGGGGACTGCACTGTGAACAGAGGTAGCTCTCTAGCATGGTGCAGTTGGAAAGAGTTGGGCCTAGAAATGTGTGCACAGGTTTCCAACTACAAACCCCACTGTGCTGGCTAATCTGAGACTCTAGTGTGCTAATCAGGAGGAATGGACCCTCCAATTCCTGTCTGCTGCTCAGTTTCTTTCTCACTCTGTAATGCGGGGAAAATGCGCTTCCTTAATCTCTTCCAGCTCATGTACTGTAGGATTACTGCTGCTAACAATAGCATATAAAAGATTCAGGAAGAAGTGTGATTTTTCCAGTGCAGGGCCCTGCAAGACTCCACACAACAAAAACAGCTTTTGATCCTGTTTGTCGATCTCTTTGCTGGCTCTTTTGGGTAGTCACTTTGGATGGTGACTTGTGTATTTTCAAGTGTTGCTCTGGCTGATGTTTGATTTTATCTAGTTAACAACCCAAATCAGAAATGTGAAGGTGTTCTCAGGCAGGCTCAAAAGGCCAAACCCTTGCTTCCCCGTCTATGGGGAAAGGAAAACATAAGTTTTGCGAAAAGCAAAAGTAAAAAAGACAGCTTTCCAAGATACTTGATTCTGAGGCAGAATGAAACTAGGACTTTGGAACTTGGACACCATCCTTCAGAAGAAATGATTTAGGTCTGCATAGCCTAGGAGAGCCCTGTGGTTAGTGTTACCTTGGGAAAAGAAACAGAGCAGGTACTTGAATGAGCGTCTTCTGCCCATATGCTCTAGGCAAGAAAGGTTGCTTTCTCCTGGCCCAAAGAACATTTAATTGCATACTCCAAATGAAGAAGATTGTTTCTGCAGTCTGTGCCTAGGACATTCATTGGGACTGAGAGGTGCAGAGCCAAGTGTCTGAGTTCACTCACACACAGAAGATGTTTGAATATCTGTCTTCTATACCTAGCCCTGAAAAGGCTTTCTCAAACTGGGCACTTTTTCTGCCAGAGATTTGGCAGAGTTGTTTCTTGGGAATATTCCTGGCCTGTCTGCACTTTGTGCTTGATTTTTTCAGATCAGAACAATCCAGCTACTAACAGGGTGTTTGCTGGAAGACAGTCCAGCAGTTTTGCAGAAAGCACTTTGGCATCCTCCCAGCTGAAGAATAGAAGCATATCAGGTAACTCATCTGACTGACCAGGCCAAGGAACATGTGCAAAACACTAGTGTTTGGTGCATCTGGAAGAATGGATATTTACAGATGGTAAATATGAAGGATAAGGGAGAAAAATTGCTCAATGTACTCTTGAGCAAAGAATTGCTTAAAGATCTACCCACTCCCATCTTCCCAGCAATAAAACTGAGGTTGTGGATGCTCCTGCCTGAGCTGAAAGAGGGACTTAGTGTGGGTCACACCTTCCTGCCTTGTAGGGAGATAAGGATTCTGCTTCAAAAGATCCTACTCCAAAGACTCCTACTTTGTACCACCCACTGGAAAGCTCAGCCTTCCTGCACTGACACAGGCATCAGGAAAGGTTTCCTTGGGAAGAGCTTGTCTCTGTAAAGAAGTGATTCCTTCCACATGATTTTCCTTAGGATAATAAGACTGGGTCTGCAAAGGGGCATGTTTTGGAGGGTAGAGCTCACTCTGGATCTGTTTCATCCAAGGCTGGAAGCTGGACACAGTGTCCCATTTGGACAGCTCAATCCCACTGAGCACTGGCAAGCCAAGAGCTCCTGAGGTTTGCAAGGGGATGGGAAATAACTTTCAAATGATCTTTCTGGAAACCAGGTGCCATCATCATCATCAATAGGAAGAGCAGTGAAACTAGAGATCCTGAGGCTCCTCAGTCCTGCTTCCCTGCTGAGAAATATTTGCCACATTGGCACAAAAACTCCCACCTTGTCTTTCCATCTTATTAGCACGGAAAATCTTGGTGAGGATAAACAAGATATGAAAAACTCATTGATGCTGAAGAGAGCTTCAAACACTGGGCAATAGCAGGGATCTTCAGGCACATGTGCAGCCTGGCCAGTGATTTTTTGCTGCAGTTGTCTTAATTGCATCCCTTCCCTCCATTTGAAATCTGCTACAATTATCTCCCAAACAGGCAGAGCCAAGTGAATCACTTTCGTTCTGCCCTTGCCTTCTTCCTCATCTCTCTTCAGAAAGGCTGCAGTAGGCTGGAAGGAATATTTAATACCGTGGTCTCTTTCCTATTCCTTGATTCTAGGAAAGCCTGCCCATGCTGAGGAGTTGTGATGGAAAGAGGTGTGCTGTCCAGGCCTCAATGCCAGTCCTACTGCCAGCTAGTTTAGCGTACAGCCACCATTCCTGCTCTCAGCTGCTATTAAGTATTTGTGTCCCAATGCAGCTTCATCTTGCTCTCCCATGTAGTTTCAGTAGTAGTGTTGTTTTCTCCCTTCTCTGTCTCTTTACTCCTCTGCCATGCTTTACACAGCACAATCACAAGCATTGATGAATAGGGCTAAGTAGAGACACACCACAATCAAATCCCCCGCGTCAGCTGGACTTTAGCTGGGGCAGCAACAGCAAGGGAAACATTCTATGCTGCCTCTTGTCCCTAAGCCCAGCTGGGGCATTAGCAGTTTTCTGTAGGTAAGAGCACTGCAATGAAGTCTGCAGGTCTCTGCTGGTGGGATGGGAATGCACAACACCAATTAGCTCAGGACACCAGAAGTTCGAGGACTGAGCAAATTGGCACAAAACTCAGTCAGCTACAGCTGCCTAGTGCCTAGTGCTACCCTCATGAAGTATGTACAAGTCACCCCTTTCTGCCTCTCCTGATGTACCCTGCTCAAGCCATATTAAATCTGGGGACAACGGCAGACTGCACCACAGGGATCTCTGTTAGCCTGTCAGCAGGGCTCTCTAGCTGTGTCTAATGGGGCACAAGAATATTCTCAGATTTCAAGATTATTGCACAGCTTGGTTCCTGGCATGTTTTTGGGTCAGGACAACTAGTATTCTCTGAAACAATTCTTCGACAAGGCTTGGAGGTCCACATGGTCCTGTGACTATCGTTCCTAAGCAGCCAGCCTCACTGGGAAGGTACTAGCATGGTCAGAGATGGTTTTGTGTCATTGGCCTTAGGGTCAGAAAACAGTGCCAGGCATATTTAATTTATTAGTAAAGATGTAGCCACTGTGACTGTAGGTTACTATCTGAGTGTCTCCTTCTGGGCAGAGAAGCAACTGCATTGTTATGAGTGGGGTTAGGAAGGGTAAAGGTACCACATGGCTCCTCCTGCAAGGCCCTTCTCTGCCTAGCTGGGCATTTCAAAGGCTGTTTTTCTGGCCAGTTTCTCATCACGTGCAAGCAGGAGCACTGCTATATGCCGGGATTGCACAATCCTCCACTTAAAGAGCAGGCAGTAAGGCGTGAGCTTTCCCATTCAGTCTCTGGACAAAAGATTCAACCAGTTCTGAATGCATAATTCCTTCATAATCATCTCAAAAGGGCGTCCTAGGTGTGATGAGTGAAAGTCCTAGGGCAGAGCAAAGCTAGCCAGTAGGGGCAGAAGGAAATGGGCTTACGTTGCTGGTTGTAGCAAGAGTTTGGGATCAGTTTTCATTTTGTCAGGTATTTTTTTCTCTCTATTCCCTTTCATCAGATCTCACAGTGTCCCAAGGTGACTTTGAGGATGGTGTGGGGGAGGGGAGGATACTGTATAATTTGTGTAGTGGAGAAAATACTGTATTAAAACCATTTCAGTAAGCTACTGTCCTAGGGCAACCCTAGACCTCACTAATGCAAGGGAGTCAGAGCTGATGGAGAAAAACTGGAGAACCTGGGGACCATTAATGCTCCCCCCTCCCCACCCCCCCGTTCCAGTGCCAAATTCTTTTGCAAACTCAGCAAAATCCTCCTGTTGGAAAGGGCTGCCCAGGAAGTCCCACAGGGCTTCGGACAAATTAATGCAGTGTTACCCTGAAACAAAATCACTTGAGCATGACTCTGCATGGTGAAAAGGCAGACAGCAAGATCAGTCAGGGGATTATGTTACATCAGGCAATGATTGATTCTGTAGAGCTGAAGGAAGAAGAAGGGATCTTATGTTGTTTTTGTTCCTCTGGAGTTTCTGTGTGTGGTATTTACCCTCTTATTTAGGGAATCTTGTATGATGAATCACAGCTGATAGCCACAACCATCTGACATAAATGCTGGTCCTGATCATCTTACTCGTTCTCATGGGGGTAAATCAGGAATGACTCCATTGAAACCAGGTGATCTACCCTAATGGGAAAAGGACTGAAGTTGCTGGAGGATGCAGACCCTTCTAGTGGCATTCTTGAGTTGGATTTCTGGTGGTCCCACTGGTATTGCCTCTGGCAATCTGGAGTCCTGTCCTTGGACAGTTATTGATTCAGCAAGCTCTAATTCAGTCAATTTATGGGTGTCTATTGATGATCCATAAGCAGTTGGTAGGAGCGCCAAATCACACTGTCCTTGCCCCATCTTTCTGCCTGCGTATACTCCACCATGGAAGAACCTATAGAACAAAGGAAGAGGATTATTAACCTCAGCATCAGGGCTGTGGGTGAATTATGGGCACATTAAGGAGTATGCCCAAGCTAGGAGAACCAGTTCTGCCACAGTAGCACAAAGGGTGTGGATTAGAGACTGCAAAACCCCCACACAAGCGAAAATAAAGTAATGAAGCACTAGAATTTTCTTTTAAGCACTCAGTGTGACTTAGAGACACAGGAAGTTTGGACTTTGGAGAACAGCAGCAGTTCACAGTTTGTGGAGTGCAGTCTGCCCAGAAAGAACAGGAGCCTTCGGCAGAGGAAAGGCAATGATGTAGAAGAGGGTAGCCCACACAGAACCTGTCCCTAAGGGTTGCCCAGGGGAGAGCCTGTGCTGGAGCCCACTCAGACCAAGGGAAGCTTACTAGCAAGTGGATCCAGGTCGCTAGGCTCAAACCAGCTCATTTGGGTCTAGGACATGGCTTTGGTCACTTGAGAGTTTTTGGCTTGAAACAGCAGTGTACCTTAACCTCAGAGTGAGGCTTGACCTTGTCCTTCCATTTTTGAGCTCAGCTGGACTGGTATAGATGTCCGTACCAATATCACATGAAATTTCTAGTCTGCAGCCCTGGTTCCTCAATGATTAGATTGGAGTGGGTCATTCTATCAGTGGTTTTTCTCTGGAAGGGCTGTCCTGCAGATCAGAGTTCTTTATTTTGACATTGAAATTGTCTGTTCCTGTGAAATGTATCAGCTTCAAGAAATCATTTTCAGAAGAAAAACTCTACACAAAATTTCCCAGCCAGCTGTGCAGGATTCACAACATGGCAAAGGTCTTGGCAGGATGGCCCACCTTTGTTACCAAATAACTACACTTAGCCTGTTTAATTTCTTCCAGGACTGGATCAAAAATTCACTCAGGTAACCAGGCATTTAACTTTTGGCTTCCTCAGGATCAGGCTGTGCAACTATTTGGAGAGTGAGGAGATACAGGATAGCTTTTGCTCAAGCAAGTCTTCGCAATCAAAGTTTATAGAAGGCTTCTCAGTAGGACGGGTAGAAGAAACAGACTAGGAAGCAACTGAAGAAATTGCCAGTGATTAAAATGCAATAGAACATTTGCTTTCTGCTGCTGAGGGAGAAGTGTGGCATGTGTTTTGCTGAGGTAGCAGAAATGGTTGTGTTCGCTGAATGAGCAGCTAATGAAAAGCATTTCAAGCAGGAAATAACGCTGATGAAGATTACAAGCCTGCTTAGATTTGGGAGAATTAAATGGCATAGGCTGGATTCTCCTGTTTTACACCTGATTTTGCATTGATCAAAGAGAATTTACTGTGCTCTAGTCCAATGTGAAAAGAAATGAGAGTGCCACTCTGTGCCAGAAGTTACGGTGGAACATCCCACTGCCAGGGCTATCTGTCAGCAGAATGAATCCTTTCCACAGCCCTAGACAGGGCAGCTCAAGCAGATCACAGCCTAGAGTGAAATTAATCTGGCAGCAGCCATTTGTGCTGAAGCCAGTCCCACAGGAGCACCAGCCGAGAGGAGAGAACTTCCGATTGCTCTAATTCTTTCTGGGAATCAGACTTGCAGGGCTGTAAATGTTGAATCACAACAGAAACCTGACTGTGCACAGTCCTAGGCCCCACACTACAGGAAGAGATGGCTGGATACACATCCTCTTTATCTGGGTGCCTCTGTGGCCTCTTCCCTTCCTGATGCTGTTATTAGCCAAGGTCCATGGTCAGGCATGGGTCGCTTTTGTGCTAATCGGTTGCAGTCAAAATGAGCAGTGACAGTTCCTGCTCTGGAGAGCATACACAACAAATGAGTCAAGAGAGATGCACGCTGAGGGAAGAGACCTGCCAGTACTGTGTCCAGTGCAGGCAGGGACTTCCTGCTACTGATAACACTGTTTGTGGAGGCAGAGGGGACATAAGGTGCTCTGAACACCAACTTATTCTGTTCTGTTCATCTGCTGCTCTCGAAGCAGAGAGTGAACTACCATCATGGGACAATGTGATGTGTGCACAGTGACCATTTCTCGGATGGTGTGATACAGAAATTGCTGATGAAATTTGGAAAATCCATGAGGCCCTGTTTAGGTTAGGGAGCTAAGCAGGGAAAGCATATTAGAAATGCTTGCATTTGGTACTTCCATGTGAGGCTCTGGAAATAAAGGCAGAGGAAACCAAATTGACCCAGCCTGCCAAGGTAGAAGTCAAGAAGCCTGTTGATGTTGGGGAAAAGGGGGAGAAGAGAGCTCAGAAGTCATGTAACAAACTGAGGGATCCCATCTAGAAAAGAAAGCAAAGAGAAGCTGTGGCTGAGACTGTGGCATGACACTAGTGTGAGTGTGCCCATGTCTTCTTGACAATCAACCGGGTGCACGCAGCTCCTTGCTCAGCTGTACTGTGGGGGCAGGCAGGGAACTGGTTCAACTTTAAAGTTTTTTTGGCAGATTTTAAGGCAAAGCAAACCTAAGATCCAGTTCCCTAGGAAAGGGAGCATTATGGTGAGCATGGAGAGCTCCCACATTACTGCCATCAGATAGCCTTGGACAGAAGATGAGATTTAAGAGATAGGAGCTGATCTAGCTCCTATGGTTGAGTAAAGTCTCAGAGGATTCAGAAAGCTGGTCATTACCATGCTGTCCTGTGCAGGCCAACAGAGAAACCTGTTCAGAGCTGAAACAAGAGCCTGCAGTCAGGAACCTTCGAAGTTTGTGTTATCTTTGTTCCTTGTTTCTGATTATGGAATCAATCCATCACTTAACGTGAACACATTTGTGTCCCATGACTAATATGGCAATTCCTAGGAGCAGTCTGTGGCATGTACAAGGCAAGGAGTGCTGGGAGACAGTGTATTTTCCATTAACCAGCAAAAGTTAGCTGGGAAGACCAAAGGTCTCAAGCAAAGTTGTCCCTTTCCCTGAGCCAGGGGCATTTGAGAACAGAGCATTTTGGACACACAACTCATGACAACAGATAAACCCCTATTGTCCTAAGGAACCCCTTGGAAGTGAGTAGTAAGTTTCTCCTTTAAGTGCCACTGTCTGCAGGTATTTGCCTGTCCTGCTTGAAGTGTCAGAGCAAGGCTGTCTCTGGAAGAGGGAGATGGAGGGAAGAAGTGTCTGGGTACCTCATGGGTCCCAATGAGGCTCGTTGCACTCATGTCTACTGTGAAATTAACTACCCTGAGGGGTAAGCAGCATGAGTTAGCTTCTCTGTCTCCCTTCTGTAGGGCTTATCTACATTGTGGCTCTAGCATGGATGTGGCAGATGAACAACAGGTGCCAGGATCTGGGTGGGGATGAGGTTCAGGCTGGAGAATAGGATTGCACATAAAATGGATAGCATGTGCAGACCCATGTTCCTTGGAAGATCTAGTCTAAGGTAGGTTGGTGCATGTGGTTGCCTGCTGTGGTAGGTGGCAGGAAAGATGGTCTATCTGTACATCAGTGACTCTACCAGGAAGGGTCTGAGATTGTGCTGTGCTTGTGTGATCCTGACTCAGTCTCCTTTGTAACTGAGGAAAATCCATGAAAAGCTCTGCTGTTCCTTGATGCGCTGAGACATGTGATTACTTGGAAAAGGGAGGCACTGTGGCTAGATACCCTTTATCAGATGGGAGTGTTGCTTCTAGTTTCTCTCTGAGGTTGCAGTGCCCTCATAGGAGGGCAAATTGGGATTATTTTTAGGACTGAAAAATAACTTATCTGGAAAATTCAGTGGTAAAACTTGCTTCAGCACCTCATTCTCCAACCTTTTCTTCTAGAGGTGGTCTCTGTGCTCACATCCCAAACTGAAGTGTTGTGGCTTGGTCAGTAGAGAGTGAGATCTTCCAGGAAAGTCCTTCTCTGAGGGTGACTCTGATTTTTGGTGAGGTGTCTAGTGCTTAGTTCATTCTTCTGAATAGGGATTTTCCCCAGGATGAATCAGGAGCCAGTAGCATATCTGAAAGCAGAATCTGCCTGTGGCCTAATCAAGATATTTTGTTTACTTCTGATGCTATTAAAAACCTCTGTCTACTCTCTTGGCAAAGGGCATGGGTTGTTTTTCAAGCATAGCATCATGAAACAATGTCTGCTGTCTGAAATCACCTCTTTCCTTACCTGATGCAAGTGAAGAAGCCTCCGTGTGCAGTTAGTGATGGCTGGGAGCTTCATTGTCACTCCACTAAGAATTTCCTCTGGTGCCACGTAAACCATGCACCAACTAACTGTGTTTGAGCTGGTCTGGTCTTCAGAGGACTGCATGGCTGTGCTGCTCTCAGAGCTGTTGGCAGAGCTAAATAGACGGATGCCTGTAGCCAAATTCTAGCAGAGTGCTTTGTGCATACCTGTCCCATCTTCCTGTAGGGACAGAGCAGTGATCCTTACAATATTAACCATACTCTTCCACACTGTGGCTGCATATCTCTTCCAGGCAGCATATTACAAAATCGTATGTGTGTACAAACTTGTTTGGATAGATTATTCCCCACCTCATCTCTTCCAAGACCCTTCAGGGCAGGAGATATAATTCATCCTTGACAGCTGGTTCACACTGCAACCAAAGTGTGCTGTTTGGCTTTGCTGAAGGTGGGCAAAGTGCCTTTGCAGGCTAAATGTTGGCAAGGATCCATTCATTGTAAAATCTCAGCTCAGACACAAGCTCCAGAAGGATTCCTGGTAAAACGAGAGCAGGCTTGTCTGTTTAGCCTGACATGAAGAGATACTAAGATCAAGAACAGGGTAGCAAAACACATCTAACGGACAGAACAATAATTTACTTACATTTAGATCTTGAAAAGCAGAAAAACTCTGTCCAAAACAACTCTCCCTTCGTACCTTTGATTTCTTCAGGAGTCAGTTCAGCTCTGCAATGATGGTGCTTTTTGGCTATTACCAGGCTGCTGGTTAAAAACATATAAGCTTTGTCACTCATGCTTACACACTCATGTTGCAGCTGAGAGTACTGGTTGCTGTATGAGCCCACTTACACTGTTCCAGACGTGCCAAGATACAAGTGTGTTCAGCTCTAGCACTACCCATGCTGGTTTCCACAGCTTGGCTGGGATTTATTGTGATGTGGTGATGCTCAGCATCCCATAAGGGCTTGTTGTCTGGCTTTCTCTGCCTGATTAATAGAAATGATTCTGTTTACCAGCCTGGATGCATGTTCCAGCACTGAAATGCTGAGTGGTTTTGTTAAACCGGTTAAACCAACTTGTGATGCAGAACACAAGCTGAGGAAATTCAGCTCACTTGACCCTTCCCATCAAAATGCCAGACGGCTGTCTTGCATCCCTCTACAGTCAGTGGAGAAAGAGAGAAGCTCCCAAGGATGACAGATTAGTGATGTCAATTGCCAGCTTATCTCAGGCAATTTTTGATGCAATCCTCATGAGGCAGGTGAGCACAGCAATTTCATCAGGAAGGCTCTGGTGCTGCAGAGCTCAGATGAGAACCTCTTTCTGGTTAGCACCTGAAATATGTCCTTAGTCATTTCCTTACAATCTCCATAATGGTCCCCAGGCAATTACAGGCCCTTGTAGCCTTCATCTTACCAAGCTCATGTAGCATCTGTTCTAAGGAAAGGGTACTCTTTCCTTAGCACTACAATTGCAGTCCTGCTCTGTCTCTGTTCTCTGCTGAGCTCATGTTTCACTGAGCGGATATGGTCTTGCAAATGTCTTGTACAATGTCTTTCATAATTCTCTCTTTTTGTTGGAAAAATTTCACTTGACCCATTGGGCTCCTATTAGCTGTGCTGTATTGATTTCTGAAAGACCTCATATCCCAAGTGCTTCCATCTTACGAGGATTTGGGTAACATTTTTTTATTAGTTTTGAACTACTTGAATTTGCCTTATTGAAGCTCAGCATCATCAAATTTTGTATGTGTGAGGGATACAGGCATGCAAGGAGTGGATGGAGAAGGTGGACTGTACCCTGAACACAAAATTGTAGAGCACTTGGACATCTCTACCTCCACAATGATGCTGCCAAAAGCTGGGACAAGTTGTTGAAGCCTCGGTCAGTCACCTGATTCTGTTATGCTCAGTGATACATGGGGAGAAGGATGGACCGAAACAAATTTGCTCCCACATTTCACCTAGGAATGTGAAGTGCAGGCCAAGATGAAATCATTCAAGATTGCCTCTAGTAGAAAGCTCTCAGTTAGAAAATGCCATCAGCAGTGAATCATTTGGGTTCAGGGGACTGTCTGGAGGTCTCTGGTCCAACTTCCTGCTCCAAGTAAGGCTTATTTCAAAGTGCTTAGGTCCTTCAGTCGCACAGGACCTTATCTGGCTGAGTTTTGAAAACTTCCAATAATGGAGACTCCATTGCCAAGAACACAGAAGAGAGCAAATATGAGAGTGTTTGAGGTGGCTCCTGGAAAACAGGGGCCTCAGGAGTTCCCTGCAAGGGGAAGAATGAAGACAATTTCCCTAAAATTCAGCATTACTAGGTATATTGACAGTAACATAATTCATAATTTATAGGTAATTTCTAAAAATTATTCTAAATGCTTAGAGTCTAACCTGAGCTAACAGTTTGTTGCAGGGGCTCATGCATTGGAGAGCTGTAGCTACCAATTGAATAAAGTCCATGCACAGTGAATGTCTTTCAGAGTATGTGGTCTGTGGAGTTTAATGCTGTCTTGAAAATGTGGTAAGTAGCAGGAGCCAGCATGAAGACAAAGGAATACACAAGAAATACAAAAGAAGAAATCCAGGAAGAAGGGCAGAGAAGCCTGAGCCCAGAGAAAAGGCAGAAGCACCCTGCTACCCACTGCAGATAGCATGCCACAGGAAGGATGGATCTTCACTGCCACGTGCAGTACAAGTCCTGCGGCACATTCCTACTGGATATTACCTAGGAAGTAGGAGAGGTGACAGAAACAGCAGAAGACTTTCCATCTTGAGCCAGGAGAAAAACAACCAGAGGAGAACCTGCTAGGCATGAATGGGGCCTAGACATGACTTAAGAAAGTGAGTAGCAGAGCAGGTAAAAGAAATCTTTCATTATGTAGTCTCATAGGGTGGATATTGATTCCTGGAGCTCTGCTGCACAGCCAGGATCTGGGCTAGGTGCAAGGCAAAGTCTCACGTGACACTTACAGAAGAGTAACCCCTTGGACAGGTTTGGTTTGTGCTTTGCAACAAAGAGCGAAGTTGGGGAATGCAGTGCTTACCTTTAACCCTGGAACAGGCTGGGAAGCCAACCTTCCAAACTGGGGTCATACAGAGGTAGAATTTAAACACACGCAGCTAAGGAGGACTGTGTGATGATCCTGTTTCACCTGACAGCCATCCCATTGTCTTTGTTCAGTGTCTTGTGGAGAAAGAGGGTAGCATAAATCCTACCAGCAACAGTGGTCCCTGGCACCCCATGGACATGACATGCAGAGAGCCATAGTGGAAGCTATTCCTGATCAGTGTTTGGAAGAGTACATGGCATGAAATTAAACAATCTCCCTGCTTTTATCCAAAAGTCTCATACTTCTGAAAGAGACCACATCACCATGCAGGACCTGGCAGCTCCCTGACCAGCTCTGGGCAGATGGAGAGCACATCCTATACACCAATGATCATGAGAGGGGATGCTTACTCATGAGGGACATAGGGGAGGCCAAGAAGAGAGGCTCTGGGGATATGTCCTTGGCAGTGAGAAGATGAATTAAGCAGAATAACCCCACCCTTGGAGGTCTTCAAGGATCCTTTACTGCTGGACATGCAGCAGTAAAATGCCAGGCCATACATCCAAGGGATCACAGCACAGATCTGTGCCCAGTACTAGCTCAGCCAGCTGGATATGGGCTAGTGGTAAGTCCTTATAAAGGCCCAGAGGGATAGACATTTGAGATACCATCTTAGGGAAGGTTGAGATCCAAGGTATCTCCAGCTTCATGGTGAAGACAACTGCCTGCCCTTGTCAGAAAGGCGCTGAACTTCCACCCAGCAACTGCTGTCAGCATGGTCATAAATGGCAATGGAGACACAATGAGCCACTCTTTCCCTGTGTGTGCAGGCCATCTGAGGGTACAGATGACCAAGGTATACAGAGTTCGTCCTATAGGACCTTTCCAATAACATCCCTTCACAGTTTGGTACAGCAGGGCTCTGCCTGGTTCTTCTCTGCAGTGGAAGAGGGCAACAGCTTGCCAGTAGTTCAGCAGCAGTCATGTGAGAAAACACTTTCTCTCCTTGCCATCTCTGCATGGTGTAACTCAGCTTCTCATCCTCAAGCCCCTTCTCTACTCATGGTTGCCAGCTCCATCCCATGCTTAATCTTAAGGTTGCCCACAAGTATCAAGACATCCTGAGGAAAGATCAGGCCATAAGGAAATACTTTCCTGGAGCCAAGAGAGATTCAGTTGGGTTCCTCCTAATGCCAACAAGCAGCAGAACAACCCAGCATCCATGCTGCTCCCACTCACAAACTATCAATCCATTTATTTAGTCATCTGTAATAAATCATTTTATTACATAATAAAGTGGGCATAAATACAAAAGCTGTTAAAGCTGGACAGCAAGTGGCACTGCTGGTAATAGCCCAGGAGAGCAATCCCAGCCCGCCTGAGCTCATCCCACATAGGCCTTGCTGGAAAGCAGTGACTGCTGGAGCGGAGATTAGCAGATGTGGGCAGAGCAGGGGCTCTGCAGAGGCACTCTGCAGGGAGTGCCTTTTCTCTAGCACATTTGCCCTTCTCAGATCTATTCAATAAATTTTCAGTCAGAAAGCTGCATTCAGTGCTGATATAACCTGATATAACCGGTGGCCTTTTGCTCCATCAGATTAGCCCCCCCGACAACAATAGGCCAGCTGATGAGAGCCGGCTGCTCTGGAGACAGCCTGACAGTGCCTGCCTTTATCAGCTCCAGGGACCAGGGAACAGCCATGGTTTGCATCCCAGGGGGTATTCTCCATTCACAGCAGGCTGAAAGAAGCTTTTCCCTCCTTAGTGCTCCACTTCTAGCCTCCAGTAGTCTCCCCACCAAAGGCTAGTGCTGATAGCTATATGCGCACCATGACAGCGACTTTAGAAGTGCACGTGGCAGGAGGGGCAGTGGAAAGAGGCCAGCAGGACATCCAGCCACTTACCCATTTTTCACTTCCCTCTTTTTTCCCTCTTCATCTTTCAGAGGGAAGGGCTGGATAGGGCTCTCCAGAGATCCCTGTCACAGCTATCAGACAGAGTAGAGGAAGCCAGAGGTGTTGCAGGAGGGTGGCCATACTCTGTGCAGTCTGCTGACGATGGCTGGGCTGCAAGATGGGTTGTCACACCAGGGAGCATGTGCAGCCCATTGACAGTCCACTCTCTGCTGCAGGCTCTGCCTAGGAGAGAGCATCAAGGACCATGCTCTGAGCGACCTACCCCTAGGCTCTCCAAGCCCATGGACTCTCATCAGCCTGGCTAGGCTTGCTCCTCATAAACAGGGTTGTGCTATTATGGCTTTAATGGAAAAAAATCAGTGGAGATGGCAGTCCATCAGCACAGCCAACAGTGCTAATGGGAAACAAGTCTGGCAGCAAGTATTCTCTGTATAGTGGGAGATGTTTGGGAGACATTTCTGTAGGGCCTAGTGATTGCCAGGCTTATCTGTTTTCTGATCTGACCTGGTTTCTGTAACTATTGAATGTAGACCAGATGTGGCCACTACCAGGAAATTCTGGAAGATGAGGGACTAAAATGCAGTTTACCTTGACTGAAAGTATAATCTAAGGATTGTCATTGTATTTATGTCTTGAAAACTTGAGCAGCAAAACTTTTGGTTTATATCTAGGATCAAAACAAAATATATATTTAACTTAATGTTCAGCTGCAAAAACATGTCTCTTGGTGTGTGAGGAAAGGTTAAAAAAAACTACTAGCACATGCCACAAAAATCAGAAAGCTTTGTCATACCCTAGAGACAACAAGATGCCTGTTAAGGACCTGAGTAGATTCACTTGGGAAGCACTTGTCTTGGGAACAGTGCAAAACTGAGAACAACTTGTTCAAATCCAGAGTTTGTTGCTAAGAATCAAAATTTGTTACAGTTTCACATGCTACCTGTGGGATGAGCTTGTGGTGAGTCTAGCTTGGGGGCAAAGGGAAGGCCTGGAGGGATAAGGGCTGGCTAGGCAAATTTTTGCATTTTCAGCAGTAGCCAAGAACAAACCACTACCATGTATGTGCTGGGGCTGTGTGCTGGGATACAGCCCCTTGCACTTTTCTTTTTGTTTACAGTTCAAAATGGCAATATTCAAAAGAAGTGAAGTGCAAGGAACATGAATCAAAGTTTTTCTCTGAAATAAAACATTATCTTTTGCTGCTAAAGTATTAATTACTGCCAAACCTTAATCAACTACATTCTAAGTGAGCAGCAGAAGCCCAAGACTCATGGGCAAACGTATTGGTTACACACTTATTTTAACCAGTTCCTTGTGATGACCCATTTGAAGAGGCTTGTTTCATACTTACATTCTCTCATCTTTACTTATCTTTCCCCTTTTAACTTCAGTGCTAATTTCAAAACCCCTAGCATAATTTTCTTCATCCCTGGAGAAGCCAATTAGCTTTTTAAATGCACTGTGCAGATCCCAGTTGTTTCTCATTTGACACATGCGTTCAACACCAAAATCTCTTTGGTTGCAGCTTGGATTCAAACTGCTTTCCCAGGTCTCTATCAGGTTGCTGTCTCTAAACGTCACAACAAAAAGTGGAGAGCGCTTTGGACATCAGCTCCAATGTTGTTGCTTGGCTGTTGGTTTAGTCCAGTTTAGTTCAGGAATTCTGCAAAAAACAAATTCAGACCAGTGCTATTATCTCCAGAGTCCCGGTCCTATTTTGGGTACAGAAAACCGAGCCTAGTTTAGTGTGTTTTGCTTTCCAAACTGCTTTTCTCAGACAGAATTTCCCAATTACAGCTTTTAAAGAGGTGACATGAACTTCTGCAAGGCTCAGCCATTGTGCAGGCCAGTGGGATAGCCTATCCTGAAGCCAGGCCCGGATCTTTTGGCTACCCTCTCTCCTCATGAAGCCATTTCTGTTCCACAGGCTGATATTTTTGTCTTTCTCATTTCCCCATATTTCACTGATAGCTGCAAACTAATTATTTGTGTGACCCCCAAGAAAATTCCACTCCATGTGGAGTGGTTCTTACATTGGTCCATGGTTCTTACATTTTCAGCTTCAGGTTAAATAACCTATGGCAGAATGAGAGGTCTGTTTTTATGGCTTTGCTCCTGGAGTGGTCATACACCTTCATTCTTTCTGCTATGCTACTTGAAAGAAATAACTCATTTGCCTTTTGTGACAGAGTCGCAGGGAGCAGGCTCAGAAAATGCCATATCTCTGAAAACATAGTAATCTGCTTTGAAATCAGTGATACAGAGTCATGGCAATGTTGGCTGGAAGGGACCTCTGGATGTCTCTAGTCCAGCCTCTTGCTCAAAGCAGAACTAGAGCTAATGCTAGTTCATGTTTCCTCAAAGTCACTGTTGATAACTATTGCACTTCTCTTCTCGTACCCTGTTGTTTACCTGTGCTTTGTATTGCTTTCACATACTTCCCTATCAGCCAGCAGGGTCTCTGACAGAGGGCAGCTGGATGTGTGCTTAAGACTGGGCTATGCACCCATCCCATGCTGCCACCCATCTGGGCAGGGAGGAGGGGGAATTGGTGCAGAGGAGGAAAGGAGGAAATTGCTCAGGTAGGGTAGTGTCCACAAGTTTAAGGGTCCAAACTCTTTGCTGTCTGACCACTAGCAATGAAATCTGGCTTGATATCAGTCAGTAATGTAGAGAAAAGGCTTCAGGTCTGGGACTTTAGGTGAGCATTTCACTTAAAAACTCCTTTAGAGCCAATATACTGTAATTCCTTCATGTTTTACCGTTCAACTATCACAGCTTCTCCCCTCTAGGGGTATGATGCAGGTGGTCTTCACCACCTTTTGCTGATCATTATCTTAGGAGCAACAGCCACTGGGAGACAATTGTCTCCGTATAATTAAGAGTTTCTGCAAAAATCAGGAGAAAATAAAAGACAATTCCCCCATTCCCCAAAGCTTTCAGAAATAGAAAGAAATTCTTGCCCCAAGAATAAGGTAACCTAGGGAGGTTGGTGGCCCTACTCAAAAAGAAAACTGAAGACTATCTTTCTGTGTGTCATCCTGTGCAAGGGATTCAGTTACAGAGCCAGTCACTGCCACCAGTGCAAGTATGTTCATGCTGGTGGCAAACAATTCTGAAATAGCTGCACACTTACTTCCCCCAGTCCACAAAAACTCAGCATAAAAAGTCATTTCTAAGTCTTACCCCTTCTGCAAACACTTGCTTCCCTTGGAAATCCATTAATCTTGTATATCCTGAATCCCTCCTTGGTGTTATACAGGGAATCATAGAATGAGTAAGGTTAGAAGGGACCGCTGGAGATACCTAGTCCAACAACCCTGCTCAAGCAGGGTCACCTAGAACATGCCAGACAGGGTTGCATCCAGGTGGGCTTTGAAGATCTCCGGAGAAGGAGACTCCACAACCTCTCTGGACAACCTCTTCCAGTGCTCTGTCACTCTCACAGTGGAGAAATTCCTCCTCACGTTCAGGCAGAACTTCCTGTGGTTCAGTTTGTGCCCATTGCCTCTTGTCCTGTCACATGGGACAACTGAAAAGAGTTTGTCCCCATCCCCTTGACACCCTCCCTTCAGGTACTTGTAGACACTGATAAGATCCTCCCTCAGTCTTCTGTTCCCCAGGCTAAAGAGGCCCAGCTCTGGCAGCCATTCCTCAGAGGGCAGATGCTTCAGCCCTCTGATCATCCTCGTAGCCCTACGCTGGACTCCCTCTGGTAGCTCCAGATCTCTCTTGTACTAGGGAGCCCAGAACTGGACACACGACTCGAGATGAGGCCTCACCATGACTGAGGAGAGGGGCAGGATCACCTCCCTCGACCTGCTGTCAACACTCTTCCTCATGCACCCCAGGACATCATTGGCCTTCTTGGCCACAAGGGCACATTGCTGGCTCATAGTCAACTTGTCATCCACCAGCACTCCCAGGTCCTTCTCTGAAGAGCTGCTCTACAGCAGGTCAGCCCCCAGCCTGTACTGGTGCCTAGGGTTATTTCTCCCTAGGTGCAGGACTCTGCATGTGCCCTTGTTGAACTTCAAGGTTCAACAAGGGCAAGGAACAAGGTTCCTCTCCACCCAGCTCTCCAGCCTGTCCACGTCTCTCTGAATGGCAGCACAGCCCTCAGGTGCATCAGCCACTCCTCCAGCTTGGTAATTTCAGCAAACTTGCTGAGGAGGCACTCTGTCCCCTCATCCAGGTCATGGATGAAGAAGTTGAACAGGGTGGGACCCAGTACTGAGCCCTGGTGGATGCCACTAGCCACAGGCCTCCAACTAGATTCCGCACCACTGATGACAACCCTCTGAGCTCTGCCTTTCAGCCAGTTCTTAATCCACCTTACTATCCACTCCTCTAACTCACACTTCCTGAGCTTCGCTAGGAGGATGTTACGGGAGACAATGTCAAAAGCCTGGCTGAAGTCAAGGTACACAACATCCACTGCTCTCCCCCCATCTACGCAGCCAGTCAGTCCATCATAGAAGGCTATCAGATTGGTTAAGCAGGATTTCCCCTTCGTGAATCCACGCTGGCTATTCCTGATCATCTTCTTTTCCTTCATATGCCTGGAGAGGACATCCAGAATGAGCTGTTCCATCACCTTTCCAGGGATGGAGGTGAGGTTGACTGGCCTATAGTTGCCTAGGTCGCCCTTCTTGAAGACTGGAGTGATGCTGGCTTTCTTCTAGTCCTCAGGCACCTTTCCAGTTCTCTAGGACCTTTCAAAGATGATGGAGAGCGACCTGGTAACAACATCCACCAGCTCCCTCAGGACCCCTGGGTGCATCCCATCCAGGCCCATGGATATGTGGATAAGAAGCTTGCCCAGATCTCTAATCCTATCCTCCTCAACCAAAGGAAAGTCTTCCCTTCTGTAGACTTTCTCCCTTGCCTCCAGGGTCTGGGATTCTTGAGGGCTGCCCTTAGCAGTGAAGACTGAAGCAAAGAAGGCATTCAGTAATTCTGCCTTCTCTGTATCCTTTGTCACCAGGGCCCCCATCCCATTCAGTAGTGGGCCCACATTTTCCCCAGTCCTCCTCTTGCTACTGATGTATTTGAAGAAGCCCTTCCTGTTGCACTTAACATCCCTTCCCAGACTCGATTCCAGCTGGGCCTTAATCTTCCTCACCGCATATCTACATACTCTGACAGCATTCCTGTAATTCTCCCAAGTAGCCTGTCCCCTCTTCCACATTCTGTGTATTTTCTTCTGTCTGAATCTGGCCAAGAGCTCCTTGCTTATCCATGCAGGTTTCCTGTCCCCTTTGCTGCACTTCTTACTCATAGGGATGCACTGCTCTTGAGCTTGGAGGAAGTGATGTTGGAATAGTAGCCAGCTCTCCTGGATCCCCCTTCCTTCTAGGCCCTTAACCCATGAGATTCCTCCAAGTAGGTCTCTGAAGAGGCCAGAGTCCTCTCTCCTGATGTCCGGGGTTGCAATCCTGCTTGTTGCCTTAATTCTTTCCTGCGGGATCCTGAACTCTGCTATCTCGTGGTCACTGCAGCCAAGGCTGCCCCCAACCTTCACATCTCCAACCAGTCCCTCTCTGTTGGTTAGGACAAGATCCAGCAGGACACCCTTCCTCATAGGTTCCTCCACCATTTGTGACAAGAAGTTGTCATCAATGCACTGCAGGAGCCTCCTGGACTGTTTATGCATTGCTGTGTTGTCCCTCCAGCAAATGTCAGGGTGGTTGAAGTCCCCCATGAGAACTAGGGCCTGTGATCATGAGGCTCCTTCCAGCTGTCTATAGAAGGCCTCATCGACTTCCTCTTCCTAGTCAGGTGGCCTGTAGTAGACACCCACAACAGTGTCCCCCATGTTAGCCTGCCCTTTGATCTTCACCCATAAGCTCTCAACTGCCTCCTTCTCCTCCACCCCTAGGCAGAGCTCGATGCATTCCAGTTGCTCTCTCACATGAAGAGCAATTCCACCACCTCGCCTTCCTGGCCTGTCTTTCCTAAAAAGGACAAAGCCACCCATGACAGTGTTCGAGTCATGTGAGCTACCCCACCATGTCTCTGTAATTGCAATGAGATCATGGCCCTGCAATTGCACACAGATCTCCAGCTCCTCCTGTTTGTTCCCCATGCTGCGTGCATTGGTGTACAGGCATTTCAGAGATGTAGTCGTGCATGCAGGTTTCCCAGGAAGGGTGTAGGAGGTCCCCCATAGCCATGTCCCAAACACACATCTCCAACTTGCATGCACCTGTTGGAGGCCCCCCAACCCGAGTTGTGGTTTATTGACTACTCTTAGACTCTCCTCTCCCCCTTCCTACCTAGTTTAAAGCCCTCTTTACTAGGCTGGCCAGCCTGTTGGCAAAGACACACATGCCCCACTTGGTGAGGTGAATCCCATCTCTCCCCACCAGTTGCTGATCTTCAAACGATGTCCCGTGGTCATAGAAACCAAAACCCTGTTGCCAACACCAATGGCATAGCCAGTTGTTAATTTGGAAAATTTTTCTACTCCTCCTCCCATGCCTCCCCCTAATCGGCAGGACCAATGAGAAGACCACCTGGGCTCCCAGACCCTTGACCACCATGCCCAAAGCCTTGAAGTCTTACTTAAAATCTCAACATCTCTGAGATAAGAGTGAACCAGTTGCTCAAAGCTGAGTGCAAGTGACTCCTCAGATAGGAACACCTGCTTCTCCACTTGCCAGGTCCTAACTGTGCACTTCAACAGATGATCTCTGAAGAGGTCAGCTTTCTCGAAAGGACCTGGTGCCTTTGCTGATTCTTTGCTCCTTTGCAGACAAATCCTATATAGGGCTTTGGCCATCTTTAGCATCCACTGAGCCTTTCCACTGCCCCTCTCCAGCCTTTATAGAATATTTTCAAGAGAGAAAGTTGAGTGTTACAGTGCTGTGTAAGTAAGTGATACGAGTTATCCATTTCATTCTATGGCATAGGCTTTCTAGGTTCACCAGGAACAGCAAGGAGATTGGATTTGTTCTGGTTAGAGCCCCACAAGGTCTCAGACTTCTCAAAGGCTGTAGTTCCACTTGTCCAGGTATTTTCAGAGCACAAGTTTCCTTGGGGCTCTGGGATCTAACTCTCTTCCTGAAGGTGCATCAGACTGCATCTCTCAATTTGTCATGGGATTCACATCTTGAAAATGTTCCCTGTGATACTATAGTCCCCAGAAACCTCTTTGTTATAAATCATGTGGAATGGCAGTTTGTCCTGGAGGTGTGCAGGTTCTCTGTGTACCCAGTGAGAAGCCCTCAACATGATGAAATGGGGAATACACCCATTGAGAAACTGCCAGTTTCTCAGGTGTGATCTCTGTAGGGACGTGATGATGAATCTCCAAGGACATCAGTTGCATGGGTGATGCTTCAATAGTTTGTAAGTTACAGGTTACTGTGAAGCTATGGAGGGTTAGATGTCATTAGGGCATGAAGTGATGATGTTTTCTCCAGTGGCAAAGTTGATTTAATGTCTTCCCACCCCCCTCACTGTTCATTTCTGCTCTTGTTTGATGCCATCAGCCAAATTTTAAAATAATACTTCCCCCTCAAAATGTTCTTTTATGTGACCACATCAACCATTCAGATTGCCACACAGCTCCCGAAACAGCAGTATTGACACAACTGAAGGGGTGGCGTGGGGGTAGGAATTTCTTAAACAGGCTTTGCCAATAAAAAAATGTTGGTGGCACCACACCCTCCAGCTGCCTGGGAAAAGAGTTATTGGGAAGGTGGCAGTTCAATCTGGTGCTTGGCAGGAGAGAGAGTCTAGCATGAGAAATCAGCATATCACAAAGTCTTTGTGTATTCCAACACCAGACAAGCTTCAACAATGTTTCATTTACATCCTCACAAACAAAAGAGCACAGCCAAGCTGTAAATACCATAAACTTCCCAAATTGATTAGTTAGAAGGAAATAAAGGGAGGGGATGAGGGTGGCTGAACTGCTTTGAACATACCTAGGCACTCAGAGCTGTCTAATAACCCTGACTTGTGCCTGGAGCTACAAGGACTGGAAGGGAATCTGCGCTAGGGGCGAGCATTCAGTGGGATGTGTTTATGTCATGAAAATGTTGTCCCTGATTAATGAACATTTTTCCTTGCATATTTACTCAGGAATCTTCTACTGAAATGCTCTGTAATGTGGTTAGGTTGCATAAACCTACACTGCTGTATGCAAAGTTTTGCCAAATGCCATTTGTTTTCCACCAGGAAAATCCAGGTAAGTGGAGATATTCAAAATCCGCCTGGATATGATCCTTTTAACATGCTCTAGGTGACTCTGCTTGAGCCTGGAGGTTGGACTAGATGATTGCCAGAGGTTCCTTCCAACCTTACCCATTCTGTGATTCTGTGATTCTGTGAAGTGTGTCCTACTTGGGTTGCAGGCAATGTACTGCAGGTGCCAGATGCCTCCTGTTCTAGCTCAGTGGCTTTCTCTGTAGGAAAGCTACACATCCTGTGATCCTTTTCCAGGCATGACATTTCCAGGTTGCACTGCAGTGGCATATTTTCCCAATAGAGATATGATCCAGACAGAGTTCAGCCCATGGGAGAGACTGGAGCCACGAGCAAGAGCTGTGTCCATCAGATCCCTCTGTAATTTGCAGATGCTTTTGGAGCTATATTTATTTTTCCATTCCAACTGATTTACAAGGCACTGAACTAGATTGTCCCCTCCTTCAAGCAAAAGGGGCTATGGTAAGTAGAGAAAGTTGATGCTGGCAGTGAGTGTATTGTGCACACTCACAGGCTGGGGGCTGACCTGCTGGAAAGCAGCTTTGCAGAGAAGGACCGGGAGTTCTGGTGGACAACAAGCTAACCATGAGCCAGAAATGTGCCCTTGTAGCACAGGGTTGTTAAAGCAAGAATGAATGGTTAGCTGGGACATCAGAAACAGTAGCTGGAAAGATAATTATAAGGAAAAATGCTGTGCTATCTGGCTGCTACAGCAGGTTGGATGCAAATCATCTGAAGGCTGGCAACACCAATCTTAACAGTGTACACAGCCTTAGCTGTGCCCCCTTGTGCCATCGTGTTGCAGTACAGCCCATACATGCACACCATCTGCAAGGAGCCCTGCTGTAGATGTACTGCAGCCTGCACGCTGCTACAGAGCAACCTGTCCCATGGGCAGAAGCTGGCACTGTCTGCTTTGGGTGCCTATTACTTTCACTGGCACTTTCAGCACCCCAGCCTCCTGCTCCCAGCTCCCCATTGGCCCTTTCTCTCCCCTTCTGCATCCCAGCAGGGGAGCTCTATGCCTTGGCATTTCTCTTGGGTATTGCTTTAGCCTTCATGCCCTAAAGAGGACACAGTCCCTTTTCTCACACCTTTTCTTACATGTTACAGTCTCCTCTACCCTGTTGCCAAGTGATCTGCTTCCCTCTCCTGTGACTTTTCTGTCCTGTATGCGTAGGTCTGAATACAGTCCCATTATGGAAAACACACACAGACACGAAAAATGCAGAGTCAGCATCAGGCATCATTCAGCCTGATATTTAGGTGTTCCTTGCCTTTTCCCTGTTATTATTAGGACTTCCCCTATCCCACTAAGCGTATTTCCTCATCCTCCCCAGCAGCTGCCTATCGCTGCTCTACAAACAGGTAGACCTGATCTTTATGCAGTGGTATGCTAAGGTGGTGCAGCTGATGTGCAATCTGCAGCTCCTCTGGGAGCGGACCACTCTGATCTGGCCAAGCTGTGATGGCTTTGCTTGACTCCATTGCAGATGATATACGAATGGCACGTAAGTCATGCCTCCTCGTCCCCAGTGTCCTTAGATATGCCCTGGAGCAAAGCTCATTTCTGAAGAGTCTGCTTAGCATGGGCAGAGGAGCACCTGCAGCCAATGGATCAGCCAGCTCCTCTGTTGAGTTGCAGGAATGGCAGTAAATGTCATTAATTCAAATCTGATTGGTAACCTACAGGGCTGGCCAGAACACGCTGAGCAAGAGCTAGAGCACAGTGGACTTATTTTCTCACATATCTGGGCTAAAGACAGCTCAGGGCCAAGGAAACAAGTTCTTCAGGAGGTGAAGCGTCATTTTAATGTTTAATGTTTTTGTAGAGTGACAGGAACATTTTCCAGCTGCTTGGAAAGTGAAAGTTCATGGTGTGCACTGGCAGCAGAACTAAAACAGAGAGTTTTTGCATGTTTTTGTAACACAACGTTGTGCCTCCTGTTGCTGTTGTTGTTTTTTTTTCCTTGAAACTGCATACAGTGCCCTATTCATTGACATTATTTTGCTCATCTTAAAATGTTGATTTGGCACGCTGATCCCTGATGTAGCACTGGAGAGTGTCCAGGTGCAAGTTGGGCATATGGAGACAAAGAGCACAGAAAAGAAAGTTGAAAGCTGTTTGGGAACAAGTAACAGTCCACACAGAGCAGCCTGCCACAATGTCAAACTGATAAATGCAATCTGAAGAACTAACAGCAGCCCACGAACAACACTGGAGTCCATTGCTGAGGTTCAGAACTAAGTACACCAAATCAGTACCTGATCTGAGGCTTTATAAAGTGGCTGATCCCCAAAATCATGGATTGTAGTAACTACTCTGTAGTTAAAAGCAGCTATGTGATTTTAGCTAAACTGAGTTCTTTTCCTTCCCTTGTTATATATTTCTCATGTAATCTTAAGAATCATTTTGGCTCAGAGTTTTAATAACATCAAAGGCAGTCCATGTAGTTACTAAACATTCCATGATTTTGCAATAGTTTTGCATATAATAGTTGCTAAGATGTAAAGCCCTTTTTAAGATTTTAAGGTTTAATATGAATAACAGTTCTGTCTGCATGGTGGAGAAATGCAGCAAAAGAAATAAGGAATAATATTAATAAATAAATATATATAGAGAATAATTCTATTGCTTCTTGGAGCTTCAAGAGTTTAGTTGTCCTGCTGATCCTGTCAGTGCTGTCACACCTGTTCATAGCCTTAAATAGTCCTGGGCCATTTCTTTAGGCATTTTGATTGTTATGGTAATAGGGCAATGTTTCATCATTCGGGTTAGTAATAACACAGGTGTAGAGGAAGCAGACGTTATGCAAATTTTTTGTTTCTTCCCTGCAGGAGCCTGAACATTTCTTTAAATTTCTCCTGCTCAGAAATCCTGATGATGCTTATTACAAGGAGGGGATCACACATTACATGTGCTTCTGTAATGGTAACCAACTACAGAAAGAGTTGTATTTGTTGACCATTGAAGAGACAAAACCTCTGTCTTTATGTAGCCACTAAAAAAAGAAATCTAAACCTGATCAGAAAGTATGATTTCCAGGAAAATGAGTATTTTGGAGTAGCTGACATTTGGTTTCATTCTGAACTGGGTTGAAACTGAAACTTCTCTACGTTTCCTTTGAATGGGGAACTCTCCAGATGCTTCCTAGACTGTGAGACTGACAGCTGTTTGGCAACTTCACTGCTAAGAGTACATTCTGCCTAAGCTCAGTTTCCATGCACAGCCTGGAGAGTCCCAGTGTCCTCACGGTAGACCTCATAGTAGATGCTCACCTGGCTGGCTTGTTGCAACAGGACCAGGAGTTTGGACTTTGCAGACAAGACAGGACCAAGGCCAGCTTGTCAGGTACTGCCCACCACATCTGCCAAGAACTGCAGCCCTGAAAACCCCAAGTTCTCATGAGAGGATAGCTGACAGTTGGGTGTCCAGGAAATGCTAACTGAATCCCAGACAGCTTTCTCCAACCTAAGATATTTCCAAGAAAAAATTATAGGTCTCTGTGACTCGGTATTTTCCAGCTAGCACTAACACTGAATAAACAGCAGTTTCACTTGCTAAGAGGCAGTAAAACATAACTTGCAGCAACTAGAAACCAAGAAATACTGCAGCTGTGAGCCATAGGCTCTTCCAGGAGTGGATTTGCTGCAACTAGATTTAGGTCCTGCATTAGCCCCAGCTGGTGTTACGCACACAGGTGCCATGGGGATAAAGGGACTAGACATCTTCCTCTCCCTATATATGATACCAGCAGCCCCTTCCTGCAGCCTAGAAGTTTACTCCCAGCATGGGAAACACAGTCAAACTTGTTACTTCTGCTCTGAAAAATACTACAATGTCTGTGAGATTAGTCTTTATTTTCAGATAGTGATTTCCACCTTATCTAGGAAACTTTCTGACATTCTAACAGTTTAATCTCTTTATTTTTCTAATAAATATATTGCATAATCAGCTTATTTTAGTTGGTTTATTTTCTAAGGGTTCTGTAAAGATTTAAGATGAGAAGTCTTATAATACATGTGATTCTTTGAAGAAGACTGGTGCTTTATAGACAGTGCTATATTAAGATATGGAGTGCAAATATTCATTTCTCAAAAACAGCTATAAATCCCTTGAAGATCTGTTGAATCTTGCAGTGGAGGACATTTCTGGAAGATCTCTGTAGCAATCAAGACTAGAAGAGATGATTCCAATTGTTTGTCTGACTGCCTGCATAACAGCCCACAGATTCACCCAGTTCTCCCTGAGCCCAGTGACTCGTGGGTGAATTGAACATACTTTTTAAAGACTTGGATTCCTAACACATAGACTTTGTCTGCCTGAGCAAGCATCCTGTGCCAAGACCAGGCGTTCCTATGGTTAATTATTTATGCTGTTAATGGGCCACAGCTTATTTCCACTTTGAGCTTTTCCAGTTTTGGCTCACAGACACCAAGTCACACACATTTTTGTCTTCCATATTGCTATATCAGAAATTTTGTCCCCATGCAAGATGAAGGGGAAACCACTTTTCAGTCCCATTAACTCACCCCTCAGGCTGTTCATACATGAATTAAAAAGACTGCACACCTCGCCTTTTTTCACAATGAAACAGATTTTCATTCATCTACTATCTTCTTTCAAAAATCCTACTGAGTGTCATTAATGATGGTATGTGACCACCTCCATAGTCATCTCTGAGTATGTGGCAGCCATTCCCTTAGTTTCCCCACTGTTTATAGCAGAATAACATCTCTCTAATTAACCAGTGCCTCCCTGCTGATCCTTTGTGAACACTGCCACAACATTTGTTTTCTCCCAGACTTATAAATCTTTCGTGGTGTTCCTAGATTTATTAAAATTACCATCAGTCTATGAGACCATTCCCTTTCAAACCCTTGGTTGTAGCTTATCAGAGCTGTTTAGCTTTCAGGCTTTTAAGCAATTAGTTAAGCTTTATTCCTCTGCACTGTAGTTTAACACCCTACTTCTCGTAGTGGTGGGGCAGACACTTCTTTGTTATCTCAGTTTGGTGGGGAAGCATCCTCTCATCTACTTTTCAGATAGGAAAAAAATGATTTACTGAATTCCTAAGGACTGTTATAAACATGGCAGATTGCTAGTGAAAATCTGATCATTTCCATCTAATAAAAGATGTGTGAGATTCTTAGGAACTATACTTGCTTCAAATACACTTTAAAAATTGAATCTCTTGGTCCTTATCCTTTGGCTATTTGATTTTGGTTTGTTTTATAGTCCATAAAATGCATTCTTATTAAGGATTTTACCTTCTGTCCACATTGTACTTTCCCAGACCCATAAGGTGCTTCCAGTATTCGAGTTGAAAGAAGATAGAAATGAATAGCATACAGTCTTTTCATAGCTGAGGGCATTTTTTTCAGATGTGATTTTGTGGACAACTATTTGAGTTTGTGCAAGCCCTTCTTAGCCATCAAGAGGACCTGAAATTTGATTTTTTAAAAACGATTTTGATTATTCAAAATGTGATTGTTCAAATTCAGCTAAATTTAGTCCTGACAGACTAAAGCAAATATTTAAATTTTTCCCAAAGTATACCTTTGGTAGAAAGCTGAACGTTGCTACTTATGTAATCTAGTACAACCTGAAGTTACTCTACAGTGACACTAACTAATACAACATCGTGGCCATATCCTCTTAGGAGACATGGTGAACAGGAGCCATAGCTGGACCTTGACATCACCAGGGTTCTCTGAGCAGTATTACCCAAAACTCTAATCTGCTCACTGCCCCCAGTGCAGTCTGGCTTGTCACTTTGTCCCCAAGTCTCTGCTCAGGAAATCCTGTCCTTCAGATCTTGCAGACTCTCTTTTCAGGGCAAAAGGGAGAAACAGAAGGCATGTGGGGTCATGAACGCAGAAGGATGTGTGTTTTATGGTGGATGTCTCCTCCCTGTGCTTCATCAGGGGAAGATACTGCTGTGTATGGGACAGGACACCAGACAACCAAGAAAAGGTCCAGCCTGAAGTGCAATGTTTGATGTTCCCTACCAGAGCCCTGAAGATGGCAGAGAGGACAGGGCAGTCAGGTTGAAGCTCCTAGCTATTTCCCACCTAGGCAGTGTTCCTGCAATTCCCATTCAGCTTCCATGTTGCTGGTAGCTTTCCCAGCATGTCCTGATAGAAGTAGGCTGTTGTAGCTCCTCCTGACACCATCTGCAGTGCTGAAGATGAACCTTGGGTCTCCACATGACTTCCTAGTTCACTAAGCTACCTTAACTCCCGGATTCCCACTAGTCAGCTAAGCAGAGGCTTAACATAAATAGCATCTTATCTAGGCAGTCTACACAACCTGTAGGTGTGTGTGATCCCAGTTGAGTGGCAGTTTCCTCCAGCTCTACAGCTGGACTTTCAGAGCTATGCAGGTCTGCTCTGTAGGTCACTGCAGAGCCTGAGATGCACTCACAGAAGCCCTGAACTCAGCCTTGACCTGAACTGCCTTTACCAAGGATAGCAAGGTGCATAATCACCTTTTGGCCAATATGGTGCACCCTAAGTAGGAAAATTCCATGCACCAGTATGTGCTGGAGGACAACTGTCTGGAAAGTAGTTCTGCAGAGAAGGACCTCGGGGTCCTGGTGCACACCAAGTTGAACTTGAGCCAGCAATGTGCCCTTATGGCAAAGGCAGCAAGCAGCATCCCGGGCTGCATCATGAAGAGAGTTGCCAGCAGGTTGAGCGAGGTGATCCTTCCCCTCTACTCAGCACTGGTAAAGCAACTTCTGGAGTGCTGTGTCCAACTCTTGGATCCCCAGTACAAGAAAGACATGAATTTACTGCAGCAAATCCAGTGCAGGGCCATGAAGGTTATTAAGGGACTGAAGCTTCTCTGATACAAGCAGAAGCTGAGAGCTGGGATTGTTTAGCCTGAACAAGTGAAGGCTCAGAGGGTATACATAAGATACTTACAAAAAAGTTAAATAATATAATTAGGAATTTATATAATAAGATACTATAAATAACTTATAAATATCTCATAGAAGAGTGTAATGAAGGTGGAGATAGACTCTTCTCAGTGGTGCCCAGTGACAGGACAAGAACCAAAGGGCCCAAACTGAAACACAGCAAATTCTGTCTAAACATAAGACACTTTTTTACTGTGAAAGTGGTTGAACACTAGTCACCCAGAGATGTTGCAGAGTCTCCATTCTTGAAGATATTCTTCATGCTTGGTGTGACAGGACAAGAGGCAATGGGCAGAAATTGAAGCACAGGAAGTTCCACCTGAACGTGAGGGGGAACTTCTTCACTGTGAGAGTGACAGAGCACTGGAAGAGGTTACCCAGAGAGGTTGTGGAGTCTCCTTCTCTGGAGATCTTCAAGGCCTGCCTGGATGCAACCCTGTCTAACACGGTCTAGGTGACGCCGCTTGAGCAGGGTAGTTGGACTAGATGATCTCCAGAGGTCCCTTCCAGCCTTACTGATTCTATCATTCAATGATTCTATGATATTCTAAACCTGACTGGATGTAGTCCTGGTCAATCTGCTCTAGCTGATCCTGTTTTGGGCAGGGTTATTGGACAAGATGCTCTACAGAGGTCCCTTCCAACTGCAATTATTCTGCGTGATTGTGTGTGAAAAAATATGGATGGAGTAGGTCTAATTGAACACCAATCTACCAAGATCCTGCTGCCAGCCCCCTTACTGGCATCTCAACATTGTATGTTCTGGCCTCCACTTGTGCCAAAATGAATGACCATGACTTGAGGGGCAGCCATAGCCCAAGATTATGGCCAGCCTGAGATGCTTGATCCAACCTCAGTTCTGTGTCCATCTTCTCCTGCTGGAGAAGATTGTCTTACAGGCAGAATGGCAGTGGGGAATCATGCGCAGTGTCTGGAAACAGACTGGCGCGAGTGCACAGCAATCTAGGCTTGTAGTGGAGTCACTGCAGTGACTCTGTCCACACCTCTATCACGTTTGACATTCATTTCTGGAGAGCTGTCACAGTAGGGAAAAGCTTTGCAAGTCTCTGGCCTGAGACCTGTGATATGGTCAACTTAGCCTGGCAAGCAGTAGCCCTTGCTCAGCCTGTCGCAGAGGGAGACATTTTGCCTGTGCAGTAACATGCATTTACAAACAAGAGAACAGAGGAAAATACATCAAATGGATCTAGTGTTCACTACACACCCCGACTGGGCAAGATGACACCTCTTCACACATTCAGATAAGCTGGACTCTCTATCATGGGCCAAACTTTTATCTCTATTTGCATTAGGGTTAATAACTTCACTGACTTTTCATGCTGAGCAGTGCAGGGAAGAGACTGAGGCACTGATGCAGTTACTGGTTGAAAATCGCTGTGCACAAGGCATAGCACTGCTAGACTTGAGCAACCTGCAAGCACAGCACCACAGCACTGAGAAAAGGTTGCATTTTGATTCTCTATATCAGGCTGTAAATACTGCTTTGCTTCCATGAGAAGACATCACAGTCACTTAAGGCAGAGTTTGCACTTTAATTCTCCGGGATTTTTTCCCCCTCCAAATGAAGCAAATACATGGTGTGCCAGGCTAGCAAACCACACAGACAACTAATCAGATGGCCCATAAAATGCAGATTATTGAGGTGACAACTGTGTTGTACAGTTGACTGTGTTTCCCCAGCTCCTGACTATTTGGTTGAGACAGATATGCACAGCGCAGAGGAAGAAGTCATTTGCATGAGTATAAGCTGATTCACAAAATATATAATAAACCATAAATAAAATCATTCTGATATTAAAAGATACTAGACAGGTTTAGAATCCCTGCTATTACCAAAAGCACTTGAAATATCATGTTTAAACTAAAAGATGTCAGAGTTATAAACAGCAGGTTCTGCTTTAGCAGTTGTATGACTGATAAAAATCACAGTAGGTTTTGCATATGATTCACCTCCATTTAGGCTCAATTTTTTTTTCCAACATATGTGCTTTCTGAACCTCTTTCATATCAGTAAATCAAACTTGAATAGTTCTCTAGATTGCCAAAAATAAATCCAGGACAATCCTGTGAAACTGTGTTATCAGGAGGTCAGGCTAGTTGGTCTAGGTGGTCTATTTTAGCCTACAATCTATGACCACATAAAGATTAAGAGAAGGCTATCCTAATCCTGCAAATCTCTCCATTGACATCAAAAATAAAGTATGCCATGGCACAGCCTTTTCCTGTATTAACAGCAGTGGTCCAAGAGAAATGCAAAAATGGTTGTCCTGCAGCTCATATAGCTGCGGATGCTACCACAGACGCATGATACTCTGAGAAGTACATCATGACATATGAAGCCATTTCAGCCCCTGGAGGTTTTTGAATCTTTCATTTCTTAGGATGCAGGAGAACTGGAAAAATTGTGTTTCTGCTTGTGAGTTCATCACTTCAGACATTTTGTATCTGCTTAAAGATCTGGTTCCTGATTATTAGATGATTTTGTCTTCCTTTTAAAATCAGACTAAGAGTCTAACCCTGGTGATTGTGAAGAGACCATGAAGTAATGTGCTTCCAAAAATGCTTTAGTTTTTTTTTGTGTGTGTGTGTGTTCATGGTAACCAGTAGTTCGATATCTAGGTTCAGTTCATGTACTTAACGCCCCTCTTGGCTGTTTCACCAAGCTGTAGGTGAGGGCATTTCCCTGATGTAGCCAAAACATCATGATGCTTTCCTTACTTATGAGTGTTATTATGGGCAAGCACAGGAAAATACACAGAGATGTTACCATTAGTTTCATTATTTTGTTACCAGATTCCTGATTTTGAATCTCTGAAGCTGCCAAAACCATCACTGGTGTTGCAGACCTTAGGCCAACAGTAGTCACGTCTCATGATTGAAGGAGTTTGGTATCATGGCTACCTTCATATCCCCAAAGTAGAAAGCTCCTGAGTCTCACAGCTTTCTATAGGGAAGTATTTATTTTTCCCAGTGTTTGGGTTATACTGTGTTGGCCAAGAATGGGAGTGTTCTTCATCACTTAGGTCTCTTTTTTTGTGTCCTACATCGCAGTGAACAGGAGAGATTTCATAGGAACTATCTCAATGAGAGTAGATCATTGACTCTCTTTCCATCCATCAGCCCAAGGTTACTGCTCTGACCTAAAGACTTTTTGTGAGACATAAATTCATTTGCTTGGCCGAGCCACAACACTTCAGAAAGAATTCTGCTTTGAATGAATGTGAAAAAAGCCAAAAATAAAGCAAATGAAAAAATGGAAAAATTTCATTTCAAAAATAGTAAACATTTGTATTCTCTTGAGCTTTTCCAAGATTTTTCAACTTAAAGGGGTTTATGAATACAGCACAAATTTACAGCATTGATTTGTAAGCACTGAAGATATTTTGTCTAAGAAAGTTGTGCCCACCTGTCTCTAGGGTGACTTGAAAGTCAGGATATGTACTATCTGCTCAGCTTTGCCGCTGCTGAGCTATGAAAATGGAAACAAGACAATTCACTGGTCTAATTCTAAGTTCACTCCTCTCTAAAGGATAGTGACCATCAGACTTGAGTTCTGCATCCTCTGCCATCATTGCAGCAAATAAAGGTTTGGAATATGGTTCTCAAAGCTAGAGTTTGCAGTGATAAAAAGTTTCCCAGTGCAGGAGTTGAGACAAAAGCTTCAGGGAGAAGTGACTGTCGGCAGTGAAGAGATCAGGCTGCTCAGGTTACTCCAGAGTTTGGGTTGCTGGGGAGAGGGGGTATTTGTATTAAAAGAATTTAATATTTTATTTTCAAATATATATTTCTCAGTGTGGAAATCCTAGCAACTGCTTGACACTTATAGTTCCAGGGGTGAGGGGAAAAAACAGTTTATTTGACCTCATAATATTATTTAATTTTTACTTTTTCCGGTGCTGTTTAGCTTTGGAAAAAAAAAAAGAAAAAGCTCAGACAGGTTCATATGAGTAAGGGATTTAGATGACTGGCTAAATCAGACATTTTCTTAATTTTCTCCTTTTTTACCTTTCATTTTTATAAGGCTTTTTTCCAGTGCAGGAGGAAAAAGTGGGACTAACTTTTATTACTTTTTCCTATCATGAAGGACCTACAAAGCTCTTCAGTACAGGAAATTGAGCCTGGGAAACCCTGGCATATGGTGAGAAAGAACAGAGCATCCAACCAAAAGTGATGATGTCATCACAATTTGTCTCGGTTCTAATATTTATTTACTTCCCGCAGGCTTGAAGTTGTGACTAATTTAAGACAGCAGACTAATCAGAAATTCAGTTATCAAGGGCACAAGAAAATATCTGCTAATGAAAAAGACTGTGTGGTAGATCTAGTTCTCATTCAAGGCCATATACTGGAGCTGATAGAGGGCTGCTCCTGCCTTGTTTCATCATTGTGTCAAGTGTGCAAACATGAAGCATCTGTTTGTTTCTTTTATTTTTTTTAACTGAGCGATTTTTTTTAACTGAGCCATTAATCTCTCTTTGATCAGGGACTTTCAAATCCTGTTACCAAATTATATGGTCATTAATTTAAAGCCCTGTTTCTAGTTCACTGCTTTTTTCTCAGAGGAACCACTCATCGAAGTGAGTTGCAGATGATATGGGTGAACTGCTACTTTTGATGTTTTCTTTTCATTTAAATGTGAATCGAGAGACTTTAGCAAATGCATCCTCTGAGCAGGAAATCTATACTTTTGCAATCATACTGCGGTTCAGGGTTCAAGAGCTGTCCCTTCAAAGTGGGTGCAAACTGTTTTCAGCTCTTGGATCATTCACACATTGGAGTTATTGGAGCTATTACTAGGACCCAAGACAGTTAAAAAAAAATCCTGATACACATCTCAGGGGAATGAGGAATTTGGGCTGAACCCTTTAACAGTAAAATTCATTTTGACAACAGCAAAATAGGCAAGCATTTCCAACAGCCTCCCATATATGCTCCAGATCACATCTCTACAGTTGTCTGTAACAGCAGGCAGCTTGGTTCAGGTTGGCAGTTTCCACCAAAAGCCCTGAGATGGACACTAGAAGGGTCTCCAGAAAGACACAAGCCTCTACATCACACCTGTGTGCTGGTACCTCCATAACTCAGATATGAGGCAAATGACTGCCCTCCCTATTGCTTAAATCCAGTTTGCAGCCCTAATCTCAGGTAATGTTAATCAGTGTGCACATCTATCCTTAGCTATTTTTAATTCCTGCTGTACAGCTCTCTCTCCTAATTCAACAAATCCTGTCAAATCCTCAGGCACATGAGAGAATTAGGAGCTCAGGAACAAGGAAAAGGAGCCTTCCTGTCTTCTATTTAAATTAGCCTCAAGAAGTAGAAGCAGAAGCAGTTGGAGCTGGTCTGCTGGGGGTGATGGCCCAGGTCTCACTCATCTGTGGATACTAAAGCTGGCCATTAATAGTAGGCATGGCAAAGAGGGAGAGGGGTTGAATATCATGTGCTGAAGTGAAGCATGGGCATTGTCCCTGCAGGCAATGGGGAGTCCCATCCAGTATCAGTGGCGAGAGCACACATGGACTCCTCCTGGAGATAGATCAACCTGTACAGAGAGGAGCAGAGGGCCTTCAGAATGCAACGGCATCATCTAGATTGTCTGACTGCCCGGAACCTGCCAGGACAGCTGGCTTCAAACCCTGGCTGGTCTTTACTGCCTGGCTGCAAATATATACTTAGTTTAGTAGGGGGACTGTGTGACCCAACCTACTGCTGTGCAGGCTCTGTGCCTCGCAGTGAGGACAGAATGGAGTTGCTCTCTTTCAGTCCAAACCATGAGAAGCTTCAGCTCTCACTGTTAGCATAGAGCTGCTTTCATGTGACATGGAATGCCATTGACCATGTGTTTGGGAAAGGCTGTTAATGGGAGTCTCTGTGCTTGGTAAGTTCCTGACATTTGCAGAGAGAAACTGCAACAATACAGAGTGTCCCATACACAGAGGCTTTCTTCCTGCAAGATCTCAAGATCTCAAGATGCCTGCAAAATTTTACTGCTGTGCTCCATTGATCTCAATACCCACCTCATGGGTGTGCAAATAAGCATGCATAATAGCCTGCGGACCTGGACCTAGTTCAGATAAGCAGGCTAAAGATGACCAAATGTAGGCAAGAACAGTCCCCAGTGAAAAAATTGTCAGTTCAAGAATTTTAAAAAACCTGCTGACATATCTAAGAGTCTTTACCACTTCCTCCAATTTATTCTGTGATGTTTGATGGCAGGTATTTCCTACTCTGTGTAACTTTTCAGTGAAGGTCATCCCTGTTACACAGAGCACTGCCCCAAAGAAACAGGTTCATGCACAGATATTGGACGCAAGAGAGGAAACATAATCAATGCAGAAAAACAATTAAGCAGAATTCAAAGATTTTGCACAGATATTTGAATTTCCTAAGCTGGTTTATCTCAAAAATAAATTCCATGCCATTTTAGGCCTGTGAATTGTAATGACATGATCGCTTTCTAGTTGGAAATGCAGCCTTTTGAAGACAAAATTTGTCTTTCAGAGAAGAATGGATGTGCCCAGAAAACATGACATTTGTCATGTTGCATGTTTTCAGTTCAGGAGGGGCCATTCCTGAATGTAGAAAGTACACTGGTTGGGAGAAACTGCCTGTTCCCAGCCCCGATATGTAACTTTTGATGCATTAGGTGAATTGTCGATAAAGGAGAAGAAAACACTCTTGGAAATAGAGTGAATCCCTTTAATGAATAAAAGCCTTTTGCGCTAGAAAGAGAAATGTTGTTTAATGAGCCTGAGGCCCATTAGAGAAAGAAGTCTGCTATTTACCTCTCTCCGTACTGTGAAATCTCTCTTAAACAAACACCTGCTATAGGAATAAAGCACTGCTAAGTATTAAATTGGCTGCACATTATACTTAGACTATTATCAGTTATCTAAGGAAAACATTACTTTCTTTTCAAAGTGTTTTGCCAGAGTCCACAGCAGACAAGAACTTTATTGTTGATTTTGTATCACCAGTTTTACCCTTGAGTGACTAAGTTGTTAATATCCACTTCTCCTCCTGAAAAATTGCGGTTTTCCCAAAACATAACAGATTTCAGGAAAGGAACCCTTGCAGTGCTGTGATTCTCTCTGAAAGCAGGACCACCCATGCCACCTTCACCCCAGCAGGTGAAGTCTCCTAGCAAACCTGCCCTTTTCCATATTCAGAGCTGAAAACATCTCAGAGGTGGGTTTGCAGAGCACCTGTAGGCTGGAGTGTTCTCTGAAACAAGCACTTGCTCTGTTGGCTCTGAATCATATCCAGTTTCACCTGAAAAAGCCAATCATTAGTGTAAAATGAGGAAGGATTTCCAATTCCTGTGCTATCAGGACTGGCAGAGCAATGAGTGTGTGGTGAGTGGTTATGTATAGAGAAAGGCAAGTATGCCTGTACGTTGTATGCACTGTCCTGGAATAGTTCACAACTGATTGCTGTGGAGCATCTCACAAAGACAACTTTGCAAGCAAGACCTGTGGTCCTGCTGGATTGTGGCTGTCTAGAGTTCTGCTGTGCCTGAAGTATGGACATGCTGTGACCTGAGATACGAGTCTGTGAGGAGGAGGATGGTGGCCATAGATTCCTTCCCTATCTGGTAAGTATTATCCTGGGGCAGTGTGTGACAGAAAGCAACCACTAGTTATATAGAAGTTCAAGGAGGCATGAGGAGCACTGTCTGCTGTCCTAGTAGGCGTGCAAGGCCACAGTCAATTTTCTAGCAGAAATACATTATTTTGCTATAGGGCCTGAGGATGACAGACACATGCATCAATTAGCCCTTGGATGCATCTGCAAGTCCTGGACATAGACCTGCCTTCCAGTTCATACAGGCATTTACCATGCTGCATTGAGTCACGCAGCTCCAGCAAAGACTGCTTCAAGGCTGCGTGGGGGTGCCCTCACTGCACAATCCACCTCACACCCAGAGCACAGCATGTCTGCTTATCACTGGGCACCACCTGGATACAATCTCCAGTCCAGCTGTGACATGTCTGTGAGCACCACAGGAAACCAGGAGAAGATGTGTTGGTGAGTCCAAGCAATATCCCAGCCAAATAATTGCTGGCTAATTTAAGTTAACAGACTCCAAAACCTTGCTGTTTTGTCAGCCACCACAGAGGTGTCATCAGCCATGCCTCCTCAGACCATTCTGCATGTGAAGGATGGCAAAAGCCTAGAGCAGAGCTATTTGTCTGTGGCTTACGTGACCCTCCCAGGAGCCATGGGACAGAGAATTACTTCATTCCCAATTTGCAGGTGAGGCCCAAAGGTGGAGGGGGATCTAGGTACACTCACTAAATTCAACTGTCATATCAGTAAGCTTGTCTTCAGGTAGTCTGATACCACATACATCCCTTCTACCTGGTAGCCTCCTCCCCAAACTGGAGCTAGAAATAAGCCACACACCATGAGTCTCTGATGAGTCCTTCAACCAGATCTGTAATGCATTTGCCATAGCATCAATTGAAATCAGACAAACTTCAGATCCCAGCCCTTGAAATCAGCAACCTGTAAAATGACTGTTTTGGAGCCTTTTCCCTAACTTGTGTTATAAAACATTATTGAACTCTTGGTGGGACAGCTCCCTGTTCTAGGTGCATAGATGACTCACTGACAGCATAAAGTCCATCTTGCAAGTGCAACTGGCACCTGAAGGATGAGACCGGGGCGGTGGTGGACCCAAACCGCACTTTTCAGTGCAGTGATGACAAACTGTGACACGGTGACAAACCAAAAGTACTGCACGAGGATGCAACTTTGTTGCAGAAGGGCAAATGCCTGAATATTCCAGGGAAATTCCAGAGGCTTGATAAATCTATCAACCAGTAGCACTGGGCCAAGGGACCAGGGACCAGAGATTTTGAATTGCACATGCAGAACAAGGAGGCAACAGTTTTTCTTTCTTGGGGGCAGGTTTAGCTCAGTTGGTTAGAGCGTGGTGCTGCTAATGCCAAGGTCATGAGTTCAATCCCCATTCAGGCTATGCTGAGGATTGGACTAGAAGACCTCCAGAGGTCCCTTCCAACCCTATGATTCTATGATTTTCAAACAGGGAATCAGAGGCGAGCTTTACCCTCTGGAGTGGTCTGTATGTCTGATGTCCTGAACATACCTAGAGTGCAGAGGATGCCTAGGGCTGGGACAGCATCTCTGCATCATGCTCTTAGCTCTGACAGATTTCCAAACATGGTATCATAGGTAAGTGATTCAACCTCTCTGAATGATAAGTACAGCAAGGTAGGGTCTAGCTTGAATAGGAGTAAGTTATGAGATATAATTGATACATTTATAAGAGCTATCAAAATATGAGCATATGGAAGACCATATTGAGTTATGGACTTCCAGGGATCTGTTCCTGGCTCTGCCACAAGGCCCTGAATAAGCCACTTTATCCCTGAGCCTGTGCCTCGATGTACTGGTCTGAGGAGCTGGAGAGGCAGTCTGGGTGCCACAGAGGCAAAATGATTATGAAATCAATATTCTCATGTGTATGCAGCAGATTATCATATCATAGCCAGACACTGGCAAGTTCATTTCTATAATGATATCAATGTGTTTGAAATGTTCAGAGGAAAATAGCAAAACCATATGGGACTTAAAAGTAAAGATGAAAAGCATTAATATTTTTAGCATGGCAGTCTCTGCTTCAGCAAGGTCGTGACACCAGCCCATTATCATTTGAAAAGTGTACTCATAAAAGAGGAAGAAGAACTGGTTTGGAGCAAGTAGGTGTAATGGGATGAAAGGCACAAAACTACATTTCAGGTAGAGAGCAACCTCTTCCAGACACTTGACTGAGAATTGTGATACTCAATTTCCTTTCTGTCACTGCTTCTGACCAGCTTTTTCATCTGCAATTTCTATTATTCAGTTGAATGGAAATTACTGCAATAAATATTGATGGGCTGCTGAGAATGACCGCACTGAATATTGACAGATTACATACAAGTGTATGTGGATTGCATAAAAATAAGAAGCTGGAATCCCAAGGTCCTGCAATAAATGGAGCTGGTACTGGAGCAATTCAGTGGGCTATAGTCTCCAGTCTATGCGAGGAAGGTAAGGTGATTAGAAAGGACTGTCTGGGCCTTCCCAACTATGAATCAGTGCAGATTGATACTGTTCTGTTTGGAAAATGATGTACAGCTTTTTTTTTTTCTTTTTTTTCTTTTTTTTTTTTTTTTTTTTTTTTAAGAGAAAACAGGAGAGCAGTTTACATCTTAAATAGACCTGAAATAGCATTGGTTCCTTCAGGATTCAGTTTGCAAGACATTGCTGAACACCCTGGCTTGGAGGGTGGCTGTCTTTACACAGATGCCTGCTTTAGATATATAGAGGAAATAGGAAATGGAGAATTTCATATTGGTAACCTCATGACACTCTGCTGTGATTTAAATCATAGCCCAGTTATGGAGAAGGTAGCATGGTTTCTGTCCATGACTCTGCAGAATGTCCCAAAATCCGCTTGCAAATTCTGTCTCCAAAACCTTTAAAATAAAACATCTAGACTTCTAGGCACTTAAAAGTGTTAAGACGCTAATCAAGTCTCATGATTTGTATGTTTTAATTATTCACTGACACTGTATTATTTTTCAAGTAGAAAAGGAACTGTTTGAGTTGGAACTTTTTAAAGTGCCAATGTATCTGCTACTTAAAGCAAAGTAATTGTGTTTAATTAAACAGAGACCAACAAGGCTCTATTGTGTCACACTTCCAAAGAAGCCTGTGAAATAGGAAATGTCAAAGATTAAACAAACCTTTTTTTAAGCAAGCAAAGGGGAGAGGTGCCACTGTTTATAAAATCAGAGCCAGGAAAAATACAATAATTAGAAAAAAACAGGTCATATGGAAAAACAATATCCAACTTGACAATCTTTCATGCAGATATGATTTGAAGTTCATTACTCATTGTATTCCTGCACAGAAGGCTTTTTGTTATTCTTTGTGCTAAGTCATTTTTTAATTTAAATGGAGATGGAACTGTGTTCAAAGAATTGTTTTAAACAACTGAACACAGATGCATTTCATGTTGGTTTTGATATAAAGGTTGAATGAAGCTGCAGGGAAAGAAAACTGCATTTAATTAATTTATAATATTTTTCACAAATAGATCTGTTTCTTACCACTTCCTTTAATATTCATGTGTGGTTGTGGGGCAGAGAGAACATGAAATTATTTCCTCATTTGAAGCCTTCTTTAATTACTTTTGAAAGAACATAACAGTTAAATTTAAGCTCTAAAATGTAAATGTGTATTAATGCTGAAAGAGATAATGGGAGATTTTTCACTGGCTGGATTTCATCATATGGACTGAAATGATACTGTAATCTGAGATGCTCATTCAGACATAAGACACATATCATTAAAATGCACTTTAATTCCTTTCTTTGGTGCTTAGAGCTATTTTCCACCCCAAAAGGTTACAGTGTCAAATATACAAACAGACAGTTCCCTCCCGCCTTCCCTGCCTTGACTCTTCAGATTTTCCTCTTCAGAGATGGCAGCATGTTGTGATGGAGGCAGAAGCAGCACCAGCAAGAGGAGGGGAAGCCTCTTGAGCCAGTCCCACAGAGATGGGTCAGGCAGGGCAAGGACCAGCCCGTGAATGCAAACCCTCTACCATCCATCTGAAACTCTCTTATCGCCCCTCATGTCTCCAGGGAAATTCTGCTCCCATCATGCCCCAGTGTTCAGCTTGGGTGAAAAGAAGTTTGATGAAATGAATGAGGATCACAGCCCCTTCCCACACAGTAGGTAGCAGCTGGAGTCGGGAGAGTTGAGTTTCTCTGCTTATTTCTCCACCTTAACCAATGTGTTTCAGTACATTTAAACAATACCATCCTCTTCTTCTCTCATTAATACTTATTGGCCCTGGGGGCAGATCAATGCACAGTGACTAAGCCTTGGGCAGAGTGTATTTGCCTTTATAGTATTTTCTTTTTAGCAGGTCTAAGCAAAAAGAAAAATGGATGCACTCTCGATCCTTTGTCCAAGAAGTTGCTCAGACTGAATTAACTCTATATGCTCTGAAATGCTATAGAGTTAAATTGTCCTGAAGCAAAATCACTAGGTAAGGTATAAAAAAATAACTGTCAGGTTAGGATTTCTGACTGCTAAAATCCTTCTACCTCATTATCTGTAGTGCTGGATACATGACTGGACATAGCTGGTGTCTCTTTCCATTTGGAAAGTGTTAGAATTGACAAGAGTTTAATTAGGAACAAGACCTGGAAAAGACTCCCGGGTCATTGCTTCCAGTCCTTGAAATAGCACCATGCATCATAAATCCTTTCCTGGACTGCTTGGGATAATGAGCTGGGGGTGGAGGATTTGGCAGTGTTTGGATTTTGTTGGGCCTCTGTACCCCTGAGAATATGCCGGTGAGATGGGAAAGACTGTGTAGCAAACCTGGGTATTTCTTCTGGAGCCAGTGCAAAGCAGCAGTGAAAAGCACTCATTTCCAGTACAGAGCACAAAGCCGTCTCTGCACTGGGGAGTGTACAAGCGAGTCATTGGCTGGCACTTTCCTTAGGAAATGCACACCTGTGTTAGACACAAGACCCTTGGTCAGGTTTGAATGGGTCACTTTGACCCATGGGTCATCTTTGCTTTATCTCAGAAAAGGTGTGGAGAAAGCAGAACTAACCCTTAGTCCTGACCTGAGAAGTCTTGACAGTGAAAGATAACTAGCCTTCACCCCCTGAAGTAGAGCTGAGCCATTGTATTGACCCCTGTGTGATGGGGAAGGCCTGGCATGACTGTAAACCATCTGCAGCTGTTCTGAGCAGCAGGCAAGGATGATTCTCTGACCTCCACATTGCACACAACACTGTCTTTGGTGGAAACAGATTCTACTTCATGGGATGAGGTTCAGGACCTCCAAGGGTGGAGATGGCTCCACTAGCCTCTTGGTTCTGCACCAGCCTTTGGCCCCAGCCTGTGTCTGCAGTGACTCTTGCTGTCACTGAGCTGCCCTGCATCTTCAGCTGTCCTTCCAGCTGAGAACATGAACTGCATCCTTCAGCAATACCACATGCGAGGCTGAGGTGAAGACTGAGGAAGGCAGTGTTCCTTCAGGTGCTCTGTAGCCCTGGGACACACAGTACTGCAATTTTATTGAAACTGTATTCAAAATTTCTTCAACCAGTTGATAATACTATTAAATGCAATGTCATCAAATTGACAGTTCTGCATAAATTATTGTAAAAATGGCAAATGGGAGCCCCATGGCATGGTAGCAAATATGAAATTCCTACAACAGTGTATGTCACTGAACTCTGTTGAGCCTTAGGCAACAATGGTCTGTTTATCTGCCTGTTTAATCTGTTGGTTGATCAATTTATGTATCTACTGACTCCATGAAGGAAAAATACTATATCACATTACCCTCATTTTTAAAGTATTCTTATAGAATCCAATGGTAGAAAAAGAATTTTTGCTAGCTGTCTGGGATGAACCAATGCCAGGCTCCAGCCTTTAGTCCTCACTTCTACAGAGCAGTAGAGCGTGGCAGACACATTAAATAGAGGCTGGCAGTGCTGCCAGGGAGAGAAATGCAATTCTCTGCACTGCTGAATTGTCAAAAAGGGCCCTGGATTTTGACTTGTGCCAACTAGCTGTCTTCAAATTCTTGGACATGGTTAGAAGGTAGAATGTTCTTGGGACTATTCTGGATGCATTCATCCTGCTGTGGGGGCTTGGAAAGTCCACTAGGTAGTGTGAGTTGCTCAGGCTTTTTGGCTCCAGTGGCCAGAAATGTTTCTAGAGTTATTTAATTCACTGGTAGAGATGCAGCCCCGGATGTTGACCACTGTGACATCCTGCCTGTTGGCAGATGACACTCTTTGCCTCTGGTTGTCTCAGACCAGAGTTTCCTACTCACGCGAAGCTGCCCTGCTCTTGCCAGCCCCTATCTCTGCTCTGTTGTCCTGCCATCTTTGGTTGCTGCAGGTGTGCTACTCTGCTGATGGCCCTTGCTCTCCCCACGCCACTCCCCACACTGTAAGTTTCACCACATGGCTCCCTCCAGACAACAGGTACCTTGGGTTGTGGCATGGCAAGACTCCTCATCCCCGTTCCCTGATTACAAGGCTCTTTTAGGAGGCATCTTCCTGCAGGGAGCTGTGGTACCAGCAGTACCATCCCATGCAGGTGCATCATCCCACTCATCCTCATGGGCCACTTTCCTGTTGTTGATGTATTTCCCTCACAGTACCCTGCCTTGGGTGCTATTGCTATCCATAAAGCCCCTTGAGCCTGAGCTGTTACAATACTACACTTATACAAGTCCAAAATATGGGCCCAGATTCCCCTTCCTTCTCCTCAGGCAGTACCAAGTGCCAACATATCTTCCAAGCCTACCAAGGTGCAGAACATCTTGGTATTCAGCTTGGCCCAGTGTCTTGTCAAGACACATTCTCAGCATCTCCCCCATTTTTCTGTTCTCCTGCCCAGCCTGGAAGGGGTTTCCAGAGTGGGTTAGGAGGGAAAGAAAACAGTCAGAAGACAATTTGTTCCTCATCACAACCGGCTAGTGGTTTGAGGTACTTGTTTGGGTCTCCTCCTTCTCCAAGGCTGCTCTGAATACTCAGCTAGGATTAAAGGGGGCTCTGCTTTCCTTGCCTGGAGGCTGTTCTCTGATGCTCATTTTTAAAGCAAAGGCATTCAGTGATGCCAGTGCTTTTGGAGCTCAGGGCTCCATTAGGGCTTTACACTGCTGCAGAGACAGCTGAACATTTTCCATCAAAATTATTTTCAGCCAAAATGATTTTCATCAACACTGAAAGCAGTGTATTTCATGGGGGAGGGTCAAAATTCTAGAATCTCACTAAGAAAATCAGCCTGAAAAAAAAAAGAAGAAAAAAAAAAAAAAAAAAAGAAGAAAATGTCTTGTTTGGCTATGATAAAACCCTGGCAAATCTTGCAGATCTTTGGCAAAAATGTTTGTGAGCCCATATAAACTGATCGTGTGAATATATATTTGTCCTGAATCCAACTGACTCCAAGCCTGAGAGAGCCCGAGAGGCTGGCCCAGGTGCAAGGCAAGGCCTAATAGACATGTTTCTTTCATTTGTTTGCTGAAGGGCCCCAGGGCTGTGCTAGAGGCAGAGGATACACTGAGATAACATACAGATTCATTAGTGCCCCTGCTCATTAACTGAGACCTCCGTGTCAGTGATGTGGCTTCTCTAATTTGTGTCAGTGGTGCATGGGGGTGTTGAGCAGCCTCACTGCCCGCACAGAGCCCTGGCAAACAAAGCTTTCACTGCATCCTCAAGGGTGACTGCTCCCCACCTCGCTTGCCCCTTGCAGAGGCTCAGAGCTCATGTGTTATCTCTGACATGATGTGTTTTAGGGCTGCATGTACCGATGGAGAAATACTGATGCTTGTGCTCCAGGTCAAATGCTAATGAAAGGGGTTTGGTGCTGGAAAGATCAGGAAAAGCAAGAAGGCTGACAATTAAATTGGAGACAGAAGTCAGGGGCTCTCTGGGTTTAGGAAACACAGCACCAGATGTCATTTCTTTGCTTCTGCTAGGCAATCTGCCCCCCTTGCCGGAAGAAATCAATCCTCCTAATCAGAGGTGTCTGTTTGCAGGGATTAAGTGGGGATCAGGCCGTCTGAGGATCTTACTCTCTTTCCTGAAGAGATCCTGTTTATTTAAAGAAGTCTAATTTGCTGTCCTCATTACTAGGGGCCAGAAGACACTGTGCAGAGCCCATGCTGTGCTTCTTGGGCTCGAGCTACTCTGCATACCTGTCCTGTGCTACAAACACAGGTCTTATCTGGCCAGGGTCACTCTTCCAGACCTGAGACCAACACTCCCTGGGCCAAGGGACATTGCAGAAAACAGATTCTCCTGGTCCACCAGTTGAAGCTCTTGCAGAATTTGAGGATAATCATTTGCCTGTAGGAACCCTGCTGGTATACTGCTCAGGTGGCTTTAAACACCTTTCCTTGCATCTTCTGATTTAACCACCCCATGAAAAATCCTCACAAAATCTCAAAACCTCACTGATTCCTCCCAGATTTTCAAATCTTTCTGACCCTTATAACATCTCTACCTAGCCCCCAAAACACTACTGACCCTTCTTTACTGTGAGGGTGACAGCACTGGAACAGGCTACCCAGAGAGGTTGTGGAGTCTCCTTCCTTCAAATATTCAAAAGCTGTCTAGACACAGTCCTAGGCAATGTGCTCTAGGTGACTCTGCTTGAGCAGGGGTGTTGGACTAGATGATCTTCAGAGGTTTCTTCCAACCTCAACCATTCTGTGATTCTACGATTCTGTAATTCCCTGCCCCTTAAGACCAGCTACCCCAAAACTCACAGTTCTCCCCTTTGAGCTGCTCTGTTCTTTGTTCTCCTCCCTACTTACAGCCCCTCAGATAGCCCATGGCCAGACTCAGCTCTGCTGTCACCGTACAACTAAGCTGTCACTCAAAGGACAGGAAGAAAAAGAAAGAAGGGCTGGCTCTGCCTGTGCTGCAGAGAGCTCTTGAACCACTCTGCTATGAGTCCCTACTGACAACTCACATCTCCAAAAATCCCTTCTAGGCTCTGTGTACACATGGCTGATGGTACAGAACATCCTGACATGCTCCTGGAAAGTCAAGTCCTTCAAAAGATGGAAGTAGGCTTTTGTCTTTCCCTTGATACCTCCATATCAGCTCTCGGTGCCTTGTGTTTCCATAGAATGGGTGGACTTGATATCGCTGGCTAAATTTCCCCGGAGTTAAACATCTATTTCCTAAAAATCACCCTTGTCCAGGCATACTCTTCTAGCTGAGAATGGAAAACCTCCTGGAGAAATTCTGCAAGGTGCAAGCAACCCTCTATTGCTACATCTTCTATTGCAAACCCTCTTTATCTCATTTCCTTATGGGACAGAGTTTGTGAGAATTGTGAGAATTTGTGAGAATACTAACAACTCAATGCCAACACTTTGCTGCAGAGATTGGTTCACTCTTCCTAGGGTAAGGAAACATCTCACTTGTAAGGATGCTTTGAATGGATTCCAATTATTCAGCTCTGTGTTGTCCAGGGCCTTGAGTGCAAAATTGCATGAGGAAGAGGGAGGATGTTTTTATATTAGATGCTGAGGGAGGCATTAAAGAGATACTGGGATTCTGGGACTGCATACTGTAAAGCTGCACTTGCCTAGCCTTGCTGTACATTTAGGAGACTGCAGTGAGACTTGGATGGGGAACTCTTTACATTGGGCAGGGATACCCACATTCCCATAGCCCACAGTCCCACCTGGCCTTCACCTCCTGCAGTTTCATTTGTGCCACAATGGTGTTCTATGGTTAATGATTAACCCTTTTGGGAAGCATTTGCTGTCACTTCGATTCATGTCATCTGCCCTTTCTCCAGCCGTAGGCACTGCTATAATGACAGGCTACTCTGTAGATCTCAGCAGTAGGCATTTTTGAAAGATGCCCCATTACCACCCAGTGCACATGACACTTCACCTTCTGGTCAATGGCAAGTGCTCCACTGCTTTAATAGCAGAGACATCCTGCAGGGCCATTGTACTGCAGTTGACAAGGAATTCTCTCATCCAGACAGGCCCTTTTCCCATTAATTCCTAGGATGTTTTTCAGCAAAATGTATTAGGTGTGTTTCTCCAATAGACACAAACACAGGCACACTGACTGACTAGTTCCAGAAACCATTCTGCTCTGAGTGGGAGGTGGGACTGGAGATGTCCAGAGGTCTCTTCCCATTAACTCTCTTATGAAAAAAATGCTGGCAAGAAAAACCATCTACATTTGCAATCCCACAGGACATAGGGATATTTTCGAATGTTTTTGATATATATTGATTATTTATTATTAATAATGATTATCGTTCTAGAACCAGAACAGTCTGAAGTCTATCCAGCACAAGGAATAGAAACTGTTTCAGGGCCAACATTTCTCCCTGCAGTCAGTAGATATGATGCCATTCACTACCTTTAAACGTCTGCAGCACCTGTGGCCTGTGAGACCCTGCTGAACCACCCAGAGTGGGAAGCAAGGTCCAAGTTCTTCCTGTAATGATGTACATCCCACGGAGAAGCACTTCAAGGCAGAGTCCCACAGATATGAGTCCTGCTCCACATCTGCGCTCAGTTAGAGTACTAGAAGGATGAGAATTTCCTGATTGATGGGAGGACACTGATGATAGGCAACCCCTGGCCATGCCCCTGGGCTCATATGGGCTCAGTGCTTAGATGAGATCAACTCAGAGACGAAGAATAGCTCATGAGAGGTGACCAGGTGAGTCAGAGGTGAGTCTAATGGGCAAAACATGACGCAGGAGAGGTGTATTTGCAGGGCTTAATCCTCTGATTGGAGCCATTGAGCCATGACAGTTTGCTTCGTGGTTGAGCAGATTGTGAACAGCTTCACATTGGAATTTCTGAAAATCCTGGCGTAAGGGAATTCTGGGCAGTAGGAGACATAAAGACTGCTCTTACACTGAGGATAGTGGGGTCTAATTCCATTAGAACCTATTCTTTTTTGGCATGTTTAGGGCAGCAAAGTCCAGCAAGGCACCACCAGCTCATGGTTGGTGCTGGCTTGTCTTGGTTCCTCTGTCACAAGCTGAAGATGCTGCTCCTGCTGGAAGAACAAGATTTAGGCAGGAGAGCTTTTGTGGAAGAGCTCCCTGGAAAACTTGCACCCCGTGTTACTTTGGCTAGTCCTCCTGCCACTCTGCTGTGACTTCTGACTGGGCCTTTTATTTTGGAAAGCTGAGTCAAGAAGAAATGTGGGAACACCATGGGCAAACAAGTCACAAGGAGCATGAGGGCTGTAATTGGCAGATATAGCAGTGAGCTGATCTGGGATACTGCTTACAGACCTACAGGCTGCAGTTCCATGTGCATATTGGCAAGCTGGAGAGAGTGAGGAAAAGATACACAAATTATTTGAAAGCTGGAGGAAATGTCTTACATGGAGAGACTGAAAGAGCTGAATTTGTTTAGTTTTTCAAGCAGTTCTATGGATGACTCGAGTACAGCATACATATTTGAGTACTCAGCAGGAGAAAACAGATTTTCTTGGCCTTAAAGTGTGTGATCTATATCAGGGAGAGCTACTTGGCCTGCCTGTTCCTCAGATTTTCCATCAGTAAAATGGAGATAAAACTCCACTAGATCCCAGAGGTTTGCTGAGTGGTACTGTAAAGCATCATACTAGTCTAACACAGAAAGTATAATACAGAATCTAGTATGGATTACATGCTAAATACAGTTTTTATTATTTTGGATAGCCCAGGAATGATTATAAAAGCAATTCTTTTATGCCCAGTTTATTTGCACTCCTTAAATAACTGCTCTGGTCTGAGAAGAATCTACATAAGGCAATGAGATACACAGCCTTGAGATGAATGCTTGGGAGAGTAAGGGGAAGAATTGTTGCTGTCCCCATGGCAGGACAAAGCAGGACCCTGGCCTGTGCCACAGCTGTAATAGGTTTGTTCCATGGTGGTGGGTGAGTGTCTCCTTGCTAATGCAGCCACTAGACAGTCTTCTAGGGCAAAGACTGCTGTGTCTAGGGCAAAGTCTTTGCTGTGCAAAGACTTCAGAGGGAGTGATAGCTGAATGGGTGTTGCACAGAGGAGAAGGCTAATGCAGCAGATGGGCTGAAGTGTGGGCTCAGGAAGCTGCAGCTCAGCAGTGGAGCCTGCTACAACCACTGCTGTAAAGGGCTTAGGTGGGGCAGAGAACTGGGAATGATAGACTCTCCTGTTGCCTGCCCCCAGCCTTCCCCAAATGTGCTGACCGAGTGTGAGGTCTCAGAAGAGCGCTCCAAACAAAGCTGAAGGAGGAGGAAGACAAAGCTGCACAGTAACTCCTGTGTTTCATGGGCCTGTGACAGCCCGTGCCTCATTCCACTTGGATAGGAGAGCTCACTCCACCCATAGCAGGCTATGTCCTCATTCCAGAGGGCCTGGTCGTTCTGTCTCTGCAATTTACCCCCAACAACTCCTTTCCCACAGTAGGAAAGAGAAAGAAATAACACTAGAAAAGTAAACTTTTTGGAAGTGTGATGGAAGGAGGGAAGATATCCGTCCTCCAAGGATCCTCCCCTCTCTCCGCCTTTCTCTTCCGAGGACCCTGCTCGCAAACTGCCAAGAGTCACATTGCCCTTTTCCACCAAGTGAATAAATAACCAAATCCACCAAGGTGGATTAAATGGATTAAAACTTGTGGAGCACCCAGCCCCTACCTGGCATGGCATATAAGTTTGGCTGTAAACAGCAATTATAAGGTTGCAGTCAGAGCTGGTCCCACTCACTGGCGGGAGGTGAGTAAAAATAGCTCATGTGGTATCATTCCTCCAAGACTTTTTTCCTCGGTGTAAATGATTAATGAAGGATATTGTGGAAAGCAGATGTACTGTTGCCACAGTAACTGAGATGAGCGATGGACAAGGTTTGTGCACATGTTGAATACGGAAGCAATGATCTTCATGTGTGTTGCAGTTATTTTAGCCTTCATAAGATTCTGGTTAATTATTAACACTATAAGGTCCTAACCTAGGGGAATATTTACAAGTGAGGCTAAGTTTATAATGAATGCCTTTCAATTTTCTCTCCTTGTCCCCTTCTCTCTCCCTGGATACCATTATAATTTTATCTCCTTAAAATCTCCCATTATGTCACTTTCAACTACATAACCTATTACCATCTTTAATTTTTAAAAAGGATAATAATGCAGGAGCAAATGTGAGTATGGGAATGATTCATGGGCACTCACATCGAGTGGCATTTCCTTGCTCAGTTACCTTCTATTTTTCTCTGCTTTGTGGGGTCAGGCTCTGGCTGGAAGTGAGTGAGCGATCTAGCTTCATCCAGTACGTGCCTCTGATTTGTGCCAGTGTTCAACCTCCTTTGAAGAGCAGCAGTGCCTGATGTAACAGTGGCATCTTCCTTCTGGGAGACCTGTCACTTTTCAGGGGACAACTGTCCTCATTTGGATCCTAGCAAAGGTTCTGGACTTTTAAAGAGAGACTGTGTCCCATGAAATGGAGTCTTGATTTTGTTTTTTGCTTGGTGAACTGCCTTTCCCAAGTGCTAGGAGAGCAGCAGGAGACTGATACTTGTTGTAAAGAGTTTAAAGAAAAAAGAGCTATCCCTGCCCCACTTCTCTGCTGTAGGGACCCTGATGCTGCTAAAGGCAATAGGCAGGGCTAAATATCACTGCTCTGATAAATCAGCAGGTGCTAGCAAAGTAGCACCTCAAGATGTAAAGGTCACTGTTACAAACACACACCTTATCAACCCACACCTTCCTCCCAAAACTGGGGCTCTTCAGCTGTGCAGCATCAGTGGCTCTTTTACTGCCACCAAAACACCTCTCTGGGAAGGGTCAGGTCAGCAGTTGACACTGGAGATGGGAACTATTGAGGAGAAACCTTAGCTGGCCACACTCGCTGCACAGCCCTGAGCACACTACAGGATGGAGGGATCACACCTGGCTCTGCTCTTGCCTCAGGAGCTCACAGTATTACATGCTGATAAAGGCTCACATGTGCTGATCCCCAAGGAGATCTTCTGTTTTATAATAGGTTAACTGAGGTACAGACAAGCAGTGCTTCCTTCTCAAGGGCACAGTAAAAGGTTACTTCTGGGGTGGGAATGGCACTCTTCCTTTCCAGCCATTGGTGTCACTATAATGCTAAGGAGAATCAAAATCCTTAGAAAGTCAACAGGAACATTTCTATGGGATTTTCTCAGTTTGCATTTGACTTTGAGGTTTATCTTTTACTTTTAGTCTTGCAGTGAATTTTGGAAGGAGGGCTTTTCTGGTCCCCTGGGCATTGGTACTCAGGTTGCAGCTTGCAAGGGTATCAGGTAATCCCATCACCAGTGATGCTCTGAGGTAGCCCTGCAGTCTGCTGTCAGTCCTAATTCCACAGCCTGATTTGCTCCTCCTCACTATTTTCTTCTGCCTAGTCTTTAAAAATCTCTGCTCACTCCTGCCATCCTCATTGCTCAGGCTGTCCAGTTGCTGTCCATGCCCTTCACAGCCTCTGCTGAGGCTACGGGGAGAGCCATGACACTAGCCTCATCATTCTACCCTCCTACCCCTTCAGGAAGTCTAGTGGTGACTCTGTTCTCCTCACCATACCACCACCATACACTAAGTTCCCTGCCTAGCTTTCCTTCCCTCTCACACCTCCCACAGTCATCACCAGCTTCACAGCTGCTATACCATGGGCCCATCTGGCTTTTCCCTGCCTCATCTCCCCTCACCCTGTCCCTCTATTCAGTCTGTGCCTCCTCTCACCCTGGGCTTCTCTGTTGACTTCCTCCTCAACAAGCCCTGCTGCCTCTCAGAGCCTGTAAGACCTGGTTGGACAAGAGGAGAAGCCCCCCCTGCTCCCTCTACTCCAGTATCATCCACCAGCCCTCCTCCTCTAGCCTTGCCTCACATTGTACCCACTGATAGATCTGTGGGCTCCGTCTTGTGAAGGTTGGGTCCACTCTGAGGACTCCTTCTGTTCCTAATATACTTAGAAATTATATAGATGTCTCCAGCTGATGCTTTTATCTGGAGCAGATGCTTTTATCTGGAAGCAGTGCTGACATCAGACTCTCAAATGCATTAAATGAAGGTTGAGAGAAAAAAAATGAAGGGCATGTTGTCTGGTCACAAATGGAGGGATCTGGGAGTCCTGCCAGCCGCAGAGGGGCTAATAGGATGGCTGAGCTTCTGCCTTGCATTGCATTCGAGGAGAACCAGATGGCTGGGGAGCTCCAGCCTCCTGACTGTTTTGCTTACAAATGTCAGTGCTGCCCACTTTTCTCTCCAGGCTGCTGAGCTTGGCCTGCAGAAGAGGCAGCAATGGCAGTACGACCATGTGAGACCATGTGAGAATGGAGGAAGCTTTATGGGATTAAGGGGAGCAGTGGCACACAGTGCTGTACACACTGTTAGCCCCATTTAAAGCACTTAGTAAGACAGTGCAAGGCTCGACAGCCACAATGCATGATGAACATTGTGGAAAAAATCTTTTCTGAAGGTGCTTCACAGCAAAATTCTGCCATTTGGCACAAAATTGCCTGTATCCCACAATGCATGGAGTGTGCACTCCACAGGTTAGTTAGTCTTTTATCCATCTTGGGACACACACACATATTGGCTTATGCACATGGACTCCTTGAGACGGGAAATGATGCCAGTGGGATGAATGCACCATCAGGGCAGTGAGTAGCTCTGCAGGGAACATCTGTGGGAGCTCCAGCATGGTTTTATTACCCTGCAGTCTAATTCACTTCAGTCTTTTGGCCACACTGCACTAATAAACATATGCAGTCTGTCAGCAAGGACCAACATGTTTAGGAGATGGTCTGATTATATTTTAGAGTATGAAGGACTAACAGGGCATTTCTGGATTCTCCTTTAAACACTGGACACGTGAAGGACTTGGGAATGACCTGGAGAAGCATGACATCCCTAACGCTTTCCCTTAGCTATGTACACACACTGGATCTGTTCATCAGGTGTAGGCACCATGCACATGGCCCCAGTTCCTCGTGGTAACAATGGTCAGCAGGCGAAAAAAGACCGAAGTAGTAGATATGGGACAGTTTCTTCCATGTTAAGTCTTAATCCAGTCTCTGGAGATCAGCTTAAATGAGATTGGCTTAAACCCTGAAGCATCTGATTGAACACTCTTTCATATTTCTCATTGCTGTCCATTATGATAACAGGGTAATCCTCATGTGCCTGCAAATTTCCAGTCTCTTTTATGAACCTTGCTACATTTTTGTCCTCAAAGATTAAACAAAATTTGAAAAGAGATGAGATTTTTAATGGCTTTCAGAAAACCGCCTCCTTTTGTCAATGATGATAAAAAATGTGGTGGGGAAAGGTCACTTCAAAAGGCACATACAAACTAAGCATCAGAGGATCTATTTTAAATTCTTTGTCTTTTGTTTCTTGTTTTTGAGTGAACGTATTGCCAAGCTGGCCTAAGCCCTCAGTGCATAACAAATGGTTTGTGTGTGGAAGGCAGGTGGATCAGTCTTACACAAGGCTGAGGGACACTCAGCAAGAAAGCTGGTGGCCTCTTACCAGCCTTTGGTCCCTCTAGCTGTGACTGTATTTCTAGACTGGGAGAAAGATGGATTCTGGCATCAGGAGGACCTCACGGAATCATGGTTTGGCACCATGCAGCACACGCAGGCTTCGACAATACATCTTCCTGCTCATTTGTCTCTTACGTCAGGGAAGCTTCAGTGGGAGAAAGGAGAAGCCATTTTCCATGACTCCTCAGGTTTCAGCTCCTTGCTGGTGAAGGGAGCAGATTGGGATACACATGGGACCATTTTGTCTTATCTGATATTATAGGTCAGGAGGAGCTGGTTGTGAACCAGGCTAATTGCCCTGAGGGGCAAGGGAGTAATCCCTTTTTCCACATTTCAGGCCCTGAAAATATGTACATAAGTAAGTGAAAGAGCCCCAGCTCCAGCCAGCAGGCAAAGCCAAGTGCAAGCTGTCAAGATGTCTTTGATAAAGACATTTTTTTTTGTCGTGGAAAATGTGTTTTCATGAGAATGGCCTTTTCAGAGTAAACCTCTTTCCTAGAGATATGCAAGAATACTGGAGAACCTTGCAAAGTGCTTTCAACTTAGAAAAAACAGACAATATGATTATCTTTTCTTGTCTTTTAAGTTTGTATTTTTCAAAAATTGTCTTGCTTTTCTCACCAGACAAATGTGTGTCTGGGATAAGATGAAGGTAAAAAAAGAAGAGAGGGAGAAGGAGAAAGAAATAAAAAAAAGATGAGTGAAAGCAGCACTTAATAAAAAATAATGCTTCCAGAAAAAGTAGTACTTTCAATTTTAAATAATCACATGTTCATTTTAAACTGCCTATGCCTCTATGTGAGAAAAAGTAACACAGAGTACAACCCCTTCCCTGAATAAATAATTGAAAGTGTGGTGAGAGAGAATGTTTGTCTTTTCAAATTCTCTTTGTTCAGCCTGCTGTTTCAGTGAGAAGGGATTCCGTTTTTAAAACAAGGAAAATCAGAAGTTTTCATTGAAAGTCCAAATCAAAGGAGCTCATGAACTCATCAGCGAGGCGGAGATAAAGCACACTCTGAAATGCTCAGAGAAGTTGGGCTGAAAAGAGGCACGAACCCTCTGGCCACGATGTCCAGGGTCTACTCCAAGGGATGAACAGTCACAGCTTGGGCTAGTAGGGGACAGAAGTTCCAGGAGCTGGGAGAAATTTGCCACTGCATGCTGCACATTGCAGTATTTCCTCCCTGAACAGGAGCTGCCACTGCTCTGTCCCTCTTACCTATCCCAGGGGAGATTTTCAATTTATACATCCTTAAAATATTTCCAGGAGGAGTGTGGGCTATGCTTAGGGACTAAAGCCTGCTGTCACAGGTTGTCTTATTTTGCAGAGACTCCTTTGAAGTAGCCTCTAGATGTCAGCTGATCCCAGTTTGGAAATCTTGGGCCTTGATGTTGAGGGTTGACTGAGACCTGCAGGCATGTCACAGCACTGTCTAACTACTGCTGTACAACTTGACTTCCTCAGCCTGGTGGGTCATCACTGCTGCTTCTCCAGTCTTCCTACTTGTGCCACACAGAGGTAATCCTCCCTCCTAATGTGCTTAGCCATTTCAGGGTTCTCAGCCTGCAGCAAGACTGGGGAAATCAAACCTACAGCATGTGCCATAGATTTCGGCTGGAAATATCCTCCTGTGTCACTGTGTGTTACTTGGGTCTTGCCTTCGCCACAGTTTAATGACCAGGTCTCTGCTCTTAATATCTTACCACTGGAATTAAAAGGAGTAGATTTTTTCGCTTAAGTCACAAATTGCCAAGTTTATGTGTTTTGTATGACTTGGGTATTCTTCATCTGTGCTGGCTGGGAGCTTGAGGGAAGGCATACAAGTGATGTTTCTGGCTGATACTGCACGAAAAGCAGTGTTATCAAATATTTGCCAAGACAATCCTTCCACTGATTTAAGAGTTTTACCTCCTGCTTTATACCATTAGGAGGGAGAAATTAGAAAGTTATCATTGCATTAGAGAAATGGTATTATGTTGGCTATGCCATAGTTTGCAAAAGCTCCTGGCCCTTGGAGTAGTTTGTACGCATTTTCTCACTAGACTAAGAGCACTGATTCAGCAAGGGAGCTCTTTCCAACTAAGTAAAGCAGTATCCTTCTCTGTCAGTTGAATATTCCAGCATAAAAGTGTTAAGAGATCACACAGCAACTCCAAGAATTAGAACAGAGAAAGGAAGAAAGGGAATGAAGGATGGAGTTGGGGAGTTACTGATATCCTCAGTCTAGCTGGGGAAAGGGTAAGAAAGGCTTAAGGACTCTCATGAATCTGCCCTTGGCCCCTTCTTCTGTTGTGTCAGGACTGGAATTCAAAGCATGCAATATGTTAGCATTTCAGATACTGGAATGAAAACAGGAAATACGGAAAGGCTGCAGACACCCAGTACACTCAGAGATAGCCCCTGCAGAACTCTGGGAAAGAACAAGAATCATTTGTGCCAGAAAATATAGTCTTCCGAAGGATTTTCTGTCTGATATAGACTTACAGCAATAGCTCAGGTCCCTGTACAGGCTGGTAGAAATAATACCACAAACATCCTGGGTGGGGCTGTAGCACCAGGTGCTTCCCCTTCTATGTCTCCAAAAGAAACAACAGCAGCCACAATACTGGGTTTGGTTCTGAATCCATGTTACCAGAAAGACATGGTGAAAGTTTAAAAAAGAACAAAATAAGCTATTAGAAAGATGGAAGAAGGCAGGAAAGAATTAAAAAATGAGTGTACCTCCCTGAATGAGTTGCTCATGAATGAAATGTTATGGTCAGACAGCCATACTCATGGTTCCTAAGGATCAGCGGAAATGAAAAGTGTGGATAAAGTGTTTGAATGAGTGATTCTTGACCAGAAGGATGCTCTGTCACACAGCGGATGTTGTTCTGTTTGTTCAGACAACTTCATGTCACAGCTAGTTCCCCTTCTTTCTCCTACTACAGCAAGAGGCGGTGATGCATTCATGTGCATTCCCATGCTTGTTCATCTGCCTCACACTGCTTCCATCCTGTGCACTCTGCTCCACAAATGAAGCACTAGGATTCTGTCAGGAAGGGAAAGATCATGCCAGAAAACTGAGGCCAAGTGGCAGGAATTGATAAATTGAAACACCCACCAGACAGAACACAGAAAAAAGGCAAAACATGGGGCTCCAGAGCCAAAACTCAAGTAGGCGTTTCAAACATTCCTTGGATTGCTCAACTTCTCCCGCAGCTTCCTATTACATACAGCAACAGTTGCTGAAGCCCTTTGTTACTTTCTCAACGGGGAAATTGTCTGGAGATAGATTCACCAGCATGCAGAATCTTCAAGAATGTCAAGTAGTTATTGACATCTGATTCAGGGTTCATTCATCTGGATGAGGAGAGACAATAGAGGGCTATATGCTTGCATCACTTCATGTCATTGAAGCCACTCTGAGTCATGCATTGGTAGATGGGACTGAAGGACCTATTACTTACTATGTAGAACTATGGCATCCATTGAAGAACTATGGCATCAATTGAATGAAACTATGGACAAATAGACATGGAAGCACTCATTATCATTGATGAAATCTAGGCATTCAGTAACTAAATCTCTGGAGAGGTAATCAAAATCCGCCAAGCTAGAAGCTATTTCTTGGATTTCTCTTTAAAAACACGTCTACTTTTCCAGGTGTATTCCTGTGAATGCAGCAATGGAGTGCTGTGATTACACACTTGCCAAGCCAAGATAACTGATTTTCATTGCTGATACACTGAGCTGACTGATGTTAAGAATGTGAGATCATGTCATTCTATGTCTAGATGAAGTTTTTGTATCAAAACTTCTCCCTAACTTGCCTCTTTTCATTGACTGAGTGGTGAAAATGACTGCCCAGGTTCCCAGTCTAGTGCATGATTCAACTGAAGCAGTGATGCCAGTCCCTGGAGAAACAGTCTGTACAGTTCAAATAATTTTAACTCATAAATATCACTGCTATATTTATAAAGGCTACTTTAAGAGAGAGCTATACCATTATTCCTGATGAAGACTTCTAGGTCCTTATTTATGACACATCCAGGAACTGCATGAGTGAAGTCATATTTTTTGGCCCCAAAACAACCTTGCCGTAGGGAGTTGTGAATGGGCATACCTCCAGGTTGATGTGATCTACTGATAGCCTCAGTGTTTTTGTGAGAACTGTTCAAGAAGCCACATCCATAATCCATATTGTCATTGCTGAACTCCTCATAGAAGAGACTTTCCAGTTATGGTAGTGATTTCCTCAGAACTGTCTGTGGTGTCCTTGGCTTGGTTGCTAACCGGTATTGCAACAATCTGTACCCTTCATCCATTTGAGATTCTTGGATTATTAGCCGTTATTGTACTGTATTGTGTATATGGTGTATGTTGTATTGTATAACTGACGAGTGAGCAGCCTTTACCTCTGATGAGTACCTGGACATTGCCAAACTCTGTCTAATTTGACCTGTTACCATTGTACTGTGCCACATTCAAGGAAATGGTCAGGCTGAATGGATGGAACAGACAGACCAACGTGCTTTAAAAAGGGAACTGTACGATGCTCCCTGGGATGATTACCAGGCCCTTCATTACACACCACTTCATCACATCAACATACTGCTTCTTGCAAAATTGCAGAGTTGGTTTAGCTGAACTGCTCTTGGAATAACATCTAAGAACCCATCACTGGCACCCTATTGGCAATATCATCTCTGATCCCAACTACTCAGCTCATCAAGGGAAACAGCACCTCTTTCTTATCGGCAGTCTCCTCAGAGACAGTCTCCAATAATACCTATCCTGAACAACACAGGAAGACTGCAAGAAGCTCTAGGGTGCCCACATCTTGTTGGGGAGGGCAGGTTTTGCACATATAGAAGTGGGTGCCAAGATATGTGGTGGAAATGCTCAGAATGAAATTCCTTTTTGGGGCAGTAAGAATTTATCTCACACCTGACTACCCCTCCTCCTCCCCAGCAGCTGAGGAGGTATTGTTGTCCATGTTGTTGTCAATAAAGTCGTGGAGCTCATTTACTCTGCCGTTTCATTTCTCTCCATTCTGCCCTGCAAACACAGCTGAGAAAAATCAGTTTGCAGGATATCCATAATTGTACACACAAGTGGAAGGGATAGAAGGGAAGAGGAATATTTTAGGTTGAATATCTTCAACCAAAGTAGCACTCTTGGCAGCCAGTTTGATGTTAGGCCAAGAGGTCATCTCTTAAAAGATATGGTGGATGCTCAGCACATAGGGCATTTACACCTGGACCAGACAAGCTGCAAACAGTCAGTCAGGACCACACAGACCCTGAAAGACAGAGAAGATGGTTGGAGATGTCTATGTTACTTTGACCCTTGCTTTGAGGCTTCAAGACAGGAGCTTTTCCCAGTAACTACAGGAATTCTGTGTCCATACTGTATCATTCACCTTCCTACTTTTTCTCTGGCTTTTCCGATGCACAGATTTCATCTTTCATTGCTCTTGTGGTATTAGAGCATGCAATTCCTCCTCTAGTTTTGCCTGTCCTCTTCCCTCAGCCATCTGAATCAATTCTGGAAGCAAGTGGGTCATATCCTCCAGCCAAGCAGACCTCAGTCCAGCTTGGCTGGGATCAGTACAACTTTCAACATCTCATGCAATACTGAAAATTAAGTTAATAGTTCTTGCAGCGTTGTGTTTCAATCTAAAAGCCCATTGCCACTTCTGAGCTCTAACCATCAAAGCAGCACAGATATCTATGAAAACACACTACTCCATCACTGTGCAGTGTTCAGGGAGAACATTTTCATTTGACCTCTTTAATCAGTGGGCTGCTGATGTACAAAGACAGTGCTTTTCACTCTGACCATACTTGCTGTCTATTCCCTTCCCCCCTATCTGTAGAGATCTGCCTTCTCTTGTCTCCCATGTAGACTGAGAGTTCCTCTAGAAACTTCTGTTTTATTTTGTTCTTTTATAGAAAACTTTATGCAATGGCAGCTTACCTAAGGTTAGGACTATCATTCTGTAGTTTGGTAATTCATTAATTAATCTTTATACAGCAGTTCACTAATTCATAATTATCCTTCCCATGCAATGCAGTCTCCAAGGACTTTGGTTGACTAGTTACTCTGTGGCATCACTCTTCACTACTTTTCCTTTTTTTCCTGTATATTATTTTTTCTTGAGAACATCTTAGGTGCTTGCTTTTGAAGCACTGGTAAGTGGGACACACTGGGAGCCACTTCAGGAAATGAGACTCATTAAATGTAGGGTAACCAGTACTTCCTTTGATGAAAAAAGGGTATTTCCTGGATATCTGAATCACTGAGTTGCTGTTCTACAGTTTCCAGACTCAGTGCTTCCAGATTTGGTATCCATTTTTAGCTATTAGAGGGTGTTTTTGAGGGACACACCCCTGTTTTGCTGATGCCATCCCTGCACGTATCCAGTCATCAGTAAAGCAGACATTTTCTGGAACAATTAAATACCCTCTGCATTTAGTTCCTGCAAAACCTGCTCTCTGGGCTAAAGGGTGGAGCAGAATAAGTTGCCTCATTGATTAAACAAAGGTCTTGTGTCCTTAATCAAACTGATTTTGTCAAGGACCTTCAGCTTTTTGTTCACTGCTTTCATGTCAGTCATGAGAAGTTTTTATTTACGGTTGCCTTAAATCTTCGCAACCCCCAAGTTAGTGCGCATCCAAATAGGCCCACCCCCTGTAGACACATATTGTGCAAGCTATGTCCCTGTCACTGGTAACTTCTCTCTGTGTTTTCAGGGCTTTGTTTTTCTTTCTGGCTTGTAATCTCACTTTCCTGGAATGCCTTGTTCTGCCTTCATATCATCTGAAGCACCTTGATTGAGTTTAACAGTCTGAGGGTCTCTATTTAATTCCATAGTTATTTTCTCTCCTTTGTTTAGGACACCGGTCTAGCGAACAATTTACCTGCTATCTGCATTGTCGCTTTCTGTGCTTACATAAACATCATCCACTTTGCATATATACATATAATGCGCCTTTCTCTGGCAGCTTCTGCAGAATTTCCAGTTTGCAGGACGCTCATTTCATAGACATTCAGCTCAACATTTAATATATTCCAGCTTTGGCTTCTTCTTCTTCTTCTTCTTCTTCTTCTTTTTTTTTTTTTTTTTTTTTTTGCCAAATTGTTGCCAGTTCTGCTTGACTAGTTCTCTTAATCTCTTCTGAAGTGTTCTCCTACCCACAGCAGTTTTCAGTGCAATCACTGTCAGATGGGTCATTATTTCTTTCTTGGAGTATCTAGCTGCTTTTTTCCCCCTTTTCTTTTTTCTCTCTTTTCTTCCCCCCCCCCCCCCCCCCATTTAATGGCTCCTGCCATTCTGCAAATATCTGCAGCTTAAGATGTTCAGGGTCAATCTCTTCTTAACAGTTTCTTTGACTTCTGGAGGTTGTTAGCACGACAAAGAAAGTTGCACATTTCATCCCCAAGTTCTCTGATCTTTTACAGCCAGATATTGAGCTCAACTCCTTTTACCTGCCTGTTTCAGCTCTGTGGTTTAATCCCTCTGTGCATCATCTCCTAGAGCACACAGGTGCCATCACAGGGATCAGTAGAGCAGGGATCACTGAAGTCCTTGTGTTATTCAGCAGCAACAGTTCTTGCAGTGTTCTTCTTCCCAGAGTCACTACTCTCTTCCTGTGACACAGTGTTACGTGGAAGGTCAGGCATATAAAATCCATCCTTGCTTCAAGCATGTGCAACAATAAAGTAGCTCAGTCACCACAAGAGGGAGGTAATTTACAAAACCACTGCTTTGCACTTGTTTCTGCAGAAACCCACTTTGCATGGCAATATCATTTTTGAGCATTCATATGACAACAGTGTCCTAATGCTCTGGCTAGGACTGCACCATAGTTGAATATCAGCAGGGAACAGGCTCAAATTGCTTAATGAAGGGGGAGAAGAGATTATTCTGGTTTAAAAATTTCTCAGGAAAATAATAGGGTACTGCTGCCCTCGTGCTGGAGGAGGGGAAAAGTGAGAGGATGAGTGGTCAGGGCGAGATGGTCTTGCTTGGCAGCAGCACTGGTGAAAGGGGCTGTGGGGCAATGGCAATGATGCATCCTCTCCCATCCAAGCTCAGCTGCTCCCAAGGTGGAACTTGGTTTTGTTCAGTGAAAGATCAGAAGTGGAAATCTGCTGCTCACCGTGAGGAGTTAATCACAACCATTTCCAGCAGGTGCTGAAAGGCCTTTTGTATTGCTATGCCAGGCTCTAAAAATTAATGGACATTGATATGGAGTCTTGTTTGTGCCCTGAGGACAAAACGCGTGTGACAAGATAACCAGTCTCACTTCTTTCAGTCTGAGTCTCTGATTCTGCTGCTTGACCATAGCTTGTATGTAGTGAACCCATGAGGGTGGCTATCTGATGGGGAGGCAGGCAGCTCTCTGTTGGCACTATTGGCATCTCCTGCAGTGATGAGCTTTCCCTCTTGCCTTCTGTGCCCTGCATTACTGAAGCCCAGATACACTAAGCTAGGAAAGCTGCAGCCTTGCTGCCGCAGAGAATTTAAATTCAGCAGTATGGTTTGGACCAGGGAAATTCACAGGCCTTCAGAGGAACTAGCCCCAGATTTTTTCGATAGTGAAGCTGGCTAATCTCTTGATACCAGATGATCTTTCTTTCTCCTTTAGCTAACTATGTCAGGTCCCTAACTTCTTGTTTCCTGTAGTCTTTCTTTTTTATTTGTATTGATGTTTTGTTTCTATTCACTCCAGCATCTTTCCTAGAATTGAAAAGTCATAAAGTCATCCATCATTGACTGCATGGTGGGATTTTTAGAAGAATTGATAAGAATCCATTAAATGTGACACACTCAGTCCACCGAATAAATAGATTGCTTTTCAGGCCCCAGATCATAAGTGGCCTAGCTCACATGGGACAAGCGACAAAGTTACTGCTCCAGTTGGACTCCCAGCTCTCATAATGTGGATGGCTGAGTGGGTGGTGAGCTGTTCTGTTATACATTATATATGTTATACAGTCTAGCATTTTAAGGCAAAATGAAACAAGCTGATTCATATACAGCAAGTGAGAAGACAGTCTGGGAGCAGTAACTTCATCATTGTCGGCCCTCCAGGCTCATAGGCTCAGGGCCTCTGATTTAGGGGATCAAGACCCTATTATGAAATGATGTCTCTAAACAAGGGAAGATAGGCAGGACAGGTCATCTTACAAAACACAGCATCCCCAGCCAAATGGGAAACAGTGCTCACAGCATGCCAGAGACACAGCTATCATTATCCACTTTAATTTGTAAGAACAAATGGCTAAACTCTGCAGGCTAGTTTAATGCAAGAGTCAGAACACTGTCAGGTCAGTAGGTGGAGGAAAACAATTTGTGGAAGCTGAAAGTGGCCCCATAAACCACTTCTGTGAAGGACTACTTCCTGTCTGAATGCCCTCTGGAATCACTATGAACTGTCTACTCATTTTACTAAGGGTCATTCTGTGTTGAGTTCTTTCCAGGGCAAATGAAGAGAAATGCCATTAAGACCTCTAATTGCACCAAAATAGGCTAATGAAGCCAGTGACTGACATTTAAATAAGCATTTAAATAAGTATACAGGAATTTAGGGAGCCTATGCTACTTCATTGATGTGATACATTACAACAAGTGAAAGGAAAGAACCTTCCACAAATCTCTATCCTAGGCTTTAATTTTAGTTCACCTTTCAGAGCTGACTTTGCAAGTGATCCCACATTTAACAGGGACTCCTCACCCTCTTCTGCTAGGGGAAATGTTTAATGAAGTTAGAGCAGATCATTTCTCACTCATAAGCCAAGGATTGGGGGTCCAAATACTCCAGCAAAGCCTGTGTACATCCTCTTTTCTGATGGAAACATATATAAACTTCACAACTATCTGGGCTGTCTTTTAATTCTTGGTTGTTGGTTGTTGGCTGTTGTTTTATCTGCCGTTGTTTCCTGCCCATCCCCACACAGAAACCTAAAATAGAAGTCAGACTTCAGTATGCAATTTCCTGTATGAAACAAAGTATGAGCAGAGAGGAGAGAAGAAGGCGGTTTGTTGTTTACTTTACTGATGCTTCTGCATGATGCCTTTTTGTTTGATTTCTAGTTGTATGGTAAGCAGAAGCAGTGACTGGAGAATGCCAAGTTATGCTCCCGCCTGACAGGTGCAGGGGAATCCAAGCCCTGCTTCTCTGGTGTTTCTTCATTTTAAGAGGAGGAGGAGGATGCTCTGTTGCCCACAGCACAGATGCTCCCAGAGCATCTCACTCACTGAGGTTGCTGAGTGTGCAATGGAGAGATGACCTCTGACAGAGTCTCCAAGAATATATATGTGCTACTTCAAATAATCTCAGTTTCCCAAGATCTATTTCTAGGCTCTGTTTCCCACACCAGACAGAAGATCCCCTCAGTCCCAGAACCCTTTGGTACCCTTTACTTTGCATCATCTGTATCAGATATACCTTAGACAGGGAAATGTGAATTGCAAGGTGACTTCATAGCCTCATGGCTAAGGTACTCTCTGAGAAAGGGTGCCCATGGGACTCCAAGCATTCTCCCTCCCAAAAAGTCCTCACAGTAATGCACGAGATGCTTCCCTTTCCTTTGCTTTCCTATTCGCTGGGCATGCTCCAGCCCCCAATCCAGACTTTGCTGAGGCCAAAACAGCTGATGTTCTCTTGGCACATCCAGAGCTGGGATGAGGAAGGTGTTCCCAGATGTGTATACCACGGAGGCCAGTGTGGACAACACCACCCACCAGGCATGCCAGAGCACAACCTTTGGTGCCAAAGAACCCCACTCAGGCTGATGTATCTGTAAGGCCTTTTGGCATCTGGGTCTAGCAGCAGCTAAGTGAGGTTTTCAGGGTGAAATATGCACTAGCCAAGGCAGGTGGTGGGACACATGGGAACAAATTCTACACATCTGGCTCTTACAGTTCCACTGTTCAGAGGGTTAATGTTGTCTGTGTAGCTTCACCCATTACTCAGTGCTTTAAAGAACAGTCACGCTCCATGATGCCATGAGTCTACAGTCATCAAAATTTCTCTCTCCATTCTGTCTTTCCTGTCTTTGCCTAAGGATGCTGGCGTGCCCCTTAGGCTGTGCTGGTGTTGCTGGGAATCTGAGGGAATGTGGGCTATGCATCACCAGCCAATGTTGGCTCTTTACTGAAATAATTTCCTCAGCTATTTGTCAGACATCAGAGTAGAAGAGATGTTTTCAGAAAGTATCTGATTAGCATCTGGCTCAACAGCTCAACAGTTTGACTGTCATTGCTTCCAGTTCAGTACCAAATGTGTCTGCTCCATGAGCTGGCCTTGCAGCCTTCCAGCATAAGTACTGCCTGTGTAACATGGAAAAAAAAAAAAAAAAAAAAAACAAAAAAAAAAAAACAAAAAAAAAAAAAAAAAAAAAACCACAGTGACAAGCAGCCATGTTCTCTCATCTTTTTATTTTCTATTTCCATACCCCCAACCTTCCTCCAAGCAATGAAAGACAGCTCCTTGCTTGCTGCTGACTTCTTACAGCTGATTTTTAACCCTTCCTGGCTCAGGAACCACTCTTCCTTATGGTGACTCCATAGGATTCACCCAAGCTGGCAGTCAGGAGGGTAGGGTGGTTTTGGCAGAGGGAATAAAAGCACTTTCTATGGTAGATGGTGTAGATCATGTCTGGGCTCCTGTGAAAAAGGAACACTATGCTTCCGTGAAGTCTCTTCATCCGATAGTGTGGCTTAAGGGTGTTAGCACTTTACCAACATGTTTGGGCTGTTCCCTGCTCCTCAGTCCATACCTCTGGGGATGCTGCATGCCCTCACTTTGCCTAGCTGGGTAATACTGGTGTGCACCTGGCCAAGGCCTCTACCAGCTAATGACCTCCCTCTGATTAAGGGGAGAGAGACAATTACCCTTATTTGTCTTGTCAGTGCCTGGATGTGATGCATGACTGATAATAACAGGCAGCCGTTTTGCCTCAGGGCTGCCCTGGGTAGTAATTTACATAGTGCAGCTTGATCTAAAAATCCCACTAACATTGCCTTCTAATGAAGCTCCAGGTACCTTTCTCAAAACCCCCAGCAATGCTGTATCTAGGCAACAAAGATAGTATCCCTCACAGAGGAAGCACTTAGATGAACACCTCCAAAGACAAAGGATGCTGCTAATTAACCCTTGGGGCAGTGCTGAGCTCTCTGCTCCATAACAAGGTCTTTGCATTCCTCACAGCCCACTGAAAGGCTCTTCAAGCTTTTTCTCATATTTGCACTCCAGATTCCCCTCATAGGCCTTGGGCATAGTTGGCAAGCAGTGCAGCTTTACTCTTTGAATATTTACTAACATGTGAAAGGAGTTGACCTGAACCTTCATTGCTCCTCTTTGTACTTGCAGGTCCTGAACTGTTTGCAAGAGTTTCATGTCAAGTTGCCTGTGCAAGAGCTAATGGGAGCAGAATTTAACTGCACCTATGGCAGACAAGACTCTTTTTTTGGCAGACAGGGAGCAACAATAGCATCAAACTTTTGGCTGTCAACTAGCATGTGAACAAACCTTCCTTCAGAGCTCAACAATGCAACCAAGACAGCAACTAATGAAGCAGTTGTCCACCAGCCCCTATGTGGTCTGACCTCGGCAATGTTATTTGAGGCATGAGTATTACTTGTGCTGGGTTTGGGCTTAGGATTGAAACCTAGAAAAAATCGAATAGGTAACCAGATACAATAAGCAGGCAGCTTGGGGAGCTCCAGATCTACAGAGGGAAGTTATGTTCAGAGGCAGTTAGTGTTTTATCAGCCAGACAGAAAGAGCAGGCTGGAATATGCAGCACGAGTTACACCAGTGTGAGATCCCCACACTGATGGCAACATCGTTAATGTAGGAGAGGGCCCAAAACCCAGCAGAATGACATTCAGATGCATATGAGATGAGAAAAGGAGGAAGGGAGGGAAGGAACTAAGGAGAAAGGTTGCGAAATAGGCCCCAGAATGAGAAAGAGGAATTGAATCTTTATACATAAATGATTTTTATGGATTAGAGCTGATCTTCCAGCTCTGCTGTTGAAGAACTTTACATTGTTATGTCTACTGATCTCAATAGGGTGCTTACAAAATGTGATATAGTTCAATAAGAATAAGGAGAGCAGAGATCAGTCCTTTCAGGGGTTGATTCCAAGTCCCAGAGGACCTGTGCAGGTGTCAACACCTCTCCAAGAGGACCAAACCATGTTATAAAATCAGTAATATTTCAGCAGAGTATATATGATGCAGACAAATTCTATGTGAAGTGATTAAAGCAGATAATTTCATCTGCCTGTGAACCTTACCAGCTTCTAAATGTAGAGAACAGCGATGAACATGCACAAAATACTAAGGAAGACTAGGAATGAGCTAGAAAAATGTGTTGGAAATGTCTTAGTTGCATTTCACACATCAGTAACCAATCCACAGACAGATACAGAGTTGGGATCTGCTCTCCCACAGCTGGCAGTCTCTGTGCTGATCCTTCCTTGTCCTCCTTCTTCCTGTCTACAACCAAGGGTTGCAGTCAACAGCTGGGATGGCAGCACTGCTTTGCATAAGTCAGGCTACAGCTTAAGTCAGACTGAGGCAGAGCATGAAAAGATGCAGTCTATTAATTTCACATGGATAGAAGAATAATGGGGGCCAGGGTGAGATCTAGAAGTGAAAGATGATCCAGAACTTAGTGGACCTGACAGAGTGCTTTACTGGACAAGGAAGAGTTGGCTGCATCCTAAACTGAAACAGACATCATTCTAGAAACTAAGGTCTCTCAGAGACATGACCTCCACAGTGCTGAGACAGCTTATGTTTTTCAGGGCAATTCTGCAGGGGAAACAGATAATTTCAATGACTTCTACTGAATCAGGTACTTCTGCAGTAACCTGGAGCAGAAGGCACACCAAGAGGTCATGGAGGTGATGGTGAAGCTAGTTCACACGGCAAGTGAATCTGGTATCTTCTGTAGCCTCAGAACCAGCATCCCTTCAAGACACCCTGCTGCTCAATGAAGGGAGGCTCCTGGTGGCATCGTATGGTTCCAGCAGTACCCCTACAGGGATATAGGTCAGAGAGGAGATTTTGGTGACTGACCTGAGGTCCATCCCCACATCACAGTTATCCAGGATTGTCACATACTGCAGATGAGATCCACAGTGGAAGGAAAGAGAGAGAGAGGGAGGGAAAGATTTTGCATGGCCCTTTAAGATGTCTGTGAGCTTTTCTTTCATTTGCAGACTGCAGCTAGGAAATTAACATTTCAGGGCCTTCTGAAACAGGCAAAATAAATCCTATAGCCTGTGAGCATGGGATGTCAGGGGCTGGGCGGAGTGCAGGGGTAAGCTGAAGAAAGTACAGACTAGGAGCAAGTGATGCTGGGAGCAATCATGTGTTGGTTTTGTCCTGCATGGACATAATTTCTCAGCACAGTAAGTACCAGTCAGGAATTTTGTAAAATAGTCTGTTGGTCTCACCATTTGGCCTTCCTTTTATTCATAAGTGAATGAAAGAGCTACAGCAGGCACTGGAGGTGGTCATGACTGCAGCTGGGCCTCTTTCTGTGAGCCTTCTGCCATCTCTTTCCCATCACTCTTGCAAATAGTATGCAGGATCCTGCAGGCAAAATAAATCATGTGAAGGGAACAGGACTCGGACTCCAGCCTGCTACCAACTCCTCTCTGGGCAGACCAGCACATGTATCAGCCATCTGGAAATTAATCAAGAGATGCTGGTAGCATCTGAGATTGCAAATGCCTAGTGTAATGAACCAGTTCCTCAAGTAGGCAGATTTCAAGGGTGACTCAAAGATTTCATTGATCAAAATACTCCCAGCAGTAGGCACCTTCTGTCTTGCTTGTACATTTTCTATCAGACCAGGCATGTGTAAATCACAGACACTATATACCTTGCCAGGGCAGATGTAAGGACAATCCCAAAGCTGTTGGTCCAGAAAGGCCTGCAGCACAACGACAAAACACTCTTTCTGGCTTCTTGCATTTCTGCAATATAGCATAGTGGGTCAGGCAGAAAGAACCCGGGGATACAATGAAGACTCAACAGCTGATGTCCCTTATCCTACCTGCTAAAGCAGAGACAGACATCCTGAAAACCTATTCTCTGAGGCCTGAATACTGGGCAGACTGTTTGGATGCAAGTGCCTTGAGGCTTGTGAGCATGTGAAGGAGCAAATTAGGTTTTGTTTAAAGATGAAGTCTTTTCCTGCTGGCATTAAGCTTTGCTACATTGCTGCTGCACACCTTAGCCCCATTTCCTACAGTAACATGCCCCTAGCTGCACTGGCAGGAAGCAGAAACTAGCAAATCACTGGCTAATCTTTTTCACAATTCAGCCATCTCCCAGATGATGTGGAGTGCTCAAAGCCACTGTTAACAGTAGTGGAGTGGAGGTGACAGCACAGTAGCTCCCAAACTGTTCATTGCTAATAGAGAGCTAAAAGAGCCTCCAGCAGACAAGTCAGATCTTGAAGGAGGCCAGTTGCTCTTTTGCAGCACTTGTGGCATTTACAGAGATCCAGAATATCCAGAAATCCAGAAGAGAGATGCTTTGGGCACCAAGAAAGTGTGCCTTCAGGCTGAACTGTTCCTACTGAGACTGCAGAATTCACTGAGCTGCTTCTATTAATAAAATCTGAAAAATGGACAAATGGAAAATTTTGTGTCAGCATTTCTAAGATGAAATGTTTCAATACTCCAATTTGAAATGACACATTATGAAACCTTTTATCTCCTGGCAAATGAAATATTTTTTTTAATGTATGTATTTACTTTTTTATATAGTGAAAAATACTGAAGCAGTTATAAATTTCCTCCTAATCCCAGAAAAAAAAAAAAATCAGTTCCTCACCCAGTTCCTTTAGAAGATAGAACAGCAACAGATATCAGCAACTGATACTGCCCTATACCTTGTCAGGGCTATAAACTTCCCGCCTAGTTAAGCCAGGCTGTGGCTCAGGACAGAGCCATGTTGAATTTGGCAGTTCATCAATCTCTGGTAGCCAAAACATTTTTAAATTCTAAAGCACATTCATAGACAGGTCTGATATTCATCTTGCTCTCCTGTCAATACACACATTAAAAAGTTTAGATAAAATCAAGATGTTTATTTCTGGTATTTTTAAAAGATCTTTTTTTACCTTGGGAACAAATTTTATAAGCACTATTTATACAATGGACAAAGAGCTGATTCTCTCTCCTCCTCTGGCCTTTCAACTCAATCAAAATGTGAGAGATTTCAGCTCAGCCTTCTTTCCTGCTTGCTGGAGAATTTTAAATTATGACTGCTGTCTCTTAAGGATGTGCTACCCAAGAAGAGTGAGGGTGTGCTGGACAGTTGTGCCATAGGCTCTCTCACTGGGCATTCATGTTGCAGAAGGTGCACCTGAAACTGTCATGGGCTAAAGCATTTTCAGTTGTTTTTCATTAAAAAGGGAGGAATAGAGGAAAGAGAAGGGCAAAGCTTCTGCCTGAAAGCCTTGCAGGTGGGAGATGTTTCTGAGAGGCAAGGATGCCATGTCTGAAGAAGATGAATTTGCAGTGCAGGTGGACTTCCCAACATCACAGCTGTTACAGCACAGTGTGCTATCACTGTATTGCAAAGGATGATGGCTTCTTGGACTGTTGAACTCAGGTCTTCATGTGCAGGTTCCCTTTGCTTTTATTGGAAGTGAGCTGGAAAAGGCCTCCATCAGTGTTTTATTTTGGCGTAAATGTTCTGCTTGAACTCCAGTCTAACCATCTGGTCTCTATTATAGTCCAAGGCATGGTTTTCTCTGTGCCTTCAGTGCCTTAGGTCTTGGATCTTTTACTCCTGGATCACTGAACAGTCAAGGAACAGACTGCAGGGCCTGTTGGATTGTCATAGCATTGAGGAGGTATCATTGCCATGTAAGGTAGAGACCAAGGTCAATGAAGCTGGAGGATCCCATTGTGATCCCCTGTTCAGCTGTGACAGCTTATTATAGGGAGAGAGTCTGGAACTGTTCAGTTATGCTGGCTTCTTCCTCAGTGGTATCTAGTGCTAGTTCTGGCCAAAGGAGCCCAAATCCTAACTATATTTTGAGAATACTCTGATTTGGAGAAGTCAGTAGGGGTACGAGGGAAGAAGAACACTGTCTGGGAAGCCTTCAAGGTGTCCATTTGTGTTGGTCATCTCCAAATCAAAGCAAAGCCCAAATTTTTGTGGATTGTCCCTTCTTTGAGTATTGGAGGAGAGAAGAAAAAGGAGGACAGAAATTACATCTGCAGTCCCAGCAAGTTATAAGAGCGGGATTTTAGTTACAGCTCTGCTCCTGAGCCATTCCCAGGCTCAGATCAGACACACATTTTGACCTAAGATACTAGAGATTCTTCCCTGAAATCAGCAAATGCCTAAGCGCAGTCCTGATGGAGAAGATGGTGTTGAAACTGGTGATGATGAGATTAGACTGTGTAAGTCTAATCAGGAGACAAAGGGGCAAATGAAGCTTGAACAAGTTTTAATTCAGCGTATCTGCATTTTTACCTGCTTTACTTTAGAACTTTGGTATTCTCCTCATAAATTTCCTTTACGTATTTGGATGGAGTGAGTCTGCTCAGAAGTGCAGACATAAGACATGTCCGTTGCAGGGAAAGATTCAGTGTTTAAAGGTGAGAATTTGTAAAGGTGACTACAGATCCCAGGAACGTTCCTATGATGGGAGATGTCCCAGTTACTGACTCAGCTTTCTCTTGGCAAGTGCTCCTTGCAAATTCTACCGCTGAAGTTGCTTGTGACTCACAAGGTGACTTATTAAGGGTATCAGCAAACTACTTACAAAGCCTCAGGGGAAAGCACAAGAACCATTTCACTTCCTTGCACCTGGGAATCCCTCCCATGTTCAGCAAACTCGCAGTTCAGCAGAACTGGAGTTGATGTTGTTTTTGGAAGGGGGCACCTCTACATAATGGAAGCTCAGAGCTCTCTCTTTAATTGGAGGTGAATTTAATTTCCGTAATGAGCCTGGCATATTCCAGTTCCTGATTAGATTTTCACAGTGATTAACCCAGTAGATATTCACTTGGCCAACTGCCCAGTCCATTCCAGTTGCAGTGGACTGAAACCACTTCTGCTGCTATTCTCACACTGGGAAGTAAGGTCACCTGAAGGTCACTTTCGGAAAAGAAGAGTATCAGGACTCAAATGCATGTTGCCTTTTTTAAATACTGCTGGAAGAGTGTTTCCAGTTCCTCCTATTTGATTCCATCCTAGATTGAGAAGACCCTGAGGTTTATACTGTGCAGCTTCTGGTGCTCCATGAAATGGAAAAAGCTTCTTCTTGGAGGAGAAGTTTTTCAAAAAGATAGTAGAATTGGTCTCCCCCCTTGGGGATGCTGAGTATCTCTCAGGAAGTGTGGCTAAGCTCTTCCATCTCTGTGTCCTTAGAACATGCAAGGAGTCCTCTGCTGCTGTAGTTGTATCCTTTAGTCAACTGACTGTGCCCCTGTCTTGAAGCAGACGGAGCTGTGGTGCCTGCAAGCCAACAAGTGCATTCATGCCCCTGTATCAAATTGAGCTTCTGGCCATGGGAGAAAGGTGCATGGGAAAGAAGGGCATAGTGTGCTGAATTAGATGCCCACATGAATTATTAGCACACAAAGAATCCTATTCCCAAGATTTTCAGGAAAAAGTCCTTTGTCTTCACTAAATTCTCCTTCTTGGAAGACAAATAAACCAGAGGCAATTCCAAGATGCAAAATTCACCTCTGAGTTGATCTGAGCTATTCAATGGTTTCCATGTATCTCCTGAGAAGCTCCCATGTATTGCTCTGGAGCAGGACCAGCTGATGATCAAAACCATCTCTGCTGTCAGTATGCCCTGCCTCTCTCAGCCAGCAGACCCCGCTCAGTCCCACCTCATTTGAGAAGGTCATAATGCAAACTAAGAAGAACACAAAAGGGATTTTCACTGCTGGAATTGGATGTCACCATCATGATTATTACTGGACAGAGAAAAAAAATGACCATCAACATGCTCCCACACCATTGGAAAAATCCATAGTTGGCTCAGAACTGACAAAGAGTGATGCCTGCTCACTCTACCCTCCCCCACACATGGCTTATAATTTTCTTGTTCACAAAAGAGATTTTTTCCTTCTCTCAGGAAAGGGAAACAAGACCGGATCAAGGGTTTAGTATGTGTGTTTCATGTTTGTAATATGGCACTGTTGGGATATTATAATATGGCCCAGATGCTTGGCAAGGTGTTTAATGTAAGCCAGAATGACTGACATCTTTCCATACAGGATCTGAAGGCTGTCATATCTCAGGTTATTGAGTGTCCCACTTACTGACAAACATATACATCAGTTAAGTAGGGCACAGAGCTTTGCTTCACCCTGCCTGAGTACAAATCATTCTCCTGGAGCTAGTTTTGAATGAGCTGTGAGTTGCTAATGACATCAGCAGAGGATATTTGCAATTCCTAAAAACAGTAATAGCTCAAAAGCTACAGTTTTCTGTTGCACAAATGAACTTTACTTTGCATTTAGGTACCTAGCCAAGGGACTTAAGCAGACTTGAATAACTCCGTTTAGTCCATGACCTTCAGCTGCAGGAGCAGAATGAGGACTTCTCATCTCGTTTTCTTTACACCAGTGAGCTCCTTGGAAAGGAGCAGCATGGGTGACAGCAGGCACAGGTCGCACCAGACTGCCTCCATCTTCTCCCGCGGCTACTCCCAACATGTTGTATTGGCAGGAACAACTTAGATTTTCTTTCATTTAAAATTGTCATAGGAGTTGATTGTGATTTCTACTGCAGTGGGTTGACCTGGATGACTAAGGAGTGTGAATCCATGAGGAGGTGCTACTGGTTTGAACTGGTACGGCAGGATGATGGTTATGGTACTCACTGATTCATGAATCCTGGGGTCAAGGAGGACCGTGAGGGAACGATGAAACCATATGCACACCATGAGCTTTTCTGGTACACTGAGGCTGAGTGAGGATGCAATGCTTAAGCAATATTCCCTTATCAGTAAAATTCAGACATAAAAAAATTCTAGTAACATTAACTCACTCTTCTCAGGACACTTTATTTTGTCCTAGAAATTGCCATGCATTATAAAGGCCAAATTATGTGAATTATGTTGCCACTGGGACCCTTTTGCCTGCACTGGTAAAGCTTTTCCAGCCCCATCTGAGCACCTGCATGACAGCAGCAGTGAATTTCAGCAGCAGTTCTTATGGAAAAGGTCCTTTCATTTCTAAGGAAACCTTACAGTTAAACCAGATGTTTGCAAAAAAGACTTCGAAATAGATTTGAGAGTCATGTCACACAACTCACCCCAGACATGATAAATTGACCAGGACTTGCTTACTTTAACGATTGACTATGTCTAGCTGCAGCTTCCATTCAATGGCTCCTGTTTTTATTTCGCTACTAGATTAATGATACTGCAGAGATCAGTTCTCTATGTATTCACTTACATTTGTTACAAGTGGTATCTTACTTATTTCTTTATTAAGATAATTCAGTTGAGCAGTTGTCACACCACTGTAAGCCATATTTCCTGGGTCTTGGATCACTCTAGAAAATCTTTCTTGGACGTTTTCAATTATACACTGTAGACATCAGAGCTGAGCCAGTGTACAGTCTGATAAGACTTCTACACATACCATCAAATCAAAACTACTGATATTCTCCTTGGGCTGGTGTCTCAATGGGTGTGTGGCATAAGGACTTCACTTTCAGTTGCACACCACAATGCTTCTGAGGTGAAGCTCTTCACTCACTGCTGCCAGGAAAACACGTAATCCCATGGACCCCAGCTCCACCTCTCCTTCAGATAGCAATGTTGGTGCCTCTTAGTCTATGCTCATCCAAATGTTTTCTTTGCTTGGTGGAGGAAAGCACGGGAATTTCCGCAGACCAGATTAGTCCTTGGTTCCCCCTCAGATTAGATCCTCCCATTCCCTCTTCTTATCTTCTTCCAGTTGCAGGATCCATGCCGAATCCTCTTTGCATGCTCAAGGTCATCTCAAATGCTGTGTTCTCACATAATCTCTAAGAGCTCTTACTTTTTGTCAGAATAACTTGCTGTTGTTGTGCCCACACTTGGTAGTCTCAGCTGAAAGCTGGAATTCTCTCTTCACATGCTTGTGAATGCCTGCAGTTGTCTGGTAAGCAGTAACAGGAGGTGGAGGTCATCTGTTGGGAGGGAAGCTGATGGGGAAGTTGATGAGGGCCTCATGCAGTCTTGAGGTGTCAAACCTACTGCACCAACATTTGGTAATCCTGGCTTTGTTTGAGTTTTTCAAAAGACACCAGAGGACTGTGAAATCCATCTCCCAAGAATATTTAGCCATCACCTGTTTTTGATCTGCTTTGAAAAAATCCCAACCTACATGATTAGCTAAACTCAATATGGTAGGAGGCTAGTGAGATTGCTACGCCTTACACAATGATCCTGTCATGCTTTTCTCTTTGAATGAAGAAGAAAATGTATGTGAAAGTCACCTCTTTCATCTGGAACACAGAAGAATCAGCACAGCAGAACTCTCTTGACACCCTGACATTGCATATGAGATCTCAAAAGCATGGATGAGAGAATGCAGTGCCGTAATTACTCTGGAATTAACAGCACCATCTTGAGTACACAGCACAATCAGCAAGGCACTGTGCTGTGGAGCTCAAGTCATGCTCTTACATGAAGTGGGAGCAGCACATCAGGAGGCTCTGGAATCAAAGGCATGCTCTTAAGTGGAAGGGAAGACTTAAGCAGTGTCTTTGCAATAAATCTCCAAGATTTATAAGAAACACAGTAGCACCCTGCCCTTTGGATTCAGTTTAATGGGCTCAGGAAGCATTAACTGAGAACAGCATCTCAAGGATAAAGAACAGGTGTTAGCCCAGACTCAGGGTCTCATGGCAAGCAGGGATTATTTTATTATAATTAATATTCTTATTTCTTATTATTGTTAATTACTGGCTGAAGCTCTGTGCTTTAGGGAACGTGTAGTCCTGCCTCCATCAGCGCTCCAGATGACCCTGCAAACTTGGAAAGGCCTTGTCAGGGCTCATCAAGGTTTTCAGATGACTGGCTATATAGCAGCCAGAGATGAGTGGAAATACTATAGACACACAGGGAAATCTTCTTGCAAACTAATCCCATGAACCACTTTGTCTGTATTCATGACCTCATTTATTCATGAATATTTGGTAGAAAAACATTTCCTTGCAAATAAACACTTGTGAAAAACAAACATGTCCTAATTACTTGTGCAAATATTCTCATCTAAATGTTTATGCAAATGTATTTTCCCACATGAGCTCTTATATCAAACTATCATGAATATGTATTTTGGTGAGAAAACACATAGGATATGAAAAAAACATTCTGAGTGTTCTTTGTTGGCTTAGTAAAGGAGTAGAAACTGAACTGCGTATCTTCTGTGACTGTGACCAAAGCTGGGTTTACAAGTGCCACTTGACAACATTTAATCAAATTAACAAATACTACATTCTACAAACACAAAATTCACCCCCAAGAATAGAATTTCATGGAAAGAAAAATGATTCTGCAAATTTTGAGTTAAATCAGTGGATAGTTTTGCTTGGGAAAATGGAAGGATGATTATTAGTTATTTAAAGTAAAAAGTGACTAGGAGCTAAAATGATGCTCACAGAGAAACTATGGAATTACTGCAACGCCACAACACATTTGTAAGTGTAAGTATGTTTACGGTTCTGATGAACAAGATGACTTTTCACAGCATTTTTGGTTGGAATTGAGGCACTACAGGCTGGGCAAACCAACACTTAGAGGGTTAAAACTTGACTTCAACAGTAGCGAGCAATGGACTGATGCCTGCGTGGAGACTGGTAGTGACCCAGTATCCCTGGCATAATACTGGGGTCCACATCTTTCAACACTGGGACAATGACATAGAGTGCACTCTCAGCAAATGCACAGAGGGTACAAAATTAGGGAGCATGGCTGACTTGCTAAATGGTAGGACACAACGGTAGGCCACAGGGACCTTGGAAACTGGGGACGGGGCCAACAGAAACTTCATGATTTCCCTAAGGAGAAGTGCAAAGTCCTGCACATGGGGCAGAAAACCCCCACGCAGCAGGCCAGGATGGGACCGATCTGCCTAAGCAGCAGCCTCGCTAGGAGGGATCTGAGTAGTGCAGTGGACACAAGGTTCAACATGAACTCATACAAGTGTGCTCTCACTGTGAAAACGGAACTACTATGCAACACTAGGGACAACACGGCCATCAGATCAAGGGCAGTTACTATCCTCTTTGCCTGGTGAGGCCACACCAAACTATTGCCGCCAGTATTGGACTCCCATGTCAAGAGGGATGTTGGGAAACTGGAGAGGAACCAGTGAAGATCTCCCAAGATGATCAAATTGGACAAACTCTTTGGGCATATGACCTACAAGGAGAGGCTGAGGGAGCTGGGCTGAGTTAACGTGGTGGAGATGTGATACAGTAGCAGCCTTCAACTACTTTGAGGGAGTTACAAAAGCAATGAGGTCAAATTCTTGTCAATAGTAATAGATGAGGGAACTGGGGCAGCAGCCACAGACTGAGGCTCAGGAGGTTCAAACTGGGAATTAGGAATACCTTCCTCCCCAGGAGGCAATGCAACCCTAGGCTTGGTCACCAGAGGTGGAATGTCTCCATTCTTAGAGTTTTTTGAGATTTTGCTCAACAATGCCATGGCCAATTTGATCTAGTGTTGGGGTAGTTCTGCTTTGAGTAGCAAGTTGGACTGGAGACCTCATAGGTCCTTGCCACCAGCTCTGCCCCCCTCTAATAACTCTGGAAGCTGGGCTTTCATTGTGCACTGGACTGGACCAAGATCTCCCAAAACAGCAGCTGACTTGTGTGGCAAGACATTTTTCCTAGATAACATACAACCACTTTCAATTATCTTGTTTAAATATAACTGGGTTTCCAAGGGTTAAAACATGCATTGTAATTATGACTGTGATTTTGGCTGTAAGATGTTAGTAGTGACCAAATATAATATTAATAATCTCCTAAAGTGAATTATGTGTTTGTGCCTGTGTATCTATTTAAAAGATTGTGCCACAGGAAAGGACTTACAGTGGCTATATCCACAGGGATGTGTGATCCCTTTTACTATGTACTAGATTCAGATCCAGACTATACAGCTAGAAGCCTGTCCTGAGGCGAGTGGCCAGGAGCTTATACTGACCTTTTGGCCAAGCTGAAGTGCACTGTGCCACATCGAGTGTAGCCAAATGGCCCCATCTGCACTGGGAAAGAGGGAATGAGATTACACCCTGACTGGACGCCATCAGCTTTCTGACCCACTTCACACAAAATCTTTCAAGATCTCGTGGTTTTCTACAAAAAAATTCCTTTCCTATGCTGTTTCTGTTTTGAATGGAAGATTGACGAGTCATATCATGTTTCCTAGCCTCAGAAGAATCTTGTTATTACTTTTTAAGCTTCTCCTAGCACTACATCAGACTTTTGTTCATATTCATCTGTATAATTACACAGCAATTCCACCTCAGATGAGCAGGTTCTTGGCTCTTCTGGTGAAGACATGCTCTGCTCCTTGCTCATGTCAATAACAGTGCAGTTGGGCTATTCCAGAGAGATGGAGGAAAGCAGGCAGAGATTAGCAGAGTTCTGGAAAATTTGGGACAGTTGGGACCTTTTCTGAATGTGTGTAAAGAAGATAGAGAAGGGAGGGAAGTCATTCACTCAGCTCCCAGTCCTGATATACCCTGCACACTTAGGCCGTGATTTTTCTCAGATCCTGAGTCCAATCTTGTCATTTTGACAGATGTGGTGTGCCAGGACTTTGAATTGAGTTTTGGTCCAGTCTCACAGATGAGGAAGAATTTCAGCTCTAATTTTAATTTTATACAGACTTTTTTCTTTGAATGTAAGGTGAGTTCATGAATATTGAAAAGTGGTAGCTGAACTGTTTGTATGAACATACAAACTCCGTATGAACAGAAAAACAAACAAACACATCCAAATAGAAGATCTCAGCCTGTTTTCCTGTGCTACCTTTCAGTTTTTCTTAAGTCTGATTTGAAAGCCTGAGTTCATTTTTTTGAGATTATGAATGTCTTGTCTAAACATCTGTGGTAGCAGGTTAACAGGATCAGGCCAGTATTAGAATAGTCCAGACACAGAAAAGATAATCTCTTTCAGCCAAACAATAGTAATAACATAAATGCATAAATCCTCCTGTTCAACTCTTATCACCCAGACATGTCAGCTCTAAAGCCAGGCAGTTGCACTGTCAATACTGAAAATACAGTCCCACAGGGCTAGTTGCAGTGAGTTTACTATCTCGTACAATGTAATAGTTAAAGCTACTTCCCACACCACTGAAGAAATGCAAGAGTTCAAACACATCCAGATTCATCTGTGGTTGCCATTTGGGGATTGATCCACTGACATGCAAGATCCTGGGTGTCCCACCAAACCAATATACAGCAGAGCAGAGCTCAGTCATCGTAATTTGCCACACTCTTGCACACATTAGACAGGATCCAGAAACTGTTTGCTTGGACTAGATGCCTGATAAGCTGAATCTGTGGCCAGCCCTCATGCTTGACGAAACTGTGGGTTGAATATCTGTAAAACGAGTCACAGAAAGACTTGGGCTGGCATGAATCTCCAGAGGTCATTTCATGTAACGTCCTGCTTGAAGCAGGGCTAGCCTTGAAGCTGGAGCAAGCTGCTCAGGTCCTCATCCAGTAAAGTTTAGAAAACCTCCAAGGACAGAGACTCCACTGCCCCTAGGCACCTGTCCCAGTACTCAACTGCTTGCATAGTGAAGAATATTTGGCCTTACGTCCAGATGGGATTTCTCCTGTTACAATTGGTGTCTTTCTATCCTTTCATCTTGGTGGCCCTACACTGGATTCTCTCCAGATTGACAGTGTCTCTCTTATAGTGGAGAACCCTGAAGTGGTCACAGTACTCCATATGTAGTCTCACAAGTGCTGAAAAGAGAATAATCTGTTCCCTTGCGCCACTGGCTACACTCTTTTTAATAGAGCCCAGGTTGTGGTTGGCCTTCGCCACTGCATCAGCATACTGCTTTTTCATGTTCAACTTTTAAAATGTTACTGTAACTGGTGGATGAATTTCACATGGCTGCTGGAAAACAGAAGGAAATGGGCAATTAAATAACTCATCTCAGTAATTTAATACGTTAATGAATATCTGCTTGATCTGTCATCTTTACTGGAGTGGTAGACACTTCCTCTCCCATATACCAATTTTCATGAAACGCGTAGGAATTTAATACATTTTGGACATAATTTCTCTAGCTAATGTGGCTTTGTTAGCCATAAGCTTCCAAAATTACTAAGAGAAGGAAGACAAGAGTCAAAGGTACAACACAATTGCATAAACTCATCTCCTCAAGAAGACAGGATTATCATTTTTTAAATATGATTAAGAATTTGGCAAAATTAAGATAAACCAACAAAACAATTTGTTTGGCTGAATCCATGTTTTCTTTGCAAAAGTTTCAGCCCAACATATTGCCCAGCTCAAGAACCAAGAGGTGTTGAAAATCACAGTCCTGGTAGCATGCTTCTGTGCTTCCAGGAGTCTCTGACATGCCATCCCTAGCCCACAGTCTGCTCAGACTTTCCTTGCTAGTTAAACTGCTGGTTTTGACTTTAAAAGGTGAAGACCAGCTGGAGTGCTTTGATTTTTCTCCTATAGACTACAAATCACATTATGCACCAAGTCATTTTTACAATATATCAGACTAGGGGTATTTTTCTAAATCCTATGAGCAGAAGGGCTTAAAAATGCAAGCAAATGTAGTCCTCAAAGACTGACCGAGGATACAGCACGCACAAGAATTCATTCACCCCCCACACAATGAAACGTGCTGGTGATCAGAGCTCCCAGTGGGGCAGCCGTGGGCAAATGGTGACTCTTTAATGACAAGCATAAATTTAATTTGATTGCTGGGAATAATTAAATGTGTTGCAGTGCTCCGCTTATTTCAGTGGATTTGAGCAAACATAATTGAAAGGGACATGTGTTTTTTTCCTTAGTACTCCCTCTGCAGTTGCTGATTTACCTCTGAGCTTCAGTATTTGAATTCAGCAATGGCTCTCAGGGAAGATGGACACAGTGACCCAGTGATAACAGAGCTCAGCTTGGGGGAGAGCTGAATGGTACACGTTGCACAAGGTCAGGACAGTGATGGAGGAGCACAGCAACGTCCAGTGTGCTTCAGAGACAAGAAAGGCTGTGAATTTGTGCTGAGCATCATCCGTCTCAGAGATAAGGTGTGGATTATTTCTGTCAGCTTGATTCATTATTTCATTTTGAAGATTTTTATCAGAGATGTCACTGGCTGTTCTAGCTTTATGTCCTGCTGTGCTAGGTTCTTGCTGACAGATGACACAACATTTCTAAGCACTGCTGCTGACCTGTAGTAACTGTGGTGCCATCACAGCAGTTAGATGGCTGTATGCAACCCAGACATGCAGATGGTTATATGCAGCCCATAGTAGGCCCTGAAGAAAACCCATAGCCTGCAAGATAGCAGCAAGAGAGCCATGGGGACAAGAGATGGGGCTGGCTATCAAGAATGGCAGGTTTGAATGCCATTAGTTTCTGTGCTTCTTTTCCCCATTACTTATTGCCTATCCTTTGCACTACCTAGACACTTTCTCTTCCTCCTGATGTTTACAGCCCACAGCTATTCCTCTTCAGCTTTTCAGTATCTGCAGACAGGTGAAATTCTGGCCATTTACAGGAGGACAGTATATATTGCATTCTGCAAAAACCTTGGGAGAAGCATTTCTGAAATGAGCTGGGGAACTTTGATGGTCAACTGGTAGTTTCAAGGTGATTCAGGCAGCTTGGAGCTTGAACCTGTCTGTTCACCCTTCAACAAGAGCACATAGCTATGGGCTAATGTGAGGCAGCTGTGGGGCAGTCACACTTCAAGCCAGTCAGGGGAGCAAAGCTGTGCTCTGTGTAACCCTGAGACCACAGCTAGTGCTGCTGAGATGGAGGTTCTTGTTGAGGACAGGCTGATGCTTGCATGCCCATGGGGCTTGGAGTACAGGCAGGGGAGCAATGACATGAAGGACTGCGAGGTCCTGCTTGTCCTATGTGCCAAAGAAGGTGTCTTTTAATCACACCTATATAAAGGAGAAGGAATGTCAGTCAAGGTCCAAGAAATGCCATCAGAGAGACTGAGTTTGTGAGGGAGAACCAAGGTCCTCTGGAACAGCTTGAAGTGTTTAATGAGTCATTGAGCACAATGAGCTGTTCAGGAGAAACTCTTCTTGGGGGCACAGGGTTCTCCCATTTCTTTCATTGCTTCTGGAGCTGAGAGAAAGACTTTTTGGATTAACAGAGCATCCTTTGATGCCTACAAAGACCATTAAGAGATGAGATTGATTTTGTCAATAGCGTATTGCTGCATTGACAGAAGTCTCCATAGATATTGTACAGCAGAAAGATCAGCTCTGCCAGTTGCCTAGTTTGCACACAGAAATGCTGTTGAAACGGTTGAGTGTCTGCTTAGAAAATTCCTAGTCCCAGCAGAGGCAGAAAGGGACAGCTGCAAGCCAGGTATCCAGGGCTACCTGTATGATCATGCACAGAATACCTGGGCAAGCCAACTGCTCTTGCTGAGGCAGCCTTGACATCTGCTAGATGCCTGAAATAGAGCTGGCATTTGTAAATAAGTCATGAGCTCTTTAAAGGTGATATTTCTCTTCCAGTTAGGAATGTTTCAGGAGTAAAAAATGTGCCCCCCAAAAATCAACATACCTTTCAGTATCCCTCCTGTCTTTGATTTCTGCTGCAGGACCACAAAAGTAAATGTTTATGCAGAGAGTATTTGTTTGAACAAGAGAAGGTGGAAGAGTGACAAAGCCAGTGGCCACCTTCTTTTCTCTGCGTAACTGAGAAGCCGGGGTAGTTCTGTTCCCTTCCCAGGGACTCTCCTGGGCTCACGGCTAACAGGTATGTGCACTGTGTGGTGTGAAGTTCCTCTGTCCCAGTAAGCAAACCCTAGTAGCAAAACTACCTGTTGCTAAGAATGTTGTAGTTGATCCTCGCAATGAATGAGGGCAGGCAAGAAACATGTGCAACTTGGATGGTTCGGAGGCATTACTGAGGCTGAAGTGGGGACAGAGCCCAGGCAAGGAGGGCAGCACAAGCCTGTCCTACATTGCTAGGCTCTTGTGCAGGCTCTCCCATTAGTCTCTGTGCCTGAGAAACCTGGGAGATGTGGGAATGTCAGTCACCTTCCTCCTTTGGAAATGAGAAACAGTTATAAGGAGAATAAAGTCTACCTCTTTGCTCTGTGAGATACTGTGGAGGGAAAATTCCCTAATATAGCACATAGTTTTCCCTCAAGGATATGCTTCTATTGTACTCAAACAGAATTCAATTATGAAACGCTTTGATGTGTTCCTTTAAATGGTTCTTATCGTTAGTTTTGTTATGTTTCAAGACACCCTTTTCAGTAAATTCATAATATTCTGCACCAGAAGTGCGGTTATGTCTGATTTATACCTTGGCTTTAGCTGAATCACTGTTGAGCAGGTGTCTTAATTCTGTACAAGGAAGTGTTATTCCCTCCGCTCTTCCGAGATAAGAATGGATGTAAGATGTTCCACGTATGAAAAAATGGAAAGACCAGGGGTTTTAAGTGGAACATTAGAGCATACACAAGGAAAACTGCATTGCTCACTGAAAATATATCTCCATCATCCTCATTTTTGTCATTAAAAAAGAAAAATAATGGCTGGGCAAGCCTCATGTAGTATAAAGCAATACTGTCTAATAATGATAAACCATTTTAAGAGTCTTATAAAAATAACAGTCTTCTGTGGACACTTCCATGTGTTTAAGTTTAAAACAATAAAATCCTTCCCGTAATTCAGAAAAGCTTGCTAAAAGAAGAAAATTAAATGAAAAATGACATTACAAAACATTCAAAATCAAAGGGTAACTTTTTTTTAGTGTATTTTGCTGTGTCCTACTCAATTTATGAGCTACAGGCAATAGTCTTTCCCATTTTCCAGTAATTTCTAGATAGAGTGTCTCCAAAGGCAATGTTAGCATCATCAGCTGCAAATACTGCTATATTTTCAAAGTTCAAGCCATTTATCTGTAGTATACATCCTAAATTTTCAAACATGGCTTATGCCCTTTCATTGCTATCTTGCAAATGATCAGCAGATGATGGATAATTTTCTCTTTCAACTGTGAAATAATAGACAATTTAAAATATTTTGCTATTTCCATGTTTTGAAGAATCATTGGTTGCAGACAAAAACACACTCTTTATAATGAAATCATTATTTTCTCAATGAAAACATGAATTAATACATTGTTGGGCACATGATGCTTCTGTTCTGTATGTCATATAAACTGCCATTGAATTCCTTAAACCTGTTGAAAAGGTCATTCCTGTCCTTCTCACTATCTGACTTGAGGTATTATATGAAGTAATGGCTAGACAAATGTAGAGTATCTGAGCTGATTCTCCATGCAACGGCATTTTTGAGATTCATGCTGCCCTGGATGATATTGCCAGTGTCATTTTTGTCTCTGCAGTGTGAAGAAAAGACAAGATCTTGACTTTTCTGGAAAGTAAAGCCATGACTTTCTTTAAAGAAAGTGCTATAAAGTGCAGACTGCTTCATGGCTTTGTGCACTGATGTTTTACTGTCCTAACAGCCAGGGACCTATACAGGTTTCTCACTCTGGTTCATAAAGTTTGGTTAAAGACTCTCCCACCCTCCTTCCAGAGGGGAGGGGAAGGTTATATCAGAGCCTGAATGCACCAATAGGCTCCACAATCTCTTCCCTCTGCCCTCCCAGAGGTTCACTGTCTGTGCTCAAGGCCAGTTCCAATATGGTGCGGTTATGTGATGGATATCTGTCAAGGTGTGAGAAAAAGCTGTGAGAAGCCTTAGTGGGGTGCTCAGGAGCAGCACTGATGCTTTCCAACTTTTATTTTCTTCTTAGTGTCAAAACTTTAAAGAAAAAAGTAGTCATAAATGCTTTGCAGGGAAATCTCATCAGAGGTTTTTTTCCTGGCTGCCCATAGAGTCTTTCCAACCATAAAATCCAAGTAACAAGTAACTTCCATTCTAGCAGGACTCAACTGGCTAGTGACTTACCAATAATAGCAAAGTGGCTTGTCATTAACTTCAAAATGATCAGATTCTAGTGCCAAAATTCATAATGGGTCAATTTCCTGAAGTGATAGGTCTGTATATCCATGGTGATGGAAGTACCGAAGACTAAATGTGAAATCTAGAACAGAAAGGTGAAAGAAATGCTATTAAAAGGACATTTCAGCAAGGGGTGATGCATCCTACACGTGCTGGCATGGGGCTGTGTGAGTTGATGGCTCTGAGATCAATACAGCCAATGAAACAACTGCATCTACTTAGCCATGGCAGCAACGATGCACTGCCAAGCAATGAGCTGAGAGCCACAGTGAACCTTTCTGTGCACATGTGTATTCCCTTCCTTGTTTCAGGGCACAGAAAGGGCTGGCCACTCTCAAAAGGATGGGGAGTTAGGTGCTCAGGATGATAACAAGGCAGAAGCCTTGCCAGCCAGGACCCAGCCCCACAGAACACAAGTGAAGGGAGCAGGGCAGGCCTGGGGGCAGCAGTCAGGATCACCTGAGGGTCCACATCAGGCAAGTTCGTGATGATGAGGCAGGTCCGAGATCAAGTCAGGAAATTGAGAGAGGGTTGGGATCAGGTCTGGAGACAGTGACCAGGGTCAGATACTATTCCCTGATTGCTGGACAGGTCAGTAGTGATGCAGCAGGGTGAAGGTTAAATCCAGAAGTCAGTTCTCGAGCTGGGGTCTGGCTCAAAGGGATCAATGGGCAGGCATGGGCATGGTGATGACAAAGTTACATGGTAGTACAGGCAGGGGCCAAGAGCAAGAGCCTCAGCTTAAAAGCAGCTCCTGCGGGAGGCCATCACTGAGGCCTCTAGATTTCTTCACAATGGTTTTCTTCAAGGTCACAAGTTGTGCTCTTCTCAAGCTGGCCCTGAGCCCAGGCAGCCAAACCGCCTGGAAGAGAGGGTGCTCAGGGCACTGATACTTCACTCCTCCATGCTCGGTGGCCCTTTGGTCTCATGTGCCTTACTGTCCCCAGCACTTCCTTTGTGCAGTGAGACCCTGTGCCTCTGTCCCATTGGGCCCATTCACTCCAGGATAACACATCTGCAGACACAAAATCTTCGCACTGCACTGGAGCTTGGACCACAGCAAGAGGGTGTGCAATAGTGCAGCAGAATGCCTATGTTGGGCCTGTACATTGTACGAAGGTGTAATAGTCCCTATAATTAGCCTGGACAAGTTACAGAGAGCCACAAATTCTTCAGATGAAAGTTGGTAGCTGTACTGCCTTCTGTATCAATGCTCCTGAGTTGAAGTCATTAAAGTCTGTAATCTTGAAATAGCTAATGTGTCACAAAAAAAGAACAGTTTAACTTGTCCAGAAGCCAAACAGCAATAAAGACAGTCCAAGGGGAGAGCAGATATTTAACTCTACCATCTGGCAGAGCTACACACAGAGCCTCAATGCAAGATGGAGGAGTGGCAAGAGATTTCCAGGTAATCAATTGCCTGCTGTCTAGTACTCCCCTTGTGTGACCCTGACTACCTTCAAGGCTCCAGCTCTGTGTCTAGCACTGCTTATACTTGGATATTCTAGGTCTACTTTTTGTCATTACTGTAAATCATGGCTTTTTCACTGACAGAAATGGGCTAGGGTGGATTTGGTGGCAGTAAACAGGAGTGTTAGAGATCACAATCTTCTTGTGAAGGAGTGACTTGAGTCTCATTGAGCCCTGTGATGCCAAGTGGTAATTACCTCATTGCACAGGAATATCTGGGTCTGAGTGTCTAAACAGTGAAACATTTCAATTAAAGCAGCTAAGTTACCTTGGTGCTTTTGAAAACATTACCCGTGAACTTGCACACTTTAGCTCCCATTCTTTGTGTGTTCTTTTTTGCAGGCCCAGACCTTGGCAGAAAAGTCCAAAGAAATCTTACCACAGAAAGGAAAAACAGGGTTGTAATCTCCCCAAATTTGCAGCATCAGCAGTAGTCACTCACTTTCCATCTTGCGCCCAAGTCTGTGATAACTAACTATGCCAAACGGCAGTGATATACTCTAGCCTGGAAGCAGACACACCTATCTCCAACACTGTCGCACAAAGAAGTCATAGAGTTACTTATTCAAGTCCTAAAACAGGAGTATCAGAAAAGGAAAGGAAGATTAATTGGATATTAAGAAACAAAAACTTGTAAGAGGGAAACAAGAATAAGAAAAAAAATGTATTTAAAACTTGGTGTGTGGGAGCGCGCACATTAAAAACTAAAGAGTGTTGTCAGGACCCCATAATTGCTGCATGGCAAATCAGCACATCCTTGGCCCTGTCTAAGGAGCAGAAAATCCAGTCATTATCTAGAATTATTATTTTGGCCAGTTTGGAAGAGAAGACATAAGCTTCTTTGTGTGTTTGCACGTGCATGAAAGTCAGCATTTTAATAAAGGTCAGGCAGATGATGAAACAGTCACCCTGCTGGGCTTGCTCCATGGCTGGGAGAGTGTGTCTAGGCCAGACAGAGCCACCTGTTAGCCCACACTATCACGGACATCCTGTGGAGCCATCAATGTGATCAGACACCATACATGATCCCATGTCTGTTAATGTCTATAAATGTTGTTTTCAGTGAGTGTTTGTGTTTTTAGTGTTGCCAGATGCCTGACTGCATCTGCATGCAGCAAGCAGTCTGAGAATGGAAGCCATGTTATCCAGCAAGCTCTGTCATTTCACGTTGGCCGAGCTCTGGTTAGCAAAAGTTTGTACTGCAGTCAACTGGCTCCCTTGGATGGGCTTAGCATTGTGTTTTTAAGTCTCCCAGATATGCTGAACTGCAGAGAGTTCCCAGACATGAAGAGGACAAAGCTCAGAGATGCAGAGGATGACTGGCAAAGACATAGAGGTATTTTGTAAGTTTTGAATATCCCATCTGTTTCTATTACTGAGCTTGCAGAGATGTACCCCTGGACACCTTCCTGACAACTGCAGTGTCTGGGGACAAGTTATTCAAAGCTCTTTGAAAAGTGTAAACTCTTGTTCAGGAAAAAACCTCCATTAATTTCAAAAATAGCCTCAATGCAGGCATGCCACTGAGAACATCCTGAATAACTGATCTATACATCGTTTGTAGATGTGCAGAGGAAAATGCTGCTGATGTGTGGAATTCAATGGTTCCATGCGCCACTTTCCAGGAGTTAAGAGGAATCAGGTATCCTTACAGGACACCAGTCCCATTTCACACCTTTGGCAACCTGCATATGATGAGTCAACAAGATTTTGCAGTTGACCTGCTGTATTAGGAGGTGTGAGAAACCTTTGGGAAGCTGCAGCTGACTTCTAGTGTAGTTCTCTGAACTTGGAGCTTGCTGCTTTGACGTTTTGACTACCCAGAAAGACACATGCACAGACCATGCTGTGGCCTGGGCTCTCTGCCTTGCAATCATGTCCTATGGCTACTTTCAGGACTGTAAGAGGGGCTGGAGTCTTTTCTAGATGACCTTGAATCCAGCTACAGATGGACTGGAGGAGCTGGATTCCAGGTAATATAGAAGAGTATGTATCACGGGCATACAGCACTACAGACTAAAGCTCCCTGGTAGGGTTGCCAGTGGATCCTTAACCAGGGACCAGGATCACAGGTCTGCATCAGAGGCCCTTGAAGCAGAAGAATCCTCTAGCTCCTATAGAGCCTGTTGCCTCCAGAACCTCACTGCAAGTGACTTCAACCTCCCAAGTGGAGGGGAACATTTCTGTTTGTCACAAGTGGGCAGGTCTCAGAAAAGCCTACTAAGGTCCTGGTTTTCTGGAATGGGACCTGCTGGGTGGCACAGAGCATCTCCAAATGGACTGTTACATCTCAGTGAATAGAAACATCCCCCTGAAGGTATCTGGAATCCAGTCTTGGTACTTCACTTAATCAGACACTCATTCATGAACTTCCTGCTTTCACTCTGACATGTTGATGTACTTTAGAAATAATGTGTTGCACAGGGGCCTGGAGGGCTGATCATTGACTTCTCAATGCACAATTTGCTTACACTGTAAATATGCCCTTCACAAACAGATTGGAGAGGAAGAACTGACTGAACTCTGTCATCATATGCATAAAAATACCAAAAATTTCTAGGAAATATACCTCCAGAGCTGCCTATTAGACAAACAGGTAGATACAAAAGGTGGCTACAATCCTACCCAGTGCCAATCTCTCTAGAGGCTGGGTCACAGGATCAGGGCAGAGAGCACAGAAAGTGTTCTAGGTTGCCTGTCATGCTCCCCTTTCTCTTGCAGGGCTGGCTAGTCAGTTGTAAGGCATAGGCTAGCTGAAACCAAGGCTAGTTCAGACTAAAAGACCTGCCCTGTCTTCCTCCTCAGGAGCTCCAGCCTTAAGAGGAAATATAGTCCAGATACAGTGATGACCTCCCCCATCCCTACAAAGATGACCCAGATAGACTTTTCACTACTCGGGTACCAAAGCTTATGGAGGTGAAGGGAAATCTACCATATGGGCTATGGATCAGGAATAGAAGTTCTAACAGCATTTAGCTGTTCAGAAAGTTCCGACAGAGAAGTATTGTAGGAAAGAAAATTATCTTGGCTCTTAAATCCGCTCGCACATTACTCCACCCTTTTCTTAGTATTTTCTTGGTTGTCTTCGTTTACTGACATTTCTAAAAAGGGATAACATGTTGAAGACACTCAGCCATTCCACGATGGTGTTGTTTCAGCTGTGCCTCCCAATACATTCCCTTCATCAGGTTGATGAATGTTTGCAGGGAAGATGCACACAGTCAGGGTGTGACTTCCCAAGCTGTTTTCTCACAGTAGCTATGAGGGATGGCTGAGTCCTACAGCATGTTTATTGTTCAGCTCACTAGATTGAGGCCAGGATGCAAGGCTGTACTTCAATGCTTAGGTCTTGATATTTTTTCTTCAGACACAAATAACTCTGCATTCCTGACCAACTGATAACACAAATCATCCTGTGGTGATGCCATCACATATTGGAGCTGCTTTTTAACAGCTCAGTAACATCAGGAAAGGACTCAAACCCTGAAGGCTAGTCTTATGATCCCTATAATATCTTTAGTATCATTCAATAGTGACAGGCCAGACAAAAAGCACTCTATTGCACAATGTAAAACATGTTCATCTGAAGCCTGAAAAAATAGGACAGGAGCTAGTGACTGATGGAAACAGGTTAAGAGAGTCCTTCGTCTTGAGTGGCTCTTTGTGTAACCCAACACAAAACTTTCCCTGGTAGCAAGTCCGTATTGTCTTACCTCTAAGATAACACATCCCAATAGCTCCTGCTCTCATTTAGAGCGTCAGCTTCCAGCTTCCTAATAATGTAGTGAATCAAATGGACAGCAATCAGTTAAGGAGGCCCCTGCTGTCACTAGGATCCTGATACTGAGATCAGGAATATGAGTATGCTCTGTACTCAGAGCACACTTGCACCCTTGCTCAGGAGACAAATCAAGTAGGATCCATCTCATCAGATGTTAATTTGCTACACATTCTACCTCTCCTCTAAAGTCTTCTGCGTTCTCTCTTTTGTTAAGGAAGCAAAGAGATACCTGCGGAGATGATTCATCCCAGCCCAAGATATCAAAGGAAGGCGGGAGACGCCTATCTCCTAATAACTACAGACAGGACTCAGAGGGCATATCTTAGGTACATCGCTTCCTGCCCAGAATGAGTGGGAACTGGCTATCCACGGCAGACTGACAGCAGTCTTTAGGTATTGTGACTGTAGAAGTCAGCTGCATCATCTCATACCACTGACCCTACTTGATGATCCATTTTCTATTTGGGAAGCTAGCATGGTAATAGCTTTAGTGTATGAGCTAGGAGGGCAGTCAATCTGAACAGCAGCCTAGGGTATGTGTTGAGCACTCACATGGGGAAAATTTTGCTGCTGATGGCACTGATGAGCTTCTTTGCAATTCAGCACGCTACAATACTGTAAAGGAAATGTTTCTTCTCTAGAAGGACAGTTCAAGCACTTGCACTTTAATATACAAACAAACCAAAAAAACATAACTTCAACCAAGAAAACACAGAAGATTCACTGGAATCTCAGATTTACCTTCTCGCAGATACAGCCCAAACTCCTCAGCCATCCTAAGCTGAATACAGTTTGTCTGCAGTGTACTCCTCACTGTGTAAAGCTGCTATTTATGCCATGTTGATTTTTTTTTTTTTTTTTTTTTTTGCTCCTTTGGCAGACATTTCTAGTATTATAAAGTAGAGTCTCTAAAGACATGGATCTTGGAGATAACAAGTGATCAGAGGTCACTGTGGTTGCCTGTCCTTCTCATCTTCATCTGGGAGCCTGCAAGTGTCTGTAAAACTGCCTAGAAACAGGAAAGCATAGTACCTACCTCCAGTACCTCTACAGCTTTGTAAAGGGACAGAGGAGATTGCTTATATGAGAAAAGATCAGACTTCAGAGGCAAAGCTTACAAAACTGGCAAAGAACTAGGTCAGGCAGATGACCAGCATACCCAGGGTTTCAAGGGACTGGGAAAGCCAGAAGACAGAGAAGAGAAGAGGATCAGTACTCAGAGACATCTGAGCATGAGTCTCGGGGAGAAGTTGCACTTGAATGGCCGTTGGAAAGAGGAAAAGTAGCCAAGGGTATAAGAATCCTTTAAGCCCTCTTAAGCCTTTACAGTGAATTGGTGCCAGTAGTCTTAGGCTTAGATCCTGTGCAAGCAGCTTGACACAAATGATAGACTATTTCGCAGGATATAAATGATGCAAAAAAACCCAAACCAAAACAACAACAACAACAACAAAAAAAAAAAAACCCAAAACCCCAAAGCCTGAGAACCAGAACACAGAGCCAGGCTTCCAACAACTGTAAACCAGTGAATCATGCTTGGTTTATATCATCTTTGGACGTGGCCCACAGTTCTGAAGCTGCAAAACAGAACAGAAAATGAACAGAAAGAAAATAAGACCAGAAATAAATGAGATGAGAAGTGAATGTGAGTACATATAAACAGATAAAACAACTTTTGCTGTTTACATAACATGTGATATGCAAAAATATCTAAGAAGATAGAAGCTCGTGGGGGTCTCATTAACCAAACAATTAAAATAATAGAAACAAAGAGGGGGGAAAAAGGAGAACAATGGAAAGTTTTGAAACACAAGGATCCCTTTACTGAATAGAGTAAACAGGGAAAGAGAGTACTTTCTTCAAACACTATCAAAAGCTGTTTCACTTCTAAAGGGCAGACACAAGCCCCTGGGTTTGATGAGTCTCTGCATCAAGATGTACCCTCAAATAAGTTCACAGAGGAACTGCAGGGAAGGCTGGATTAGCCTAAGATCTTCTCAAATATTAAACTGAAGAAGCATAAGGAAACCAAGAGGCTCCTAACTGAGCCGTGTCGCTTTCCTTCAGGCACTTGATGCCTTGCTTATAACCTGAATCCTGATGATATCTGGAATTAGGAAGAACATGGGAGCATCAGCTGGGATCATACAAATTATGGGAATGTGCAGAGATGTGGCCAGTCTCCTGGGGCATCATCCTCTACAACAGAATGGCTTTGCACTTGAGTCAAGTAACACTTATAGCTTCTATCACTCCCAAACAGTTTTCAGAGATAGGCTGCTCTTCCTGAGAGTCATCTAAATATTCCTCTCTTGAATTCACCCTTTAGCCATAGATAGAGAGACTGTCTTTTTCTCTCTTTGTTTTGTTTTTAGTTTAGTCAAGCTAACATTAATTTCACTCATATCAGTTCAACACAAATATGTTTCAGCCAACCTTAATGGGGTCACTTTAGATTTACAGGCAAAGGATAGCATGATCCAGTTCTTTCTGGATCATTATTGCGATCATTAATAATTGGTCATTATTCTGGATCGTAATTATTGCATTTCCTCTCTCTAACTCCAAATACTGTCTTCCACTGATCAAGGAACAAAATAAAACCTTGCCATTCCAGCCAGACAAAATGATCACACACTCCAAAATCTCAAGTTTCCGTGTTTTAACCAGTACCAGAAAAGTACTGGTTGGCAGAGAGGGCATATACATGCTGCCTGGCCAAATGCTGAGAACATGCGAACTCTATCCATTTGAGCAGACCAAATGCAGATCAGCTAGCTGTAAACATGAAGTCCTTCAACTATGTATGCAAAGGATGGATTCTCAGACAAAAACACTGCCTCTCTATCACAGCATGATCTTGGGATCAGTAATGCCCCAATCACAGCTCCACAGACCCAGCTCATGTCCACCCTGTACAGACCATGGACAAAAGGACCTTGTACAAGGCCTGCCTATAAACAGAAATGTAGACCTATCTTGTTTGCCTATGTCAATCAGTCCAAGATGAATCTTGAACTGAGTAAAGAGAGATAACTGGTGAAGATTAACCCTGAAAATTCACATTATTTCCACATGGCACAGTCAGTATCCTGGACACAGCTGAGATACACTTGAGCCTTGGTGGTGGTGTGATCCCATGCTAGCTCTCCCTGCAGGGCAGACAGTACAGCCCTGCTCTGTAGACCCACTGTGTGGGAGTGCCTCACCTCTCACACATCTGAAAATGCATTTGACACTTACTCATGAAGGAGAAAAGCCCAAAGCAAGCCTAATATCAACAATGTCTAAACAAAGTGCCCCACTCACCCCATTTCCTTCATACCCCATGATATTTTAACAGTATCTCCCTCTTTCTCTCCTCATTCCCTCACCCTACTCAGAAGAACATGTTCCTGAAGATTGCTTTGTAGTAATTAGCACATTGGTGGAGCTGGGAGTGCAGAGCAGGGAAGTGGAACAGGAGGAGAAGCTAACGAGGTCAGAAGACAGCATGTGGCATCCCCACAAGGAGAAGGAAGAGGATTCAAAACCTGCTGCAATCAAAGAATCACCTGCCTGGAATGAATCCCTGGGGCCAGGAGAGCAAAAGCAGAGGGAGTTTTCTTACTGTAACATACGGCTGCGAGTCTTTCTCTCCCATTTGTTTCAGAGACTAATTAGGTCAATGTTGCCCTTGTAGATTCAGCCTGGAAACCTGAGGCCTGCCTGTGCTCCAGTTTGTAGGATCTCAGCAGATGGGGGAGGGAGTGAGTTGGACTGCTGGTTTGCAGCTTTGTAAAGGGTGCTCAGCATTTTCTGTCCTTGGGTGCTTGTTTGATTTAAATGGCTTTTCACCCTCAAACTAAATGGCAGCAGGACCATGACACCACCTCCTTAGCAAGATCTGCTTACATTGGCAAATTGACAGGAAGGTAAAATAGATGTGATTCAAAAAAAAAAAAAAAAAAAACACAAGTATTTATATTTACAACCCACTGCAACTAAAGCTGAATATAACAAAGACTATTTTTTCCACACTCATTGTCAGTGGTGTTCGGCCAGTTTGCAAGGCTGTTTTAAGTCCTAGCATCTTTCACCTATAAATTTCTCACTGATCTGTGTTTCTTTCCGTTCCTAGATCTGTGGTCTTAGGGATTATCTCTCGAAATCTGAGCTTTTGGGGCATTTCACCTTTGTATTTGGTCACAGTTATGAAATGTTGAGCTCAGTGCTGGTGTTCTAAAGGAACAACAGAGTAAAACAGTGTGCCAGGGAATGCAGCAAAAACAGGACAGGACAGAAAGGGGCCAGAATGGAAGAGAAATCAAAAACGTCCATTGTCTCTTCACAGTATCTAGTAACAAAAGAACAAAATGCCATGAACTTAAAGAAAGAAAATTCAAGACTGATTCAGAAGAATCCTGTTTTCTTCAGTGCACAGTTTTCCCAGGGAACTCCTTACCGCAACCCTTCTTCAGAAAAAAAAAAGACAAAATCAAGATGTAACTTATCCTGATTCACAGTTTTATTTGACGATATTATAAAAAACATAAGCCCTAAATCCCTAGGTACCAAGGTATGAGGCAGCTTGCAGAGGGAATGAGAGAGGAAATTATTTCCTACAAGGATTATTACATTGCTGCATCCTATAAAATCCTTTCCTGGATCCTCTGGCTCACTCAGGACAGCTCAGAGTGGAGGGGCAGAGTCCATCAGTCACTGAACACCTGAGCCTGTTGGCTCCTATGTCCATTATAGGTCCATTGTTAAAAGACTAGGATGGCAGTGGCCCCCAGATCTGTTTCCATGAGGAACAGGCACATTCCTGGCAGACAGACAACTCCATTTCGGAGGCTTTAACATATAGAAGACTACGATCCTCTGAACAAGTACAGCACAACCCTGCTTACTGGGAAAAAGGAACTGAATGCTGATACCACCTAGATAAATAACCCTGGGGATTGAATTCTGGTCACCTGTCTCTTCTCTCAGTCTCTTTCTATCACACACACACACACACACACACACACAAATGCACGCACACCCTTCCTCTCTTTCCATTTCAGCAGAAGCTGGTAAGTGGGTCACCTTGTGACACCAGAAAGCTCCTCCTGTATCACAGCTATTCTGTAGCAACACATCAGCGTTCAGCCATCTCCAGCACTATGTTTGGGTTGTGCAGTCATTATCTCCTTCTTTATCAAGTCAGTCTCCACAGCATCTAATCTGGGGACTAATGGAGGTTGATTCCTGTAAAAGGCTCACTTCTTTATCAGGCTTGCCAAGTGCCATTAGATTGCCTCCATGCAAATGACATCCTGGGAAGCTGGTAGTATCCTTGTGGCTTTTCCAGATCAAAGGTGCTTGAAAATCAGAAGATGGTTTTCCTCCCAGCCAGCTTCGTTCTGTTGAATATTATAGGCAAGAAACACTGTACAGGTGCTGTCAAAGCTCTCGGGAGTCAAGGCAAGAGCAGCAGGCCCTCTGACTCCCTCCCAGTTGAATGAGCTCAGTACACATGCAATTTGACCACTATTTGGGTAGGAGTGCCTGTCCTCTTGTCATCTCTGTCATTCTTGAAGTAATGCAGGTGGTCCTCATAAGGACGATCATAAGGCAAGTCCTTCTCTGCCATCCTTCTCCTCCAGGCTAATATCAGGTAGTTCTGCTCCTCGCTTTCTGCCATGCTGCACATTTCCTCAGGGCTAACAGCAAAGGCATCTTACTCCTTCCACTAAAAGGGAGAGGTGAGAGAGGGATGGCAGGATTTACACTTCTCCATACAGTCTCTTTTTCACCAGCCTCTTTTTTTTTATTCTCTCCTTGGCTTTTGAATCCTTAATTTCTTCATGTCTAAGTTGACAGTGGGAAGCAGCTATCAGAAGACAGACTTCTCCCTTGCTATCCTTACCTGCCCTTCACATGCCTATAGACAACCTGCCACAGGACCTAGCATGTGCCACCATAGCTTCCCTATATAGACAGCTCCTAACACCCAGCATATTTCCCAAATCTACCACCCTAAAGATTTGACTTGGAAACCCTTAAGTGAGAAGAGAGTGCCAATGTCTGCCCAGGGTAGTGCTGAGGTTTGTTGCTCTGTCTTGTCTCCATTGTTGGAGGAGCAAATCGGGTTCCCTTATGGCCAGAGCAGGATGCCCAGGGAGGAGGCTAAGACCTTTGGGACAGAGCAGGATGCCCAGGGAGGAGGCTAAGACCTTTGGGACTTGTACTCTCAGTCTCTGGCCACTTTGCTCCAGGCAGACTTATAAATCTCTATCGTAGCACTACTTACCGAGGTGCCCTGCAGAGAGCTCCCACTTTTTCTCTGACCTCCATCCCCAATAAGAAATCTCTCTCCACCCAGCAGCCCCCTCCCCTGCTCTCTGCTCCTGTCTTGGCAATGGGTGAGAGGCAGGAGAGGAAGCAGAGACAAGTCAAAAACTGGAGATAAGTTCTGGAGACCCAATGCTGCAGAGAGAGCAATAGTTACAGTTGCTGTTGACTCTTACCAAAGAATTACAAATCATGAGTACCACAGCTCAGAGAGCATCTTTGTTTTGAATAAGTTCATCTGATGGCAAAATGTTTGCAAAATTTGAAGAAAAAATATGCCATTGCTTTTGGAGGCTGGATTATTAAAAATAAACCCTTGCCTGAAATATAGATACTGTTGCTGTAATTTCTTGGTGTGGAGTTCAAAAAATGATTTTTGGTGTGTGTGTCTCTGAGATTTTGATATGCTTGAGTCTCCTTGGAAAATTGCATGCCTGTGGCATGGACAAAACAGATTGTAATTATGTTGTTACACATGTTCTTGGTGCAGATAGCTTCAGCCCAAACCTTCCCTGTTTGGTCTGTAAGCACTTCTCAGGAGTACGATAGGAAGAGCTTTGAAACACAGATGTATGCCTGCCTCCAAGCGGAGCAGCTGCTGGATGCACTGGCAAAGCAAGGTAAGCCTGCCAGTGGAGACAGAGAGCTCTTTATTCTGCGAATTAGTAAGTATGAATAACACTTTAAAACTTTGATTTTATAAAAGTCTCACTCACATGATGCTGGAATGGAGAACAACAACTTTGCAGGCATCTCACCTTTCTAGATCCTTTGGCAAGTAATCTTACATGCTCAGGGCTCTCAGCTGTCTTTTGTGTTGCTTTTCATGTGCCGATTAACAGGATAGGAGGATAGCAAGATGAGTCAGTAGGTCACCTTCTCTCACCATTTATCATGCTTTCTGCATAACCTGATGGATTTCTGTCAGCTTAACCTTCATATTTAGCTGTACCATTGCTGAGGACATGGATGGAAGTGCTATATCAATAATTACAAACATCGCCTCCTTCACCTTCTGGCTAGGAGGTCATATCTCCTCTCTGCTGCTGGTATTACACATCCTCTGTGTAACTGCTGCTGACTGTCAAAGCTGCAGTAGTGGGATTTGCAGGGATGGTTCATATCTCCAGGTAAGAAGATATAGATGGCTGAGGAAAATCAGACCAGTTGGTGTAATAAAGTTATCACAAAGTTATTTCCCTAGAACACAGCAAGGTGCAATGACCTAGAGAGAACAGGAGGCTGTTCCCACATCCCCAGCTTATGCGTTAGCACTGAGACCCCCCCCCCCAACATGCACTTTCTTATCTGTGCTAGGACCACGGCCAAGATCCAAGTCTCCCCGGCATCACTTCTCCATTTCACAACTCCTGAAATGCCTCCAGGCACAGACTCGGGACTCCAGTACAGTTGTTTCAAATCTCACTCATTCACCCATGTTGCTTTTCATCTGGTGATGGTTTGTTTAGCCTGTCCCTAACAACTGACCCATAAGGATTCTGGCACTGTTTATGCTACCGCAGATTAGCAAATAGCCGTGTGACCCACTGGGAAAATCTAAGTCCTTGTCTAGCTGCTGACCCATGTAAATACTAAGAATTACTCCTCTAGCCACAGTGATATAGGTCTGAGGTCTGAGGATTAAGTCACAGGGAGTGAGGGCTGCTTTACTTCTCAGTGAGTGCATCTATACATAGATTTAGTGACTTCCACTCGCAGGCACTAACTTCCCCACTCTGGCTAACTCAGCTTTCCTGACTCTCATGAGACAGGACCAAAGCATCCATCTGTTTGATTTGCACCACTCATGGGCCCAGGAAATCAGCAAAGGTTGCAAAGAAAACAGAGGTCACAGAAGCATCAGAAAAAACAAATGAAAAGGAATGGGAGGTTCTCTCTTTGCCAAACTTAGGATATCATCACTTCCAGCAAATGCCACCTCTCAAATTATCAGAAATAACAAAGAAGAAAAGCATCTCCCTCCTCCAGAACATCTCCAGTTGCAGCTATAGTCGCTGGAACAGGAATCAGAAAGGAGTGGTCTCTGGGGGCAGAAAGAGAGAAAATAAAAGTTCAGCTGAGCATTACAAGCAGATATGATGAACTGGGCATGACAATTCTGCTTTCTCTGTACAGGCAAGACCACAAGCATGAAGTCTGCTCCAAGTTTCTGCTCAGGTCTTTTAAATATCTAGTTTCACCAAGTTTTCAGGCTGGCTGTACCTTCTATCCTTTTTCTGTTTGGAAATAATTATTCTAGCAAATTTGTGGTTATCCACACTGCCTAGGCAAATACCAAATCTGCACAAGCAAACTGACATTTCTTTCAAACACAGTGTTGCATCAGGGACACAAAATGAAACAATATCTGCTCTTCTCATTTGTGCTCCAGTTCTTCCACTTAAGACGCACAGGTAAAAGGAGAGAATCTCTTCTGATGTTTGTTAGCAAAGGGATGAGTGAGGTGCATGAAGGGCTAGGGTGCCCCAACCTTCACGATACAGACCAGGAGGAGAGGGCACAGCATGCAGAGCACTGGGCCCTGTGTCTGGACTGAAGGCAGAAGTACACTTCCTAGGTCCCAGTCCTCCTGTTGATTGGATGCCGCAAGACTATGAGGCCCCAGGTGGCCTCCATCCTTTTGTCCAGAGGGTGATGATTTCTGGTGCCACTTCCCAGAGACAGCTGTGGTAACACAGAGTACCCTGCCCAGGAGAGGTATTGGGCTGGTTTATACTCATCAGTGTATTTCATCTGATGCAAATCATGCTCTGTGATATTCTGTTTTTTCTGTGCCCAGGCAGATCTGAGAGGGCACGGAATCACATCTACATCTCCTTACCACTTCATCAACTGGACTATGGCAAATGATGAGAATCTCTGTGTGACGGCATTTCTCCACTATTCTTTGCTCTCCAGGTTGATGATGCAAACAGCAAATGAGCTGATTCAGCTAAGGGCTGGGTTTACAGAGAGTAGGAAACAAAGATACAAAACACAGAGGCTGTCAACTGAAGCTAATATTTTCTGCAGAAGTCTTTTCCTCACTTCCTCACAACTGCCTCTGAACTTGCAGGGCAGCTGGATGCTGTGACACAATTGTTCTGGCACACTACATCATCCAAAGAGGAGAATGGATTTGCTGGGATTTGGGTGACATTAGTATTTGATAGTAGTCCTGAAACAGAAGTTTCATCTGTACCTACTGGCTTCCTACAAAGAGAAGTCTCATTCCTGGAGCATCACGTCACCTTGTGGACCAGTAGCAGAGCTAGGAACAGCAGCTGCTGTCCTGCATACCAGGTCTGGGTCCTGTCCCTGGTGGTTCTGCAATACGTACATTGTACTAGAATGGGTCTCTCATCTTGTTGCTTGAACCTCCAATCCCTAACCACATCCAGGGGGTAACACAAAATTCTTTCCTTTGTCCCACTCTCATCTGTGAGCTGATAACCCACAGCAACTGTCTCTCACATAGCTGAAACTCATCCTTTACCTGGTCCATTGACCATATCCCATACCTGCTGCTTTACATTGGATCAGGCATAAATTAGGAGTGGACCTATTCTGGGAGATAATTTCTTCGCTTTTGTTGATCTGGGTCACTCATAAATTTAGACATGAGTTAAAAGCTGTCAGCTGTTCTGCTTGATAATTATGTGCACACAGGATTTGTCTCAGTTCAAAATAAAATATCAATTTCTTTGAGTAAAAGTTGTTTGGAAAAACTGTGGCTTAGAATCATAGAATCGGTAAGGTTGGAAGGGACTGGAGATCATCTAGTCCAACCACCCTGCTCAAGCAGGGTCACCTAGAGCATGCCAGACAGGGTTGCATCCAGGCGGGCTTTGAAGATCTCCAGAGAAAGAGACTCCACAGCCTCTCTGGGCAACATCTTCCAGTGCTCCGTCACTCTCACAGTGGAGAAATTCCTCCTCACATTCAGGCGGAACTTCCTGTGGTTCAGTTTGTGCCCATTGCCTCTTGTCCTCTTGCATGGGACAATTGAAAAGAGTTTGTCCCCGTCCCCTTGACACCCTCCCTGCAGGTACTTGTAGATAAGATCCCCCCCTCAGCCTTCTCTTCCCCAGGCTAAACAGGCCCAGCTCTCACAACTGTTCCTCATAGGGCAGACGCTCCAGCCCTCTGATCATCCTTGTAGCCCTGTGCTGGACTCTCTCCATGTCTCTCTTGTACTGGGGAGCCCAGAACCTGGCGCAGGACTCGAGATGAGGCCTCCCCAGGGCTGAGGAGAGGGGCAGGATCACCTCCCTCCACCTGCTGCCAACATTCTTCCTAATGCACCCCAGGACACCATTGGCCTTCCTGGCCACAAGGGCACATTGTTGGCTCATAGTCAGCTTGTCATCCACCAGCACTCCCAGGTCCTTCTCTGCAGAGCTGCTCTCCAGAAGGTCAGTCCCCAGCTTAGGGTTCCTAGGGTTATTTCTCCTTAGGTGCAGGACTCTGCACTTGCCCTTCTTGAACTTCAGGAGGTTCCTCTCCACCCAGCTCTCCAGCCTGGCCAGGTCTCTCTGAATGGCAGCACAGCCCTCAGGCGGATCAGCCACTCCTCCCAGCTTGGTATCATCAGCAAACTTGCTGAGGAGGCACTCTGTCCCCTCATCCAGGTCATGGATGAAGAAGTTGAACAGGATGGGAAGCAGTACTGAGCCCGGGGGATCTCCACTAGCCACAGGCCTCCAGCTAGACTCCACGCCACTGATGACAACCCTCTGAGCATTGTCATTAAGCCAGTTCTCAATCCACCTCACTGTCCACTCACCTAACCCACACTTCCTGAGCTTATGTAGGAGGATATTATGGGAGACAGTGTCAAGAGCCTTGCTGAAGTTAAGGTACCCAATGTCCACTGCACTCCCCTCACCTACCCAGTCATTCCTTCATAGAAGGCTATCAGACTGGTTAAGCAGGATTTCCCTTTGGTGAATCCATGGTGACTACTCCTGATCACCTTTTCCTCCTCTTCCTGGTCAGGTGGCCTATAGTAAACACCCATAACAGTGTCCCCTGTGTTAGCCTGCCCTTTGATCTTCACCCATAAGCTCTTGACTGCCTCCTCCTTCAACCCTAGGCAAATTTGATGCATTCCAGTTGCTCTGTCACATAAAGAGCAGCTCTACCACCTTGCCTTCCTGGCCTATCTTGCTCTAACTGCTATCCCAGCTCTAACTGCTCTGAGTCCTGCTTTATGCCTTCGTATCACATCCCTTTGTTATTCACCTAAGCACTCCACGGTTAATTGCAGAGCTCACACTTTTCCTTGGCTAGCTAACTTCCTGCTGTTTCATGATTCATTACTTGTAAATGAGTCCCCACGGTTCCACCGGCAAAGTTGATTCTCAGCTACTCAAAACTCTTCAAATTTGTCCTTTGGCTGAGGTGCTTTTGCTATTAACGCATGCGTCTGCAACTGAGCAAACGGCCGTTGAGTTACAGGTGGTAGCTGCACTTGGAAGAATTGTTTCATTTTGATGAAAAATGACTTTTCCAGTGAAATCCAAAAGTTTCTATTGACTCTGGGACTGTAAAGTGTGTTCCCTGCTGTACAATAGCTCCAGGGCAAGGGCCCAAGAAACACTGTCAGCTCTAGGCACAGGATTAGAGACAGACTATATGAATAAGACCTACCGACAGTACAATAGCACTTCCCCACAATCTCTATAGTAGCCCTCTCATGTCCGGTTTAGGTGCTAGTTCACAATTCCACTTGAGTCAAGATACCATCAGCACTCAGGGACAGCCTGGTTACTTCTTTGGGAACAGTCATTTAGCATGATGACTATTAAGCATCATCTCTGAACTGGAGCAATGATTTTTGATCACTCAAGACTGATAGAGAATAACTATTCCAAATTGGTTTTTTTTTCTTTTTTTTTCTTTTTTTTCAGTTTACAGTGAAATCCTTAAATTTCAGAGTGCTTCTCCTAGAACGGATGAAGCACCTGCTCCAGGATGCTGTGTCTGGCAAGCTTTGCTACCTGGGGCAGTGCAGTAGGCTACAATGGGGCAGGCCAGCAAGAAATGCTTGCTCCTGACCAATCGCCACATTCTGAGGGGAAAAAATTTTCACTGGGATTTGTGTGACTCATATATGCCAAAGGAGGCAGGACTAGCACAGCCTATATAACACATGCTCCGTACACCTATTCTGGAAACCCCTGTGGCTCTGGGCAGGTTCCAGTCTGTCACTGCTCCTGGACTTCAGGGCTCCCTCCCAGAACACTGTCTCCCTGCCTGGTAGCCCCTTCCATGCTTCCTGGGGAGGATGTTGCTATGGTAAGGCCTGCAAGCAGGGTGGACCCCCTCAAACTATGACAGTGGTTGATCTACTGTTTCCCTCAGAGCACCATGATTTAATTTCCTGGAGACTATGAGGCAGTTAGGATAAGGAGCACATACTTATACAGCAGTTTTTAACCTCTCAGAGAGATCATGCATCAGCCACAAACCAGGGCAAAGCAGGACTTCTTGGACCAACTCCCCTTGGGCCCAGCTCACAGTTCACTGAGGTGAAGTCTGAGATACAAATGCAAAGCAAGTCACTGTGTGTTAGCTCCTCACAAGCAAATGAACTCTCAGTGAATGCGTGAGCATGAGGCATGCCGAGCAGTGGCAGGGCACCAGCTGAGCAAGCTGGGCACTAGGAGCATGAAAACAGGACAGCATGTTCCCTGGGAAGGAAAGAACTGAGCTATATGCACTAACATCCAGGTGTTTAGGGAACAGTAGAACCCCTCCAGAAGGGAATCTGCCATCTCAGGATAGGCTTTTATCAAGTGTGTTACGTGTTCACAGCCTGCAGAGTCAGGACAATGTGGTTCACAGGGAGGTAGCCACCCATGAACTCACAGCTGGGAGTCACTCAAACTAATGGCTGTACATGAGGAGACCCATGTTCTTCTCCAAGCTTAGTGCCTCTATTTCCATTACAATTCCCCCCAAATTGATTGTTTTCTGATTCCAGACAGACTTTCTCATCTGCACTGATACAAGAGACATAACTGTCAACCCCCGAGAGAGCATCCATCATGCTAGGATGTCAACAGAGTGCCTTATGCCTGCCATCATGGCTGGTTGCCGTGGATATGACTGTAGAGGACAGAGCTTTTCAACAGGGCCCACAGTGCCCTCTAAGAGGTCCTGGAAAGAAAAGGAGGAGGAATGTGTGTTTCCATTACACGCTCTCACAAGGCAGTGGAGGGGAACCTTCTTCTAGCCATTGGGTTAAGAATATTCCTGCCTAATTCCCCATCTCCCAGCAACAAGTGAAGATTAAGTGTCAGTCAGTAGCTGGCAACCCAGTTTGGCACTCATTTGGGGAAAGATCCCTCACTTTGAGGGAAAATTTTGGAACACCATGCCCAAGAAGGGTATGCAAAGCCCCAGGGAGCGAATACCATAAGAATGGGCCATTTTCACCACCACTTCTCCAGGGTTTGACAGTATGTGAGTCAGACCTTTACACTCACAGCCATGTCCCCTTCCTATATGGATGTGTACATGATGGCTCACCCTCTCGAGTGGGTCTCAGGCAGCAGGCTGGCAAAGCAGGAGTCTTCATCTTTGGAACAGTATCCTCCCCTCTGTAGTTGGATAATGATGATGATTTCATTTTTGGTTCACTTTCTTCCTTGTTACTAACATTTCTTTTCTCCCTTTCTCCCTTTACAAATGTTAATTTCTGTCTTTGTCTCAGCTATAGCTGTTTCAGTGCATTGTCTTTTGCCAGCTGAAATGAAATCCTCCTTGATAGGCAGATCTTAGAAAATTAACATCATGTAGCAATTTGGAACAAACACAGCTGAAGCAGCTGCTCTGCTGAAGGGAAAGAGAGAGAGACAAGAACAACAGGACTGTCAGCTTGTAAAGCACCTCTGACCCAGAAGAGCTCTGCAAACTTGGGGCCATATTCTGCCTGTATTCATCAGTGGTATTACTTCCTCATTTGAAGCCAGGAGAAATACCTAGGGATAGAAAGTTAGGCTGGATTTTAAACTCCCATTGAATTTGCATCAGCTGGGGCAACAAGAGGGACCGGCAAGCAAGCCAGTCACTTGAGTGCCTGGAAAGGCATTGTAGCACACCCTCTTGTAGTTCATTTCCAAATATGTGAAGGAGAAGGAAGCAACCAGGAATCAAAGGCAAATCATACTCAGGCAATCTCACTATCTTTTATGACAATTGGCTTTGTGGACAAGGAGAGTGGTGGACACAATGTATTTTGACTTCAGCAAAGCTTCTGACATCATCATCTACAGTAGTCTCATCTGGAAGCTGAAGCAGTATGGGTTAGGCAAATCGACTCTTAGGTGGTTGAAAACCGGCCAGAACACCAGGCTTAGTGGTAATGAGCAGTGGACTGATATCCAGCTGGTGGGCAGTAACAAGTAAGTGTCCCTAGTGTGATACTGGGGCTCATGTACAACATCTGGATGATGACACAGAGCGCACCCTCAGCAAACATACAGAGGGTACAAAATTAGAGGCCATGGCTGACTTGCTAAATGGTAGGACATTGGTCTACAAGGATCATAGAAACTGGGGGGGGAGGGGGATGGGACCAACAGAAACTTCATGATTTCCCTAAGGAGAAGTGCAAAGTCCTGCACGTGGGGCAGAAAAACCCCACGCATCAGGCCAGGATGGGACCGATCGGCCTAAGCAGCAGCCTCGCTAGGAGGGATCTGGGCAATGCAGTGGACACAAGGTTCAACATGAACTCATACAAGTGTGCTCTCACTGTGAAAAGGGAACTACACAGCAACGTGGCTGTCAGACGAAGGGCAGTTACTGTCCTCTTTACTCTGCCTGGTGAGGCCACACCAGACTACTGCCTCCAGTATTGGACTTCCAGGTCAAGAGGGATGTTGGGAAATTGGAGAGGAATCAGCGAAGGGCTACCAAGATGACGTAAAAGGAGAAGCCAAGGGGGCCGGGCTGGACTGATCAAGCAAAGTGGGTAAGGGATGATCAGATGGCAGCCTGGAAGGGGAGTTACAAAAATGTCAGAAAAATTGCCAGATGGTATAACAAGGGGCAGCAGCCACAAACTGAGCCTTGGTGGACTGGGTTGGGCATAAGGGCAAAAATTATCACCAGAAGGGTGGTGCAGCCTTGGAACAGTACAACAGAAATGTAGGGAGTTCTGTTCTTGGAGGTTTTTAAGACTGGGTTAGACAAAGCCATGGTCATTTTGCTCTAGTGTTGGAGTTGTCCTGCTTCAAGTTGGACAAGCTGGAAGGCTGGACTACAGAGCAAAGATGAGCAGGCACCAGGAACTGAGGAAAAACACTAGATGGTACGCAGCTAAAATTGCCGAGGATCCATAGCAGCATGTTAAAGTATGGCTGAAGCATCTGGGTTAACAGCCAACATCCATGTTTAACTTAGATCTGGTAGGAGCAACTGGTTTCTGAAATGGTGCAGCTCAGTGCTAGATTTCTGATGTCTTATACAGTAGGGTTGTGAAACTTTTATTGTGGTTTGGACATTCATAATACAAGCATAGATTCTCTGTCATGTTTCCACTTGCCTTTCTTCCTTACAGAGGAAATATTTTGTTAACTTAGTTCAACTTTTCAAACTCTTTCAACTGAAGAGGTGGTAAAGTCATGGCTCCTAGAGAAAGTTAATACTTTATTCAGTTGCAGGATGTGTTTGAGTGATGAACTGTGGAAGGCTGGAGCATTCTGGGGAAGTGTCATGTATGCTGGCTTCATCTACTTTCTTGGGCATCTTCTATTATTTGCTATGTCATCTTACCAAGATAGACCTTTGGTTGGAAGAAACATGGAAAAGAGTAACAGTCCAGAGGCTGGAGAAGATGGCTGTGATGATACATCCCTGACAAGGATAATATGATTATTTATTACTTGGCAAGGTAAAAGCTACAGTGTCCATATTACGATGTTAACATGACCAGATTTGTAAACAAAGTCATGCTCATTTTTGTTATTTTTGCCCTGCTTTCATGAGACTGTCAGGTTGGTTTTCTCAGGAGATCAGGCTTGCATAAGAGCTGCAACAGATCAGGCTGACAAAAAGTTTCTACAGTTTAATTACAGAATAGTGAGAAAAACAGCACTTCTGTTGGCTCTCAACCTACCGCAGTTCAACGGGATGGCCTTAACTTCTCATACCATGAAGAACAGTGAGCAGTCATTCTTTACTCATCTTCTCTTAGTGGTTTATGGTTTTATAGACCTCTCTCTTATTCTCCCTCTTTTCAAAGAGAATGGGTGCCTGTCTGTTCAGGGCTCCTCAGATGAAAAACACTCCAGACCCTTGATCATTTTTGTTCCACTTTTCTGCACCTTTTCTAGTCCTATCGTATGTTTTCTTGTTATTTTCTTACCAGCTGTGAGTATAGCCAGACACCCCAAAACTTGGTGTGTGCCACAACTTAAAGGGATAGTGACATATGCCAGAGAAAGTTGGGGGCTGCAGAGGTGAGGGCTGCACTGAAGAATGAGGACACAGTGACATACATGCATGGAGCAGGCGAGGGCAAAGTAAGCACTGGTTACTGCAGTAGAATTGATGCAGACCTAGAGGGAATGAAGGCAGCAACCAGTACTTGTGAAGAAAGAGCTTGTGCCAGCAATGCTGCCTGCCACTTTTAGCTCCATGATTTCAATCTAGCAACTCATTTTCTACCACAATCACTCCAACATCCAGTGCAAGAAGGTACCTCCTGTCATCTACAGCTCTCAGAGACATCCCTGCCCTCCAGGAGAAGAATGCAGGAAGGACACTACAGCTCAACACACAGCTTCTTTTGATATTCAAGTTCCCACTCCGATTCTAGTTTCAAAACTTGGTTTCAAGCCTTTGCATTGCTACAAATATACGTAAATAGTTAGACATACTTTTTCCCTTTAGATTAAATATGTGGCTTTGTTTTATGCACTAGTTTTCATAAAGTCTTGTACTTTCCTCAGGAAGCCAGGAAAAGCTTTTCATTCATATTGTTGGGGAATAGCCAAAAGTCTGCATATCTGCATGTCAGAGCAAAACTCTCATGTGGCAAAGCTGGAAAATATAGAAGATAAATCCTTGGAAGCCTTGACTGCCAGGGCCAAAGGACTCAGCTGCTTTTGGGTAGGGCCTGCACTGTGAGTGTTGGGGGTAAGGAGCAGGGAGCAGAGTCCTAGAGCAGAGAGATGTGCAGTGATGCTTTTATGTTTTCACAGAAACAAATAAACATTACAAAATGGTTACAAATACATTGATGTTTGTTGTAGGTGATGTAGTGAAAGAAAGAAAATTCCTCTATTTACAGTAATATTTAATATGAAATGTCTTCTCTCACTACATTCAGCCAATCACTTGTAGATGGATTGGAACACTGTCTTTCTGCAAATCTCTGATCTCAGATTGCATTAATTGAGGATAACTTTCCTCATGTGTGATTCCCTTTTGGAGAATCTCTTTCTTGGATTCCTCGGTAGCTTCCATTCAGATTCATTGCCCTTCTCTCAAGGTTTCATCTCTCATTTGTCCGGTCTTGATTCTTTTCTGCTAAATTATGGAGACCCTCTTCACCCAGGAGATCCACTGCCCATCTCTTGAGTGATCTACTCCAGTATGCCACTGGCCTACTATCAACTCCTTGAGTGACCCACTGAGAAGGGAAACAGCCCATTCAGCCACCTACATTTCAGGAAGGAAGAGGCATTCTTCACTATACCTTATATTTAGATCAACTAGTAAACTGGCAAACATATCTGATACAATCGGGTTACTGAGTACAGCTCTGTCCCAAGATCGGAAACAACAGTATCACTTTGCATGATGATGTGTCTGAGATTATATCTTCAGGAAGTTATTCCTGCTGATATAATGACTCTGCTGATGTGGATGGGCTCAGCAGCAGGCATGTATTTCACTAGTGCATGGTTTTGCCAGCCAACAGTTATAGAAAATTGGGACACTCTCTCAGTATTGAGAGAAGTAAAGCAGCCCAAAATCAGGACAGAAAGATACTCCTTCATGTTGATGTATGGCAGGTGAATAGGACAGAGGGTGCAGATTTGGTCTAGTCAAGGGCTCAGAAATAGTTGCGGAATAGCTGGGTTGAGAGTCTTCAGAAGTGCACTGCTGACTGATCATTCAACACAAACTAGCAGTTTTTATACTGTGACTTATCAAGATCATCTTCTTGTCAAGTACAGATGAGAATGGCACACATCTCCCTGGACATCACTTTTCATTCTGAGGTTGTCTTTCTGCTTATGATTCTCACATGTTTAAAGTACAGCTCCCCTCCTGGGCCCCCACACTGCGCAGAACATGAGCTAGCACACCACTCCCTCACCATCAGGGAGGACAGCTGTGTATGCTGTACTGCCAAATCCACCTAGACCAAACTTCACTGCATGTGGTCCACACAGAGCAGGAAAACATGCTCCCTGTGCAGGGACTCTGCAGAGAGCTTTATTTCCTTTTGTAGAATGACCTTTGGAAAGGCAAAAATAGAACAAAACCTTTGCAATATCATAATGCACATAGGATCATTGCAGTTGTCCCACACTCACCAGGAAAGCCTTTCCAAGGTGATACCTATCATCCCCAATGACTTTTGATCCTCTGATAAATGTCTATAGATTTTGTCAGAGATAGAGGTCTCAAAGATCCTAACTTCATACAAAAGCAAAAATCAAAAGCTGGCTAGATCACAAACATCCCACCCACGAAGGTCTTTACATTCTACTTGGCAACAGTCAGCATATCAACCATCACATGTGTCTTGGCCAATCAACTATCATGTTTGTAGCCTTAGGATAGCCATAGCATAGGCTCTCTGAGCTGTTCAAACAGTGAATTATAGTAGATGAGGAATGGTGATAGCACACTGTAGGGTCATAAGGACCCTGGAAGTGACATGGTACCACAGTGGCACAAGGGACAGGGCAAGGACCTGAGGGAACTGAATTTGGGCATCTAGAGGGAAGGAGCTTGCGATACGCAGTTTCAGTATCACATGGTCATGGATAAAAGGGGGTGTTACTTCAGTAAGATGTAGTCAGGGCCTCAATACTTAAACTTGCAAGAAACAGGATTTTTGGTTCCTCTAATCCTGGCACAATCTGATTTGTCTTGAGGCAGACAAATCAGTACTACCATTTAAGCTGTATTAATACTCATACAAGCACACTGCTCAGGAATTGTGCAGGCACGAAATAATGAAGACGGACAGCTGCAGCTTTGAGACATGGTGAGAGGTTTGGCCTCACTCTCAATAGCTAAAAGCAAGGTCCTCTGTTAGTTGATTAGTAAATGTCAAGGTGAACACTTGAGCTGAGACCTGCAGAAGAACCCACAAACATTCTTCTCAAACTTTTGTTTACCACTTTCTCAGGGACAAAATGTTTTTGGATCATTGAAATTCAGGCAGCTAGGAATGGTGTATGAACCTATGGCAGTAAGATCTTGGTGCTTCTGGTAGGCTGACACAACTGTATGTATGAAAAGCCTATTAGTAACTTTAATAATTTAAAATCTGTAAGGACATGAACATGTTTCACTACTGCTAATAAAACACCCATGGTGTCAGCTTGTAGAAATCTTCATCTTAAATAGGTAAGTTACCATGACGGAGAACTAGTAAGTTTCAAGTGTCTTTTCCATGTTTCAGTTGCCTTGGAGTACACTATTTATAATTTAGGGATGATGGAAGACAAGGAAAAAAAAGATTTAAAAAATGCTTAAAAAAAATCTGCAGCTGATTGCAAAAGTCCAACAAAAGGAAAAAAGTCCAGACCTGTTTCTGCCCTCTTGTCCCACGATTATCCCATTACCTTATTCCAATTCACACCAGTTTGAATAAGACCAGAATAATCCCCTAAGATTTTGAGATAATCCCTTCAAGATTTTGTTTATTCATGCTATAGCTCAGGAGTCCAAATTTAATCAAAGTGCAGTTATTACCTTGCAGCTGCATTACCTTTTACAGTTACAATTTGCACAAATGCACTGAGTGACGTTTGAAATCTCTCTGGGTATTATATAGTTTTGAGAACAAAAGCTAAACATCTTCCTGGGATACTAAGACAAAGGCCAGAATCAGAGCTAATAAAAAGCACAATCAGCTGCAGCTGCACAACTAGTACATGAAGGGAAAAAAGACTTTTCAGCAGTTCCGCTTCCTAAGTGAACTTTTTCCCTTGAGCTGCAGGCAACACAACAGTTAAGCCATTAGGCAAGCACAGTGATAGTAAAGGTCTCTGCAAGATCTGCAAAAAGGACTGTTCTTTGAGGTTTCCAGCACCCACCACTACAGAGATTTCAGTGGATGTTGATGATATTCAGTTGTTTACAGGACTGAGTCCAATTACACAGGAAAGCTCTAGCTCTGGGAAGCTGACTGATTATGCTGTGGTAACCTGCAGAATGCTTCAATTAATTCCTCAATTAAATCCTCAATTAAGTTATCAGATGTAGGACATACTGAGCTGGACAAGGCAGTTGATGCCTCAGCAGATTCCTTTGCCATGCTGGAAGGAATGTGGAAATCATTCAGGATTAAAATTCCTCTGGTCCATCCAGATTGCCTCTCTGCAAACGCAGCAGGATTGCAGCCCTGAGGTGACAGTGGGGACAAAAGCCTGCTCTCTGATCTGCTGCTGGGACGCATCTCCTTCTCACTACTGGACTCTTAAGACCATGCTCAGGCTTATGCTAGAGAGATCAAGAGAGACAAGATCAAATAAAAATGCCAACTCATGTTTCATCATGAGGTGAGTAGGACTGAGTTTACACACCTGGCACTAGGGCCACCTGGCTTGGGCATTTGCAGCACCACTTGTTGTTGCATTTCCCCTAAAACAAAGGCTATGAATGGCACTCATTTATATCTGAAAACAACCCAGGTGTGCTTGCACAGAGCATTCCTCTGTTCCTGACCCAGTTTCTTCTACTCTTCCTGACTGAACCAAATAAATCTTATTACCCCTACACACTCAGCCTGTATATCACAGCTTATACAGCTTGCAGCTGTTCTCACAGTATCCATGCTGAGGTGTGGGTAGCTCAGCATGCAGGTGTTGTCTGTCTTTTCACACCTTCACTCCCTTTGAGCCCTTTATTCTTTTGTGTCTTTCCTAATTTTGGTCTCCTCTCAGTAAGGATTCTAGTTTATAACCTGCTCATACATAACAGCCTGTCTTATCTGCAGGCATGGAGTGGGGTTTGCAGGAATGTTTAACAAAAAGAGCTGGAAGCATTAGCTTGACTGCAGCTCAGCAGGAAAGCACACCAAAATCCTTTCACTGCACTTGAGGGTCTCTTCTATAATGACTCGCTTTGTGCAGGGAAATGTTATAAATTTAGGCAGAAATCAGTAGCATAAGTGTGTGAACGTTTCTTCATTGACAGTTAAGCAAAAACAGTATAAAAATTAGATGTGAAGTGGCCTCCAAATGAAAATGCCACTTATCGCTACATCAGCCTAGTCGAAATAGAGTGCAAATGGTTTTGTTTCAAGAATGCAAATGGTTTTATTTCAGGAGTTTTGATTGAATTAAATAGAAGTTCAAATTATCCAGCTATTTAATTAACTGAAAGTCGCTGTATTTCTCACACGTTTCATAAAGATGAATAACCCAATCATGTAAGATTTCAAAGAGTACTTAGCGCAGGATTTTGCTACATTTAAGACTGTACGAACTACGAATGCTTTGTCCTTTTCCATGCAGTCCACTTTCAGACATTCCACATTGTTTACATGATTCACTAATTATCCATCAACAAAGGTAGCATGTATGCATTCAGAAAAGAACTAACATTCCCCAATGTTTTGTCTCTTCCAGATTAGAAACTGAAGGGCAGAGAAAGAGGAAGAGGCCACCTGCAGAGTCAGATCCCAAATGTAGGGGTCCACGCTTGGCAAAAAATGAGTATGAGAGTGGAAAACATTTCAGACCTATGAGTCTCTTAAATGGCTCTGCATTGTGGAGCTGCTTCCAACCTTCACAATGGATACAGAGGTGTCATCCTGACAGGTCATGGAGCTCTTCATGGAGCTTCTGCTCAGTCATAATGCACATTTCAGTATACCTGCTATCTGCCTAGCCAAAGGTTTTGTAGGTTCTCAGGATTTTGATAAAAGAGTGTGTCAGATCCCATGATGGCTCATACCCCATCCAGCTAATGAAACAATCATTCCAGTTCTGCTGATAACAAGAGTTAGTACCAATACCTCCACTCATATTAGCAGCAGGGAGCCAGAAAGGCTGGCTGTTAGAGGCAAAGCCCAAGACTTTTGTGGGTTTCTCTGACTTTGGCCACCGACCACAGAAATCCCACCGGGTATTGATCCCATGGACGGGCCCACTGAGCGGCCATTTCTCAGTGCGGGACAACAGACCCACAGCTGTGGTGGGCAGAACATAAGTCCAGCTGCTTCTGTAGGTTTTCCTTCCACCTTTGCAAAAGTCTGTCCAAGAGTCACAGCAGGGCAGTCTTCCTCTCCTAGGTTTCACTGACAAACCGAATTTCCTTCATTCTTTCTCTTGAAGGGTCTCTGGACTCTGCCTGACCTAGGCTGGATGTTTCACAGTGAGCTCCTCCAGATAGTATGAGATCAACTTCCTAGTTCTCCCTTCTCCTCCTTCTGCCTGGCTTGCCTGGAAGAGAATCACAGGAGTGTCACCATGTGTCATGACCTTCTCCAGCCAGCTACCCTGCCCTGAAAACTCTTCAGTGAATACATTTGTTCATTTGGTTTCTTATACCCTCTGCTAATGCTGCTCTTCTCTCACTCAGACTTTTCTGTTTCCTTTGCACTTTATCTGTGGAGCTTCTTCTGAATGTGGTGATCTGTGCTGATCTGTCCTCTAACAAAGGTCAGGTCCCCCTGGCTCATGCATGTTGCTGTGTCAGTATTATCCTCTCCCCTGCCGACCATCACATATGCTCTGCTCCTAAAATGGAAGTAGAATGCTACATTTTTTAAAGGCAGAAGAACCTGAAGGAACGTGACGCTTGGGTGACACAGTCTGTATCATCTGTTCTCTGCAGGAGAGAGTGATCTTGTCAGATGCTTTGTTGTTTATGTTGTGGAGTGAAACATGGAGATTTGATCTCACTCCTCAACTCTGCCAGAAATCTTATGTGGCCTTCAGCAAAACACTTAGTGTCTTCATTCCTGGACCATCACCTTTAAACATGCAGACTACAAACTTGTGGGAGAACCCAGCTTCCTCCCAGTGCAACGTGACTGATGCTTGTCTCTGAAAGGTATTTCTCTTTGACACCACTGTTTGCAGTCTCAAATCTTCCCCTATACTGCAATGAAAAAGCAGCTCCCTTATGCCTTGGATAGAACTGAATCCTGCACTGGAGTGGGATCACTCCCAGAGGAATTGGGAAGTCTTGATGTTCTCCTGCTATCCAGAAATCACCTTTGCTACTAAGTAAATGTTGAGGTCAAAAATGACAATTCATTCATTACAGTGCAAATATCATAAATACAGGTTTAGAGATAGGGTACAGAAATGAAGAAGTATGCAACCAATGTTTTCAATTAGCTCCAAATAGCTCCAAAATAGCTCCAAAAAGATTGTTTCATGTGATTAGTGACCTGTCAGGAAACTTCTCCATGTGGAGGGGAACCAGTACTTCCACAGTCCTGAATTAGGGATGAGTGTAACTTCACATTCCCAATCCTCCTCTGGAATTTTGCTTCGAATAAAGCTTTTCCTGTTTACTTGTGATACACAAGTCTCGCCTTACCTGACTATGGACTGTTCCCACTTTAACAGCAGTGATGACCTTCGACTGAGACAACCACCTCCTCAGCAGACAACAAACAGACTGAGTAGCAGGACAGGGCTCACCTTCTGGCCATTACTTTGTTACATACACCACGTATACTGTATATAAACAGACACGTGGACAAATATACTGTCTACAAATATATCTCTGAAAATGTCTCATGGATCAAGGCCTAGACATGATGGCAGTGAAGAAGCTATTGGGGGATAATGAGCCTGGGGTATATTTCAATCCAAGGAAAAATATTAGAAAATCACACTCATTATTTTGTCTTTTCTATTTATATTATGAACTGTTGGGAAAGAAGTGACCTCTTGAAGTGTGTCTGCACAGTACCTCAATCCTTCCTTTGGGCCCTGGCACCCATGGCTAGTACAAACAGCAGATGTTAAAATAAATCTCAGTCATACTCTGTTTATGTATTGTACATTGCAAATAATGAGACCAAAATCTGTTTTGCCCCTTGGTACCTTGCTGCTTTGCTGACTGTTCAGTGTTCCTGCCCTGCTGGGGAGAAGTCATACTTCATTTTTTCTAAATCTGACTCTGTGCCAAGTAATTGCACAGAGCACTGAGCCCCTCTATTCTAATAGCAATGACCTCTTCGACCTCTTCGTCTCCATGTAAAAGATGCCATCACAGCAAGTTCTGCCCATCCACTAAACACCCAGTCAGATGAGCTTTCCTTGTTTTATCATGAAAGCAAGAGGTTAGTGTTTGCTTGTGGAACAAGATATCACACCTTGGCATCTCAGGGTGAAGTCACCTCTGCAAACTTCCTTACAGATCTTTTACCTAGTCTTTTCACCTCTCTTTATCTAGCCTCTTCTTCAAAACTGTTAATTGCCACAGCAGTATCTGACAAGTGCCCCTGAGAGATAATTTTATAATAGCTCTATATCATTACTAAAAAGAGGAAAGGGACTAATTAGTCTCCTCAGTCAACAAAAACAGAAAGCTAACAGATTTTCCCCGACAATAGAAAAAAATAAGCTAAGCATAAAAATACAAAACCTAATGACAGTACCCCTGGAGCTGGACAGCATCCTGAGAGACAGTCGAGAAATCCCTGAGATGGGCAAGCAGACAACATTAAAGAGGTAGGTTTAAATGACTATATAAGAATAGCACAAGCTGAAGAGGCTAGGTGATTCCAGGTAAAATCCAACCTCTATGTTGCCTGGGGTGGGAAGTCTATTGTCCCTATACCATTACTTTTCTTGAACTACCCACTATGAAGTCCTTTTATGAGTTTTCCTGGTCATTACTAGAGGCAACTTACTGGACTAGAGAACTAGCAACCTGTCTCAGCACTGTGGGTTGTTAGGAAATCTAAATTGCATGGTTCACATACAAGCACTAGCCAGCTCTCCTCGGAGCAGATGCTATTAAAGTTTGCTCAGCCATTCAGGCAAAGAAGAGGCTCTTGATAATCTTGCCTTTTGTCCTTGTACACCTCCTTAACAGACTTTCTGGCAGCTGGCTTTGCCTCTCCAGAGTACATGAGCTGGATATGTAGAATGCTGGAGGAGCTGAATGCAAATGCACTCAGTATTCTGATCACTTGTGTCCAACAAATTACTCACTAGCACCCCTCAGAGTAAGAAACTTCGGGTTTTCAAAGAAAAATGTCGCATTCTGGGTCTGCAAGTGGAAATTCTTTGTGGACAAAATCTGCACGAGTTGTGCTGCAAACAGGTGAATCTGTGAACTGCATCCTCACCGGGTTGTCCCAGCAGCGACCAGAAATTCAAACATGCAGCAGCCATCACCCCTTGAAAAGCACCTGGCTTTGGCGGATCTCACTTTGCTTCATGCAGGAGAACTGCAAACCTAATTGTAATTAGTAGGGCAATTGCACTAACTAATTGTAAATAACTATCGGTAAAATTAATTTAAATGAGGGGAACAAGCTAGTGCAAGATCAGGCCCCAGTTCAGCCATTCTCATAGTGGAAGCTAAAACCTCTCCTCTTTGTGTGTCTATGTAGGGAAGACACAGGCACACAAGGAGGCAGAGACCCAGTTACCAGCAGATTCAGTAATGAAAACATAGAGCCTTTTTAATGCTGTTTCCACTGTAGATCTCAAGATGCTGTTCCTAAAAGGTCAAGGTCTTTGGCCCTGTCCTATGCAGGAGAAATTGAGGCATAGAACCAAGACACGACTTCCCTAGCAGGTTATTGTCAAGGGGAGGACAGAAAGCCAGTCTCAATGCAGTACTTTATCCAAGGGCAGTACGGGCTTCATCATGCAGAGCTGAGGGCTTTAATCCCCAGCACATGCTGCCTTCTGCTCTCACCAAAATTTTTCTTCTCATCCATTCCCTTCTCTGGCAATGTGCTGTCCCTTCTTCAGCCATCCCTGCATGCTGCTATCTTCCTATCATGTCACAATCTTCCTCTAACCAAAATGCTTCTTTCCTTGCACCGCTGAACTCCACAGCACCCCCACTGGGTTCACTACTTGCTTCCTTGAATGGCCCAGCAAAGGGAAAGAAATTCCTTTTCTTCATGGAGAAAAAGTAGTAGATTGGAAGAGGCTTGCAGGTGAAGAGACCCCACCTGAAAGAATCAAGACCTACTAGCAAGGATCCCAGTTTCTCAATCCCAGCAGGACGGAGGAAAGCTACAGCTAGTCTGAGACTGCACAGTGAAAACTGGCACCCCAAAGGCCACTCTCTTCATATGCCATCTACTATCCACAGGGTATATGTGGTGGTCCAATAATTGGTCCTGTGAGCATCTCTGAGGTCTGCACGGATGGCACCACTGTCCGGCCGTGCTGTTTTGCTGCTTTAGAAACTGCTCTTTTGCTGTTCAATTCCACCATCTAGTGGACATTTTTAGCACAGCCACATACATTGTAAGACAAGAGGACAAGAGTTACTATAAAACTGGTAATACTAGTAATATGCATCATCCTCCGATTGCTCTTCCTCTTAAACTTTTTTGCATTCTTTGTAAGATCTGCCCAAACCTGTTTGCTACAGAAAGTAACAGATGTGTTTACTTAGCTTTTCAGTGAACTTCTGACCAAATTCAGAGCAAAAAGCTTCACTCCAGTAAAGGACTTGTACGCTTTACACTAAGCCTGTATTAATCCTGAGTATGGAAATCTAAAGTGGTAGAGAAGGCCCAAGGGGAATGTCCTCCAATATGAAAGTGGGGATGGACCCTGAGGGTACAGTTGATAGCTTCCTAAAAGGAGATGTTGTTCCCAAATCAAATTTCATAAAATCAACTTGCCACTTCTCAATGATTATACGTCACACCTGCTAAGTTTATGACAATGAAACACCAGACGAAAAACAGTGGTGAGCACATTTCCACCGATGGTGGAAATCAAATATAGAAGAGTTTCTTCAGTGTATTCCAAGGCCTGGCTGACCACTGCAACAGCTTTGACCCACATGTTGATGTGAATCTGTCAGGAGAAACTAAAAATGTTGGTATTTTCAGAACCTTCTCTACAGAAGAAAAAGTAGTGTAGTAACTCAGGTAATATACACCTCTGTTAATATGAGAGAGCTGCCACTACCATCACTGCAGAAGCCTTCTAGCAGATATTCAAATCACAGTAAGGACTATTCCATCACCATTTCAGCAGCTGCACAGTAATGATGCAGGGTAAATCTGGAGAGAAATGGCAGATTGCAGTCACACTCATGTCTTGACTTTTAGCTGCTTGCAACATTCTGCATTAAAAAAAAAAGCCAAGGATGTTTTCAAGAGGTGCTCAGGGACAGAGGTGTCTGGGGTACTTCAGCAGAACGTGAGATACTCCATTTAACCAACACATCTTGTCAGCAAGAAGGTACATTCCTCTGAGTGAAAGGTAGTATTTCAGGTATGTACTTTGCATAGCATTTTAAGTTGCTTCATGTGGTTTGCAGTCTATAGAAGCGTTAGTGCCAAATAAACCAGCTGGAGCTGTGTGAATTACTGCCTTCACCAGGTGTTGCTTTGGTGTGTCTTGCGCAGCATAAAGGAGAACAGAGAGGGTGAGGTGGGTCAGACAAATCTTTATTCTGGTGAACTGATGAATAGCTGGCTGCTGCCAATGCCTTCCATCTGGAAGAGTTCATTGGCTATACAAGGCATCATAAATGTTCTGTAGTTTTCTGCAAAGTTTTCAAACTGCATGGCAGCATCAGGTGAAAAAAGAAAAAAGAGAAAAGAAAAAAGAGAAAAGAAAAAAGAGAAAAGAAAAAAGAGAAAAGAAAAAAGGAAAAAAGAAAAGAAAAAAAGAAAAGAGAAAAGAGAAAAGAAAAAAGAGAAAAGAGAAAAGAAAAAAGAGAAAAGAAAAAAGAGAAAAAAGAAAAAAGAAAAAAGAGAAAAGAGAAAAAAGAAAAAAGAGAAAAGAAAAGGAAAAAAGAAAAGAGAAAAGAGAAAAGAGAAAAGAGAAAAAAGAGAAGAGAAAAAAGAGAAAAAAGAAAAAAGAAAAGAGAAAAGAGAAAAGAAAAGGAAAAAAGAAAAGAAAAAAGAAAAGAGAAAAGAGAAAAGGAAAAAAGAAGAGAAAAGAAAAAAGAAAAGAGAAGAGAAAAGAAAAAAGAAGAGAAAAGGAAAAAAGAAGAGAAAAGGAAAAAAGAAGAGAAAAGGAAAAAAGAAGAGAAAAGGAAAAAAGAAGAGAAAAGGAAAAAAGAAAAGAGAAAAGAGAAAAGAAAAAAGAAAAAAGAAAAAAAAGAAAAGAGAAAAGGAAAAAAGAGAAAAGAGAAGAGAGAAAAAAGAGAAGAGAGAAAAAAGAGAAGAGAGAAAAAAGAGAAGAGAGAAAAAAGAGAAAAGAAAAAAAAAAGGAGAGAGAGAAGAGAAAAAAAAAGGAGAGAGAGAAGAGAAAAGAGAAAAAAGAGAAAAGAGAAAAAAGAGAAAAGAGAAAAAAGAGAAAGAAAAGAGAAAAAAGAGAAAGAAAAGAGAAAAAAGAAAAAAGAAGAGAAAAAAGAGAAAAGAGAGAAAAAAGCAAAGAGAGAAAAAAGAAAAGAGAGAAAAGAGAGAAAAAAGAAAAGAGAAGAGAAGAGAGAAAAATAAAAGAAGAGAGGAGAGAGAGGAGAGAGAGGAGAGAGAGGAGAGAGAGGAGAGAGAGGAGAGAGAGGAGAGAGAGGAGAGAGAGGAGAGAGAGGAGAGAGAGGAGAGAAGAGAAAAAAAAAGAAGAGAGAAGAGAAAAAAAGGAGAGAGAAGAGAAAAAAAGGAGAGAGAAGAGAAAAAAAAGGAGAGAGAGAAGAGAAAAAAAAGGAGAGAGAGAAGAGAAAAAAAAGGAGAGAGAGAAGAGAAAAAAAAAGGAGAGAGAGAAGAGAAAAAAAAAGGAGAGAGAGAAGAGAAAAAAAAAGGAGAGAGAGAAGAGAAAAAAAAGGAGAGAGAGAAGAGAAAAAAAAGGAGAGAGAGAAGAGAAAAAAAAGGAGAGAGAGAAGAGAAAAAAAAGGAGAGAGAGAAGAGAAAAAAAAAGGAGAGAGAGAAGAGAAAAAAAAAGGAGAGAGAGAAGAGAAAAAAAAAGGAGAGAGAGAAGAGAAAAAAAAAGGAGAGAGAGAAGAGAAAAAAAAAGGAGAGAGAGAAGAGAAAAAAAAAGGAGAGAGAGAAGAGAAAAAAAGGAGAGAGAGAAGAGAAAAAAAAGGAGAGAGAGAAGAGAAAAAAAAAGGAGAGAGAGAAGAGAAAAAAAGGAGAGAGAGAAGAGAAAAAAAGGAGAGAGAGAAGAGAAAAAAAGGAGAGAGAGAAGAGAAAAAAAAAGGAGAGAGAGAAGAGAAAAAAAAAGGAGAGAGAGAAGAGAAAAAAAAGGAGAGAGAGAAGAGAAAAAAAAAGGAGAGAGAGAAGAGAAAAAAAAAGGAGAGAGAGAAGAGAAAAAAAAAGGAGAGAGAGAAGAGAAAAAAAAAGGAGAGAGAGAAGAGAAAAAAAAGGAGAGAGAGAAGAGAAAAAAAAAGGAGAGAGAGAAGAGAAAAAAAAGGAGAGAGAGAAGAGAAAAAAAAAGGAGAGAGAGAAGAGAAAAAAAAAGGAGAGAGAGAAGAGAAAAAAAAGGAGAGAGAGAAGAGAAAAAAAAGGAGAGAGAGAAGAGAAAAAAAAAGGAGAGAGAGAAGAGAAAAAAAAAGGAGAGAGAGAAGAGAAAAAAAAAGGAGAGAGAGAAGAGAAAAAAAAAGGAGAGAGAGAAGAGAAAAAAAAAGGAGAGAGAGAAGAGAAAAAAAAAGGAGAGAGAGAAGAGAAAAAAAAAGGAGAGAGAGAAGAGAAAAAAAAAGGAGAGAGAGAAGAGAAAAAAAAAGGAGAGAGAGAAGAGAAAAAAAAAGGAGAGAGAGAAGAGAAAAAAAAAGGAGAGAGAGAAGAGAAAAAAAAAGGAGAGAGAGAAGAGAAAAAAAAAGGAGAGAGAGAAGAGAAAAAAAAAGGAGAGAGAGAAGAGAAAAAAAAAGGAGAGAGAGAAGAGAAAAAAAAAGGAGAGAGAGAAGAGAAAAAAAAAGGAGAGAGAGAAGAGAAAAAAAAAGGAGAGAGAGAAGAGAAAAAAAAAGGAGAGAGAGAAGAGAAAAAAAAAGGAGAGAGAGAAGAGAAAAAAAAAGGAGAGAGAGAAGAGAAAAAAAAAGGAGAGAGAGAAGAGAAAAAAAAAGGAGAGAGAGAAGAGAAAAAAAAAGGAGAGAGAGAAGAGAAAAAAAAAGGAGAGAGAGAAGAGAAAAAAAAAGGAGAGAGAGAAGAGAAAAAAAAAGGAGAGAGAGAAGAGAAAAAAAAAGGAGAGAGAGAAGAGAAAAAAAAAGGAGAGAGAGAAGAGAAAAAAAAAGGAGAGAGAGAAGAGAAAAAAAAAGGAGAGAGAGAAGAGAAAAAAAAAGGAGAGAGAGAAGAGAAAAAAAAAGGAGAGAGAGAAGAGAAAAAAAGAGAACTTTTATAAATGTGCAAAGAGGGCAAGCAGCAGGGTTTTAAATAAAAGGGCATTTGATTTCACAGAACTTGGAGGATTTGGCTCACCTCTGATATTATCTCAGTCTCTTCGGGACAGATCAAGATTGGCTTTGGGCTCAGACAGAGCAGGTGGCAAGAGTGCTACGGTGACAGCCACCTGCTCTTGCTTAGGCCAGAAAAGCAGGGACCGAGAGTTCAACCTACCCCTCTTGATTCCAGCCTTCTCCTGCACAGCTTTCTGTTGCTGCCACCGAAGGAGAGATCAGGGTGGATGGGATGCCAGTTACTTCTACGAGAAGCAATTCCTCCTTCCACAACCCAGGGGCAGGAGTAGCAAACAGTATTTCCAGGCTTCCTCCTCTTAGTCCTGTCCCTTCATCTCCCCCCGGCAGAGCAGGTTCAATCCTACCCCCTCCTGCTCCCCACTGCTGCATCAGCAGTAGAGAGAATAGGCAGTTAGGATGGGCTGCTATGGGTGAAGGCAAGGCAACCTCCTGCGTGTGAGCGAGAAGCTGGGTGGCACGGGGCACGGTCTGCTCAGCTGAGGCAGGTTGCTGAACAAAGTGCGTAGTTGGCCTCTGCACCCAGAAGAACATGGCAGAAGCAGAGAAAGGGAGGGCAGGATAGAGAAGGAATAGGTTGTTCCATACCACCTCCCTGCCCCCACCCCCTCAGGAGGCTATATTAGGTATTCTCATCCACATCATTGCCATTTGGGTCACACAGAGGGCATTTAGGGCAGGTAGCACTCAAAACAGTATGAGCTCAACGACACATCTAAGACATGTCATAAATGTGAATACCAGTCATGTGTGGTGATATGCAATAACAATAACAATAAAGACAAAATGTTTTCTCTGCAGTGCTGCTCAGTGTTGGGCTGGCAGCAAGCCCACCAGGCTACAAGAGCCTTCTCTACAGTCTCAGCCAAGCTCCTGAATACCACGTCACTGCTGGCTGTCAGAAACACGTCAATGCAGGGCCAACCCTAAACTAGCTGTCTTTTTCATTGGTTAAAGCAAAGATTTACGTGCCTGAATGAGTATCTGATTGTCAAAATCCTTCTGTGATAGGTCACATTTTCATCTTCATGGCGTGATCATACTGGGAGTAGGCTGCAAAGGTCTCAAATGCACTAACCAGCTTTATCCTCATTAGAGAAGCAGGCACTTCTTGGATGTCAGCCACCCCTTCCCCAGGGCAGACATGCAACACAAGTCAGTGTCTGTGAGATGTGCACACCTTTCCACAGCCTTTAGCAGAAGAATAAACTACTAGTTCAGGGGAAAGTGTCTACACTGTAGGCTCTGAATATCATGTCAGGCATGTATGATTTCATCTGTTTTTACTTCTTCCCTGGCCATCCATTACCCCACTGACTACCCAATACTTTACAGTGTTCTGGCTATTCTGCTAGAAGAGTCTTTCCATTTTTTTTGACTCAGCTATTCAGCTCCATTTTGAAGTAACTGGCTTCAAGCACTTAGCACTTTCCTCAGTGAATGATGGCAAAAGCAGAGCTGTTCTTCCAAACTCAGATTTTTTTTCAATACTCATCTCCAAAAAGGCCCTGCTCATTGCACACAGCCCAGGAACTGCTGCATGGCAGTGCCTAGGTAGTGAGGGCTGCCTTCTTTTTAAATGGAACTGGAGTCAAAAAATGTAGCAAAGTCACAGCTGAAACACTTCACTTTGGCAGCAAGATCTTAGAATACAGGGCAACAGTGGGATTCAGAGTATTGGACAACTGGTTCATACCTGAAGGCAACTAATTTTGCATGTGCCTTAAAAATCATCATTTTTAGCGAATGCAGAGAGTGTGAAGGCACAGCTGCAATCCAAGAGCAGAGCACACTTTCCCATCACTTCAGCACTGCAGAGACGGGCACCCAAAATGGCAGTGAGAGCATCATTAAGTAGGAGCAAAAGGGTTACCTTACAGACATTACACTGTTACATCAGTCCCTTCAACATATCCGCCAAGTGTGTGTTTGTATGATACCCTCTCTTTCAACACACAAATCCAGCTTCCCTGTCCACATAGCAAAGATGTGCACAAACCTCTGATGTACAGAATTTTGCAGTAACATGGCAAAGAGAGGGCTACTACAGCTCTAATACCTTTACTGTAACACCATTTGGCTATTAGTTGCTTCACTGAAACTTATTTCTTATTATCACACCTGATTTTTACCAACTATCTCCTCCTAGAGAAAATGAATACTGTCAAGTCTCACATAACATTTCTTGGGTTAGTAAAAATTTGCTGGGGACACATTTGAGAAAACTTGGGATTTTAATACTATGCTCACTGCAGATTTTGATTCACCTTTTCCAATGATCTAAAATAACATTGCCCACAGAAGCCAGTTTGTTCTGTGGTTGCTCTGCCAAGAAGGTCCTTAGCTGCTTTGGCATGGCCAAGGAAGATACAAGACAAGAGACTTATTGGGCAAATATAATTGTGTTAAGACTCCTTTCTCCCAAATATGTTCAGCTCATTCCAAAGCAGTGATGGGAGGAAGACTATGTATTTTTGAGTGTGTGCTGTTATAAACTCTCTGCTGACTTGACTGGGGTGCCACAGCAGCAGGGAATTAATTCAGGGTGGGCCATTCAGCTTATGTAGAAGAAGGATGGCAAAGATAGGGGTGTCTGGAACAAAAGATAAGGGGAAAAAACACCTAAAAGCTACATGAATGGGGAATAAGGGACGGGCCTAAGAATTAGAACGGTCTATGGAAGAAAGATGAAGGTCCAGCAAACACGACGAGAGACTGGCAATGCCTGAAAAGAGCTCAAACTGAGGGAGATTATTAAGGAGGCGGGACAGAGGGGAATGCAGTTGTGCAGAACCTAGGTATAGACGAAGACTATCACCAGCTTAAAAATCTTTGTATTCACTTCTCTTCCCCATCTCCAAACTTTTCCACATACTCTTCAGGGGGATTTATGAGGGCTTGCAGAAGGACAGCACTGGTTTGGTAAGACTCCTTCTGCTTGTAAACCTGGGCCTCCATCTTGCAAACATTATAATTAGGGAAAATCAACTTTTCTGTGGAAATTATTTTAAGGTATAGAAAGAAAAAAGCAAATGCAAAAACAAGATGAAGATAGTGAACTTACTAAAAAAAAGTGCCTTTTAGTGGAAATACAAATCCCAATTCCTAAAATCTACAGCACTTCCAAGAATTCTACACTCCTACGCACCTAAGCAGTAAGAAACTTTGAATGAATATTTGAGGATTCCAACACATTTTTCCCCATATTATCATCATAATACTTTAACATCATTAGAACTCTGGCTCTCATCTGAGCCAAATGCTTTCCAATTCATTTGTTATGCTGTGGAACAAATCCTGTTGAATAAATAGACTGGATCTACTTCAATTCATTTTACATATACAAAGAATAGATATTCACAACCCATATTTTCCTGGGGGAGTTCCAAGAGCCAGACATCATAAGCGCAAAACTGTAATACAATTGCACCACTACTGTCTCTACTTCCCCCCAGAAAAGTCCATATAATTTTGCCCAATTTGAGATATTAATGATTTGACTTTTCTAGGTCATTGTTATTCTACACCATTTAATATTCACAATCAGCTCCCATTGAGTTCAGTTATCACTTAAGCACCACTGGCTATCTCACCCCTAAGGCCTTAATTAGGCACTGGGGAAATGTCTCATATCTCTAAAAGTAGACATCCACATTTAGGTTACATACATCTCCAAAAGTTAAGGGTCTGCCTTCAATCAAAATCAGTTGCCAGGAGCAGATAGCATATGCACTATTCATGCAACAGGAGATGCTGGGATGTCTTGACCCAGTCCCAGAACAACTCAGCCACGCAATGCCTTATCAGGATGTGCCATGGCACAGTCAGTGCATACATGTGTGCACACACAGACACGCTTTCCCACATTTCTGTACACTTTTGTCCCTTCATCGTACACTTCACCAGAACTATGACTACTCCCTTCTTAAAAAAGACCTGGGAAGCAAACGTGCTTCTCACTTATGAGCTCCCTGTGTAACAGAGGAAAACATGAGCACTTCACAGAGAGACAAAATGGCACTACCAGACAATTCTGAAAATTGCTGCTTTCTCAGAGAAGGTCTTGTCAAGCGACCTCTATCCCCCAGACTGGACAATGTACATTTGTGTCTCACCTGCACCAAATATTGCATCCATTGCCCCCATGAGACAGGAGAATTCACACTCTCCATGCTAGACAAGATTCTCCAGATACTTGCTATGACAGGCAAAAAAAACCCCTGCTGGAGAGTCTGGAGATTCCACAGCCCACCAGCTGGATTCGTGCAGCAACCTTCCCCTGTCTGGGAACAGAGTTCAGAGAATTTTAATGGCTTGGCCAAAAATGGAACACCGCCAGTGCATTACTGATGCCTTTGATTCCTACCAACACCTTCTTTAGCTAATTACACACTATGAGGGTCCCAACACTGTTTTAACATTCCCTTAGGCACAGCCACCAAACAAATATAGTCATCTTGTCGGCAAGCACAGAAGAAAAGAGATGACACAAACGCAGCTGCTAGGCATCAAAACAGCACTAGGACTCTATATTCCGTCAGCTGAATTGCAGAAAGAAATGCATTGCATGAGTTTTCAGTTAGGTGACTTCCCTGACATGACAGAGTAATAACAGGGCTACAATCGAGTTTTTATAGAAAAGCATTTTCATGAGATTCTCCTTTGTCTCTCAGGATCTTTGCCAAAAGGCCAGCAATCTGCTGCACAACCTTTTTCACATGGCAACTTGAAAAGGGGCCCTCAATAAAAGTTGTAGCAGCAATCAGCATTCTAGTAGAAGGAGTTGACTGGCTTCCATTCACTGTTCCTTTCTTTTCTAGCATTCGCATGTGGTACTATTGGGCACAGCAATTTTGTGGAGAGAGCATACAACTGGGACATGTTAGTTACAAATGGTAGCAGGGCAGTTCAAATTTAACCCATTCACACCAAGGTTGTGAACGTGCACAACGCCCACTAAAATGTCAAGAAGCTATTTGCAAAAGCCTCCAGGTATTTCGATAAGGGAATAGCATAAATGATCAAAAGATGTCTTTTGTGTAATCAAGGCAGCTCCCCTCACTGAAGAAAGCCAAGTTTGTAGTATAATAGAAGAGGTAATACATTTAACACAGATTAAAGAGATTAAAGAGCATGAACCGTGACAGGAAAAAAAAAGAAAAAAGAAACAGAAAATGAATCATGAGAATGAAGCTGATCCATAGTGCTGAATAAGAGGACCACTCACTGAGTCACCAAGATGAAAAGCACTATTCTTCAGCTGCAAGATCTAATAGCAAGGAAGATGCATAACAGACAAAAAAAAAAGTAGGAGAAAATAGACAAAACCAGCTTAAGGTAGCATTAGCATAAAATGAAGAGATCTAGTGATTTATTTAAAACTGTATTTCCCTGTAAGCAATTGCATTTGTCACACAAAAGCTAGATGCTTAAAGAATACACAGAACAACCTGTTTATTAACCCATAAGTAAAAATCTATGAAAACATTTAGGGTAGTTTAAGACTAGGTCACATTGTGCAAGCAGAAAGAGGAAAATGTGCATGAAGCATCTGGAGCAGTACTCTGACAACTGCATGGATCAGTCTGCCCAAAAGCCAAGAGAAATCTCTTCATTTGAGATTCCATATATCAGCCTAACTACATTCTGAAGGCAAAATGCTGGCCTACTGTAGAGCAAGGCAAAAATACCTTCTGACCTAACAAGGCCAGGTTTCCCCTCTATCCTCCTCTGCATTTGCTTGGGCTTATTCCTCTTCCCAGAGATCAGCTGCCTGGATCCCATCAGCCAGCTAGTAAGGAGGAGAGAGGAGGAAAAAAAAAAAATGGAAAGGAAAGAAAGCTTTGTCTGTATTTTGAGCCTCACAAGCTCCTTTCAGTTCTTTCTCTAGAAAACAAAGAGCAGCTGTTAATATCCAGTGTGAGGGAGGCAGATTCCTCCTCCTCCTGAAAGGACTACACCTTCCCTGTTTCTCTGCTTTCTTCTTGCATAGCCTCAACAGTCACTGCAAGAGTAACTGAGGCTAAAGCCCCAGCAGGACTGCAAACAGCCCACGCAGCCGGTTTCCTCTCGCCCAACAGCGACAGCACCCCAAGTCCCTGTCCGCGGAGGGAACGGCAGGGATCCCCAGCAAGCCGGCCACGAGACCTGCCAGTGCTGCGACCCGCGGGCAACCGATTCTTCCCGCCACGGAGGGCCCGAGCACAGAGCTCCGGGGCAGGAGGGAGGGACGAGGATGGGGGCCCTCCTTCGCTCGTCCCAGCCTTTCGGCCTACGAGGCCGCCCGGCCCGGCCCGGCCCGCAGCGCCGGCGGCATCGTCAGGCGTCCACCTGACAGGCGCGGGGTGCGGCAACCGCCGCTGCCGTTACAGGAGCGCGCGCAGCCTCACCAGCCCCGCCCCGCCCCGCCCCGCCCGCGAGGGTCGAAGCGCCGTAGAGCGCTCCCCACTACTGCGCAGGCGCAGCCCTCCCCCGGCGCGTGCGCTCCCCGGCGCGCCGGCCTCATGCGCTTCACAGCCGAGCCGGCTTGCTGCTGCCCCCGCGCGCGCGCGCACGGCCGCTCCCTCGCGCCCTCCCCTCCCCCCCGCCCGCCACGCAGCCTCCTCGCGCCGCCACGGGGCCCGGCGGGCACAGGTGAGAGGCGAGGGGAGAAGGCAGAGGCGGACGCGACCGCGGGAGGGGGAGAGTGGGAGGGCGCCGGCGGACGGCACCATGTGGGCAGGCGCGGGGGAGGAGGGGGGAGAGCAGGCGGGACCATGCGGACCCCCGCGGTGCGGTGCGGTGCGGTGCGGAGCGGGGGAGGAGGGAGCAGATGGCGGGGCCGGTGGCCGGGTAGCGGGCGCTGACAGCTCGGCGGGCCGGCGGGAGGGAGGGGCCGGGGCGGTCAGGCCCCGCCCCGCGGCGGGAACCTCACCGGAGCGGGGGGGCAGCGCCGCTGAGGCGGGAATGGGGGGAACCAGCTCCTCTGAGAGGCAGGAATGGAGGGAGTCCCTTGCTGACAGGTAGAAATGGGCGACGGGGGAGGGGGGGCACGCCGAGGGGTGGGAGCGGACGAGGGCTCTTCGCTGCCTGGCCAGGACGACTCTTGCTGCCGGGTGGGAGGGGGAGTCCCTCAGGCGCCAGGGCTCTCGTAGCCTTCCTGGGGACGGCAGCCAGAGCCCTGAGCCTCCGGTGGTCTCAGGCAGCGAGGCAGATGAAGTACATCCTGGTCACGGGCGGGGTGATCTCTGGCATCGGCAAGGGCATCATTGCCAGCAGCATCGGCACCATTCTCAAATCCTGCGGGCTGCATGTCACCTCCATCAAGATCGACCCCTACATCAACATCGATGCTGGCACCTTCTCCCCCTACGAGCATGGTGAGTGGGGCACAGCAGGACCAAGACTGGCCGCCTGGGCTGGCAGCCAGCCCTGAGCTGTTCACCAGGGTGTTCCAGGTGGGTGCTGGGTGCTATGCTTGCCTGGTAAGGACCAAACTGTTTTTCATGGCAGAAGCATCTGGTCCTGCAGAGTTGACCATACTGCAAGCTGAGCCTGTCAGCATCCCCAGAGGGGTGGATGGGAATGATCATGCCACCATGCGCCGAGTAGCAGAGATGTACTCTCAGGGGCTTTGTGTGCTTAAATCATTGCAATCTATGAGATTGCTGCCTCTGTCCAGGGATTTAGTTTTCAGTATATCACTCCTCTTTGTTAGGCAAGGCTTTTAATTTCAGTAGCCACCCCTAAACTTGCTGTAGCAATTGAAGAAGCTCTTTCCTTATGTGTAGTTCTTCTAGCTTTTGCAGGCAAAACCAAGATGCTGGTGTGGACTATATCTCCTTGGTGTGTGTTTGCCTTTTCCTATGTGCTATAGGAGAAGTGTTCGTGCTAGATGATGGAGGGGAAGTAGACCTGGATCTTGGTAACTATGAGCGCTTTCTTGATATCCGACTCACCAAAGACAACAATCTGACTACTGGGAAAATTTATCAGTATGTCATCAACAAGGAGAGGAAAGGAGACTATCTTGGCAAAACTGTCCAAGGTGATATGAAGCTTCACTTCTTATGCTTAGAAATATATGTCATGTTTATATCTGGCTTGATGCTTTTGTACTTCATTTTAATTTCAAATCTTTTGTCTGATCTACACTGTTCTTATGGTGCTGGGTTTTTCTTTCCTTTTAAACGGGAGGAGGGAAGCACACCAATGCAGTAATACTGTTGTTTGCCTTAATGAATCAAGTTACCTCTTAACATCCTCAAAACCCAGTGCTCAGCACCATACTGTATATTTTGACCTTTTTGCTGTTCTTAGATACAACTTTCTAACATAGCAAATACTAAATGTAAACAGACTTCTCACTAATAGACCTATGCATTATTTATTCGCTGCTTAAGATAGTTATTGCTTTTTATAAGTCATTTACATGATGCTCTTGTTTCATTAGAAAACCTAAAGGATCCTTGAGGATTAGGTCAGTCCCTTCCCTTTTTAAGCATTCACCATAGTTGGTTTGGGTAAAGATTTTTATAGACAGTTTTAAAATAGAATAATTCTTTCTGCTTAGTGCATGGAACTGTTTGTACTGGAATCTTCTAGCTTAAAGGGAACATTGCTTACATGTGTTTAAATTGAAGTAGGATTACGTTTCTTGCCAAAGCCCATCTCTTGAAAATCACAACCAAGAATAACCACTTTAAAAATGCAGTCTTTAAAGACACAAATCAGTACTTGGAAGTGATTTGTGAAGCACTGCCTAGTTATTTTCAATCACTTGCTTTATAATGATTTAAAAAGAGAAAGGTGCATGGGTTGTGGCTTTAACCTTTGCCATGGATTCTTTTTCAGTTGTTCCCCACATCACAGATGCTATACAAGAATGGGTAATGAGGCAGGCACAGATTCCTGTAGATGAAGATGGCATTGAACCCCAAGTGTGTGTGATTGAGGTTTGTAGCTCTTAAAACTATAGTTTTATGTCTTGTGTGGAGCAAACTGACATGCAGGCAGGTTTTGCTTAATAAAATATTTTTCAGTAATATTCAACTTTGCATGTTGTTGAGCTGGTTAAAAATTCCCCTTGTTAGCCTAACATATTCGCTGTAATTTTTTAGATGCTTTGTGTCTGAAATCATAGATAAAGACTTGGGTCTTGGACACTACCATTTTTGAGATGCTTTATTTTTTGGTGTAATCTGAGTTAAGCCTATAGAATGAATTTCATTTTCTCTAGCTTTATACATCTAAATCTGAATTAATCATGCTCTGCCCTCTTTTTACTTGATGGAGAGAGGTGAGTCAGGTAAATCATCCTCTGGAAGTATTTGTCTTTCCTCTTTGGCAATAAAGAGAGCCTTGGAGTGACTAGGTCAGACACAGACCTGTAAAAGTGATCCAAACAGGTTAGCGGTGACAAAACGCTTTCTTTTTCCTGTGTACTGAATGGGGCATCCTGCTGCCAGAGGTGATACAGTAGCACTAAGGCTGTGAGCTGGTGCTGCTGAGTTGGCTAATATGGGAGAGAGGGAGGCTGTCAGAGTGCCCATGTCATGGTGACATGGAACTCTCCCTCCATTTCTGTTCTAGGATTCATAACCCTGCATCCTGAAGCACTTTCTTAAAGCATGCACAAGCTTCTCATTGTTCCAGTGACTGCTTGCGTCTCTGTTCCTGTGCGTGTCCAAAACGCAAGCAAAGGATCTCTGGTTACTTAAACTAGCAGAAACTTTGCCTCTCAGTGCCACCTAATGTTCATAAATGATAATTTTGAGGATTTGTGATGGCAATTCACCAGCATTTGTACCTAGGTCTTTTCCCAGAAGAGAGAATAGAGGCAAAGTTAATGGCTGTTTATATCCGTCCCTAAAGAAGTGCTGCCCATTATAAGAAGCTGTTTTTCTTGTGGCTTTTTGATCTCAGGAAAGTCATAAAGATAAAATAGTTGTTGGGATAGAATGGAGACCATGGAAGTTCTGCATGCAACTGACAAATTGTGGTGCTTTTCGTTCTAGTATTGATGCTCCTTTAGGGAAGCAGTGGGATGTGCTGGGGAGATGGCTTAGTATCCTTTAAAGTATGTTTTTGCATGTTTTAGTATACCTATTTAGTATAGGAAGTTTTGGTGTTAATTCTAAATGTCTTTGTCTTTTTTAGCTTGGTGGAACAGTAGGTGATATTGAGAGCATGCCTTTCATTGAAGCTTTCCGCCAGTTCCAATTCAAAGCCAAAAGAGAGAATTTTTGTAATATTCATGTCAGTCTAGTACCCCAGGTGAGGATCTGAAACATTTTTATATCAGAAATGGTATATCTAAAGACACAATTGTATTTGTATTTCTGTATACAGAAGCTTCTGGAAGAGATAGAGAATATATAGTTACTTTTTAAAAAAAGGTTTGCAAGAAGTAAAACGGAAACTTTTCAAAGCACGTTACTGTGTAATAGATCGTTGGGAGTGCAGCAAATACAGTTTTGCATCTTTAACTGCTGTTCTTCTTTCCATGCAATTTGCTCTTAGCTTCTAAAGTTCAGATTGCTTTCTAGTGCTGAAACTTTCCATTTCCCTTCATTTGTACACAGTCTTTCACTTCTGTAAAGCTAATATAAAGTTCAGTGATAACAGACAGATTTTACAGCCGTTTGAACTTATTAATAGGCTCATATTCCAAATTCTTCACGGAGATGTTTAATATTTCTGTTTGTCTGTTCTTTTTTTCAAGATTTATGTTATCTGTACTTGATGAAATAAATTGGGTTAATTTTGTAATTTCAAAACATAACACTATTTTGGAACAAAATCTGATTTGGGATTCTTTGTAAGTGATATTTTTTCTACTTGTTTTGATCTTTAACAGCAGTTTAATAGACTCTCAAATCTGACTGCTGTGTAAGCCATAGCAATCTGAGTGGCAGTTGCCCTTGGTTTATAAATTTAACTAACAATAGGTATTATGAGGCTGTGATGTGATAACAATCAATTAATTAGGGATCAAAAAGAATTACAGGATACCCTTCTGTGCCAATTATTTGGGATGAACTCCAATCAATACTAAAGCATGTCCAAGGCTTTTGACACTGTCTCCCATAACATCCTACTAGAGAAGCTCTGGAAGTGTGGATTAGATGAGTGGACAGTGAGGTGGATTGAGAACTGGCTGAATGGCAGAGCTCAGAGGATCGCCATCAGTGGCATGCAGTCCAGTTGGAGGCCTTTGGCTAGTGGAGACCCCCGGGCTCAGTACTGCTTCCCATCCTGTTCAACTTCTTCATCCATGACCTGAATGAGGGGACAGAGTGCCTCCTCAGCAAGTTTGCTGATGATACCAAGCTGGGAGGAGTGGCTGATCTGCCTGAGGGCTGTGCTGCCATTCAGAGAGACCTGGACAGAGTGGAGAGCTGGGCAGAGAGGAACCTCCTGAGGTTCAAGAAGGACAAGTGCAGAGTCCTGCACCTAGGGAGTAATAACCCTAGGCACCAGTACAAGCTGGGGGCTGACCTTCTGGAGAGCAGCTCTGCAGAGAAGGACCTGGGAGTGCTGGAGGATGACAAGCTGACTATGAGCCAGCAATGTGCCCTTGTGGCCAGGAAGGCCAATGGTGTCCTGGGGTGCATTAGGAAGAGTGTTGGCAGCAGGTGGAGGGAGGTGATCCTGCCCCTCTCCTCAGCCCTGGGGAGGCCTCATCTCGAGTCCTGCGCCAGGTTCTGGGCTCCCCAGTACAAGAGAGACATGGAGAGAGTCCAGCACAGGGCTACAAGGATGATCAGAGGGCTGGAGCGTCTGCCCTATGAGGAACAGTTGTGAGAGCTGGGCCTGTTTAGCCTGGGGAAGAGAAGGCTGAGGGGGGGATCTTATCAATGTCTACAAGTACCTGCAGGGAGAGTGTCAAGGGGATGGGGACAAACTCTTTTCAGTTGTCCCATGCAAGAGGACAAGAGGCAATGGGCACAAACTGAACCACAGGAAGTTCCGCCTGAATGTGAGGAGGAATTTCTCCACTGTGAGAGTGATGGAGCACTAGAACAGGTTGCCCAGAGAGGTTGTGGAGTCTCTTTCTCTGGAGATCTTCAAAGCCCGCCTGGATGCAACCCTGTCTAACATGCTCTAGGTGACCCTGCTGTGCAGAGGCGTTGGACTAGATGATCTCCAGAGGTTCCTTCCAACCTTACTGATTCTATGGTTCTATGAAAGTCTTTTATACTCTATAATGTCTGATATAACAGAGATTTCCATAACCAGATGATGTTAACTGCCCTCTTTTTGAAGATATTTTGTAGTCTTAATACTCCCTTGTCCTCTAAACCCCTCACCAAAACCTCTACTGCAGGAGTTACTGCTAAAAATCATTTCTTCCCTTGTTATGTTAGAAGTACTAGAGAGCATGAGTAAGCCTGGGACTGGGTTCAACGCAATTCAGTGGAGTTAGTGGAGTGGAGATCAGTCTTTTTTCCTCATCTCTCTCTTTCTTCCTGCTCCGTCCAAGTCAGACGATTTAGGGAGAGAAAATAAGAACTTTCAAACATTAGGTACTTGGAGGGAGCAGTGGGTAGAAACCTTAGGATCTCTGATCTTTTCTACTCTGAATGTAATGCATGCTTATTTACTGTACAGACTTGAACACTGGTTTATTCTTACTGCCTTCAGTCCTTGAGATTAAAATGGTGGTATGCAGAGGTATTTAAAGCTCATGTGAAACGTCTAAAGAATGAGTCAAAGCTTTGCATGATGAATAGGGTAGAGAGTAACCTGGTGAATCTTTGCCATGTTTCATCAGAAGTTAATATAAAAAATTCTGCTCTTTTCTGACCAGCCAAGCTCTACAGGAGAGCAGAAGACTAAACCTACCCAGAACAGTGTTCGTGAACTCAGGGGTCTTGGTCTCTCACCAGATCTGGTAAGGTTTAGAACATGTAACTGTTTGTTTCCCTCCCACCACCCCCCGAGTCATGGAGACTTTGCTTATTTTAGAGACTGGTTATGCGAGTGTGTCGGTACTTCTATTTCACTTCACAGCCTTGATGTTGCTGTTCTTTTAGATTGTTTGCAGGTGCTCCACTCCTTTGGATACCTCAGTAAAAGAAAAGATTTCCATGTTCTGTCATGTTGAACCAGAACAGGTAAAAGATTGCTGTCTGCTCACTTCCTTAGAATAAATATTCTAGCTGTTTGTCAAATGCTGAGACTGGAGTTTTATCTGAAGCCTAATGTTCTTGCATTCTAACTCTGTCTTTTTTTAACTGCATAATACATTTGCCTGTTTGTCTTACTGCATTCCTTAAATATGTAACCATTATAGAAAGACTCATTTTTATGCCAATATCCAGTTTCTCTGAATAGGTAGATGTACTCTAAGAGGCTTAGAGGAATTTATGGAAACCAAGATATTTTCCCAGTAGCTGATTTTGACCTTACTTATCTTTCCAAATTCCTTCTGTGAGTTCAAAAGAATGAGTTTTTTTTTCAGTAATTAGAATCCAAAGAGTATTTGCCCAAAATTGGATTAAAGGGATATGTGAATTTATTTTGTGCACTGCTTCTCTCACAACATTATTTTTCTGCCCAAAATTGTCCAAGAAGAAGTTGCACAGGAAAGTTTAAATGCTATTTAAGAGGAGTCTTATTTCTCTTGAATGTTACGTGATATGCAAAAATTCCATGTTAATGTCACCCTTTTTATACCAAGGGTAACCTGTATAGTATAGACTGAATTAAGCCTTTGAAGTCCAACTATAGCTTGTAAAATTATGTCTTTCTGTGAAATATGAAATACCACTTCACAATTTTAGGCTCTGGTCAATTTTATTAATTTCCTGTAAAATAAGATATGAAACTGGGTCTTGTAGTTCCATCTAGTACACTCAGAATTAGTTAGCAATTATATTAATATGTCAGCAGCACAATATCCACCTATACTAACTCCTGTTGGCCAGCAGTTTTAAGTAAATTGGCTCTAGTTAGTCACTTTCTAGGACGTTTAATGCGATTTTGCATATTTATTTCTCTAACTGTGGTTGTACTTTAATTAAGAATTAAATGATATTGACTACAATGTGGGAAAATTTGCATTTTAGGAGATTTTAGTGGGTGGAGAGTTGAATTCTGCTCTCATTTGAGTCAAGAGAAATGAGAATTTAAAAATAGATGTGCCAGTATATTTTTGATCCTTAAAATACAGCTGAATTCTTGATGAACATGTGACAGTTGTCCAGAGACATCTTTCCTTTTCTGCTGACGTCCATTTCGGAATGGACTAGAACTGCTGAAGTAAATATTCCTCGTTGGTCTAAGAATTACTTACAGTAAAATTGTATGTTTAAACCTAAGTTTGATGAATGACAACCTGGAAAATTAATTGCTGAATTGAGATCATGCATTTCCTTGGACTGTAATCAAACTGGGAGCTGTGGGCAAGACAGAGCAAGAATCGTGGATGAAGGATGAAGGACTCTGTTACACTGGAGGTGTAATTCTAGAAGTATGAAGACCTTCATTCCTGAAAGCTGATGATGTCTGTTCAGGCAGAGAGACAAAGAGTAGGTGTGACTAGGCTTGTGGCCAGTTTAATTCCAATTGCAATTAAAGTTACCAAGAATATAAAATGAGAGAAGTTTCTGTGATGTTCTTTGAACTTGGCTGTGCAACTTGCGTAGCAGCTGATTTTTTTTATTGCTGTATCAGCCTGTCATAGTCTTTCCCAGGGAGCTCCAGTGAGCAGTAGTGACCTCTGAGAAATCATACAGCTTGAGAAGCAGTAATGGATGACCTTTTCAGGTATATGGAAAGTAGCATTAAGCTATTTAGGCAATTAAACAGATGTTATTTCCTGGAGGAAGTATGGGAAGTGGCCGTATAGTTGTCCTCTAGAGACAGAAAGTCTCAGAATATCTATCTAAAAATAATTGCATAGGCACTTAGATCTATTTTAATGACGTTCGTATTTTATGAACAGGTCATCTGTGTTCATGATGTCTCTTCTATATACCGAGTTCCTCTGTTGTTAGAGGAGCAGGGAGTTGTTGACTACTTCAGGCACAGGCTTGACCTTCCCATTGAGAGGCAGCCCAGGAGGATGCTCATGAAGTGGAAGGAAATGGCTGACAGGTGAGCTGCATGACAAGAGTGTAGTTTGAGCCAAAACTCCAGACTAGTTTCTCTACTCAGTCATTGATTATTAGGAGACTAGTGTTATGACTTCATGTTTCTCCCATGTTCTTCTATACTCTATTTTTTTCTTCTTTGTATTTTACTACAAAACCCATTTCCTTCCTAGATGTTTTAACTATTTGGGGGGGGGAATGTTGTGAGCATAAGAATCCTAGTAGTCATTTTACTGCGTTTCTTGTTATGTGTTGATAGTGTACTGTCTATGTTAATACGCATTTGAAATAGTTTAAAAGTTGGACAGCTCTGTGCCCCCTTTTTATACAGAAAAACCTGTGTTATGGTGACGTGTTGAAATCCTTTTATAGGCCTACTTAGGAGTCATTAGGAGTGTCAGTAAAAATGTACTTTGAGTATGCTTTCAGGCAAGTGAAACAACTGTTTTGTAACTGTTCTGTCCAAGACTCTTAGGACACAGTACTCTCTTCTTTTGGGGAAAAGGCTGCTTGCTTCTGGAGAAATAGTGAGTTGATTCTTTTTAATCAGCATCTCTGCCCTCCTAAAGCCTTAAATATATTATTCCCTGTAAGAAATTCATTCTCTAGACCAAGGTGCTACCATTTATTTATATACAGTAGCACCAACACAGGCCACAACTCCAGAGAATCTCAATAAATGCCCTCAGTAAATGGCTTTTTTGTATGTATGCAGGAACTCTGAAACAAACTTCAAACATAGCTATAAACAGGAATGCTGCACAAATCCTGTGCTGCTAGATGCTGAGGATTCATGTATGTAGGCAGTACTACTGTAGGAATCCAGAAGTCCTTTCTCTATTTCTAGCTGCTGCAGTGAATTCAGTCAGCAATGTAGGAAGAGGCTGTTCAGTATAAACATATGCGGAGTTATGCTTTGATCTGCTCTCTCAATAGTTTACTCCTGACTTTGGATCTAATACAGTTTCTTGAAAAGACTGTTTTTGAATCTATTCAGAATTGCTTTTCAGTGTAGTGAGGGACAAGCTAATTTATATGTAACTTTCTGCAACTTTTTTTCTCTATCTTTGATCTTTATTTCTTCCATTCCTGTGCATATGTTTGAGTCAAAATTGTTGTAATAGCTCAGTTCTTCTGAAGTGGTTGTGTTTCTAGTGGGACAGGCTTTCAAGAGTCTGGATGTTTATGCTACTTGAAAATCTGGATAGATTTGAAACTATTCTTACCATCATTTCCTGTTAATGGTGAAAGAACCTATGTTTTGTTTAGGTATGACCGTCTTCTTGAAACATGTTCCATTGCGCTTGTTGGTAAATACACCAAGTTTTCAGATTCCTACGCATCTGTCATTAAAGCTCTAGAACACTCTGCACTGGCTATCAACCACAAACTTGATATCAAGGTATGTGTCTGTGTTGTATATATATATGTATTATGTATATTTAAAATATGCAAATATACTTATGTATATTTAAAATATGCAAATATACTTATGTATATTTAAAATATGTAAATATACTTATAATAATATAAAACAGTAATATATATGAGGTGTTTTTTTCTACTTTTTCCACCTACAATGCTATTTGTCTTAAGTAAGTTGATCACAAATCTATAAGCAGTAAGAGAAAGTTAGTACAACCATTGAACTTAAAACTTCTTGTTAGTTTACAGCATGCAAACGTCTATTGTCAGGCATAAAACAGTTTCAGAGCAAACCAGCCTTTCATCTGGTAGGATATGCAGGGTATCTATAGAATTGATCAGAGCCCTTCAGTGCTCAGTGTTACGTGTTGAACTATGATACAGCAGTGGATATATTTGAAGAGGGCACTGTTGCTTTAATTTCTGATAGAAAGTAGTTCTTTTCTAGAGTTGTTGGTGTTACTTTGTGGTACTGTCTGATTTTATGACACTTCTACCTCATACCTGATTAAGGTCTTAATGCTGGCTGGCTGCGCAGATAACTTTTAAGAGTCTTGGTCATAGCTAGATCTTCTGAAGAAGTAAAATACCTAACTGTTGCCTGAAACTTTACCTTTTGTTTAAATGCATTTTTTCAAATGCCAGGCAGATTCATGATGCTAGTGAGTCATGGAAACAGGTGCTTGATTTGTAACAGCATTGTTTCAAGTCTAAGTTTCCTTTCAATCTGCCTTTTATTTATTCTTCTTTTTTGTTTTGCTGATTTTATTAGACTTTGGTGAAGGGTACGTGGATATTTCTATGAATAGTTCTGACAAAACAGTATTTATAGGGTTTAGAAGGGAAATGGATTTCTCAAGTCCTGTGTGTGAAGATCTTATGTCAGGTTAAGGAGCTGTTTAGCAGAATTGCAAGCTTAAAAGAGAAAAACAGTTGTTTGAAAGGTTAACAGATTGACAAAATATCCAGAAGTTCAGAGATACTGGAGATGAGAGACTTGAAAATCTGTAGTTTTCGTTATGCGGAACATTGATCATAGCATTCTTTAATTAAAACAGCCTGTGTTTCACAATATCCTGTTTGTTCTTCAGTCCCTCTTGAAGATTTGTTGATGTATACTTGATGATATTGTGATTCAGTTATTTCTTGTTGTATGATTGTTTGTCTGCATTGCTGTATGTTCTTGTCACGTTCATTGTGCTCCATTAAGACTTTGCATTTATGAAGCTGGGTGATGAGGACTTCAGCTTCATGTCTGTCACTGCAATGGTCCAGAGAGGGGAAGATACTAGAAAACATGGTATATGTTTATGCATCAGTAGAGTGTATGATAGTGGTGAGAAAGCAATTTTGTTGGTTAGCATACAGAAAATCAGATTAGAAAAATTGTAAAAGCGAATATCTAGTAGGAAACAGTCCAGAACTGTCCAGGAGGAATTATGATTTCTTAATTTAATAAGAATTATGGAGTACTCAATATTTGCATGCTTGTGGCAGTATCTCATCGTCCTTTTTTTTTTTTTTTTTTATTATTTCTCCACAGTATATTGATTCTGCTGACTTGGAGCCAGCTACTCTACAGGAAGAACCTGTCCGATACCATGAAGCATGGCAGAAGCTATGCGGTGCTGAGTAAGACTCTTATAATCTGACCATTTCCTCCAACAGTGTCTGATAAACTTGCTGCCGTTGCCGGTTTTTGAATTGTTACAAGCCTTGTCAGAGACCCTTCTATTGGGCACTGTACCAACACATTCTGACACTGCCCCGGAGAGCTAATGGCAAAATCTAGAAATATCAAATAAATGAGGGAGATCGTAAAAGGCAGCAGTAGGGGAGATGATTATGTACACGAGGATATGCACAGACTTAGTGGGGAAACAGAGAGGGAGAGAAAATAACGGAAAAGGATAGATGCTGGCAAAACCTGTTAAAGCCAAAAGGAGGAAAAGGAAGTTGTCAGTGCAGCAAAAGTTTTTCAAAACTTCCTCAGCATGTGCCAGGCTGGGAGATACATTTGCAAATAGATGTTTGATGCAGGGGGTGTGAGTTGTGCAATGTGAACCATTCTATGACAGCCTGCTTTCTTGGGAAGATTAAACGCGTACTTGGAAAATACTTCCCTGAATATTCTGTCGGTTTTTATGTGGCAGCTTATGTGATGTCATATAGAAACTGTGCTGCAGACAGGTCTTACCACTTAGAGAACTTAAAGGTTCTTTCAAGTAGTGAATCACTGAGGCCTGTAAATCCAAGGTTTTATAGAAGGGAGGTGGTACATGATTAGATGGTGATATGTTGGTGAGCCCTGTGTGAATGCACTCTTTTACGTCCTTATGCAGTGGAGTTCTGGTTCCTGGTGGATTTGGCGTTCGAGGAACAGAAGGCAAAATTCAAGCTATTTCCTGGGCAAGGAAACAGAAAAAACCCTTCTTAGGTGAGAAACATGTTTCATCCATAAGAAAAAAAAAATAGCCTAACTTGTCTGCAGCAAGAGCGCTGCTGCTGACTTTCATTAGGATCTGAATGTACAGTTTTGAAGATACTTGGCTGAAGAAAGCAGTTGTCTATGCTCAGCTTAATTGGATAATACAGCTGTCATCTTTAGTTAGCTCTGGAATGGTCGGTGTTGGCTGGGATGAGATAACAAGAAATCTCTGCAGTAGAGAGATAGGAGTCTCACAGGGAATTTCAGAGGAGACTGTGGTGATCTTGGCTCCTGGAAAAGATGCAAAGGAATGTGTGACAGCATGTAAACCAAATGGACATGGTGGGAGACTGGAAATGGCTTGTGAGCAGAGTGGATGTGGAAGTGAGATATGGAGGTAAAACTTGTCAGAACTACTTGGCACAGTGTGAACAGCCCCCTAAATCCAAGTCCCAGTCAAAGCCATCACCACAAGATTTCCTGTGCATCAGGACTGTTCTGTGAAGATGCATATGCTTTGTAGTACAGGCATTATGGTCACTGTCCTGACTTGATCTTTGTTCTGCCTTTCCTTCTACAGGGGTTTGTTTGGGAATGCAGTTAGCAGTTGTGGAATTTGCACGCAGTGTTCTTGGTTGGCAAGGTAATTGCAAAAAAACCTTTGTGAACTTACATAATTTTTTTAAGTGATTGGTAATATCTGTATTTTTTTTGTTTTGTTTTTGATGGGTAGGGAGATTTAATTTTTTTTAACTTACAAAATTCACCTGTAAAATGCCCATACATGTTGGGCAGTGTACGGTGCCATGATAGCCAGCAGGAGTGAAAATCAAAAAGCAGTTCAGCTGACCAGGCATTTGCACATGCTCCAGAGAGCTGATTTGCTTTCTGGGCTCCACTGCCTGAAATAACTAGATTCCTGTTGTCAAAGCTGCCTTTACAGTCTTTTAAATGTAATCTCTTAACCTGATTCTGAGTCTCATTAGTAGTGAAGGTGAGGGAAAATGTCTCAGAGTACTACTCTTCCCTTCTCCCTCCCTAGCTTTGTTTTAAAATACTGTAAGCTGTTGTATGTGCACTCCCTCACTGATTCTTCATGAACCTTGTTGTTATCACTGATTGCACTAGCACTGGTGCATTGCACCAGTATTGCACCGCTGTATTGCAGCCTCTGGGCAGCCTCAGAAAATCACATCAGACACTGGTGATAGTCTCCTATGCCTCTCCTGTCTGGGGCTGACAGGCCTGTGCAGGTGAATGGCTCAGAAAAGTTAAGGCTGCTGCTTGCCAGAAGTGTGGGTATGAAACACAGCTGTAATCAGGGGAGATGCTCTGTACGCATGTCAGAATGTGAGGGACTTTGTGTTTCTAATCTATGAATGTAACATTGCAGATGCTAACTCAACAGAATTTGACCCCAAAACTACACATCCAGTGGTGAGTATATGGTGACTTGCTTGTAGCATTCTTACTTTGCTAGACTTCTCTCTGTGTACCTGCTGGTACAGAGACGAGCTTGGATTAGCTTTTTGGGGGGTTTTAAGTCTATCTTTCATCCTTTATTAATCTGAGGAGAAAATATCTTTGCTTAATTAGCCCTATGGCAGTTGTTGCATCTTAAGATTGTTGTGCTTGTAGTAGGTAAAATACTTTTAATTACACTTTTTCGTAAAACCGGATGTTTTCTAAGAGCTGAAATGTTCACAGAGTAAACAGTAAGGATTTGGTAATATCCAGATTTCACTGCATAGCAGTGTTTAATTATAAACTCAAAAATTAACATGGTCAGACATGAATTCTTTGAAAAATTTATATGTGGCTGGACTTTTATACCTACAGTCCTCAAACTGCAGGCTGTTTATGCCTTGGCCAGGGTGCCTGGCTGGCTGGCTTCAGCTGAATGCTACTCCAAAAGGAGAACATTTCCAGAAAACAAGTTTATGAAGTTATTGATCATATTTAAGTGACTCTGATTTTGACGTTTTGTTTCTTTGAAGTTGTTTGGGTTTCTTTTTAAGTTTGAGTTTAATAAATAGTATGTTGATAGTGCAGTGGGATCTTTGTGTAGGCTTTGACTCAGACCATTTCTTATGCTAAAGCTTCCCAAACACCTGCAAACCTTCTGTATGTTTTGTACAGTTTTTATTAGAATAAGCCTCAGCTGCTGATCTAGTTCTGTTGATTTGCCTTATCAAGACAGTGTTCCTGCAGTTGATTTACTTGTTTTCTGTATGGATTTTGACTTTTTTTCTCCTGTTAATGTTTCAAAGTCTGCCCGAGACTGTTGTTGTTCTCTCAGTTACACTTCCATTTCTTTTCCTAGGTCATAGACATGCCAGAGCATAATCCTGGACAAATGGGCGGGACCATGAGGCTTGGCAAGAGAAGAACACTCTTCCAAACCAAGAATTCAATCATGAGTATGGCATTTCTTACCTCTGTTGGAAGTGATTCCTGGGAATGAGGTGCCTGTATGGTGGGTATGGGGAAGTGATACCTAAGAACCAAGCATGTGTTAAAGCATCCGTGAATGGCAGGTGTTGGTGGATTTGTTCTGGTAATGAAATGGAGATCAGTCAATCTGGTCCCCTCTAGAAATGGCAGATTTTGGTGGACGCTAGTCGTATTAACTTGTTAAAATTTGGCATCATATGAGCTGTGCTTGGTATTTGCTCTAAGATAGTAACTTTTCTTTTGGTGTAGGGAAGCTATATGGGGATCATGATTTCTTGGAAGAGAGACATAGACACAGATTTGAGGTAAAAATGCTGTTCTGAGTTTTGGGCTTTTCTGTGGAATCCAAGCACAAGAGATGATGGATTTGCTGTTTCTGGTCTTCTAGGTCAATCCAGAATTGAAGAACTATTTTGAAGAGCAAGGTTTGAAATTTGTAGGCCAGGATGAGGAGGGAGAGCGAATGGAAGTGGTTGAGTTGGATGGTGAGTACTTCAGCAGCTGGATTGTGAGGTATTTACAAGGGAAGCCATTCTGAGGTTAATCAAGCAAGGACCAGTCCAGGTTCTCTCCCAGAACCATTCTATCCATAAAATGACATTTTGAATTAAACTAAAACAAATCCCATGGGCCTGTCCATGTAGAAACAAGAGACAGAATATGAATGAGAGTTCCTCCCCATCACCAGAGTTCAAACTCAGTCAGCGCTTTCAACTGCAGGAATAAGTGGGCTAGTTCAGCCACAGTGAATATAACTACAATGAACTGGCATTTAGGAGGCTATCAAAAGGGCCTTGCAAGCAAGGATGGACTTAACAAGAGACTTGACATGAAGTGTATGTGTGTTCTGTTTTTCCCTTTAGAGCATCCATTCTTTGTTGGTGTACAGTATCACCCTGAATTCCTTTCTAGACCAATTAAGCCATCTCCACCATACTTTGGCCTCCTCTTGGCATCTGCTGGAAGGCTAATGCATTATCTACAAAAGGGCTGCAGGCTCTCACCCAGGTAGGTTGAATGGGGATGCCAGTCTGACCTTTCACAGACCAGGGCTGCTTCTTATAATGTAAACTAGAGAATCGTCTTGGCTCAGAGTGGGGCTTTGCTGAACTCATAACTAACTAGCAGGTGCTTGCAGCACCTCTTCCTTTTCCTCTTTCATTGAAACCTACTGTCTTGCATTTTAATATTGATTGTAGTGCCATAGAGTTGCACTGTGCCATGGTAAAGTCTTGACTTCAGGGAGACTGTCTTGCAGAGTCCCATTGGGAACTGGAGTTGTGGGAACTGCAACTAGGCTGCTCTTTTAGATGCTTGGATGACTGGAGACCTCACTGTGTTTTTTTTCCCATGCTCCTGTACAAGTCCTAGGTACAGGTTGAACTTTTTGCTTTAAGGAATGTGCCCTGGTTGTTCTGGCTAACATTTTTTTTTCTGCTAACTCAAGCTTTCTGTTGGCTCAGTTTGCAAAGTGATTAATGTTTGGGATAGATTTAACAATGTATTTGCTTCCTTCTACTGCTCTTTAATGTTCTGCAGTTCTGCTTAGTAGACATGGGAATGTACAACAAATAAATACCCCTTTGGTGGTGACACTCACTCCTCCTTATCAAGGACATTGCAGAAAGCCCCTTGCAAAAACACAGACTGGGTCTGGGCAGCTAGGGACCAGCTTTGCTGAAAAGGCCCTTGGAGTATTTTCAGCAAGCTGAACATGAAACAGTAGTATGTCCTGGCATCAAAGAAGGGCAACAGCATCTTGGGCTATATGGACAGGAACACAGCTGTTGTTGATAATCACTTGCAGGAAATGATTCTGTCTTTTTACTTGTCATTGACATTTGTTAGACCACATCTAGAATACTGTGTCCAGTTTAGGGCTCTTCAGTACAAACAAGACATCAATAAGCTGGCGGGAGTTCAGTGAAGGGCCAGCAAGAAAGTCAGGGGGCCCTGTCACTTGCCCTGTGAGGGGAAGCTGAGGGAGTTGGATTCCTTCAGCCAGAAGAAGGGAAGGCTTGGCGAGGGGGCAAGCTAATAGCAGCTTACCAGTACCTACAAGAAGTGCATGGCAGGAGGATGAGACATAACAGGCATAAATTGAAATAAGAGAGGTTCTGACTGGACACAAGGAAAATCTTTTTCACTATTAGGTCAGTCAAGCTTTGGAGTGTGTTGCCCGGAGAGGTTGTGCAGTTTCTGTTCTTGGAGGCTTTTAAAATGGGACCAGATAAAGCCCTGAGTAGCCAGGTCTGATCTGATAGCTGAACTTGCTTTGTGGGTGTCCTGAAGTCCCTTCTAATCTGAATTATTCTGTGGTTCTGAAAAAGATGTTTACTGGCAATCAGCTGTTACTGGGAAGCTGAAATAGAGTGGCTTGTGGATGGTTAACCAATTACCTATTTCCTATTTATTGAATTTAGTTTGGATTAACTTTGCCTTTATAAAGTACCTATTATATATATACTAATTTAAATGCACAAACCTTAAAAATAACTGTAACTGAGCCCCATTTCCAAAGAGACAGCTGTAGGAGTTTTGCGTGCTTTGCATTTCTGTATTCTCTTACTAGGCATTTCCTCCAGAAATCCTTAAGATGGTTACAGAACCCTTAAGATTGTTCCTGTGTTCAAGAACTGGTTCCAGGCTCCCTGATGTTTGGTTAAAACATATGTTGACTTTCCTAAGGCTTTCTTAAGTTCTTAGTAGCTCTAAAGAAAGATAGGAACATAACAATGTCATCCAGAACCTCAACCAGCAGTGGTTTCTGCCAGAGCCCACTAATTCCTGGTGCAAAAATAGGTCTATAAAACACTTGTGCTCCATAAAACAAAAGCTTTCTGAATTCTGCAGGGACACCTACAGCGATAGAAGTGGCAGCAGCTCACCCGACTCAGAGATTACAGAACTGAAGTTTCCATCAGTAAATCATGACTGATTCCTGGTAACTTTTAATGACCTCAACATGTTTCCTTATGGAAAAATTCCTTGCCCAGTCTTTCCTCCTAACTTCTGAATGTTTCGAATCAGTAGGTAGAAAACTGGCACAGTATGAAAAGTCCTGGTGCTCACAAATGTGGTCCAGCTGTGTCAAGGGATGCATAATACCTCATGTCTAACAGCTGTGGATGAGTATTTCCTTTGCAAATTGACACATAATAAAGCATAAAAATATATGTGAGAGTTTGGGATTGACATCAAATAAAGAAACAAAATACAAATATACCACACATTCTTGAAAACGGAGGCAAAGCTGAGCAAGGGGTTATTGTACTTAGAAAGTTTAGTATTTTCAGAGCAATCTCAGCTTTGCCCAAGGAAAATTATTGAACTAGGTCTTTTCCCCTCATTGTTTGAGACAGCAAGATTCTGTGTCAAACCAGTGGGTTTGAGCTTTGAATTGTAATAAGGACCATAGATGTTATGTGCCTGTGAAAACTGGGTATATACAGTCCAATCTTGGAGGGGAGGCACTAACCCTAGCATTCAAACTTTCAACTGTAGATTTTTGCTGATGATTTTGAAATGAATGTTCTGTCATGTCTAAGGATACCTATTCCATGAACACTTTTTCCCGCTGTTCCAGCTGTGTTCTTTTGTGTGGTGTTTTCCGACAAGTTAAGCACCATCTGTGTACGTGCATGTCCAGAGAGAGCAAGATTTTATTATTGAGTGCCAGTGGGTCAGGATGGCCAACTCATCATTCCGCTTGCCTTTCTTTCTTTCAAGTGACTGTTATATGAACTGCAGAGTGAAACTGAAGGTTAGCCCAAATCTAGACTTCCGTACTTCACTGTGCCTGAAGACATCAGCACAGAAATACTTGCCCATCCTTGGTCATGGGACTAGGCCTTCATTTGCCAGGCTGAACATAGTTGGGCTCACTGAGTACTGGATTGTTTCAGATGTGCTGCAGTAGCAAACTGAAGAACTCTGCTGTGTAAAACTTCCTCCTCCTCCCAAAGATACCCTGAAACTTGGGCTCACTGACAGTGTCTAGAATGCCTTCTTGACATGAAAAATAGCGGGTGCTGCATTGATCCTGATGGATGCTCTGCCTGCAGGCAATCCCCAAAATAAAGAAGTTGTAGGGAAAAGTCATTGGTAGGTGTGCTGCGTCTTCTGTCTGGTTGACAGAGGTACTGGGTACAAGTCTCAGCTCAACTCGCTGTTAAGAACTGCAGAAAAATCAGGTTTTTCTTTTTGGTACAGGCAATACTAATCCAGGGCTAGGAAAGGTTTGAAGTTCATTTCTCAGCTTTGCAGTGCTCACTTCCTAAATTTTGTTTTAATGCTGACTTCTAGAATGAACATGCTTTCATTGGGGATGTATTATGTTACTTTTAAAATTACCACAATGTCCCTATAAACTAATAGATGTCTTTTTTCTGGGAAAGAGGAGTCTTGTCAGGTCCTAAACATTATGTTCATCTGGGATGATATATGTAAGACTCAGACTTCAGTGTGCTGTGTGGTTCCAGTCTGTTGCTCTTGACTATCAGTAATTCCTTCTCCTTTTCATTCTCTCTTTCTCCAGGTGGATCTTCACTGGAAGAGAAGAGCCTTCATTAGATTTTTCAGACATTCTTACAGCAATAGCTTGAACACTGTCAGCTTTGGGCTTTCTTAAGTTATGGTTTTATAATTTTGTTATGAAATCCTGTTCCTTTATTTCCTCAGTTCTTCTCTTGTTTATATCCTATATGGATTCTGATTATTTCTGGAGGAGAGCTTATCACAGCGCATACATCTCTAGACTTTTTTCAGTTAGCACTATCTTGGAGATAAAAAGCAAATTTGGATATGAGATTTAATGTGTTAATGTATTGGAAAGAATCCAGTTGCACACTTCCTTCCTGGTGCATGGTAATACTAGCATAAGTTTATGTCTCAGACACACTGGCATTTGAGTTGCTTTCTTCAACTTCTCTACTCCTGAGCAATCTTTATTACTTAGTTGTGAAATTATTTGGATGATACTAGATTTGGTGGCTGTCTTCATTCAGTTCTTGAGCTGTGCTGTGCTGCAGAGAATAGGCCTGTTAAGCTTTATGCAGTCTTTATTTGAGGAGGAGGGAGTTGGATTTGTTGTTTTTTTTTCAATAATATTTAAAAATATTTGGCACTGGTGATCTTGGTGCATTCATTGCTGTCAATGAACCTTTAACCAGGAAAATCTTATTCCTGGAATAGAAGAGTTAATCTTGAACCTGAACAACTCTTTAACTGTGATATGTCACTCTGCAGGGATGCAATTAGCTTAGATCATGTGAAAAAAAGCAAAACTGTCAGGAAACCCCATCATTGCCTGAAATGAGGCGTAACTAACTGTTAGCCCTTTATATGCCAGTGTTTGCTGGTGCTGCTTCCTAGGCTGGGAAATTTCAACTCCTTGCATCAAGGGGGAGGTACAGAAAAGAAAGTGAACTACTTTCAGATGCTGCCTTTAAAAGCTCCCATTGTAATTTACCTTGGACTGAACAGTTCATGGTGCTTTTTCTTTAATTTGAAGTGGAGCCTTCCTTTGCCTTTTTTAACGCTGCGGAAACATGAGTGTTCCCGCGCTCAGAATGCAATACAAAAGTGCTGTTTCCTGATAAAGAGGCCTAGCAATTTGCCTACAGTGTTACTTGGTTTAGTTTGTAGATGTGTGCTGCCTTACCATGATTTGCTCAGCTTTGCAGTCCTGAGGTGGAACATGACACTTTTTCTTTTCTTTTTTTTTTTTTCTGTCCTTTACTGCAGCGTAAGTGACACGATTTTTGGTCTTTGGTAATTTAAAAGAAAAAAAGAAAGTTTCTCTATTGTCTGAAGTGTCATGTTCAGAACTCTTCAGTTCATTAAGGTTTAGAGAAAGCTGTATGTCTCAAGCCTGGCTGAGTACTAACTCTCACATTGTCTGATGCCAAACTTCATTAAACACTGTTCTGTCTTGTCTTAAGTGGTCTTTTTCACAGTCCCTCTTGCTTTATTTCTTAATTATTTCAAGTATAAGCTGCTTTTAGCCAGGGAAGATTTAAGCATTCTTCGTGTGTGCCAACTAAAACAGTTTTGCAAAAATTACTGACCAAGTTGAGATGTTCTCTATACTGAAGGAAACACCAACCATAAAATGGCTAGTTCTTTAGCAGTGTGAGATTGTAAACTGTAGGACGTCTTTGTTTTCTTTCTCATGGAATGTCTTTATTTTGGCCAAGAATGTAACTGACTTCGTCATGAAATGCTTATTTGTAATAAAAATAAATAACTAGCCAAGAGCTTGCTATATTACTTCCATATTTCAGAGGGAGAAAAAGAACTAAATATACTACAGTCTCATTTTTAATTAATCCAGTATAAGCTAGAAGATGTTAATTAGTTATGTTTGCAGTGATGTTTAGACATGTGTTTCTGAAGTCCTGCTGAAATTACTGGGCTTCAGCATCCAAGCCCTGAGGAAACCTGTTAGTCAAGGATGTACAAGAAGGAAAGGTATCAGTAACCTTTGTTTTTTACCTTATTTGTCTCCATGTTCTTAGTCCAATGGAGAAAAACAGTTCTGGGAAGGAGCTTGGGATGTGTCAAAAAACCTCTTCCCTCAGTCTAAGATGAATGTTTAAGGTACTCCTGGGGCAGCATGTCTGATCTGCCTCTACTGTCTCAGCAGAAAGGAAGAAAGTCATAGGTGCTAGATTTCTGCCAGTTAGGTGAAGCTGGCTTAAGCCTACAGCTTACTGAGAAAATAGATTGGTATGGGGGGAAAAATGATAGTTTTGTATTAAATTACACCATGAGCTGCCTTGGACTCTTGCTGGTGGACTGCTTGCAAAGCCCAAGTGCCTTCGTGTTCCTCTACCTCTTGGAGAGTTGCTTTCCTGGTGTCATCAAGAGGTGGTAGGTCTACCCAGATACTCAAAACAATCTTTTTGGAATGTGTGTTTCTGTAGGGCAGAAAGCAGCGTCACTGCTGCTTTCAGCATCTACTGCAAGCTGTGGTTGCTCACTGTACTCCTAGCAGGAGCAGCACAAGAATTGCCTGAGCTATTGGATTAATAACCAGCTCCCAGGTGCGCAACGCTGCTCTATGGACAAGCGTCCCAGGGCAGTGGTCGCCTATGACTGAGGCCCAGGTCATCCTGACATAGCCAGCTACTGCCCTTACTAGAGCAAAGTTGGGATCCAGTGATGCACAGGGAAGTGCATTCTTCCTTACACTCCTGGTCTCCTTGCTTCTCCATCTCCAGCCCTGCTCATACAATGGTGCAGACTTTGGACCTGGGCTGTGGGCTCTGTAGCTGGTTGAGTTGTTGCAGCAGGTTTTCCTTCTCCTTCAGCAGTACCTCTATCTTCTCCTCCAGTTTCTTCAATTCTCCCAACCATTTCTGTGGACGCAGAACAGCCTGGTAAAAGATCCTTGCAGAAACATACTGGCCCAGTACTTCCTCCCTCCATGAGCTGTGAGAGCATGTGTCCAGGGGTACCCAAGCTGGCTTAGCTCTATCTACATGCAAGTAAGGTAGGAACCAGAACAACAGTCTAAAATGGGCTTCATGGCTTAATAAAACATTGCTTTTCTTGCATTGACTTAAGGAGTGTGTTTCTGGGCCCAGCTCAGTTTCTGTTTTGTTTGCTGAAAGGTTGTTAAACAGCCATAGAAAATTTGAGCTAGGTACTGCCTTCTTTTGAGCAGAGCCAGCCAAGAGCAGTGGTGCTATAGCAGTACCAGCAATTACAAGTGTCATGAGGAAGGAACAAGTGCCAGGAGCTTCCTGATGGTGATGAGGTTGGGCTTTATATCCTGAAGAGCCTCAGCCAGGCTCCTTTCTTCCTCCCTCTCTATGCAGGGTCTAGACTGTGGCCAGGGTTGTGGCAGGACTGGTACAGAGAAGGGGGCCAAGGTGGCTGAGAGGAGCCTGCTGGGAACTAGCTGCTAGAGGAACAGCTGATTTCAGCCTTGCAAAATGACTCTGTGTTTTCTTTGGTAGCTGTTACTTAAATAGTTATGGAGAGGTGAGTGCCCTGAGCTGAGGCTGCTCCCTGAAGAGGAGAGCTGGGGTCTGGTATGTGTGTAGGATGGCTCAGCCCCCCACCAGGACACAAACCCTGCAGACTATCATCTATCTCCCCCACTCCCCCTTCTTGAAGGTGGAACCTGTCTCTTCTGCTATGAGTTCACAGCATTTGGGAATGGCCCAGGACTGGCCAGGTCCAGATCCTGGCACCACTCAACCCATTTCACCACATTAGCCCATCTGCTGTAGCCTCTCATGTGCATGTCAGATAAAACTCTTCCCCAAAACATTTTCCCTGAAATCACCTGGGCTGAACTGGCCTCCCATCACTGTGGGACAGGCAAGAGACAACTCATAGCTGGTGTTTCTGAGTCAGTTTGGTACAGGCTGCCCAGACTGCAGGGCAATGCATGGATGTGCTGACCTGGTTCTCCATCAAACACAGGCTCTCAGCCGAGAGCCTTCATACCCAGCACAGCCCTTGCTGCATGGCTTGGGCCATGGGTGTTTACAGTACTCTGTCCCACTTGCTCTGTACCAGTCATGTGTTTCTTTCTTTGTTGCCTATCCTAAAATGTTCCTTAGAAAGTTTGTTATATCTTACTTGCTCAGGATAAAACAGTAATGACTATTTAGAGGTAAAGATTGGATGATACAGTTAAATTTACAGATAAAATGAGCCAGTCCTGCTGCGTGGTGCTTTCACTCTCTCTATAGAGTCCTTCAGCCTTCCCTGTTCGAGGACACAGCAGTGGGACAGTGCTAAGAAGTGACCTGGTGCCAGTCCTGGGCACACCATCCATCAGTGCCCTCAGTCAGACTGTCACTAGGGATAAGGATAAGAGCACTTTTACTCCGTGCATGTGCATCCAGTCGTCACCACAGACCTGCCTTGGGGACTGCCAGGCCAGCACCGTCACCTCCATCTTCCCCCACTGAGGCTATGCATGTGCTGTGGAGCTTGGACAGTTACCTGCCGGCACCACTCCTGAATGGCGCTTCCAGAGAGTGGGCCCTGGATGCTGCCGTCCCGGCGCAGGTATACTTCACCCTGGTCCGTCTCATAGAGCAGCAGCTCGCTCTGCGGCCCCGGTGCCTGCACACTCAGCCGAATCACCTTGAGACATGTCCCTGGGTCTCCTGCCTTTACCACAGGGATGAAAGTCAGGGCATATGTGTCAGGGAACACCTGGGGCTTAAAGCCTTTGAGAATGGAGTCAACAAGCAAGCGGATGCGATCTTCCTCCCTGTGCCCACAGTGAACGCCGTGCACAAAGCCTGTGTCCTCCACTCCCACGAAGAGGCTGCCGCCTTCACTGTTGAGGAAGGCACACACATACTTGCGGATATGGTGTTTGAGGGTGCCCATCAGGTACTCCCCACTGCCTCGCTTGAACTCCACGTTCCTGGTCTCGCTGCCCATGAAGGCCCCATAGAAGAGACGCTCTTGGCCCACGATCTCCTGCTGCACTATTGCACTGTCAGAGCGAGTCCCTCGCCGAAATGTTGACGGCTGAGCCATTGGGGAGCCCCAAGGCTTGGGGTTGAGCTGGGTGACCTCAAAGCCTTGTGCACCGCTCTTGCCAAGCTTGTGAGGTCTTGGGTTTCGACGTGCTGAGGGGCTGCTCACAGTCACCTCCAAGTAGCTCTGTGCCAATTCAGGAAAAATGACATGGTCAAGGGGACAGGGGTGGGGGCTCAGGACAACAGCCCCAGCTTCTGTACCCATCTGGGGCCACACATTAGAGTTGGGAGCTAAACCTCTGCATAACCCTCTCTGCTTTGAAATTATCAAGCACCTTTATAGACCCAAGGAACAGATTTGAGGGCTCCCCACTGGAGCAGGCTGCAGAGACCATTGTGCCAAGCACTGAGGCTGGGACTGGAGAACATGGCCTTGCTCCTGATGCTATCCCAGGAGGCACAAACCGTCGGGCTACCAGCCAGATCTCTTGGGCAGCAGTGTGAGACTCAAGCTGCAACCAAGCCCTCCAGTGCCAAACACAACCCCTCCTGCAGAATTCCCACCACCAAACTGTATATCTGCTATGCCAAGAGATTCACTTCACTTTGCTGAGGGTGATGGAGCCATGTTGGCTTTAGCATGGGGACTGCTGGGCTGGACTTACTTATGCAAAACAACAGCCCTGGGCAGGAGGAGATTGGTGGGGAGGGCAGTACAGCTCTGTGTTGGCATGTTGGAACCCCATATCCTTAATGCTCCAGGAAAGTTTTGGGGTCCTGGCCACAGGGGAAAATCAGAGAGGTGGCAGGGAGCACTGTGCACACTAGCAAGTGCTCAGAGCAAGAAGCATTTAGCCCTGGAGACATGGTGATATCTGAACTAAGGTCTCAGTGGTGCTCAACAAGCCCGAAGGGTGCCAGCCAAAGGCAGCCGAAGTGGCAAGGCCAAGTCTGCAGGAGGGACATGGGGTGGCTGAGACAGCCTGTGCTTCCACTCCAGCTGTGCTGGGCCCTCCAGGCCAACCCAGATCTCCTTTACCCCAGCAGCACCCACCTCCCTGTCCTCCTGAGAGCTGGCTGCCCTTTGCTTGCCTTCTGCGACCACCAGTGTCTTCCCCTTGACCACCAGCTCCCTGATGAGGCTCTGCTCCATGTCTGCAGCAATCAGGAGCTGCTTTGCAATGTGCTCGAGGCGCATCTCACCGCCCAGTTGCACGAAGGCAAAGGCCTGCCTTGGCTTCTTCACCACCTCAATGTGGTGCCGCTGGAGGACCAGGCCTGCTGTGCCCAGGATGTCCTTGAGCATGCTACAGAGTACCTCTGGTGAGTACCGTGGGTTCAGGTTCCCCAAGTACAGTGTGTGGGGCTGGCCAGGGACCCCATTGGTTTCCATCACCAGTCCGTCTGAGGGTGCTGGCACAGAGGGTCCCTCCTCTGGTGATGCCATTGAGCTGTCCGTGCCTCCAGGCCCCTCTTCACCTGGGGCCGGGAGGGATGTATCTGCCCCTGCCATGCTGCTGGCTGCCGGCTCACAGGAGCTCGCTTCCATCCCACAGCTGCCTGGATACAGGGCACACGGGGGTACCCGTTGTCATAGCACTGGTCTGTGTTGAGGAGAAACTGGAGGATGGGCGCTCGGGGCTCGGACGTCCCCCCCCCCCCCCGTGCTCACAGTCTGGCTGACATTGGCATTTGCCCCATCTGCTGTTACGTGCCACAGGACTGCATACGGAGACGGTGGGGCAGCCGTACAGATCTGCGCAGCGACGAGCTCAGGGGCTTCCGCTGGGGGTGGCACTTTGCCCGCCACACTGCCCAGGGGAGCAGGAACCTCACATCCTTGCTGCAGGCTCCTGTGGCAGGGCAGGCTCCAACCTGCAAAGCAGGAGCCCATCAGAGACCAGACCCAGCCTGGAGGCCAGAGATGTTCCCAGCAGCTGGTCATTCGCTGCTCTCTCTGCCCCCACCGCTGCCCTAGCAAGTGCCCTCATCACATCTCCCACAGGTAAACCACAAAGTCCTCAGCCATCTTCCAGGGACGACTTGAGATCCTGGACACAAACAACGAGGCCGCTCTGTGCTGGCCCTTGTCCCTTGTCACAGCCTGAGCACAGAGCTCAGCCTTCCCCAGCGTTTATCACAGGATACCTGGCTTGGGGACAAACTGCTTTCCAAGCATGAAGAGAAATGTAGGTGTGTGAGGAAGGCCCAAGCTCCCGAGTGGTGCTGACCAGCCAATGCCCTGCCATACCCCCTCCTTGGGTTTTGTCCCACCTCAGGGCAGGCAACACGAGAGTCACACCCTGCCAGCAGCCATACAGCCCTGAGCAGGCATCTCTCTCTGTCCTTCACACAGGGACACAAAACTATCTGGCAAATGTTGTCTGGGTTGGGCCTGGTTCTGGACTATGCTTGTGAGGAAGCACGAGACAGGGGCTGCTCTGTGCTCTCCCCCATCATCACTCCAGTGCTCTCAACACAGGATGAGCCTGGAGCTGTCCTCTCCCTGCTCTGCCAAGTCAGGCTCTGTGCCACCATCCCTGTGGCCTTCATGGTGTGTGCTGGCTACCACCAGCTCTCTGCCTGCCAGCAGCCCCACAGAAGCCATGTTCCCACCAGGATGCTTTTCTTTTACAGAATTCCCCTTGGAGGGCTGTCATCAAGGACATAGGATGTGGTGCTGCATCACAGGGCCTGGATAGGCACTGTAGTCCCTACATAGCAGGTATCACTTGCCAGCGGCCCAGGCACCTTGGCCTCAGCCCTGCTCTGGTGTGAAGGAGGCTAGGATCCTGCAGAATGGAGCTAGGTTTCTTTTGACACCCTGGAACAAGCCAGCAGGACAGCAAGGTGTGTGGGACACAAGTACAGATGTGCTCCCAAAGCCTTTCCTGGACATGCAGGGAGCAGAGACCATGCTGGAGGTGGGGCTCCTAAATGTCCTGGCAAATACCAGGCTGCAGCCTGCTTCCTCCTCTGTGTTTGCCCATCTGCACTACTCCCACCGAGACCTCCCTCGCCCTCTTCACCCTCTGCAGAGCCAGAGTTGCAACAGGTGCAGGAGCCCAGGTCCATGCCTGGTCTGAGCTGCACACAAAGCACATTGCAGCACTGCTGGGGGTTAGCGGGATCAGCCCATGGCCCCGGCCATTTGGCCCCTCTCAGGATAGACCCCAGTCACTTCCTCATGTCAAGCGCCTCAGACAGCTGGAGACCCCCAGCCCTGTTTACCACAAAGAGCTGGCAGCTCCCGGGCCAAGTGTGCTGTTCTTCTGGAGATGGTCTCCTGGGTCAGCAGGGTGCCACATTGTGAAGTCAGCGGTGTCACCAGAGGCATCAGACTGGTTCCATGCCAGGGGCATGTACCCAGTTAGGAATGGATCCCAGCACCAACACAGTCCCCGCACAGGTCACAGGCCCGGAACAGCAGGGAGAATCATTGCCGCGTGGAGAACGTCTGCTCCTGCTTGGAGGCTGGCAGCAAGAAGCCAGCAGTGCAGCGTGCAGGAATTGGGGACAACCATGGAAAAGACAGTGAGTGCAAGAAAGGAGAGTGAGGGTGGAGAGCTGGAGCCCTGCAGGAGCAGCAACGCTGGGGAGGACTGGGAGGAGAGAAGAAGCCATAGACTGCCCGGGGTGCTAGGACTCCTGGGGACGTGTCCTGCAAGCAGCCCCACATGCCGCAGACAGAGGCCACCCTGCGAACCGGGAAAATGCTGCAAGACGCAATATGAAGCTCTGCGTCCACTGCCACGTGCTCCCATACACAACCTCTCAGAGCTGGGCGCAGGAACTTGGGGCCTGACTCAGTGAGACCCTGGGAAGCCTCTGTTGGCTACTTTTTAGCTAAAAAGCCCATATTCATCCGATCATCAGATGACTTATGCTGATTTTTTCTCAAGCTAAGAAGTGCCCTAAGCTCTACTACAATCAGTGCCAGAAGAGCAGGGACAGTTCACTGTGGGGGTCACTTGCCTGTCCTCATGCAAGGCCTCATGCTCTATCCTTGGTTGATCCTCTGGTTGCCCAGCCTAGCAGAGCTACCTGCAGCGGATGCTTGTGGGGACACGCGCAAGCCCAGCCAAGTGCTCCAATCAGTGCACACAAAACCAGCAATGAGGAACTTAGCTATTCTTTTATTTATAAACAAATCAACATAAAATAAGTGCAGAGGAAAGCACTGGCTGACCCCACACAGGGACCTGTCTGCAATGGGCCAGCAAGATCAGCAGGGGGTAAAAATGAGAGGGTGTCTCCGGGCCAGTGCTGTGAGCAGCAGGGCTCGGCGAGGTGGCCAGAGAACCCTCTCCCTCAGACCACACTGGTGCAGTATGGATTGCAGCTGAGACTTTGCTGTACAACAAAAAGCCTTTTTATTACTTTGGGTTTTTTTTTTTTTTTAATTTTCCCCTTAGGGGTAAACCTGACCCAGTGCAAGAGACTGGTGGGCCTGTTCAGCACAGGAGCCCTTTCTGCTGCTGGCTTGGGCCCTTGAGGCTTGAAGAGAAGAGGGTATAAGATGTTTCTCTGTACGTAGAAGGGGGGTGAGCTAAGGGCAAGAAAAGAAAGAAGTGCTTGCAATGTAGCTTCCCCCTATTCCAACCCTTTGGTCAATAAAGAAAGGAAGCATGTGTGCACACATAAGTGTGCTGTATGTGCATGAGCGTGCACATGTCACGAGACAGCTCACAGTTCCAGACCTTCACCATGACTCTCCCAACAGTAAAGACAAAGTCAGCTCTTCCCTGGCTTGTCCCACGCTGGGGCACAAGATGCTCCAGGGCCTTGTGCAGCCCTTGTTTCTACAGAAAGGTTGCAGAGTGGGACAGGAAGTCCATTGCCATCAGAATCCCTGGCTGGACTCAGAGCGAGCCAGGGTTAGTAAGCTCCAGGCTGCTATGAGCCAGAGGCCCGCATTTGGGAAGGACCGTGTGGCATCCACTTAGGTACTTTTATTGCAGCTGCAGCAACGCAATTGGAAGAGCAGATTACTGCTCAAGTGCCATCAAAAATAAATACATTAGACTGTCTGAAACGAACAGGTGCTCCTGGTTAGGACCTTGTAGGAAAAGCAGTGCAAGGACTGGTCACCAGACTGGGTTCCTCTGACTCCCAGACCCAACATTCTCTTGCACATGCTGAGCTGGGACAGACTATAACCACCAGAGGACCAGGAGGGCCCACTGGAAAGACTAACTTTTACATTTCTGGTTAAAAATCTCCAAGGGTTGAGAGTTCAACAATAGGTACAAAAAACATTTCATCATTTTAAACAGACAACTCCTATAAAAAAAAACAAAAAAAAAATCACCCCTCCCCCAAAAAAACAAAAACAAAAAGGAGAGAAGGATCAATTGAGTCCTGCAGCATCCAGCCAGCCTCCACTGCCAACCCAAATGCTAGCACGGAGGGCCTGTCCTGGCCACAGGTATACACCGAAGCCCAGCCAAGCACCTGATCGACTTTCCCCACAGCTCGCTCCACGCTCCCCAGCAGTGTTGTGTGCTGGCCACATGGCATCATCTCAGTCATGCTTCCTCCCTGGCCTCCCCAGTCAGAAATAAATATGAAGGCCTCCATCCACAGCCCAGTGTCATCAGCACAAGGAAGGTCCAAAGTTAAGGGCAGACACAGCTCTTTCTCCAAAGGGAGGTGAGCGTGCCCAAGGATGGGCAAGCAGGCTGGTGGGACTTCAGCATGTGCTGCAGCTCCCACCTGTTTGTGGAAGACTGGCTGTAGGATGGTTGTTGATCTAAGCTAGCCATAGTACGACGAGAGTTGAGGGTGAATCCCAGGCGCCATCTCCCTCTCAGCCTGGCTGTCCAGAATGGCACAGGGAAGTGCAAAGTGTCCAGCATCCAAGGGTCCACTGTCCATCTGACGTGAGCTGAGGAAACAGGAATTGAGGATCACCTGGAGCGGGCAAGGCCAGGAGAGCAGGGCTGGTAGGAAACATGATAGCAATGCACTTCTGCAGCAGAGCAAAAGGGAGAGGATCCAGCGTAACAGCCCAGTCCCTGAAAGGCTCCGCCAAAACTCCCATCCAGAGCAGCTCTGCCTCCAGTCCCAAGGCAGAGGAACCAGGAAATCACAGAGAAACACCAGCTCAGGAGCACAGACAGTCTCTCTGCTTCCAACAGGACATCCACTACTTGAGTTTGGTGTGAAGCCCCATGGCCAACACGTTGTTGATCTCCTTCCGAAAGGCCTCAGAGGCCTGGCTGCCAGGAGAAGGAGTGGGCAGTTGGCTGACTGGATCCCTGCACCAGTCCAGGGTATTTCTGAGAGATGTCCATCTGCGGCATAAATGGGTGTGTGTGCATGCGTACCAGTCTGCAGGCGAGTGCGCATATGTATGGCCAGGAGCAGTGTTTTCAGGATCCGTCCTGCCAAATGTCCTCTCAGAACTTGCCTTGCTTTAGCTTGTCGATATGATAGGTTAGCTTCAGGGCTGGCCCCAGCTTCAGCCCCATGTACTTCATCATCATGTCACTCCGCAGCAAGAGTAGGGCTTTCCCATCAATCTCCTGCAAGAAGGAGAAACAACATCACCAGTGTGAGACCGTCTCTGCTCTCCAGCCTGTCATTGCCAAAACTGTCCAGGGTGACACCAAGCTGTCAAGAGAACTGCCAGGCAAATGAGTGCCTTTTGGCTCTGGCTGCCTGCTGCCACCTTGGGGTCAAGACAGGATTTTGTCCTCACAGCTCATTCTAGTTTTTATTTGCCCAGCACGAAATGCTGCTTAAGGCAGCCCATCAAACAGTGCCTACAGGACAGGTCCCTGCCATTCACACTTGTAAGCCCAAATCCTCTCTGCTTAGTCAGATCATGCCCAAAGAGGTGATGGCTAAAGCAGCATCGCTGGGCACAAGAGCACAATTCAGAAGCAAAGGAAATGGGTTCCATGTAACCACAGAATCGCCAGTGCAAGCAGTCCTCTGCATCCTGCCCTGTCTGCAGCACTGGGGTTTCAGGCCTTTGACAACTGTTTGGTGCCAGGGTATCTGCTGAAATCGTTCTGTTGGATGATCCAGTAATTAAAAAAAATAGGTGCTATGTCAAGCTGGGGATTAGTACGCCCTGAATGGACACAGGGAACAAGGAAAAGAAAGGGATGAGGAGAACAAGCTGCTCCAAAGTAGAAGAATCTCCTGGGTGCTAATAAATGGAGCAAACTGCGTTAGCTGTACATCAGGGCTGCACAGGACTTTGGCACTCACAGATCTCCAATCATGAACCTTTCTGACCTTGCACGCTTGCACTCAACCCTTCTTGAGGCAATGGCAGTGCACAGGAACAGTCTGGCATCGCCACCCAAGGCACTACAGGGGAAGCATTCTGGAAGAAGATAACACTGACTCTCAGAACAGTCCTAGTGTGATACATAGAGCACTCTGCACACTAGACTTTATCACAGGAGAAGGAGAAAAATAACCACGCTGAAAATCAAGGTCATAGATAGAGGCAAAAAATGAAATAAAAAATTTAACCCAAAGAGAAGGCCACTATGTGTAAAATGGATTTCTGGAGCTTCTAGAAGTCCCTACAACTAGCAAAGGAACATGGAAACACAACATCTCATCTTCAGTAGGGATGATTCCAAGTGTCTGATGCTTTACAGCTGAGACAAACGTGCTCCTCACTGAGGCTCAACAAAGGAGGGATACGAAGCTTGAATTAATTGCAGAACAGCTTTGTACTTAGCATTTGCCAACAGATGATTTTCACCTTACATCCCTTGCAGCATTCCTGCTCATTATCTTGTTCTGGCTCACCCTGAGTTTTGGAGTGGACAAGTTGTTGCTGATAGCCCAGCTTCCATGAAGAAAATATTAACTGATTTATCAATGAGAATCAAGACCCCCTCCCAACCTTTTGCAAAACAGAAAACCCTGTCCAGTAGTGTTGCCACTACCAAGTTTGTTCTGTTTTTCTCTTCTTAAAATGAAAGGTAAATTTTTCTCAGAATAGCCAACAGAGAGGACTTTAATCTCTTAGCAGAGGGCTGAATGCTCTCTTGCGTAATTAAACCAAATATTTTTCAATTACTGGTGGTTCTAAAATGGAAACTAGTTAAAAAAAGAGACAGTGTTGTCTCAGCTTCATCAGCAGAAGTACTACCAGGTATAATATGGAATGAATCAAAAGGCAGAGGAAAGATGAACTGCCTGGTAAGAACTGGGATGCAGAGCTGCCAGTATTTTTGTAACTTTAACAGTACAATTTCTATGCTGTGTCTGCAGCTATTTTACACATAAGGAAATGCACACAGACCAAAACAGTAGAGATGTTTTCTCACTAGAAGGTGAATTTAAAGATTCTAGGGTAAACATTTTTGTGTATTTTTGGTGCTAAGAATACTAGATTTAAATCCAGCTAAGGGCTGAACTGTTTATATGCACAGAGACAGCAGAAGTAGAAGGTTTAAACGGGCTACCATGTCTTCTCTGAGACTTGAGAAAGAGGAATCCCAAGCCTGAACATGATACTAGCAGGATTTTTGAGGATGTTTTTCATAGGACAAAACTTTGACTGGTGTACAGGGTTCTACTGCTCTTCAGAATTCCCTAGATTTTCCTCACATGATAATCTGTTTTGCATTCATACACATTTATACAGACATATTTACATGTTTTCGAAAGAGGTCGGCATGGGGTCCCAGCTGTGGATCAGCTTCTCGTATGAACTGCATCACTTCCTCCACTGTCCAAGACGAGGGGTCTCGGCTGTTCAGCCGTGAGACATCTCGAGATCCAAGATATCTGTCTGAACCTGGAGGGTGTTGTTGTAAGACAGCAGCAGTTATTGAAAGCATGACTACAGCATCATTCCAGCAGTTATTCACATTTAATCTACCATTCAGACTCCTTTTTTGAAGCAGTGGCAGAGACAATGTGAGGGCACATCCAAACCACATCCAAGAGAATCCTGTTGCACAGGTCTAGCTCCCAAGCCTTATTGCCTCTCTTCAGGCCTTACTTTCACAGCAGCCTTCTACAGCCAACCCCTTTATTTCCGCTAAAACTCAATTTTCCCTCACCCTCTTTCAGCTCAGGTTTGCCCCAACATTCCTACTCTCTGCCTTCCTTGCCCATCTGCTAACATTTTCCACCTTTATTGAAAGCAATCCTCTGTTCCCACTTGTTTCCCCAAATACCATCTCTCCCTTCCCATCACTTCTCCACTCAGAATACCATCTTTAGCAACTTTAACATGGCAAAGTCATTTCATGTTTTCATAGGTTGCATTTTCTGTTGGACAGAAATCCTACGTACAAAATCCTGATGTTTTAAACACTTCAGGAGTTAATGAAAATCCCTTTCTCAATTTGGAATCAGCACAGCCTGTTGCTTCAGCTCCTCTGTGCAGCATTACTTGTACACACAGATGTGGGGAGAAGCAGAAAAACCAAGCTATTAGTTACCTGGTTTTGTAAGAAGCCTTTACTGATGCCACGTACATAAAATTATACTGTTGCTTTGCAAACACTTAGCTTTTACGGGTGCTGATACACTGCAATTATCAGCTCTCCTGCCCTATTCCTCCATACACTCTTCTATAGGTGAGTATCATTCACGCATCCATTCATCCTCCTGGACACCCATCCCATCTCCCACTCTAATCAGACAGTTCTCAACTCCCTGGCCACTCCCAATCCATCCTCTCTGATTCAGACACCAATTTATCACTTTGTCAGTCCCGGTGGATACATCCTCCAACCCATACTTGCAAATTCAGCTCTTACCTACTCATTCCTATCTACTGACCTCCAATCCCCATCTAGTCAGTAAAGCAAGTAACTGACCCTGCAAGCGTCATCTGTCCATATTTCCACCCACCCATCTGTCATGTCTCTAGAACTACTGTTAAACCTAACAGACTACCTGTTTAACAGTGTAGAGGCCAGTCTCTGGTACTTGCTGAAGTTAGAAAGATGTAACTGGAGTTAGAAAAGCCCTTTATTGCCAAATTTACAATCGGAGGGCTGGCTTCTTAACTCTCTTACCCCCAGAGCTAAGCCTACGCAAGGCAGAGGTACTGCCCTGAGTGAGGCTAGAGGGTTGGTGCAGGTGCCTGTATCCCTGCAGGCGATAGTCTCTGGAGCTTCTGCTGTGGCTTGATGAATTGACAGAGTTCAAGGCAGAGTCCATGGGGTCCAGGCGAGGTTCCAGGGGACCTGGGAGGCCATCTCCCAGGACAAAGGTTTCACCTGGAATGGCACCAAGCCGCAATTAGTACACACGCTGTCCAAAATTACGATCCAACAGCAGAAAGCAGAACAGAACTACAGCAAAGGCCACTGAGTGCATAGCGCTTGCATGCAGCAATGATAACAGGCTTCAAACAACTGGACTAGTGGTCTCTAAAAGCACAAAAATCAGAAAGATGCACTGCTGAAGTGCTGCAGCCTGGTGTTTTCTTGACAAGTTACAGTCCAACCAGTTAGCAGTGATAATGTTTGATACCTAGATTTGAGCAATGGCTACTCTGTTATTGCCAGCACCAGCTTCTGCTTGCATTCCCACATCCTCTTACTGATTTCACAGGACCTTCCTTTGATACTACAGCAGGCCACTGGCAGGCAGGGTGGAGAGCTGCCTGTTCTGAGTAATGACAACATTTCTTGATGTCAACAGATACAGAACTCATCAGCTCTGAGCTGGGCAAGGAGATTCCCAAAGATCCAGTCAAATCTCACACATTTTTATTTGCTAACATCCAAGGAAATGGCCCAGCTCGTTGGGACTGTGGAATATTTTTACTAAGCACCTCATGCCTTAGACTGGATAACAGTATACAGACAGGGTAAGCTGGAGAGCCTCCTCTGAACCTCAGCCACACTGTCACAATCAGCCAACGCTCTCACACAGGCTGATCCTCTGGCCTCAAAAGTAGGGTACTAGTAATCAGATACTGATCTCTTCCAACTCCCTGCTGGGCTCTTTTTAATTGCCTAACAAAACTGGCGACCAACATCCTCTGTTTCCAGGCTACTGTTCTCCTTTGAGTATGGTACACACAGAGGTAAGGAAAGATGAGACCTCAGCCTGGACACAAGCTGCTGCAAGTCCTACTACAACTGTTCAGCTGTTTATTCCAGCTGCAAGAAGACCCCACTGCTGTGATGTATACAGGAGGGACAGAGCAGAAAGCTCTATCCATGCAGAGGTCTCACTGTGAGACTGACTTTCTCACCTTCTCTTCCAGAGATACGTTTAATTTACAGCTATGAATGACAATGTTAGGACAGAGAGACTGAGGAAACTATCCTGGATATTATATTGTACTGGCTGAGCCTGGTCTGTAGATTAGCAAGTGAATCTTGTATCTATGAAAGACTTTCCCATACTGTTATACCATGAAAACTTCATCCTAGGAGCACATGTTAGTAGATTTTACTATAGCACAGCACAACTTAGTCTCAGTCCAGATGGACCTGATGCTTCAGGAGTCATACTCGAATACCTGGGTTCTTCATTATGAAAAATCTGGCAAATTGTACAGTGAAATAGGAAAACAGTTCCTAGAATAAGGTGTTTTGCCCATGTACTACAGTCTGGACTATGCTACTACATCTGGTAGGGATGTGGAGTACGTTTACTAGCGCCTGCAAAAAGACTCTTAGAACAGTTCATAGTTTTGAGCTGCTGCCATTCAAACACTGCAGCAGGCTACATGGATGGAGAAATTAAATCAGAGAAACTGCATCTGCCAGGCCTTGACTTCTTCCCTGGACTTCACAGACCACAGGAAAAGCAGGAAAAAAAACAGTATTGCAGGGAAAATAGTGCAGGATAGGAGTGAAGGAAGCTTTGGAAGTTATTCTGCAATAGTCTTGAATCATAAATCCTTGTGTGATACATACAGAGCAAATAAAAACATCTACTCACATGGGAAACTACTGACACGTGTGCCAGGCTACAGCACAGGTGGCCAAGTAACAGACTTGTTAGATCAGCATTGTTTTTAGACAAGCCTTTTAAGCATGTCCAGCTGGTTTCTTAAAGTGGCAGAGACCTGAAAAGCCAAGAAAGGCAGAAATGCCTCAGATGCAGCCAGGATAACAAAACCCAAAGGAAGGAGGGTTGCAATGATGGAGATGATAGCCTTGCATTTGCTTAACTGAATTGCCAGAAAGCCGGAAAAGAGGAGCATTACCATTTTATAGCCTTATGAAGTAAAGTGTGGGAAGCTATGGTCTGATTGCCTCAGAGTGAACTTGCCCCCAGGATCTCTACTCAAATGTAGAGTGCAACAGCATTGAAACTGGAAGATGAAAAAGGCAGAAAACAACATGCTTTCAAGGGAAATAGCCCACAAAGAGCTCAGCCTCTGCAGTATTCAGATATTACTTTGGACGCTGGCAAGCTGCATCTTCCTTAACTGCACAGCAGCATCAACTTAACAAGAAAGTTTGGGAAGAACTCAACAGCTTTTAGACCTCAGACTGTGATGTCCGCTTGGCACTCTCGCCACCATCCACTCTCAGCATATGACTAGGCAAAAAAGCCCACAATTCAGCTGGGCTGCTCTGGCCCAGGCTGAGACAGTACTTTCTTGTTCGAGTCCAGACAGACCTGCACTAGGAGCTTCTCTGTAGGAACTACATTTGCTTTCCTCTCCAACAGCAGCAGTTTGTTAAACACAAATTACTTCCCATTAAACATAAGCTTTTTGGAATATCCAGGCAAAAGGGTGATGTCCGATTTGTAGGAAAGTGCAGTGGCATGAGAATGATTAGCAGGTACATTAATCTGGACATATTTATGAAAGGAAAAGGAAACTATGGCTGCCACAGTGGAAATGTGGGTATGCAAACAGGTCTGTGCTGTAGGGCTCCATCCTCCAAAGGATTCAAGCACCCTCTGTGAGGTAAAACCATCCCAATTCACCAAGAAGATCCAGGACACCTGACCAAGATTTGCTGGGTCAGGCAAATATGCATGCCCAACTGATAGTGAAAATACACCAGAGCTTCATAAAGGGATGATTGTCAGCAAAAGGAATCATGGATGCATAGTGGCATTGCTTACAGAACTGGAGTAATGTGATGGGTAGAAACAGGCTTTTAGGGAAGGACAGGTCAGGAAGGCAAGGAGGGAGATTAGCCCTTTATAGGAGAGAGCAGTAAGATTGCATGGAGCTCTGCCTGGGGAAGGGTGAGGGCCCAGCTGAGAGCTTATGGGTTAGCAATTAGGTGGCAGAGTGGCAGACCAGCATGGGTGACATTGTGGTAGGTGTCTGCCATAGACCATCCGATCAGGAAGGAGAACTAGATGAGGCCTTCTTCAGACAATTGAAAGAAGCTCCATGTTTGCAGGTCCTGGTCCTTATGGGGGACTTCAAGAAGCCTGATATCTGCTAGAAGGACAACACAGCAGGGCACAAGCAATCCAGGAGGCTTCTAGAGTGCACTGGTGACAATTAGCTGAAATGGGTGACTGAGGAGCTGATGAGTAAAGGTGTTCTTCTGGTCCTTATACTTACAAACAAGGAAGAACTGGTCAGACATGTAAAGGCCAGGGCAGCCTTGGCTGAGACAAACATGAGATGGTAGAATTTAGGATCCTCAGAAGACAGGGCAGGGCTAAAAGCTGGATAACAACCCCAAACTGCAGGAGAACAGACTTAGGTCTGTTCTGGGAGCAGCTTGGAAAAATCCCATGGACTATGGCCCTGGAGGGAATAGGGGTTCAAGAGAGCTGGTTGATATTCAAAGATCTCCTCCTCCAAGCTCAAGAATGGTCCATCCCAACAAGTAAGAAATCAAGTAAACGTGACAGGAGACTCACATGGATGAACAAGGAGCTCCTGACTAAACTCAGGTACAAAAAGGAAGTGTACAAAAAGCGAAAGTAGGGACAAGTGACCCACAAAGAATATAGACACACAGTCTGAACATGCATGGGGTCAGGAGAGCTAAGGCCCACCTAGAACCAAAACTGGTAAGGGATTCAAGAGTGCAGTTTTACTGCTAAAATACAGAGTTTGGCCACACATACATTTGCACAACTGCTGAACACCCACTGTTTCCAACAGATTACAGTCTTTAAAAAGCAGGTCGCCACTGTGCTGGAAGTGCAGCTTTTTAGCGAAAAGCTACATAAGTAACATTAGCATGCAAGAAGTGAAATCCTCTCATCATCTTTCTGACTTCCTGCCAAGGGCACCTACCGCCAAGGGCACCTACTACCTGCCACTCACAACCCCAACTATTTTGTGATTCTGTGCATTTCTGAGCAGAACTAGCAAAGACTACAGCTTGGGAAACTGGGAAGACCCCAGGGAAAGCAATGCATAGGTTCATGTTAGTACAACACTAAGGAGCCAGAAATCACCCTCAGAACATATTTAACTAGGACTACGAAGGTGATCAGAGGGCTGGAGCATCTGCCCTATGAGGAACGGCTGTGAGAGCTGGGCCTCTTTAGCCTGAGGAAGAGAAGACTAAGCGGGGATCTTATCAATGTCTATAAGCACCTGGAGGGAGGGTGTCAAGGGGATGGGGACAAACTCTTTTCAGTCGTCTCATGTGACAAGACAAGAGGCACTGGGCAAAAACTGAACCACAGGAAGTTCCGCCTGAACGTGAGGGGGAATTTCTTCACTGTGAGAGTGACGGAGCACTGGAAGAGGTTGCCCAGAGACGTTGTGGAGTCTCCTTCTCTGGAGATCTTCAAAGCCCGCCTGGATGCAACCCTGTCTAACATGCTCTAGGTGATCCTGCTGAGCAGGGAAGTTGGTCTAGATGATCTCCAGAGGTCCCTTCCAACCTTACTGATTCTATGATTCTATGATTCTAACTCAACAATCATCACACTGTCATTTTTCTGATTTGAATGCACCATGATGCATTCCTTAAAAATGTGATCGTGTGATCGTGTTCTTACATGCGCTTATATCTGTACATCCAAAAAACAGTATGAGGCCATGCATCTACAGACTGCTTTTTTCTTTCTTTCTTCTTCTCTTTTTTTTTTTTTTTTTCTTAAGGGACAAAATTAAAGCTGCATGTTCATCCTCAGGTTACCTGTTTCTGGACTGGTAAGTGCTTGGCTCTGCAGTAAACATCACAGTAAAGCTGTAGGCTTTTCAGCAAAGTCAGTGCAAGAGAGCTCTAGGATTTTCTTAAAAATACAAACGCACAGAGAACGGCTTGAGTGAATGACCCTCACAGAAAGGAGAGAGAAAAACAAGGCAGGAGGAGAATGATGACTAGGTCTGTGAATGATCTCTGTCAAAAGACATCATGCTTCTGGCAGCAGTAGCGCAGACTGTTTCAGGGCTTTCTTCAGAATTCTCTCACTCCTGATAGCCAGCTTTGGAGTGAGGAGAACATCGTTAGTTCTTATGTGTATTTTTCTATACAGATGGGTGTTTTAAATACAGGAGCATTGCAGGAAAACATGCCAAGATTAGTGGTGGAGAGGCAAGAAGAGTTAATCAATTAAGAGAATTAAACAAAGTTTAATTAAACAAATAGGCCTATAGACTCAAGAGTGCAGCTTTACTGTTAAAATACGGAGTTTGGCCACAAGCACAAATCTGATCTACACAACTACTAAACACTTACTGTTTCCAACAAATTATAGTCTCTGAAAAGCAGGTCCCCACTGTGCTGCAAGTGCAGCTTTTTAGCAAAAAGCTACATAAATGACAATAGCTGTAAGAGGAAAAACAATGCAAGAAATGAAATCCCCTCCTCGTCTTTCTGACTTCTTACCAAGGGCACCTATGATTACTCACTGGCTTCCATTTGGCACACTGGAAACTGTTTAGGTACTGTAGTCTGTCACACCTCTGAAACCAACATATGCTCTGCTGTCTCATGATGTCATCATGACATCATGAGAAGTCATACTTCCTTCCTCAAGAAATATTGAATATCTAAGTATTTCCAACTCATAGGGTTAAAATACATCCACTAAAATATAAATGTTTCTGCCTGAACTTAAATTTCACAGTGAAGGAGGAAGAACAGGTTTTTAGCTGATGGCTTGTGGGATAAAAATCAATTTTTAGAAGCTCTTTGGAACTGCACCTCATTTCTTTCTTCCCTGTACACTTCCTGCCAGGTCCAAGAACAGATCAGGATCAAGACCAAAGTGCTGGAGGACATTTAGAATGCAAAACGATCTTCACTGCCATACGAAGGCTCACCTTCTGCCCACTTGTCTCTACTTCCACAAAAAAGGCTGGAGTAACCTGGGCATCTGGATGGCATGTTTTATTTAAAGGGCAAAAGATAAATGAACAGACTTTAAAGTAGACCAAGAATCAATCCTGTGGACAAGCTAACAGAGATTCCCACTCAGAATTACTTATTACAGGAGCCTTTCACTTTTCACTGATAATACAAAGAGGCCAACACACCTGCCACCTAACCAATGCCTAAGTCTTTAGACCATACCAGTGAACTTCAAGAACAGGCAAAATACTGCACATCTACCTGCTTAAGGAGAAGGAGCAGACTTTTTTTTCCTAGTGGTTACCTAAGTACAGTGGTTGACCTTTTAAAGGAGGATGTCATGGAGATCAGAAAGGAAGTGTATCTAGAGATTAGAAATGGAGTGGGCATTAAGAAACAACGCTTGAGTTGTCAATACACTGGAATAGGTGAGACATTTCGGCAGTTCACCTTGTTCTTTACATCAGCTATGTGTCAAACTTACAACTTCAGTCAGTTTAGATTATAAGGCCAAAGGGTTCTGTCCATCATAGGGTGCAAATTCACTGTCTCTCTATGACAAGATACTGGCTAAATATTACTGGAGAACACAGGGCAATGGTAAGTGATGGAGACTAAAATGACGTCTCAGCACATGGGAGGCTGTATCTCAAATCTGGGATCAACAAACCAAGCCCAGCAAACTCATTAAGAACCAGGAAAACCATGGATCTAACAGTACACTAAGAGACCACAAAACCACTGAACACTCATCAACTAACAGTTTCCAGCAATTTTTTTCAGCAACTTATTACAAAGAATCACACTTGGCAGACTTCACAATCCATGAAAAGGATTTTAGTAAGGTTGAAACTCCATCCTCACATTACAGAGTGTTTACAATTTGAAACAAAAGGAGAGGTGGAGGAGTATTTACTGAAGGCTCCTCCTCAGGCTCAGAAAGTCCTTTAACTACCTGAACTCCCTGGAAAGCTCCCACTTGCTTATACACATGCATGCAAAACCTATGGACCACAAAACAAAGAGTACATTACTGCAATCACTTTTGAGAACATTGCACAACATATCTGCCCCAGCGTTACTTGCCTGGCACTGCAGAAAGCAGTACTGCTCTAGGAGCCAAGATGTAGTTTGGTTTAGCTAATGAAGCCTATACTAATATAAAGCTGTGCTATTCAGCAGTGACTGCAAAGAACAAGAAGGGATCTGGGAAAGGGCAGCAGGTTCTCTTCAGATTAACATCTGTAGAACACACTGCAGCAACTGATCATCCGAAAATTCAGGTGGAGACCGACTGAAGCAGTTGGATACTTTTATGACCATTAATATCTGCAGAGAAAGACCTGGGAGTCCTGGTGAACAAGTTGACCATGAGCCAGCAATGTGCCCTTGTAGCCAAGAAGGCTGATGGTATCTTGGGGTACGTTAGGAAGAGTGTTGTCAGCAGGTCGAGGTGATCCTGCCCCTCTACTCAGCCCTGATGAGGCCACATCCGGAGTACTGTGTCCAGCTCTGGGCTCCCCAGTACCAGTGAGACATGGAGCTACTGGAGAGAGTCCAGCGTAGGGCTATGAGGATGATCAGAGGGCTGAAGCATCTGTCCTATGAGGAACGGCTGTGAGAGCTGGGCCTGTTTAGCCTGGAGAAGAGAAGACTGAGGGGGGATCTTATCGATGTCTACAAATTTCTTAAGGGAGGGTGTCAAGAGGATGGGGCCAGACTCTTCGGTGGTGCCCAGCGACAAGACAAGAGGCAATGGGCAAAAACCGAACCACAGGAAATTCCACCTGAATATGAGGAAACTATGAAGAAAACGTGAGGGTGACAGAGAACTGGAACACGTAGCTCAGAGAGGTTGTGGAGTCTCCTTCTCTGGAGATATTCAAAACCTGCCTGGACACGATCCTGTGCAACATGCTCTAGGTGACCCTGCCTGAGCAGGGACGAGTTGGACTAGATGATCTCCAGAGGTCCCTTCCAACCTCAGCCATTCTGTGATTCTGTAAATCAATGGAAGCTAAAATACAGATTTATGTATTATGTTTTATGGTATTAGATGATCACTATCAGGATTAGAAAGAATTCTCCCTGCATTCCATATGCCTTACACAACCTGTTTGTGTACCTGCCTTGGTGTATAATATTTTTCTCCAATTCATTCCGAAACATCAAGCATCGATCCACGTCAGAGACAAAGAAAAGCAGACTTCCTAAACCCATGGCTTAAGTTAGCATGGCAAATCTAATTCTGCTATATCCATTACAAGCCACCATAAACAGCCAGCTTTGGGAAGAGATGCTGTGCTCACCTTCCAAAGGGTGACGGTCATTCTTTGGTAACTTGGGGGAGAGAGGAGCACTGTATGGAGGGGAATCTTGGGAATATCGCTTTGTACCCCGGCCTGGTCCCTGCAGAGTGCCGTCTAACGAACTGCTTCTGTCTAGGAAAAGAGAACAAGCCCTATTTAGGAGTGGAGACTTTCTGGGAAATTCAGTCCTGCTAGAGTCATTTCAGACTCGCATCCACCCCCAGCCTGTTAACAGCCTGTTAAAACTACAACCCAGCTACATCTGTCAGGGCTTAACATTTTTTTTTCAATTTTTATTAGATATGAAAGAGTGGGAATAAACCTAACAAAGATTCTTAGGCACTGTTTGCCAAACTTCCCCTCAAGCATCTCTACTGATGAATTTAATCCTATTTCTCCTAGTTCTACTCCTTGGCTCATCCCACACAATTCCTGCTTCTCCCCACTCTCTTCGCCTTTCAAATATTCGTAACCTTTAGACAGTTTGCAAATACTCTATGACATACACAGTGCTTGGTTAAACTGTACTTGAATTTTTAACTTTCCCCTAAATAGATCCCTCAAGCTTCCCAGATGTCACTGCTGCTCTTTTCCAAATGCTTTCCAATGATGAGGTTCTCTGTATTGTATACAACAGTCGAGGCACAGTTATTCCAGCATTGTATGCATCAGGCTAGGCAGTATCATGCCTCTTTACAGATGGATAAACACCAAACACAAATTATCAGTGGATGGATGAACACAGAGAATGAAAGTGCTAACACAGATGTGAATGGAAGCCAGCAAAGTGATACAGTTGGCAGTAGGACCATGTCCTATCTGGACACAGTATAAAGTATGGTCAATAAGAAGCAATGAAGACGTTACTTATCAGTAACCAGTGTTTCCTGAGCCTTGCAGCCCACAGGCAGGCTGCAGGTACACACGGGCCACAAGCACTCTTGGCTGGTCCTTTTCACGGTCCCAAGTGCAAGAAGAACATGCAAAGCCACAGTGTGAACGTGTGTGGGGACACTGCTTGGAGAAAGAACTGAAATGCTTATAGACAAATACCAGGAGCCTGACAGCAACACGGCAGGAAGCTGAACTACTGGTGCAGGGCAGGAATGGGTACTGGAGGGATAACAGAAATATGGTGAAGGGCAATTGCAACCGGACACCGAAGGAGACACATTACATTGAACAAAGAAACAAAGGTAAAGATGGTTGGGAAGCATCAGATAGTCACAATTTAGTTGACCGAAGAGAAATAAAAGGGAAAAAAGCAGTATCTATTTTGATCAAAATTGATTTTGGGAAAGGAAAGAAAAGCTGCTTTTACTGAGAGAAAGCCGGGACTTGTCTACAGGCCCCATGACTCCATATAGCTATGAACAGAAATCACTGTGATATTATTAAAAAAGTAAATATTGTCCTCAGGACAACTCAATGTAAGAAATATTTATTGCTCTGATAGAGATCAGAAACAAATGCTGTTAGAAATGTCTCTTGATATCCCTACAGGTAAAAGGGAATGAATTCCTTCATCAGACAGTCACTGAACCACAACAAAAGGTTGTGGTTTTCAAGGTTCTTTGTGGTTTTGTTCTGTGTTGTTTTTTTTTAAATTATTTGCTTTTGTAAGTCATGCAAATACAGAAGATCAGGTTGTAGAAAATAAAGCAGGGAACTGTAAGTTACGTCACTGCAAATTAATGAAATTTTAAAGCAAAAGTGGGTTTGTAAGGAAGGTTTCTGATTTTAAAGGCCTAAGAAATGGATGAACAGCCACAGCTGAACTCTGTGGTTAGGATGCAGAATTAAAAAAAAAAAAAAAAAAAAAAAAAAAAAAAAAAAAGTATCTTCAGTTCATAAAAATCATGAATTTTTATATATTCATATCATAAAAATCATGAATTTGTATCCTCATGAGGGGAAGACTTAAGAGGAAAGGACTCCAAATCTGATTGGAAAAATATTCACTTCAAGACGGATATGAAGAGCAAGCGGATCATTTACTGCAAATGAAAAGGACTGCACAGAAAGGAGACTTATACTTCAGAGCGCAAAGAGAGCAATAAAGTGAACGTTTAACTTAGTTTTTCTTTTGACAGTGCTGTATCCTCAGCTACAGAAGTAACTAGTGAATGAGAAAAGAAGTAGAGGATACTGTGCATTAAGGACACGGTAAAAAGAATAAATAATAATAATAATAGAAGTAGTAAAAAAAAAAAAAATCTTGTCTGCAAATTATGAGACAACTTTGGGGTATATTTCACGTCACTGAACTCAGGAGGTTAGCAGAAGGAGGAGTACATCTGCCCATGTCTGGGTTTATGAGAGTTTGCTCATCTCATCAAATAACGATACCTACTTTAGGATGTTATAGCTTGCACTAACCACACTGGTACCATCTCCTCGACCGCAGAGGCAGGCTAGGGCGACTAGCTCAGACGCAGATGCCTCTGTGACATCCCTCTATATCCAAACATATCCCACCCTTTGCTTTGTTTTCAGTTGCAGTGATGCTGAATACAGGGAGAAGGCTCAAAGAATAATGGGAACAGGAGAAAAAGAACAAAAATAGACATTTTTGAGTAAGAAATAAAAATCAAATAAATTGAACATATTCAAACTCAGGACCTAAGTGTACAGGCACAGGAAACAGACACACAACTTAGAAAGCACACACAAAATCAAAATCCTAACAAATTAAGTGAAATACTGCTCAGTATGTTTGGAAACACAGGGTTAATGTTTAAAAAGGAAAGGGGGAAAAAAAGTGATCTACGCAACTAAATGTCCAAGTCTGAGATCAGCAGTATGTGAGGTTTAGAAGAGATTTTGAATGAAAGAATAAATAAAATATGGCAGTTAGGAGCACATAGCATATACTGCAGTATGTGTTCAAAGGTGACTAATCCAATGGCTTCCTTATCAAAGAAAAATAACTGATTTACCAGACAAAGGAAGTGTGGTGATCTTATTCACCTGGAATTCAGCAAAGCATTTGATATGAAAAACCACCAGCTGAGATAAAGAGCATGAGGATTAGCAGAACTGTTATGTGAACAAACATCTGGTTTGAGAGGAAAGGCAAGTGACAGAGCTCTGAGGAAGAATATGAGGCGGGAGACCGATCATCAACAAATTTTTCTGAGGATCATTCTTGAGCCTTATGTCATTTAATATTTTTATTTATACTTTGGTACAAATTTTAGAGATTCACTGGCGAAATCTGCTGATGTCTTCCAAAGTTCAGCCAGATGCTGTAGGATTTGACAAAACAGGGAAAGAACACAAAGAATGGAGTACCAGAAAGGAGGTAAATTCAGCAATGCAAAATGCAGATTTGCACTTGAAATGGTATTGTCCTATGAGCTAAGAACTTGCAGTTGAAAATAACAGATGAGAAGAACAGGGTACGTTACCAAGACAGGACAATTATCAGCTGCTACCATGATGCAGCTATAAAAAGGGTCTTGCAGGAGAGATTTATTTTGAAGACAGAGATGCAAGCGCTGTGGCACAAGGTCCTCATGAGCTCTTCCTCAGAGTGCTGTGCAGCACTCTGCTTACCTCATCCAAGTTTAATTCAAAATAGCTTGTTGCAGGAAGAACAACTGAGATCATCAGGAGAACAGAGAGCCTTTCTTACCAGAAGAGATGAGAAGGCAGCTCCCCTGAAGGATATCTAACTACTTCCAGAAGACAGAGAACTATATTAAGCTAAAAGACAATGTGTTAAGACAGGGAGAAATGAATAGCAAGTTGCCCAACAGTAAATGTGGGACAGAAATTGCAAAATAGCCCCTTCCATCAGAACAAAAAGCCTTGGAACAGCCTCTGGTGGAAGAGCAAAAAATCCAACTGATTCGACACAGGACTCAGAGTTTATTAAAGTAACATTGCATACTGTGGTGCCTGTAATAACAGGATGCTGGACTCAGTGACTCAGAAGGTCCTTCCATTCCTATGTTTTCTTATGGATCCAGACTGGATCTACCCTTTCAAAACACTCTGTAGCCGAGCTCCTTCCCTATTCACAGCAATTACCTCTCTCTTGCAAAAAAAAAAAAAAAAAAAAAAAAAAAAAAAAAAAAAAATCTACTGTTTCCTGATGTATAATTTGGTTTCTAACCCCTTATTGACATGAATATGCTTTATCAAGAGTATCATGATGTATTTCTATGGCAGTGTTATCTGGTGTAAGAGCTGCTGCAGACCTACCTTCTCCTGCCTCACACTTACCTATGACTTCTCCATTGCATCTACAGTGGTGTTTCTGTAACAGTTTAGTGAGCTTGTTCTGGGAACTGAGACCAGATCCCAATTCTAATTAATAAACGAATACTTTCTGGAAACAGTCAGCCCTATTCAAGCACGCCAGCACCTGCACCATACAGCAGACAAAGCAGGAAACACAGCATTGAAGGTGAGACCATGGCAACCCTGACTTGGTTTGATTTAAGCCAAGGTAAAAGTGCATCCTCATTCTTCCACGACCAGCTCTAACCCCTCAAACTTACTGGTACTGTTTCTCTGCTCTCATCAGATGTCACTGTAATGTGGAGAGCAATGTTTATCATCTTTCAGGTGCTTGAGAAAGATGTTAAAATGAGTGGATCCCCAATAATCACTGAGGCATCACTGTGAGCTGCAGGACTATGGGTTACCACTTCCCTGGACTGTGGTTAATCTTTCTTTAACTCCTGTATATACTCAAACAAGGAATTCAGGTTAGGAAGATCTTAGCATCATGTCTTATTTAGTGCCCTGGTTTCCCTGTAACTCTGGCCGTGCTCTTTCTAGTCCTCCACTCTGCCAGGCAGCCCAGCCCTTGGAGCAGACACAGAAAGCACTCCACGGCAGCTAGTGACTCTGCCTGTGGGCTACAGGCCCCTCTCCATCCAAGACTGCTACTATACCCTGATCTCAGGTCCTCTTTCACACATACCAGTTTTGCTCCTTCTCACTATGACAGTTCTACACAGGAACATGGGGATTCCTTCTATCTGAGGATTACCTAGAGCAGTAATCTCTAGTGTCAGCAAATTCTAGTCATGCCACTCTTGTACCTGCCACAGCAGCCAAACAGCTTCCAACAGCCACTCTTCTTACCCCAAAGCAAGGCTTCCTGCTCCTGGCATTGCTCACTCCCAGTTGAGCCACATGCTGGTTCTGGCATGGCTCTGCTTACTCTCAGTTTGCAGGCAGCTGATCAGCCACGAAGGAAGCACACAGTGTCAGAGATTCGCATACTCTTTACATTGTTCCTAAACCCTTCCCCTGAACAGGGTTGCTTTGAACTCTAGCCTGGCCCTCACACACTGTTGTCATCAATATCCTTCCTCATGGTTCTTGAGAAGTGTGAGGATGAGAGGGTGAAAAGGGAGAGCAAAGAAACTGAGAAGTAGAGCACCGCAAGATGCAAGTGAGGCAAGGTGGCATTAGACTGTTGCCACCAAGCCTCAGGCTTAGCAACTTTTCCTTAAATGGTTCTTTCTAAGGGCTGATCCTTCACACTAGAAATTCTTGCTTTGCAGGTAAGAGCTACAATTATCCAGAGGATTAACTTTGGAATGACCTCAAACAGCACAACAGAGCTATTTTCTGACTCTAAAGTGCAGAAAGGTAGTGAAGGAAGTTAAGACAGGACAGCAGATCAGCAAGTCAACTACGTAAAGAGGGTGCAGATTTTTGTCCCTTCCATGACTGGAAGTCCTGTAGCAGCAGTATCCCCCATAGCCACACAGCCAGCTCCAGGTAGGTAAGTATTGTCCAAGGGTTTGTTGCAGCTAGCTAGTCCTGAGTAGAAAGTGTTTGTCTTCTTGGTTTCTAGTGCTTTTGCTTACCAGAGATTTTGCAACTGATGATTTGCATCGTGGCATGAGCTATCTTGCCAGGATCGTGTTGCTTCAACACTGTGGAGCGTCAGCCATGCCAAGAAAAACAAAGCCACCTATGCCTTACATACCTGCAGCGTGTTTTCATCCCTAAAAAGACTGAGATTCCTTGCTTTCATTGAGGACTAGGTGTGCTGTCAGCTGGCATCACATTCATGGCCATGATGGAAATCTCTCTGGTAGGAGTTAATTAAATTTCTAATTACATTTTACCTGCTGCAAGTTATCACTCTTCTATTTCTTATGCAGAGACTTTCACCTTAATTTCTAACTGGATGAAGTCACTATAATCAGGTTACAGGAAGTGGGAAGGACTCAGGGACAAGGAGAGAAGGAAAGACAGTGAGACAGCACGGATGAGCGGAAACCTACAGTCACAGATGAAAATCAGACTGACAGGCAAAAAATACAGCAAATTGAATTCTGAGCAGAAAGATCCCTGAGGGCTTGTGCATGACACTAGGTGTTGTGTAATGAACTGTGCAGAGAGGGCTCTGGAAAACACACTCCTGTCCCCTGAGATAAAGGATAAAACCTGGGTTAAGACATGGAGCATCTGGAGTCCCTACAATACCACCCCCGCCCCAGCTCCTACCTGGTAGATACCTGTCGTGGTCGTACTCGTGTGAGCGCTGCATGTGGCTGTTCTGAGTGAAAGGCTGGTTCCCAAAGAGGTTGTCACTGCGAAGATTGTGGCAGAGTTTCTCCAGGAAGCGGAGGACGTAGGTGATACTGTTTACTGCTGGCAGGTTCAGAGTGTGCTGTTCCCGATCAAACACAGCTGGAGACAGAAATAAACAGAGCCCAACACGTAAACCCCCAGCAAAGGCAGGAGACTACGCCCAGGGCTGCACAGCCAGCTTCTGTATCTCAGCATCACTGGTCTAGACTAGAGCAAACAAAAGCCACTGCCTTCCACTGGCTGAACGCTGGCGAGCTCACCTCCCTGGGACAGGCTAAAACCAGTCTGCTGCACCCAATATTACGTATGATTTTGCAGTGTTTGAAAAGTTGTGTTAAAGGCAATGGAAAGGCATTCAAAGAGGGGCCTGTACTCCCAACATCTGGGTAAGCATGGGCTTAAAAATACAATTAAACCTCAAGGAAAGGGGAGAAGAAGCTTTAGGGTATTTCTTTTCATTAGAAGTTTTGAAAATCCCACCCTTTCTGTTTCCTCCTGGGGGTTCAGGCAATCCTAAGGGCATAACAGGTGAAGTATAATGCTCCCCAGGCTAAGACAAAGGTTGCATATTGCTTTCTCCAGCAGCTGTGCCTGGAGGACATACTACTGGGAACACTTTGCTCTGAGTCACCTGCTAGTTGTTGCTTCACTGACACAAATGTTCGGCAAGAAAGAGAAGACAGAAATCTTCTGTCTGCTCATAGCCCATGACTATATAAAGCTTCAGAAGACACAGCTTCCAGTGAGAAATTTCTTGCTATGATACCTCTGAAGGCAAAGTACTGTAGGCCAATTCTCACCTGAGATGACCTCTCCCCCGTGGCCTTGTTTTAAGAAGGAAAAGACGGTTTTCTGATGATAAGCGCAATCAATGCAGGCCTGCACTGCCTGCTGCAGGACAACAGAAGCCCGAGCTGGTCCAAAATGGTCAGGCAGCTGCTGAATTTTCTTCTTGTCTAGATGGGGCCCAGTGCTGCCGTTCTTGTTCAAGTAAATGCAAACTGCCAAGATGAGAGATATGTTTGCCATTAACCCACTCAAGAAAGCAAGAAATGGATGCCTAAAAGCCAGCCTGAGAGATGTCCAGGTTTTAAGACTGTCAGACCACTCACACAGGGGATTCATCACAGCTGCCTGTCTGCAACCTAATAGCAGAGTCCCATTTAGAAGGGAATTATCTCCAAAAACTGCCTGGCTCACACTCACATTCCAAGCTGCTACTATTTTTCCTGTTTTTTTCTCTAGTGTTCAAGCTCCCAAAGGCAGGATGCAATGTGGGTCCCACGCCAGCCAGAAAGTGTGGCTGAGATGTTCAAAGTGTTTAAGCAGCCCTCACTTTTCAGAGACTCTCCTAGATTTTGGGAAAACTGGGTTCTTTGGGTTCCTCTGCAAATTGGCCAATTATATTCTGAGGAAACAGAGAGCTCAGTCCATATTCATTGCTTGACAGAACATATGAAATGCTGGTTTGCATTAGACTTTCCATCCAGGTTCATCTGCAGCTATATTTCAAAGCTGTAGCAGAGCATATATTCTGCACTGGCTGCTCCTAAACTTTTCCTGTTCCCTCTTGCTCAGTTATTCTGGTTGCCTTGATATCCTGGCTAAAGTTGAACATACCACTTGCCATTGTCACGTAGCAGGAGTTACTCTGAATCTTGCTGTAGCTTCAGCAACTGTTTCTGGAATGATTTGAGAGATCTGGTACTCCGATCTCACAAGAGAGGTGCTGCACACAACACGGTCTCTAGGTACGATGGGTCACAAGAATTCCCCTTCCAAAGCTTTCAGGTCGCTAATATGTGCGGGGTAACTCAGGAAAAGGAGTCTCTGTACTGACCAAATGGACTTGCTACCTTCCTATGACTCTGTATTTCTGATACAGAAAAAGAGATAAAAGAACAGGCGATCAGAACTTGTATATCTCTTTCACTCTAGCCACACTCTGTATTAAGGCACTCTTTTGTTTCTGGAGTTGTAATGCTTGCTGGTTTATGAAGAAAAGGGAGTATCTTGATGTGTCACTTTCTGAATGCTGTAGCTTCTAACTGTATCCTCTTTTCAAGAATGTGATTCAAGACCCTTACCTGTGGGAGCCTGCATAGCAGAGCTGGGGATTGTAGCAGCGTCTTGGGGCACAGTGCTTGTATCTGGTTCTGGGGTACTGGTTGTTGGAGATGTGGGTGCTGGATTCAGCAATGTCCTAGGTTTCCTCTGTAGAAAAAGATGAGGAAATTTCTCCTTTTACCCCTGTTCTCCTTTACCACCCACGATCACTACACTCTCTTCTCTGCATCCAACAGACAAAGCACTGTGGAACATAATACATTTCTGATGGTGATGATGGGGAGTCTTGGGAACCTATATAATCAGTATATTTTATAAACCATAATCCTGAAAAAATAACAAGGCTGAAACCTGCACTTCTGCTTGAGTTAGACTGGGGTACATATGATGGATAGAGAAGGTTATTCCACTGTTTGGCCATCCTATCATGACCACAGCATCTGCCATGCTACTCCACAGCTAATGCAGCTCCAAAGACAAAGCTTCTTGATGGAAACGATCTTTTAGACACAGACTTTTTCTAAGACTTTGAGGCTGGACTCTAAGGGATATTCCCAGCCTCATATATCCCTTTGGGCTCCTAGTTGCTGCAGTCAGGGAGCCAAAGGCTGAGACAAACGTGCACAAACACACGCATGCACCATCCCATGGCAGAACTTGCAGCACTTGCTTTTCACCCGCCTGTATCAGCATCAGCTTTTACCTTACTGCCAGGCTTTGGGCCTCTCTTTCTGGGGAATTTCAAAGGCTCCACTGACTTGGAGGGTGTAGGCATGGGATGATGGATTAGTGCTTTGGTCGTTCGACCACGCTTCTTCCCTGTTTTGCGACGCCTTTGCCCTTGTTGATGCCCCAAAACAGTCTTTGTGCTACTGTGCATGCTAGGTTTCTCCGAGTTTACTTCGGAGGCAGGTAAAGGGCTCTTTGGAATCACAACTGAAATAAAAAGAGAAAAAGCAAATATAATTAAATCAGGCGAGAATCAAAACAAGAGCAGCCTCCATCTTTAAACAGTGTCATGGAAAACCCTGCAGTATTCACAATCCTCTGCATACACAGGCTGTTGCTCTCAATGCCAGAATAAAAAACAAATGCACTGATTCCTGGTCCAGCATTTGAACCATGGGATACTGTGGCTTAGCCTGGATGGACTGAGCTCCAGAAGGATCATGCTTCCAGCCATATCTTCTTCCTGAAAATAACTGGCACCTACATCTTTTACTTATGCGAGTGGTGACCTGTCAGAGATCATGTAAAATGCACTGAAAGCATTCCTAAGAGAAGGATCAGTCAAGACCTGCCTGACAGTCATAGAGTCAGCGCTGTGTTGGAAATCCCCTCCCTCAAGGCAGATGTCAAATTTGCTCTGTCTCTAAATTACCAGTGAACTGCAGTGGAAGTCACTGGCTCCATCCTTGATGTCTGCAAAGACCACTACTAATGGTCTAATGTAATAGCTCATCTTAGTTACATAAGTTGATCTGCTCCTCTCAGGTACTGCCATAGGTAAGGGAAGTGATAACATCTGCTGGCAGATAGCACACGGTCTGTTCCTTCTTCTCTTCTCAAGCCTTCCATGACAAAACCAGGTCTCTGATGTTATTAACCTGCAATCCCACTAATTTTGGTTATTTTGCCAAGTTCTGCCTCAGGGTAAAGATGAGCTAGCTCAGCTCATCAGATGAATGTTTCCTTCAGATCTAAACTTCTGTTAAAAAGAAAAAACCAAAACTCTCCTAGATTTTGAAAAACATACAGAGTGACCTTCAGGATGTCCTATTTGACAAACCTTGAGACCTCAATGTGCATTTCAAAATGGAGCTCTGAATTAGAAAGAAGTTCTCTGAAGTGAAGCATGCTATAGTTAAGAAGAAAATCTCTGCAAAGGAAATAGAATGGAATGAAAGAATGATACCAGGATAGGATGCAACACATTGATGGTGGCACAACTGTGGATATACGAGCAATGTTTTGAAGTTTTTCTAAAGAGTTTTATGAGTAGTTATTCTGAGCAAGGACTCATTCCCTTGGCACAGAAAAGCTGTTTCCTGCCTATAGCTCAGAAGAAACAAGCTGAGCCGAGTCCAACCTTTTAGAGGTCTGGAGAAGATCAGTGGGCTGTGAGGTGACAGCAGCAAGACACAAGTCAGGAGATATTCCAGACATAAGGCAGTTAGCTGACGGCACTGTTAACTACTTCACTGCTGACCAAAACACAGACTAAGCAAATGGCATGGTTATGTGAAAATCTGTACAACGTTCCATCAGTGGCATCTCATTTTGGCCTTACATGAACAAGCCACTGGAGAGGGGGGACCCAACTTTGTCCTTCTGATTTGACTCTGGAGTCTCACTGCGCCATCTCCATTGAGATTAGAAAGAACATGGCTTTCAGGTCCAAGAAAGCTTGAGAAACTAGTTCACTCTAAACTCTAAAATAGGACAAATTCGTATATTGCAATGCAGGACTAAAACACTTCAAGAATACGGAAACTCAGATGAGCCATTCCTCCAGGTCCAGGTTTCTCTCTGGGAAACTCAGCTTTCAGCCACTTCAGCATTTCTGTTCCGTATGCAGTGCCAGGCAACTGTTCCACTGCCGGAGGGGATGTTCAGAGAGGCCAGTGAGTACAGGAGGGCGAAGGGAGTCTAACTCCCAGACTAGGAACTAAGTGCCACAGCAAGGTCTTCTAGCAGAGGTATGTTTAGGATATGCAGGTTAAGAGCTACAGCAGAAAAGGTCCAGCCTCCAATCCTCCCCCTGCCAAATGTCCTACTATCTTTACTAATCTTGTGTGTATTTTAGCTCACTGCTATGAAGTGATGAAACTTGCTGTCACTACCCTACGCTGAGTGAGCACTTGGGTACTTGCACAAATAACTTGTACAAAAACTAAAGTGCAAAATGATCTGTGGTTGTCTTGTAGGTGGTTTACACTCACTTTCCAATGATGTAAATAACACGATCCACAGTGCATCCATGAACTAGCTCCATTATATTTTTTATATGTGCAGGTATCTATAACTTAATTTTCTTGCTTTTGTGCAGAGTTCTGTAAAGGATGCAAGAGGTAAGTACATTGTCATTCAGTAATGTTACTCAGCTTCTAAAGTCTTTTTGTGCCAGGGAGATACAGAGAAGTAGAGTCATAAGGTTTTATTATTATACATTTGAAATTATAATATTATCGGAAACATTAACTTTGCTGGCAAAGAAAGAAATACAATAGCACCAATATGATATAAGTTTAGTGCTTCTTATAATTGAGTATTTTCCAGGACACAGTGTCATCTAGTATAGCTGACAGTGTAACACACGATCTCTGACACAGCGCTGTACTGGTACAGGGGAACAACAAGGATGGGATAGCTACTGATAGTTGAATCACTGGGCTATACATGAGCATGAGTGACTTCAGTGGAGAAATATTTATAATAAAGGATTTTCAAAATTCCTATGAGTTGATAGAACAAGGTAGAAGAGTCAATCTTTCAAAGAAACTTTTAAACATCTAAGGGATGTGCAAAACAAAGCTGGTGGCATTTCATTTGCAATTCTTACAAACACTAAGTTTTCTAAACAAAGGTGTAGGACAATGGGGTTTCTCTAAGAAGGGAAATCAAGGATTCTGTAGACAAGCTGTGAAGCAACTAGAGAATTTAAGAGTGTTACTGGCAAAAAATAAAGAAATGGCCAAGTTAGGAGGCAGTAGACAGAGAGGTGCTGAATTGCATCCTTGGCTTCCAGGCTTAAAAGAACGTTTCAGAGAAATCCTAGTGCCAGTCAAGATATGACTGACATCACAGTGCACTCAAAATTTGTGAGCTTTCATTACGTTTCTCTTATATAATTTTGTAGTAAGAATCATTTCTTCTGTTAGAATAAATGCTAGAAAAATCTATTTTCCACTTCAGTGGTAAAGTTATTTGGGGCAATGTTAATTTGCCAAGCTCAAGGAATCGCTGCTTTGCTTGTAGAGAAATAAAAGCAATCACAATGTACCAAGCAGGCAATAAATTAAGAAAACTCTTTTCATTCAGAAATTTCAGAGGACTTTCCCATGAAGTTCCCTGGGTCAGTTTGGAGACTGTTTCTACAAAACAGCCAGCCTCTACAGGCAAACACTACCCAAACCCTCTCTGAAGGAACAAGCAGTTTGAGGCCCCAACACAGGAAGCAGTGAATAATTTTCTGTATTTTCACATTAGCACATTTGGTTGCGGCTCCCTCAGGGATCGAAGTGCTGTTATAGGTGAGAAGACTGTTAAATTAAATGATCTAAGTCAATTCAGAGCATAAATAAACTTAAAAAAAAAAGACTGCTGTTTTGTACCCAATAGTATTGTTCAACATACTAAAGAGCTCTGCTGAGTATACACAAATATTCTCTCTTTGACTGCTTCAATGAGGCTTGCATAATGCACACACTCATTTTTGTGACTTGGAGTGATTTAATGAAACAGGGTCTTACAATCCCATGATCTGACATTATTCAGCAGCCTTGTCTGGCTTTCTGTTTTATTTTAACTAGAACCTGAGAAAACACTACCCTGTGCCAATACATTTCTCTTGTTCCTACCAGATATACTGAGCTGCATGCAATCAATTTTACAAGAAGAAAACATCAGTCACTTCAAAATGGAGCAAGCTTGCCAGCTGCATCTGAACTGCAACTATGCAGCCACAAAAACACAGAGTTTCTGACTGATCAAACTGTTGTCTTGTTACTGAGGTATTTATAACCACTTCCAGTGACCGGATTCTTCCTAAAGGATCTTGAAGTTTTCTTCAGATGTCTGTTAATTTTCTCTCAGGAGCTCAGCGCCTGATGTTATAGGTATCTCCCCATCTGGTCAAGAACCACACAAGACGTGCTACCAACTTCAGTGTAACGCAAGACCATCTCTGCTCCACAGCTTACCAGTGGTAAATTCCTGGGTTGCAAAACTCCTAAGGAAAAGCAGAAAAGTTCCCCGAAACAATGCAGTTGACACCAGCAGCAAAGGAAACACTCCAAATCAAATCCGAGGAGGAAGCGATGCAGAGCGTTCGGTCCTGCTCACCTTACCAGAGCACACACCAGCACTGACATCCGCCAAGCAGCAGCAATATTCACTACTGCGCTGAAACTTTGCTCATGATGCCCAGCAACTGTGCCCATCTCACAGCTGTAAACCATTTCCCACATATTGTTAACTGCTCAAAGCTTCAATTTATTGGGTCTTTTTCAGCTGTTTACAGCACTAGTTTTGCTCAGCAACCGTTACAGCTAAGCCAGCCTAACAATACACAGCTGCTGGGGAGCATCCTCCTTGCTTCTCCCGTGTAGCACTACTGCTGCTTGTCTTGATCACACACAGAGCCACAAAGAGGAGCCAAATTTTCAGAAAATTAAGTCGGGCCACCTCACTTTCAGAAGTCAATAGTTTGCTGCCACTGCAAAAAATCCTTGCTCAGTGCTCATATGAGCTTTGAGCAATCTAATGCAGTTCCAAATTTGGCCTTGCTGAAGGAGAGGATTTGGGCTGTTATGACCTTCCAACTTAAATTATTCTGACAGTCTATGATCTGAACCAATGATTAATTATTTCAGCTCATTAATCACAGAATGGGTAAGGTTGAAAGGGACCTCTGGAGATCATCTAGTCCAACTTCCCTGCTCAAGCAGAGTCACCTAGAGCATGTTAGACAGCGTTGCATCCAGGCAGGCTTTGAATATCTCCAGAGAAGTAGACTTCACAACCTCTCTGGGCAACCTGTTCCAGTGCTGAATGAAATAATGAAACAGAAGACTAATCAAAGGAAGTTATCTGCTGATTCAGCTTGCTGAACTGTCTCACTTTGGGTCAGAAAGACATCAGGGTCAGGACATGGAAACGGGTGAGGACATACAACAGAGTACGAAAGAATGAGACTGCTCTTCTTTTCACTTGTTGGTATTAGATCAGTTTAGGTGCAGTGAGAGACATCACCCCAAAGATGCAACCTGCTAAATTTACAAAGAAAAGATGGACATCACTGACTGGGTTATTAATCGCTGAAGGATCAGTTTAAAAAAGAAAGTCATGAAATTCCTGCAGAAACAAAATGACTTGACAAAGAATTCAAGACTTGGACATCTCCTAACGCCAATATAATAACCTTTGTCAGTTGACTTACGGCACAAGTAGTCCCTGAAGCTGCACACAGCACTGTAAGTCAAACTATTATTTGTATGAGAATTTCTAAGTTGTTGTCCACACTTTGAGCTTTAGCCAATACTAGAAAGTAGTATCTGTCATTCATATGCTTCTCTTGGGCTTGTCTGAACCTGAAGATGATAATTTTAAGCTTTTGGAATCAGAATACAAAAGTCAACACATGTAAGAAAATAGAGAGCAGAATAATTAAAGATGGAGAAAGGTTTCTGTATTTCCTTCAGATACACCTGCTATTTAACAGTTTGCATTTATGAATGGCTACTGTACCACAAAGCCTGAAATCTCTTTTTTAAGTGCTAAGCATTGCTATATTCTCTGATGCAGCTATAGCTCACAACATTCTCCTCCTCTAAGTATAGCAATAATGCTCACTGTAGTGTCCCAAAACAAAAGAGCTGATTTCTGAGAGGACTGCAAACTCCACTAATTTTTGTTTTAAAACAGCTTTGAAGAACTGCCTGTAGACAACCCAGGCAGTGGTTCTATTTTGCTCCAATTACCTCTCTTGTCATCAAGCTAAGACGTAGAGATCAGAAGATATACCTAATACGATAATACAGCAAGACGACCCAAGTGCTGAATGATTCATGTTCTAGATGTTCTCATCATGAGCAGTTACCTTAACTCCCAAAGATGCATTTTCTTTTTATTCAAACTTTGTCTAATTTCAACTATGGAAACTTGCTATTGCCTTTACTGGAAGCCATGAGATGCTTTGTTGAATGTTCCCCTCTCGGATCTCACTGGCCAGTGATTACATAGCAGCACTCACAAAAATGCAAAACCATGGTTTCTAAAGCTTCCTCCATCCTACTCGTCAGCTCCTGCTTTGAAGATCAGTGTTGCATTTTAACGCCTATTTTGGGGCAGAACATCCATATACTATGTATACAGATACAGTATAGATTTATAGTACTAACTTAGTAAATAGTTATTATTAACTTAGTAAACAAGAACAAAAGCAAGACCTTATGAATATTTATCAAGATAATGTCCAATTTCTCTAAGTTTTATAATCTAGCAGACCTTGCAATAATAGCTGTTTTCTTACTTTAATTCTTCATATATGTTTGGATGAGCTCTGTGCACTGCAGATGCCAGTGTACAACACACTGGTGAAACCTGTGACTTTTTATTTATGAAAATAAAACAACTAAAAAAGAAAAGCCTCAAGAGTCACAGCCATACCAGCAACTGTTATTTGCTTTTCATACAAGTCTTACATTTACAGCTCTCAAGGTAGCATTCCTGTGTGCCCCAAACCATATCAGTAATTATACTCAGCACTTTTGGAAGACTGTTCAGCCAGGGATCTTAAAAATCTTTCCAGGCATTCATTACACCTTGCAGTACATCTCTGAAAGATGCTGGGCAACATACGGAAAGCTAGAGGTTTAGTGACTTGCCAGAAGTGCTAGACCAATAATAGTATTGCAAAATGTCTCAAGTGTCCTACCTCTAATTATAACCACTAGACGGCATATACAGAGATATATGAACAATAATAACTGACAATAGCTGTGAGTTCTACTAGAGTTAAGCACTAGAAAAAAAACACTCTGGAACTGCAGGGTCTGCTTACAAAGGGGTTGAAATCAAATTCCCAGAACTTATATCCAAAGAGACCACTATATTACCAAAACTGCCCTTCTGGGTATCATAGTCTATTGCATTCACTCACTCATTTACAAAGCTAAGTAGCTGATTTTACTGAAGCACAACATATATTTGGCTAAAATATTTTCCAAAAGACAACTGAAGCTTTATCCAACAACATGGCCCCCACGATGAATGTGATCTGCTTGGCAAGAGTCAGTACGACTTCCGTATTGGAAATCCAGCCTTAAAAACATGGAATAGTCTGAAAGGGTCAATGAACACATGGACAAATGTGGCACAGCCTACTTCCCTTTCCAGAAAGCTTTCAAGTTCCTTACCAAAGACATTTAAATAAACTAAACAGCCATGGGATGAGAGAGAGGATTTCTACACGGATTAATGACTGGTTAGAACTGGTAGGGGCAAATGGTCAATTCTTGCAAAGGAGAGAGGTCACCCATGGAATCACAGGGATCTGCCCTGAGATATGCACTGTTCAACAGACTCATGAGTGATCTGAAAAGATCAGTGAGGTGAGAAATTTTTCTGATGATCAAAGCTTTCCATGGTGGACAGGATAATGGCAACTTGTTAGGAACCCAACAGAGGACTTACTTATAAGACTGAGTGACAGGACAATAAAATGGTAGATAAGCGTACACTGCTCATTTGAAACAAATGAAAATAGTGTCGATAAATACAAAGCACTGAGTACAGAGAAAACCACTCCTAACTTCAGATATAAAATGATGGGCTCTGAGCTGACTGACACCCAACTCAGGAGTAAAAACTTGGGTTTGTAATACTCCTTCCACAAAAACACCAGCTCAAAGTATAGCAGTAGCCAAAAAAACCTAGGATAAGAGATTCAACTTTGGAAAATGAGAGATGAGAAAATTGGATGTCATAGTAGCAACCAACTGAATGTAAGTTCTTATCACACTGGTTAAAACAAACTGACAAACATATCCCTCATCCTAGACTTGCAAAGGAATCCTGGATTCTCATTTCCACCAAGTTACAGTTTCTTCAGTGATCTCAGGCAAAGCTAAGTAACGTCTTGCCCCTGCTGTACTCTGAGCTATCTGGCCTGTGCCAGAGGAGCTACCCTCACTGATCCTGTTAAGAAAACTCTTTGATCCAATTGAGTATTTTTAAGAGTCTCTTCACACCACTTTGGCTCTTCTACTTAGCATAAAATGTAAAATATCTTTTAATGGGTTTAACCAGTTTCCAGCATTAGTTCAGGCACAACTGGATTCGCTATAACCCTTAATACACAATTCATTTCCTTTTCGACAATGCATTTACTCAATTCCATTATTTTTATATATATTCTACCTAGGACCTTGATCTGTAAAAAACCAGAGCAATGAAAGGTGACTTATACCTTACATCTACCTTTAGATGAGCTCTGAGTAAAACAAAATTCCCTTCTGAAGTCTCTTCCCTAACAGAGGTCTCCCTGGAATACTGCATATTTCAATCCACAAAGAAAGCTCTTCTCTAAGTTGAAGGAAGCTGTCAGAGATGTAACAGTTTCAACAGGAGAAGGGAGACATGCAACACTGGAAATCAGAAGAAGTTTGTGGATTAAGAGCTCCCGGACAAGAGCGTGATGTACAAACCAACTGTGGCAAAGCCAGGCGGGAGCAGTTTATATAGCACTGTCTGCACTGCCAGCCATAGCTTTCCATTATTTATTCTGTGGGTAGAGATATGTGCTCCAGGACTGTTGCCTTGCTTTAGACAAAAAAGCCACAGACAGACTGTCTCAGGCAGGGACACTAGCTGGAGATGCTCTCCTATTTTATGGTTTTCCTTGATCCCTTGGTAGTAGCGAGTTATTCAGTGGTTCTTGATGTTTTTTAGAATCTAAACATTTATGTGCAGATATTCCTTAAGGGAGGAAACTACATTGAGACCATGCATAACAAGTGTTATGGATGCACAACATAAAGGAGTTACTCATTAAAATGCCCTGGAGGTCAGCCTAATCCCCATTCTGCTGATGGCAAAATAAACAAAGATAAGTGACAGGCTCATGATCAGAGACAAAGACAGTGACAGCACTGTGAAGAACAAGGATGTCCAAATCAACGTCCTCAGCAAAAGTCATTTTCAGTTTAATGCTGAACATACAGATTTACTTACGCCTCAAAAATCGCATCTTAATTTCTCTCTCCAGCACAGGGAAGAAATTAACTGCTTTATATCCACTGGTAGCATTATGAAATCAGCATGTAAATTGAGTCATGTATCTTTTTAATAAAAATACTGCAAACATTAGCATTTGGATAAGGGAAAGTGGCATCATGACTGTAACCACGCAAGCAGTCAAGGAAACTTCTCCCCAGGTAGCAGGTTATAAACTCTTCAGCTTTCAGCACACTTGCTGTGGAACATTCGTACAATCAACCATAAACGTCTCCTATCGGCTATTGCATGGAGCTTGAAGGAGCAGCACATTGCTTCTTCAGCCCCTTTTCTCCCTGCTATTCCCTCTTCCCACTCACAGAAGGCAAAGCAAAAGAACAAATAGAATATAAGTTGGGAATGGAACATGGATTTACACTGCAGAGAAAAATAGCAGTTCTGGATAGTGGTGCTAAATTTGCCTATGGCTCAAGGGATTCTAGCTTGTATATTTGAACTGCATGGCAAGCCGTCAGTGGAATGATAGTCCACCATGGGAGAGCCTTGTTATTTATTTTATAGATAGTACTCTCACCTTCCTTTGAGAAATACTCATATGTGCAAGCCAGTATCCTGAAATCTTTGCAGCCCATTCTCTACAAAGCTGGCAGCCTGGACTTGCACGCTTCTGGCTGCTGTTCTTGCTGCTTTTTTTTTTTTTTTCCTTTCTTTCTCCAGTGCTCAGACAACTTAATTTTGGGTTCAGTTCTGCAAAATAATTTAGATGCTCTTTTGCAGGCATAGCTCAAAGCATAGTGGCTATCAGCTCCTCTCAGCTTGTCTGCAACACAATTCCTCTTCTTAGTCCAACCACCAGGTCAGTGAACAAGAAGCTGCAGTGAGCCTACTGAATCATAGATTTGGACAGAATCATAGAATTGGTAAGGTTGGAAGGGACCTCTGGAGATCATCTAGTCCAACCCTCAAGGAAGTGGCCCATATGGAGTTTGAACCCATGACCTTGGCATTATTAGCACCTGCTCTAACCAACCGGCATACAGTTCAAATGCAAAGGACAAGAAAATGCCAGATTTGCCTACAATCACCCTCTTCCTGTTTCAAATCAGCAATTTACCTCCAGGGTTCACCCCAGTACCCCTTATGTCATATATAAACGGCTCTGTCACAACCTAAACTCTTGCTTGTTATAATTCCCTTATTAGTCATACCTTCTCCAGCCTTCCATAAAAATAAAGTTCTTGTAACAGTGGTTTTTTCTTAATTAGCTGGCAAGCAAAACTATGGAATAAAATCAGAAAAATTGAACTATGCAAAAGCCCAGCCATTTCTATTGTAAGAAAAGGCTCAACAGAATTGAAACTCAAGCTTCTGACTGAAGGGATGCACTAGTGGGTGATGGAAGACACACGCAGGCAATCGGGGAGCTCCAAGAGAACTGGCAAGGCCAATATTCATTAGCTACATCAGAACAAAATCAAGGCAAAATCTGTGAACTTCAGTACTCAAGCTGGATTTGATTACTGTGCTGCTCCTACAAAGAGGGTTCAGGCAGGCTGAGACCTTTTCCTGCATTTAAAGTGCCCATGGGCATGCTGTGAATACTCCAGTAGTAAGTTTAAGAGCTCAGCAGAGATCCCCAGAGTTAATCAGTGGGTGCTATATGAGCAGAGCTGGAACCTTTGGTCCTGTCACAGAGAGCCACAACCCAAATAAGCTCTTTTCCATAATTCAGGAAAATAATAGTACTCCCCTTATTTCCAACCTTTATACTCTGGGAGAAGCCAGCAGCTTTCTGAGTTTATATCCAGAAAGACCTGCCAAAAGCATAAAGTATGAGAGGCACATGTCAGTTCCACATGGTAGTCCTCAAGAAAATCACAGTGCCACGGTCTCAGGATGTAACTAACATGCAGACTAGGTACGACTTCAGCTTGTGTAAGCACAACCGAGCTAACCTGAACTATAGCTGTGGCAATACCAGGTTCACTAGCTTCTTCACAGATTTATAGCCTGCAGAAAGTTTGCAATGCCATGGCTATACGGCTATCAACAACCAACTAGCTTAAGGACATAACTTAATATATGTGACCTGATAGGCCATCATAGTCAACCTACTGACTGATCATGTCTTCCGCCCTTCTTTTCTTCCTCTATCTTAGGGAGCTGATTATCAGCTGGTTTTCAAAACTCCCTTTGAGAATCAAAATGTTTCTACGCTCTCGCAGCATTCCAGCTATTCAGTACTGTTCTTAGGGTTTCTGCTTGTTCTGATCATCTCTGAAGCTCTTTTTTTAGCTTTGACTTCCTGGTTAAATATTAGCAGAACACCTTTAATACATCAGTGCACAAAGAACAAGGAGACTGGTAGTGGGTGCGGCTTATTCCAGCTTTTGTTCTTTTTTAAAGCTGTTCAAAAGTTATAAAAATACCTAAGATCAAGAGGATAGCTATGCTATCTTTATAACAAGTTGGGCTGTGCATTCAATATCAAGCTCCTTGATTCAAAAAGAAAAAAAAAAAAAAAAAGAGAGAGAGAGAGAGAGAGAGAGATACTGCATATACTGCATTTATACCATCAGACATAAAAGCGATGGGTTACTTTCCTTCCTTACCTTTGTCTAATTCCCTCTTAAATGTATTTATACCATCGGTATCACAACTTCTTGTAACAATCTTCCCTCTCCCACGTAAATGGTCAACTACTGAGCACCAGGAGAAAACAATCCTGCATCACATCCCACCAGCACAGGCCTGACTTAGGCATTAAACATCACATACCAAGAACCAACATATACACGCATGGCTAAGCATTGAGCAAGCAGACTGTCAGCTGCGAGCTCAACAGCAGGAGAACCAAGAACAGAGGAGTGTTTTTACTAGTCAAAGTCTCTGCAGTAAAAGAACAACAATCCTAATTTTATTCATTCAAAGAGAAGTCTGGAAGCTTTCCAACACCGTAGGATGCTCCTACAGAAACGTCCTATGATGACTCAGTAACGCTCTGAGATTTCAGAAAGTTGTAGGAAAGGCAGGATGCAGAATGGAAAAGGGAAACAAACATCCTGAATAAAATCTAGATTATCTAGGTCATGAAAAACTTTCAAATAAAATGCATGAGGAAAATTCAAGTTGGGAGGATGACTGTGACACTGGTATTAAGGACAGACTGGAGTGTGGTGGCAATAGCCACAACCTTAAGCCATATAGAACTACTCCACTGTGCTTTTCCAAAGTCGGTTCCTCTCTCTTCAGAGAGTCTTGCTAGTCCGCAAGATATCACACAATACTATCAGGCCTCTGACATGCCAGATATGCTGTTCTCAATGTGAGCTGTATACACTGTCAGCACCTGAACAGGGATGAAGGAGAGCAGCGCGCCCTCCTGTAAGGTCTGGAATGCTTTTTCAAGCTCCACAAGCACCTAGATCTCCAAAATCAATGTACTATTCCATGACACGCACCAAAGAAAATTCACAGTTTTCTCACCCAGTCATGCTTTCGTGCCTATGCTAGTGAGTTCAGAAACGAGCTGCAACACCCTCCTGATTCTTGTGGTCTTCCAGACTTGCAGTCTTCAAAGTCATCCCCTCTCCTTGGTCCCTCGCCAATTTAATTTCTTTGCTTTTGATTTTTTGTTGTCCCAGAGCTCCTGCCACCCCCAACAATCCACTAGTGAACACTTTATCCTTGAGAAGGCACTTAGAACTAAGAGTTTAAAATTATTTCACTCTCTTAACTCGGAAGAGTTAAGTAGAGATTAATGCTAAATACCATGATTCTGTGCTTCAAATGGCTTAAGTGTATGGCTTGAAAGCTTCCAACAGTAATCTCAAAGGCAGTGATGCTCAGGTACTGTAACTGTGGACACACTAGACCTCAAAGATAAAAGAGAAAATGAAGAAATTTTCTCTGCAGCTTTCTGGCTTCTCTTGTTGTTGATGTGCAAGCTCTACCTCTGTAGTCCTAAACCCATAGAGCAACCAACCATCCCAATACAAAAAGACATCACCCAACTGTGTCACTCTTCTCACTAGCTTCCCAAACCTGACTTCGTTCTGCTGTATGAACTCTGAATCACTTAATTTTTTTTTTTTAATCCAGAGTCCTAAACTGACAGTAATGAATACTTTTCCCATGTCCTCTAAACACTAAAACACAGGAGCTTATCTGAACGTTACCCTACCAGCTACTTCTGAGGAGGCACCTCCACCCACCTATGTGTTCTAACCTCGGAGAAGTAAGAGAAACCACGCAATGTTAAGAATAAAGTCATAAAATACATGTTACCTTTGCCTCTGGGAGGAATATCTAGCACCTGATCATCATCTTCATATGAAAACACCAAGTAGTTAATAAATAAATCACATGGCTGCAACAGTTGCAAGAGATGAAGGAGATGAAGAACTTCATAAACTTTCCATTCAGGGTCAGCATTTTTTGACTTTGTTACCTCCTGGAGTCATTGCCTCCCAATGTAACACCCACACAGCAGCAGGCCAGGTCCTGCAGGCAGGGCTCAGTTTCTTTGGTAATTCAGGCTGATTGTATAAAGCATGCAAGAGATGGTAAGTCCAGGAGTGGATGTGAGCTCCGCTTCAAAATATTCCCATGTTAACTATTCAAAACTGTTAACTTCTGCTTGATTTGCAAGCAGAGGGAAACTCCCTTAAGCCAGCCAACCCTTCGGAGAGGGAGCAGCACACTGACAGCTAACAGCAGGCATAGAAAGAAGGGAGTCAAGGCAAATGCCTGCTGTTTCACTGTGCTGAGTACCAGGGTCTTCAGTGTGTTCACTGTAACTTTTCACTGGCCTTGGCACAACAACCAAGAGGATGTGTTCTTTATTAGCTCTCTCTGACCTGGCTAGGCTCAGAGCCTCTCTGCCAGCTGGGCTTATGCCAAGACAGAAACTTCACTCCTCCGAATTCCAGCTCACTCGATACAGCCCAGAACTGCTTCCAGCCCCAGCCTGCCCAACATTAACGCTTTCACTGCTGTTTCTCTAAGACATCCTGCTAACCCAGCCCAAAACTACTAGGCCCTCTATTATTTACGCTTCAGAACGGTCTAACAAGGTGTAAAGAATCCACCTCTACAAAACATGGTCAAGAAAACTCCAGAGGAGTGTAAAAAGTAGGCCAGGAGCTTCCATATTGTAGATTTTGACAGAAGTACTTGTGACTGGGCAAGTTGCGGCAGTCTATTTGTGTCAACAATCCCTTGTTTTTAAAGGGAGTTATATTTCCCTGCCCTTCATCAGGGAAGCACTGAATGTGGATGAATAGACTTAAGTGATGCTATTACAGTGGAGTAGATGTGCCTGTGCACGTGTGTTTGTGCATGAAGTGGGAAGTCCTAACCCAGGTATAGAGTAGATCTACTGTGGTGGATTTTTCAGGACCTGGAAATTGAGCTGTTTTTTGAGAGGCAAGGAAAGACTATCCCTGCCACAGCATCCTCCACACTGCAGTATTTGGAATAATGCACAAAGCCGCCCAATGCTCACCTACAAATGGGATCCCTGCAGGGTTCCTGTAAGCTCCTCATATTGTGTAAAGTCAGCCAGAGTTAAAGTTCCTGACACTGTAGCATAAAACCTGGAGAAACTATACATGTCTTTGAAATTTAAAATTAGCGTTTACTAGAAATAGTTCTGCACGTTTTGTGCAAACATTCCAATCTTGCAGAAAATCTCATAGGTGTCTGCTTCCACAATCAACAGTTTTAAAAAGAAAGTCCTGATCTTCTCTTTGTTCAGTTTCTTCTTGCCAGCCTACATTCCTTTACGTAGTCATCCCCCTCAGACACAAGGTGTAAAGACTCCTCAACTGCAGGTCACATTCTACCGTCAGAAACTGTGCTTGATGTCTGCTTCTCCAGAGCTAGCCATCAACAAACTGAGTGGAAGAGCTTAGGGCCAGAAGATACCTTGCAGAGGTACTGGACATGCCCTCTGCTTGGTTTCTTTTCCCCCAGGGGGTTCACAGCTTTATTTGCCGCTAATTTCTCATCAATCCTCTTCCAATGTGTATTTCATGGACTAAAAAGGACTGAACTTTACTCCAGTCTGTGAAATTTCTATTTTCCCATGGATAAAAGAACCAGACACATCTCTTGTCTGGAAGACCATGCCTTAGACCCCTGCCCCCCGCTGAGGGTAGGTGCCCCCGGAAACTATAATCGTTAACCAGTCTCTTATCTCTTTCTTTCTTCTCAGTGATTTTTATCAAGAGTCTCATATTTCCCTCTTCCATCTGTTTTGCCCTGAACCTTAACAGCTGCACTTCAGTGTGTGTCTTACTTACTTTCTCCCCAGATGTGATTTAAAGTATCTAAGTCACAATCCTCACCTTTAGGTCTATTCTATTAATATTCTGGCAGCAGTGAACTTTCTCTACTGCTCATAATGGTAAAGGATTCTCCAAAACAGCTTTCCAAACCTCTGTTCTGCTTATTCGGTGAGCTGAAAACACTATTGTTACTTTTTCCTGTTTAAGAGTAATGAAAGTTTAAGTTACTCATGGATTCCCCAAGGAGTATGAAGTCTAGAAAAATTAAGCATGGAAAACAAGTTTCAAAAAGTATTATGTGACCTATGTATTTTACTCCTTTAATTTTTACCTTCTCCCTAATTTACATTTCTAACTAACAGACTAGTACAATGATCATGTGTGTCACAGCTTCATCTAAACCTTGAAGCTCACAGCTTAAAAACATAGTATCTTCTCCTTTCTCTCTCCTATAATATTTGTTGAGTCACATACTGACTCAACTATACAAATCAAATGGAAAACCACCTAGGCCTGGCAAAGGGGAATAATTCCTTCCCAACTCAATGTATCTTCAGCATCTTCTACTGAAAAAATTGGAGATCCCTAGTAATGTGCATACAGTGCACTTCAGCCATGCTTTAAAGTGCTGCAATATCTAAAGAAGACAGGAAAAGACCATTCGCCTCTGTTTTGCCCTACAACTGAAGCTCCGACTACATCATGCAACAGGAAGTCTAAAACCCCTTCCGACATGCTTTAGATTCCTCGTGCAACCTTAATTCATCTATTTTACATACATGCACTGTAGTAGACTTTCTCTAAGATGACTGCTTGATTCAGTTAGAACCCAAGTGCAAGCAGCTCTTCCAGAAACAATCAAAAAAGCTAATTTCTAAAATTCTGAAGTGAACCTACAAGTCACTAGTGCCTCCTATGCAACATAACTTCAGAAACTATCATTAATATAGTCTACTCTTAGAGCAGAGGTCAAAACTGTGATCCAACTTAGGCACTTTGTTTAAGAAGTAGTCCACTTCCTCCCTAGATTCCTCAGAGCCCACGTTTATATCAGCGTAGGGGCGAGAAGCATGAAAATTCATGCAAGATGAATACACTATGCGTGAAGAGTGGAGTGCTAGGGGTAGACATTGGGAGATTGCTTGTTAAGAGACAAAACTAGGAGTGCCCCATTGCTTCTGTATCACTGGTTTGAATGGGAAGTAGGAGCTTGATGAACATCCATAAAACAGCTCTCCTTGCTTTGGGAAACTCATAGTGGCCTGGCTTTTTTGCTGCTAAGATAGTGTGCAGAAGCTGAGGAAGGTAAAAGACAGGGTTTGCCTCATTTCTACTGGTCCCATAATTTCAGAAGAGTCAATCTCCAAACTCCCTGTCCCACAGACATATACAGAGAGGGCATGGAGCAAAGAGGATCAAGATCACTCCTGACTTCCTCTGTAGCTCAAGCTCTTGTATGTAAAATTCTCCTAAAGCTACATTTCACTTGCAGCACGTATTTATCTGAAATCCTCCCCAGCTCCAACCTATGCTAAACCCAGACAGGAGCTTCAGAAGACCATGAACCCACAGCCATCTGGCTGGGCTTTCCCAGCAAGTCATCGCTCAGACAGCACATCCTGACAGCAACACAATTACCAACCTGGCGAGCTGAGAGCCGTTCCTCCTTGCTGTTTGACCTCCCTTTCCTCCCTTCACACATGTGTGCCCTCCAGAAAGCTTGCCTCAGGATGACTGGCCAGTTCCCAGCTCCACCACCACCTCATCCAGTAGCTCCAGCTAAGCAAACACTGCTCAGGGTGGGAGGCCCTGAAGCTTGCTGGAGCCAATGAGGGGATGTGCCTAAGAGAAACCCTGCTCTCCTCCATCTCTACTGGCAACAACCAGAAGGGACAGATTATAGTTGAATTAAGTTACCAGTATTAAATAAACATGCCTGGCCTCTTTGAAGTTCTGTTTCCCCCTTACATGAGCTCATTTCTTGAGGCCTCTTTTCATTCAGCCCTGTGAGGCCATCAGTTTCAAAGAGTTAACTCTTTATAGCACTTTTCAGCTCTCCCGAGTGCTGCATCTCACTCTCCTTGTACCTTGTGGTTAATTTGGTGTAACATTAGTAGAGCTCAGTGTAACTGCAGTTAGTACAAATAGTTCTGCACAGCAATTTTCCCTTGCTCTCCTCTGGGAAAGGACCACTTTAAGGGCCATTCCCTTTGGGAAAGGGAATCTCCCAAATCTCACTGTGGTCCTCTAGTTTCTGAGCTGGCACAGAAGAAAGCTTTATTGAAAAAGTTCCTGGAACTACAGGGAATAGAGATCCCTTTCTGGTAAAGACTTCTCAAGCCTCCCGAGAAGCAGCACTCACTGGCTCTAGAAGTGTGTTCAGCTTTCTCACAAAGCAATGTTGAGGAGTAAAGGAACACGGTAGGAATTTAATTACAGAAGGGAAAAATTCTCAGCACTCCCTTCTTTTGGTTTAATCCCACAAAGTGGAAACTGGAAAGTCTAGGACAGGAAAGGGAGGGAGTAAAGGAAAAATCTTGCCACAGAGAGGAAAGTAAAATAACACAAAGACAACTCTGATCCTGACTCTGTGGCACTTTTGAGTGACTTGCATAACCTCTTCAAATCCCTGCTCCAGCCCCACCAGTTGAAAAATATACCAAAGAGAGCAGAAACCTCTCTGAAAGCAAAGGCTGCTGCTGCCTCTGGGTGGGAGTGGGGAGATGCTAGTTTAGAAGCTTACTATTATTTTATGCACTTAGGAATTGTGCAGTCATTGCTGGCTTAGTTAATGCAAGAGGGAAAGTCGGTCACTGCTACCTGCCAACTAAGGGGAGCAAATGCTTCTTAAGAAGGGTCCAAGTTATCATAGTGTTGTTCCCATGAACAGGCATTATTTCTGGATGCTCGGCCTGCTTATAGTTTCAGTCCAAACCAGAGAAAGGTCTGAAGGGAATACAGAGCTGCATACACAAGGCAGATGCATTGCAGAATGGAAGGGAGATTTTTATTTCTCTTGCAAACTTGACTTGTACATTGCACTTGAAATTTTCCATCCCCAGAACTCCCCTAGTTTGCTTGGACAAATGCTCCTACCTAACACAAACACGTCTTAGCCATTTGTGCAGTACCTGAGAAGTGCCTCAAAGAAGCTGGGCAACAACCCTTGACTCCAGAGTACTGCTGCCGGAGAGTTCAAACACTGGCTGTGAAGATTATACAGCAGCTCTGTGGAGCCTACAGGGTGGCGGCAGGCAAGATGCAAACAAACAGCAGGAAGTGAAGGAGAGGCTGGGAAGATCAAGGGTGAACGCAGAAGTCCAAGATAAACAGAGACAGTGCCTTTCAATTCCCAATCATAACACAAATCATCTCAACCCAAGGACAGCTCACAGCTTGGTGTGGTACATAGACCATGCAAGATTACCTCAGGCAATCCACCCTGACACAAGCTTTGCAACACTGAGAACAGAACTGGCTCACATTCAAAGGACAGCAGGAAAGTACTAGTCTGATCGGTTAACACAAACTGACCCTAGTTTTTTAAAGGAGGACAGTCCAATCAGAGAAATGCCTTTCCCAAGTAATCTCTCAGGTCACATGCATAGATTGATCTCTTGCTTCTCACTTCATTTACAAGTATGCACTGGACTTGGCAGCCTGCACATTCATGTCAGAAGGCAGTGAATGGAGACAACGACAGTTCCCATGTCCTTAAACACAACTGCAATCATAGCAAGGTATAGACATCTGAAATCCTCAACAGCCAGTGCTCATATATTCATAGGACAAGAAGCTTCCCAGTACCATTCCCAAGCAATAGTCATTGTTCCACAAATGAGGTAGATATTACCTAGCTCAGACCTTCTTTTTCCAAGTTTCCAGCAGAGATTACAGTATAAGGTAGAGCAAGGTAACTGTCAGAAGTACAAACAGCTGAGGTCTTGCTGTTCTAGCACTGACCTCAGCCCCATCACTCTCACTTTTTTTTCCCTTTTTTCTTGTTTCTTTTTTTCACAAGAAACAGAGCTACTTTAAAGACAGACAGTTCTAATTATTCCCTTATTATATCCCCAAATAGCCCAGCCCCACTGGGTAGAATGTCCTTAGGAACGTGTGTGTCCTGGAGACACAGAAAAGATTGAGGAAATTCCTAAAAGGAACACAGCTTAGCAACGTTACACAGTATTATCATCCTTTTTACACAGTATTATCATCATTTCAGAAAAGAAGCCATCCCCCTGCCCTTTAAGAATAGCTGTTAATTAATGCTTTTGCTTCCAGGCTTTCTGTTTCACTGCTAATGATACAATGATCTGTACCTTTTTGGAAGGTTTTTAGAAAGTTGACAACTTACAGGGAGGGTACAGGGAGGGGGAAAGGAGTACCCTTCTACATGTGAAGTAGCAATAACAAAACAAGAAAGAGCACCCAGATGTGCTTCCTGCTGGTCTCTGTCTGCACTGCTGTCCTTGGTAGTTTGAGAGGAGGAGAAAGAGAACTAAGCAATAATGTGGATCTTACCCTTTGTTCCGGGTGGCTGCAGATTATCTCCAGTCAGCGAGCACCAGCCTACGGGAAAGATGTCCCGGGAATCATATCGGCACCAGTAATCGAAGGCACCTCTCCAGCCATCAAATGTTATGAGGACCTCAGAACCTCTCACCTCCCCAATGGTGGCCGGGCATATGAAGTGAGGGTTCTTCCTGTCCACTGCCTCCAGCTTCATACCTGTTTTGAAGAAGTTTTGGGATGGAGATGGTGGTTCCTACAAAGAGAAGTTGAAAAGATGCTAAGTGCTTCCAGGGCAGGCCAGGGCTGCCCCCTCCATCAGCAAACTCACCTCCATGAGTGGATGAAGGGAGCTACTGGGCTAGATTTGATTCACAATTTAGAAGTGCACAAGTTAGGCCAGCTATGCAACCACGTGTCTTTTAAGTCAAGAGATAGCAAAGCCCACAGCTGGCTGCTCTGGGATCCCCAGGCTGCTGGATCAAATCCAGACAATGGCAATTCAACATTGCCATCCTGTGACAACACTGTCACACAACACAGAATAAAGCTCCAAGTAGTCCTTATGAGATACTCTCACCTTATGTATCCTGATAGGGCAAGAAAATTTGAGATGTGACAATTTTTCTTCCTCATTTCCGCCCCCCCACCTTTAGCTTTGCTAGACTTGTTAGAAATCCACCAGCCATCCTTATCTAGGATGCTCTTCCTACTCTTTTAGGTTCAGATATAGTGATGCCACCCCAAGCATACTGTACCACAGCATATGACTCTAGACTGGCCTCTCTCTCTCTCTCTCTCTCTCTCCGAGTTCACTAAGTGATAAGAATACAAACTAAGAAGCCATACTTATGCTATCTCATAAGCAATAGAAGGTGTTTGCACTCCTTGCAGTCTCTGGTACAATAAAATATTTCAGAGAGAGTTGCTGACTTTTACATATCGCTTCTCCTGACTTCGAGTAGCACTTATAGCCTAGGTGAAAAACATGCAAATTTATCAAGTGCAAGCTTTGAAACCCTTTCTCTGTACACCACAGTCTGCACCCTGCCACCTGCTATACAACCCAGCTGCAGAAGATACAACTCTGTCCTAGAAAAGTAGCACTGTGACAAAGCTGGGCAATACCTCTCATTTCTTGGGGATCAGAAGTTTCCACACAAGAAATCAGCTGTGATTTGCATGTTCTGCAATACAGGGGACATGCCATATGGATGTCTTCACAAACAGTAATTAACATACCTTGTGAAAAATCCGGATGGGAGCCATCTCTGCTCCATTCAGAGTCTTCAGAAGAAACATGGGCCAAGAAGAGGCATTCAGCCGAAAGCCTGTAGAAAAGGAAGAAGAAATGGAGACTTCAAGGCTGGATCTACCTGATCACTGGATCAGGTAGAACACACCAGTTCCAATGTGGACTTTGTGGCCTCCCTGTTTACAGTGGGCATGCACTATGATTCCACACCATACTCCCTCTGAACACTGAAGAGTCAAGTTTGACTTCAGCAACATCATGTTTTGTGTTCAGAGTATCAGGAAGAAAAGAAACACCTAAAAATGGATGTGTGATAGCAATTTTTGCTTATCTTAACAAAAATCTGTATGTTGACAATACAGGCAGAACACTTTATGTAGAACTAATACTGGTAAACTCAGTGACACTACTATGAGACAGTCATGAATGAGTAAGTACACATTCAGACTATGGAATTTCTTCTCCATTAGGGAACCTCAGCATCTGGGTGACCTCTTCCACCTTTCAGAAGTCAGCTGCAGGCAGCTTACCTGAAAAAATAAAAGAGGCTGGGAAGCAGATTTAATGATCACAGAGAAGGATGGATGTTTTTGTCTGGACACCTTCTGTGAAGAACTGTAGAGAAGTAACAAGAAGGGGTTTATAGGAAGGAAAAAGCAAATCCCCAGGCTTTGAGTCCATAGCACTGAATATGATGACATAACAGATCTGTGTCCACTGATCAGCCCTGTTCCTTCCACACTCTTTGTAGCTATAGGGCTGTTCTCCAGAAAGGCTTGTGTTATTAACCCAACTGGTACCAGAGCCCAGCACTCCCTATTATGCTTGAAAGAGTACAACAAATAAGGAAAAAAAAAAAAAAAAAGCAAGATCAAAGAGAAAGCAGAAAGAGAAAACAACAAATAGTGAAAACTACAGCAGAATATGGCATGGAAGGCATGGAGGAAAGGCATTGAAGAAAATGCAGATCTGGAAAGCATGACCACAAAACGATCCAGATATCACAAAACATCTTCTTTGCTAGAAGCGCATCTTGCTGTGTAGAACTTAGCCTAAAATAGGTCAATTTTGTTGCTCAGCTGAACGTGGCATTGCACTTCCTCTATGTGCTGTATTTTGAAGTTAACTCTGGAACTGGATCTACATGGAGAGTATCCTATGGAACTGCAGTCGTGATTAATATTGGAAAGTTTTGCCAGGGCCTAAATGACAGGACACAACCAATTCAGTAAAGACTAATTTGCCGGCCTTGTGTCTCTGTCAAATCAGCCTGGAAACTGAATCGGCTGGTCACATAACTCAGGGGAGGAGATAACTAAGTCCCCAGAAGAGCAAAAGAGAAGAAGCGTAAGATGTGTACACATGGAAAATGGTATAAGGACCACTGACAACCTCACCACATAGCCCTTCTGGGCTCTTGCATTCTGCATGGAGAAAGGACAAAGATAGAGACTGCACAAGCCATTTGTTACCCAAATTTATGCCGGGCACAACAGACTTGCTCTTGTTTAGGTCTAAGTTAAGTAGGTGATAAAGTTAGCCTCATCAGAGCTGGGCATGCAGACTTCTTCCACAGAGTACTAACCTACTCTTTTGACACAGTCACAAGTGAGTTTTGCTCTGCAACTCAATTACATTTATTGCCATCTGCTGGCAAAACTCAGACAAGGCACAGGAGGAACTTCTTCACTGTTAAGACTGAGAAAGACAACTTATGCTTCCTGGGCAGGCTGCGCAAGAGATGCAAGTTGTACCCCTGCACCAGAGTTCCAAAGAAACGTCTGAAAACGGGCAGCAGCATGCATTAACATGACACAAAAAATGCATATCTAATGTTAGTATCTGCGGCAGGTTCTGTTTGTAATAAATAAGAAGAAAAAGGCTATATAATCAGCTTCACATACACACTGCTTTGTGCAGTGTGACGTGCCACAACACATACTTGTGTATATGTTTCTTCCTTCTTCAGAAAGGTCAGTCCCAAAAGCCCCATTGTAATTTAGCCTGTACTTCCACCACAGGTCACAAATGGTTTTCCAGGAAAAATTGTAAATAAAAGTATTTCTAACGCAAAGTTGCTTCCATTGCTATAGATCAGTTGAATATTATTTGGGGATGTGCTAATTCAGAGAGTGAATTATGAGGACACTGCAAAAATAATGGACAGTAGAATGCAAAATAAAGTTAATCCTGCTGCTCAGTCAGGAAAGAGTCAGCAAATCAGCTCATCATTTGGTTAGCGTCAAGAAAAGATGTGTGATTACCTGGAGACAGGAGTGGAAGGCATGTTCAGCTAGCCAAGTTATTTATAAAGCTGTAGCCAAGCAAAGTTAAACAATCAGATGAACTGCCAGAAGTGTCTCTTCATTCAAGACAGAGCTTAAATCACTTGGAGCTTTTTCAGACATGATATTTCCCCATTAAATAGTCTCAAATGAACCTTCTATTGCTCCAAAGACACTTGGGCACAAATACACCTGGAGAGCAAGAATGAAAATATAAATGCTCACAGTACCAGAATTAGTAGTGATATAGTAGATGTCTCAGTCCTAATTGCTCTCTTGGGTTATTCTCTACATCAAGATTTAGAGATCTCCAGCAAAGAACCTCTGCCTAGATATCAGTACTGTGCTCCAAATATAATGCCTGCAAGGGGAAAGAGCTGATGGATGACAATGGTTTTGTGTTAAATACACCTCTGAGAATGATAAAATTGTACACAGGACCAAAAGACTAAAGCAATGGGCAATGGCCTGTGATCAGGCCACTGCTAGTTTTACAGGCCCACACTGCCTCTGTGACTGCGTCTCCTCCTAGAAAAAATTTGGATTCATTGTATTTAAATATATATGTATTGATATATAGGCAGTCACTTTCATATGAGGAAAGGTTGAGAGCTGGGACTCTTCCGCCTGCAGAGGAGAAGACTGCGCATGGACCTTATCAATGTGTATAAATATCCAAAGGGAGGATGTAAAGAGGATGGGCCAGATGCTTTTCAGAGCAGTGCCCAGTGACAGGATAAGAGGCTATGGGCACTAACTGAAACACAGGAATTCTGTCTGAACATAAGGAAAAACTTCTTCACTGTGAGAGTAACAGAATACTGGAACAGGTTACCCAGAGACGTTGTGGGGTCTCCATCCTTGCAGATACTCAAAGCTGTCTGGACAGGGACCTGGGCAACATGCTCTAGGTGACCCTACCTGTGTAGAGGGGCTGGACTAGATGATCTCCAGAGATCCCTTTCAACCTCAATCATTCTGTGATTCTGTGAAAATTACCACAATCATTCCACTTTCAATTTTACTGCCCATACCCATGGGTCAGTAGGACTTCTGGTTGTTCTTCCTTTGCTTCTTTGTACTCTTAACAAACTGGGATTTTCTCTATATTAATGACTGGAAAATGTGTTTTTCCTTTAAAGTACTCAAAGAGAATTTCAGAAGGCCTGAGAACATTGTCAGTATATGTTAAGCCTGTGCTTGAGCTGCAAAGAATGCAAGGAACTAATCTTAGTGTAAAGAGCTTTTAGCTACACTCCAAAACATCTCCTGTTCATTTGATTAACAGCCCAAGCTAAACGGGCTGGTACATCACAGCAGCACGCAGGGGCAGTCCACATGCCTGTCCCAAGTACAGAAAGATAAGCTGACCACAGTTTTCCTCACAGATTACACAGGTGCTTGACACTAGCCAGACAGAACACCTTCTGCTCACCCAGTGGAGGCTGCAGCATCCCTCCATTCTTCTCACAGTTTCCGATAGGCTGGATTTCGGCCGAGTCCACCAGCCGCCAGAAGTCATTCTTGTTATCACTGCCATCGAGACGCAGGCGGAGGCGTGCACCTGTCAGACCCACCACGGTAGCAATACAAGTGGAGGTGGTATTCCTGGGGTCCTGGGCTTCTAGTTTCATACTGATCTTGAATTCATTTGTAGGTGGAGTGTATGACTACAAAGAACAGAACAAGGACCCAGTAAGACTCAGGATTTCTAATAAATGCAGCATCCCAGTCATAGAGCTTAAGCCCTGGGTGCATCAAAACTGGTTCTACTAAAGATTGACAGGCTCCTTCAAGAACAGCATGTAGGTAGGTGCCACAGAGCAGCAAAAAAAGTTCAGTGAGCCCTGGCAGATCTGCCACTCAGACTACTATAATGTGGCACAGCATCACTGAGATAACTAGACCTATCTTTTCCTCTTGGGCCTCTTTTCAGGAGAATCACCCACCTGGCATAAAGCCCCAAGATCCAAACAGATTTACATCGTGCTGCTGCCCTCCATTCTGACCCAAATATGACACGCCAATTCAGTCCTGGATCCCCTGTCAACCCAGTAATCTGCATAGTCAGGTATCTGATGCCCAACAGGTCACTATTCCACTCACAAAGATCTAATGAATTGTGTAGAAAATCTGTTCTGGACAGGACGCAGCAGAACTTGTATCATAGCCTACTCAAAACTTCAAGAGCCTGTGTTTAGCAGAGAATGAAAAGCATCCTAACATTCCCATCCACGTACATCTGAGAGTTAAATCTTCTATGCTGTTCTGTAACATTTGCAGTGTTTAAACATACCTGTTTTATCTTTGTCCCAACACATCTGGATTTCTTTGAAGTCTCTAATATCCTTAAGCATTTCCTTGCCAAAAAAAAGGGAGCCTATCCTAAGTAACTGTCTGGGTCACAAGCAGATCATTCTTCCTGGCCTTTCTTGTTTCCATTCACCCTCTTACCTGCTTGAAGCAATGGGCAGGAGCTGGGATGGCACATGTCTCCTTCAGGTATTTCTCCCAGGTGAAGTGACCTGAGAAGAGAAAAAGGGATTCAAATAGGCACTTACAAGCAAAAAGCTCAGAAAAGGGACAGCAGGACTCCAAAGGCTAGCAGTTCTCCACTTCTCACAGAGGAGGTGCTCACAGGCAACATGTTTTCAACAAGATCCTCCAATGTTTGTGATTACAAAAGATTTACAGCTGTCGCTGACAAGCAGAACAAAGCATGATGTTGCCTGCAGCATGTCACTGTTTATGCTGCTAATGTAGGTCTGCAAAAAGCAAGGATCACAGGTTGTATCTTAATATAGAATATCTAGCAAAGACTGGAATCCATGGTGTCTTCTAGACAACTGTCCCTTAAAAATCATACACTAAAAGCTTGCTCAGTCTGGGGATTACAGACAGTCACTGAGGAATAAGAGCTAAAAGTAGTAAAAAAATCAACAGAAAACTTTACATTCTGTGTTCACACCTTAACACTGAACCCCCCCCCCCCCGCCCCGTCCAACATACACACAGCCTGCCTTAAGAAACCAGCAGTTGTAGGCAGGTATCACCCAGTCTCCAGTAGCTGATTAGTGAACAGGCCAGTAATTAATTTCCTGAAGCAGACACAAAGTCCACAGCTTAGGCAGGACTGAAGGCAAGGATCCTCTAGGTAGCAATCTACTGAACAGAGCAGGTTGCATTCACCACCAAAGTCCCTTCAGTTGAGTAGCGCTGTTAGGTGAAGTATATTTTATTGCTGACTGCACTGCTCTTCCATGTATATACAGAACAGTAAAAGCACTATGCCATCAAGGGGAATCTGTTATTAACCGAGGAATTAAAAGCTCCCATGATCCAAGCAAATCATGACTTTTGCCATTTAGACTGAGCAGCTGGGAAGGGATCCTTCCAGCATGACATTAGCTTGAATTCATCTGAATAGCTCCCAAGAGACCATTGCTTTCAAGTCATTTCAAGAGCATTGGAGGCAGCACAATTAAAGAGTCAGTTACCACTTTTCATGTCAAGCTTTTAATCAGTTTATTTTCAAAACAAAAGCTATGTTAAGAGCCATTTTAGCTACTGCAGTGCCCACCACACCTCTTAAAAATTCAGACATCAAGATCAACACACATTATTTTTGTTCTGTCTCCTATCAACCCTTAAGGGCTTGATGATCTATGAGCTTCAAATAAATAACAAACACAGCTTTCCTGCCACCTCCCATGCAGATCACTAGCACACTTTAACTACAGTGGAAAAGAGCAGAAAAAATAAACTAGTTTCACTGCCATACTGGCTTAATATATTTCTGTTTACAGATGCTGACAGCAGCTCTCCTTTCTTCAGAGTGCACTGGATTGAATGAAGAAATGAAGTATTTCATTGCAACAATGTTCTCACCAAAAATATATATACACATATACACACACATTCTAGGTTAATTGAACACACAATTTTACGCTCATATACGTCAATGAAACTCTTTGTATGAATACTTTGTAATAAATATACAGTCAAAGTACAACCCAGATTGAACACAGCGTTCTATACAAAGCCTTGCACTCTTGACATGAAAATACCTGGATACATCCCACCCATTAGTTTTGGTTCCAGTTTTGGCCTCATCCAAGACTGGACTCACAGTTAGGAGGTCCATAGCCCTTTAGAGGCACTTTTCCCTGGAGCACAGAGGATGCCTATGGTGACAATATCCAGGGAAAGGAGTGCAGGCCTGAACAAACTTAAAAAAAAAAAAAAAAATCGATCAGCCACTTTGGACAATTTTATTTTAAAAAAATTCAGCCTCCCCACAGCTGGTTTCAATCCCTCAATATTAAAACTATTTATGATTTTAATCCTTCCACTTTTCACTTCCCTGAACTAACCAAAGCCATTCTGCTTTTCTATAGCAATTCACATTGTAGTAGAGATCAACACTATAAAATTCCAGCAGAAGCAGTAAATTTCTGAGACAGCTGTGCATCTCTAAAAATAGTGTTTGGACATGGAACTTATTTGAAATTAATTCTAAAGTCTGTTGGGATTTAACCATCATACAAAGACACACACACAACAATAAAACTGCAGCTACTTATGACTCACACTTTTGATGACTTATTTTGCAAAGAAAAGCAGGAGCAGCAGAAAGACTTCTCTAAATTCTAACAAAAAATAGAAACAAAAAATAGAAACAATATAGCAGTATTAAGTCTTCCTTCCTTCTCCTTTTGGCATTGGTAGTTTCTTTACATAATTACAGAATGACAAGCACAACAAAAAACTGATTCTTTTTCAGAATTACTCACAAAATAAGACAGAAAATGCATACTGAACTTTGAGGCTCTCACCTTTGCCTTAACATGAGAGGGAGCTCAGTACAGAATGTGGGAACAGTTTTAAATGAAAGCAGTAATAATTTAGCTCACAACATAATGTTTTTTTATCCAGGAATTTCAAGCTACTCTTAAACATAAAAAATAGGATCAACTTCAACCTAAAAGCTGCAAAACTACAGCACAGAAAGAATAAAAAGAAAATGACATAACACAAAAGTTTGGCTTTTTACAACAAAGGGAAAGCAGCCAATAAAATAGGGGGGGGGGGGAAAGAGATACTTAAGACTCCTTTAACGAGGAGCAAAGAACAAGTCCAGAGCTCTGTACCTGAAAAACAGCATAATGTTGAAGACAGATATATCAGGCTTGGTTGCCTTAACCTTAGGTCCTCTGGACTGTATCCAAATCCTGCTTGCTATATTGATCCAAACTCAATTCCAAACAATGTTCAATTCCAAATATATCTGTTTTAAAGCCTAACGCACCAGATGTGCTATCTAATAAGGGGCTGGGATACTGAATGCCTAAGCTGCTGGGTGCCTGCTGATGCCATTTTACAGGCATGACACATACAGAGATTATAAGGCCAAAAGGAAACATTGGGAATATCTTGTTTGGCCTTCTGCTTATCAAAGGCTATCTATCTTGTATTTTATACTCTCTCAATATTCTTATTCACATTAATAAATCACATGTCTTACTGCAGTGAGACATGATATTTTTCGTCTTTGAGATGCTTGTTTCATGTTTGGCCAAGGTAGATAGCCACTGGAGAATGTTTTCTGAGTGTCTATCAAAAAAGGCTGGTGGCTTTAGTCCAATTTCTAGAGAAGTACTCTGCTTCATGCAGAACTAGCACTTCAGCCAGTGCTAAAATATCTCTTTTACTGGTGATGGAGCAGGAATGCCAAGGACAGAACTGCCTTTAGAGGCTGAAATCTTCTCTCACTATGAAAAATAAAGGGGAATGCTTGGCCTGCAGCTATTTTTGGCTTCCAGTACTGTATACAAAATGTCCTGTTAGTCCTAAATTCACCCTCTATTTTCCCTGGTCTCCAACTTCTCTTTTGCTCCTCCAGCTCCTCTTGCAGAGTACACCATACTCTCGTGAACCAAAACGATCATTCAACTGGACCTTGTTCCTCAGTTTCATGTACATCAATTCTTCTTCACAGTAAGAAATGAGAGAAGACATTTAATGAGAAACACTATGTTGCTGTAATTGCAACTGCGATCTAAACAAAAGCCAAGGACTGTAAACCCGTATGACTCCCCATAACTCAGCTGTGAAAATGCCTATTAAAGGTGACTGCTTGTCACTTTTGCTTGCCTGGAAAGCACCTTACTGTATGCTTAATCCAACTGAAGATACTACTTGCAGGCAGAGTGTCAGAATTGGGCTCTCATCTCTTAACCTTCAGAAATATTTACTACAGACAAAACACTCCACATATCCAAGCAGTCAAACTACAGTAGCTGTGAATAATACAACTCTACACCTTTGTGCTTGTATTCTTATAATGCTGCATTTACTGTTTATCTTCTGCACAGAATTTAAATGGAGTTTCTGTCTTTAACTGAAGTCTGGTTTGGGTTCCATTAGCATTTCAACCCCCAAGGGGTCATCAATCCAATTGAAATGATACATGAGCGTTTCAGGTCACATCTGTGAAGGAGAACGTGTCCTACCCAGATCAAGGCATCCCATTAAAGTCTGCATCCCATATGTGTGTCTACTAACTGCTATCAAGGCAGCACATGAAAGCAGCACAGTATGATCAAACTTGGTACAAAAATCAGCAGTACATCATCTCTGCTCACAGATCCAAACGCAACAGTGGCCTTCCCTGACAGCACAGCACAACCTTCCAAAGAGCCAAGCTCTCACTGTGATGGCACAGTTCACAGAACTGCACTTCCTGCACTTCTTGTTTTGTTTTAGTTTTGAGGCACTTTGTTAAGCTATCAATCTAGTTGTGCATTCTCCATCGATAACAGCTAGAACTGATAACATAACACTGCTTACCCCACTGTCTTGCTCAAAAAAAAAAAAAAAAAAAAAAAGGGCAAGAATGTGTGAACCAAAATTAATAGATTTTAGATACAATATGATGTTGGTTTTTCTTCTTTTCAAAGGTGTTCCAATTCAATTTTAACATGGAGAAAAAAGAAAATCCTTTCATGCTGTACTATGGAGTGTTATTTGCCAGAAAACTGCTGTAGTTGCACACTCATTGCTATGTAACCAAGCTTGACGGGCTGTGACGTGTTGTTTAGTCGCTACACAGGGAGGCGATCCCCACTGCTACAACACGCACTCACTGTGCACACAATTAACACATAAAACAGCATGTCTACAGCATCCCACTCCTAGGTCTATAGGCTCTGAGATTTACTGAGGTGCTCAGATTGGTGCACAGGGTTATCTTCAATGATAATGATGAGGCATGCCTCCATACGAATTTCACAGAGAGCTCCGTTTTAAATCAGCCTTGTCACTGAACAAAAGCCAGTTCTCCGACACATGGAAACAACAGTGCGTGCAGCAAAGAAGAAACTGTAGTAGAACCCTCAAAGCCCTGAAAGCAGACTATACACAGAGTGCTGAACTGTGATGGTGCCCTATAACAGCATCCAGAGCTCAGTATGTGGTGACAGAGGATCCAGGGCTTTCTCTGAGATGCTAAAGAGCTTCCTCCCTTTGGAGGAGGTGCTTCCCAAACTGTGATCTGCAGAAATTCAAAGGTAGACAAGGACGGCTGATAAGCCACAGAAGAGAATGCTGAACACTGATGGAGGCCACAGTCCAAAATGTTTGAAAACCACATGTGAATCCCACAGTCCACAGGGCCCATACTTACTGAGCCTCCATGGCACAACAGCCACTTCAGCTCTCACAGGGGCTCTAAGAAACACAAAAGTGTCTTTCATGAAGACAAATACATTTCCTGTTAGAAAGGATTTATCTCTGACAATACTTTAGTTTCTTATAGCTCTGCAATGTGGAAAATCTGGACATCAACTTTTTAATCTATGTTTTTACCAAAACATGGGCCCTAAAATCTTTTACTAAATTACACAAGCCTTATGTAAACTCCATACAGCTGAAAGTTGCCTGCATATCCCCCATGAGAAATAGCAGGAATCATCAGTTCTGTACACTTAATCTGTAGACACTCCGTACAGGACCAAAACGTGCCACGTCAATGAACTGGATGAACCATGATCTCCAAAGGGAGAGGGAAGTGATTAACTCTCGTGCTACTACCCCCATCACTTGCCCTTAGCTCTGAAGAGACTGCCAGCTGGACTGACTCACCAGGGGCTCCTGTCTGCCAGGGTAGGAGCCAACTTCTTGCTGCTGGGAAAAACGCAATGTGTAGTATTCAGTGGTCTGCTACAGTTGCACCACATCCACCCTACAGAACTGGAGCTGCATTAACCACTTCCGCAAATGTGCAAGAACAGTTCATGCAGCAGTTACGAAGTCCCTTACACCTAGGGCACAAAAACTACGGGCAGAATCACTCATTTGGCACTCAAGATTGGACAGTAAGAAATAGATACACTCTACCTTGCTAAAGATGAAAAATGAGTTAGCTTTAGCTGAATGTTTACCCCTGATGTGCAATTTTTTACTGTGGTCCGAGTTAAATATGTGCGGACTCTTTAAAGCAGTTTGTATCTGTAAACTAACTTGGCACGCAGCAATTTGTAAGTTCCGAGAAACTCAGCAAGCTCTGAGGAAAAAAAAAAAAAGGAACAGAAAGGAAGAAAGGTGAAACATGCCTTCTTACCTTGGTACTGGGAAGGAGACTCTGATGGGCGGCTGTACTTGTGCTTTTTACCATCCTTCCAGTCTATGGCTAAGACAAGAAATAAAGCATCTCAGTCAGTGAAAGAAGCCAGATGATGCTCTCTCCAACATCAACTGCCTCATGTCACCCACTTTATATGTGTGTGCTACCTCACACGAGAGAAATGACCTCCCTGTCCTCCCTATCACAGACTCAGGTAACACGGATATCTACAGCAAATTCCACGCTTTTTTTTTTTTAATCTATGGGGCACATTCCATTCTTCTGTATAGGTCTAAAGAAGACTTGATACCCAGCCTCAACAGGCCTGCACCTCTTAGTCTCTACCTGATTCTCATCAACCAATATTCTCCCACAATGGCATGCAATAATGTGAAAAACAGTAAACTGATAAATTTTCATCCATTTAACAATGTTAATAGCTGGCAAGGCTCAGTAGGAGCAAATGCTGAAGCCACTAAGAACTACTCAGGTGTACGTTGTATACCTAGAAGGGGAACCTGAATTACATCTCTTTTGTTAGCTAAAAAGTTACCTTGCATTTTCTACACAGAAAAATAAAACCACACACAGAATCTAGACATTCTCTGGTGATCTAGCTAATCAGTTTTCCTTCCAAAGTCCACACAAATGCCAAGCCCACTCCACGTACAATACTAGGGTTTTAGAATTAGAAATGGGCTGATAACTGTGTGTTCTATGCAACTTAAAAGAAATCTAACTAGCATTTCACAAGTCATGCAATGGGACAATGGGAGGTGCCAACTGGTTCTAGAGAACATCTCATCAAAACTGTCTGTGGTGACAACTGTTTTGGACCTCAGAGGATAAGAAGTGGCAAAAAACAAAACAAAACAAACGAAACTCCTCAAGTCTGTCCTCCAAAGACTGATATGGCAAGGAACAGGAGCTCCCATCCCCATCTCTACTAGCCTTCAGCCAAACAGGAATATAATAGAGTAGTATGCCACAACAGAGCTTGCATTACTCAGCTAGAATTGCCTTCCTTGAGTGAGTTGCTCATCAAAGGGGCTATTCCATGCACTGATAGCTGACTAATGTACACCTAGGAATACCCTTTAGCTATTACAGTTTAGGCTCATTTATTTTACACGGCATTTTTAAGGCTATTATAAAAAGCAATTTCGTAATGCTCTACGAAACGTACCTTGCTACCATGAAAAGTAGCTCCTTATAAAAGGAACAGAAATAAAAAGATTGCAAGAGAAGTTTTAAGTTCTCTTGACAAGCAGCTGAAAAAGGCATGTCGTAAGCTGCTATTAAGTGGCCTGGTGGATAATCGTGAGCTATTTGAAATGGCTTCTGAACCATTATTGTTGCAATCTTCATTTCCTGACACCTCTCCTTCAACACAATGGACAAGAGGACTGCACGTATGTTTTATCTCTTAAACGTAGAAGGATATACAGAATACAGCCACGGCATCATTAAAAGCAGACAATGTAAAAAGCCTCCTCAGAGAGGCACAAAAGAATGAAAAAGCTGGAAGGATATCCTTACTATAACTATATTCCCAAGAAGGATGGTACTCAGCCATCTCCTTCAGAAAAGCAAGAATAAAAGACACAAAGTATCAAAGTCAGAAACAAACAAACAAACAAAAAGACTCCTAGGATGTGTAATGCTCTTCTCAATGTTGCTCTGTAATACAGTGTTCGCGCATTCAAACAGACATTTACTTAAGTAACCCATCACCATATTCTGCAGCTTAAGTTACATTTTATTGTTAATCCTACAGATGTGAAAATCCTCATTAAACAGGCTGCAAAGAGCAGCAAAGAGGGAGAGACACTGAAGAAACGCAAGAATTCCTAGAGGCAAATTACATCACCCAACAAAAAAAAAAGCAAAAGTCAAATGCACTATTAAAAAAAAAAAAGAGGCAGGTAAGTAGGATAGAAACCCATCTGCATACAATACAGGTGTTGATTCTGGAACATATGGCACAGCATTCACAACACGCAGGTCACAACAGCAATGCTGGCTGGAGGCACCCTGCTCCATGAGGCAAAAAGATGACAAGCTGTGCGTGAGGCTAGATCCAGGCAGCCAGGTCCGAGGCTGCGCTGCTGACTAATCAACCTGCCTCTTTTATTACCAAGCCCTCCAGCTGCCTCACAGCATGCTCTCCCCGTTCCCTGTTTTCCTTCATTTATTTTCACTTCATTAAAGGACAAGCCATGTTAGAAAGAGGATAATGCTTCTGTAAGATGAACCACCAGAGAAGCAAAGGGGACATTTAGAAAATAAATAAATAAAGGAAGGAAGGAGAGGGAGGGAGAAATTGAGCATAGAAAGCTCCCGCAATAAACCCTGTGTGCATGTAGCAGATGTGAACAAAGAACTGCAGAGGATGCTTCATCCTCTGCTCTTCTCCCTTCCCCCCTCCTCTGAACCGAATGTGATGAGATCACTCCAGTCAAATGCACATGTATGGAACAACACTACAGGAAATCTCTCTCTCTATATATATATATATATATGTATATTTTTAAGAACAAAATGTCCAAGCAGCTCAGCTGCAGACAGCCTGTTTGAGTTTACCCTTTTGTTTAGGCAAAACAGGACACAGGGAACGTGCTTGTAGCTATCCTGGGCACTCTGCACGCTGCCGTTGCAACTGCACGTAATGAGATGAAAGATTCAGGCCACGAGAGATAAGTGTCTGTAATATGTTTCCTCTCCACAAGGTAGGCTGGTCTTTGGTTTCACGCCTCATTAGAAGGGGGAAGCTTGTGCCAGCAGAGAACCAGGATGCCTCATGCTGAGAGCACTAGCAGATGGTGCATGCAGCGGGCTCCACAGAGCAGTATCACCACCTGACATCATGCCCCAAGAGCTGTAGGGGTGCCACAAGGCTTGTACAAGCTCCTACCAGCCTTCCACACCAGAAGGAGCACTTCTGGCTAAGTGCTCCCTTCAAAACGTAAGAAAAAAACAAAAGCACGTGAGGCAGTTGGGTGTACACAGAAGGTAAAAAGGACTTCCCCAGCATTGGGGAACTAGGTATAGTACCAGCAGCTGCAGAGAAACCATTCCAGTGATCCAGCCCTGGTGTCCCCGGGAGCGTGCAGCGTGTCGCAGGCAAGCTCGCTTACTCTCTCTCATCAGCGGTCTGCTCTGGCACGGGAACGGGCTAGATGACTGGTGGCGATTTTTTTTCTGTTGATTTTAGTGGCAGCATTATGAAGGACTCTTTGGTCATCTGCCAGAGAAACAACTCCCGTTTTGGGGCTCTGTTTCAAACTGGGATACAACCAGGATCCCCCCCAGTATGACTTCCCTCCCTCTGCCTTGGCCTCCTCATGCTCTTTAGTCTAGACCACCTAACTAAAGGGCCTTGTCTATACCAAGCATTACCACTTACCTTTTTGAGGGCCTGGTTTCCGCATTATATCACCTGCCGCTGTCCTTATCCTGGAACTGGCCTGATTTTAGATAGCTGAAGATGTCTAGGACAAAAGAAAGAAACATGAGAAAATTCCCCAATTCTGAAACATACAATCAGCTGCAACATTAATTACACAGTGGGGAGAAAATACAAAATCACAGGGTAGGTAGAAAACTTCCTATTAAACACAGACAATTCATTTCAAATCCCTTGAAACTACACGTCTTTCTCCACTACGTGGACAACTTCAAATTTATGGCAGTGGGAGCAGCATAAATAAGCAAGAAAAGCATATGCCAATCTCTGTGCTAACTATGCATCAGGCCTGTGTGCCTGTGTAGAAGGGGATGCTGTGCTTGCTCACTAACAAAAAGAGGCAGAGCTGAAATTTTTGCAAGGAAACACATGGAAACACAACATTAACTCTGGTAAAGCAGCACCACAGTCCCCAGCCTGGCACTTGTGATTCAAGCAGTTCACAGCAGTCCTGGATAATAAGGATGAGAAATTGGACAATGACGCAGGAAATGTTTTTGCTATTACTACTGCAACGAGTGTCCAAGTTGCGTTATATTTTCTGCTGGTCGGACAAAAACAGGCTGGATCGTGCCTCCAAAAGAAGGAGGATTTGCATTTTTGTTATAAGCAAACATTACAGAAAATCAAAACTCTTGAGAGATAATGCTCTAGATATCTATGCCAGAGACCACCGCTCCCTCTACCACCAGTCTCGCAGGACAAGGCGATGGCTCCTTCAACATGCAGCAAACGATATGCTGAATGTTGCCAAACCCTGACAGAAAATACCTAAATGAATGGCTAAGTCACAAAAAAAGCTCTTACGAAAGCTAGGAAAAGCATGTTTTGACACTACACTAAGTAATGAAAGATTAATTGTGTCAATACAACTCCATTTTGTTCACAGTGGGGCAGTCAAGCTGGAATATTTCTGTAAAAGGAAGCCATACCAGAATATAGCACTGAATTTCTGCTTAGAGGGATACTTACAGATCCAACTTGGCTAGAAGTTTTGATTTTGAAAAGCAGCCTTTTTCCAGAGCTAAGAAAAATGAAGAATTCAATCTTCTGGGAAAATGTTAAAAAATAAAGCTTTTCTATGCTGTGCTTTCTAATATTAAGCAATATCGGAAATAAGACTAAAGGAAGAAAAAAGTTGTTTTTTTTAGTCCAAGCTAAAAGGTACAAAGTAGTCTCTTACTGCCTCTCATAAACAGTACGTGTTTGTCCATGCATACTTGTGAAAAGAGTAGAGTTTCTTTTCCTTTTAACAACTTCAGGTAATCTACACGTGAAAGGTTATTTACAACTTTTAATGCTTCTTTTCATAATTTTCTTTAGTCATTTTTATAAAAGCTAACAGTCATGGTAGGAAAAGTCCTCCAGCCATAAAACTCAGGGTGAAAGGTGTTATATAAAAGCACCAGACTAGTATTCACAATCTCTGGCACTGATCTCTGCTGTCTGCTTGACTCCCCCTGTGTAAAATGCCTGGACATGAGATTTTTCTAAAGTACCTAAGTGACTGCTAATCATAAATCTCACTCCCTTGGCATGCAATTTATGGTCCTGTGCCACTCAGACGGCTTTTGAAAAGCTGCTTCAGTCCAAGCACTTCAGAGCTACGCATGGGAAGCATATGTAACTCTTCTCTGCAGAGATTGTGGGAGGGAAAGTTCATGAATGTGAAAGAGATGCTTGGAAGACTACAGTTCAGTAGAAAAAGTGAAATAACTCTACTCTCAGTCCTTGCCCACAGAGCAAGTAGAATAATCCTAACTAACTTCAAAGCACATGGATGACTGCTAAATCCCCACAGCCTATACAACATGTGGTCTTTCATGGAAGAGAATAAGACATTATAGATGTTTTCTAAGAAAAGATAGAGGCTCTTCCCCACATGAGAAGACTTGGATGGTTCTCATGAGGACTGCCACTCTGCTAAGTGCTATATGGGTATGAGCTTGGGGTAGCTCACTCCCAAATCCTCTTCTGAAAAACAGTATAAACAGAATTGCATCAGATTGGCTGCTTCTGTCCTTTGCAGTCCTCCAACATCATCCATGGTTTTGCATCATCGAACTCCCCCATGTGTTCTCACCCCACATCACAGGACAGCAATGCACAGTTTCACCCTGAAAGATCAGCTCAGACACTTGAAAATGAAACAAATACGCAAAATAATCAGCATGTTTTAGGGCCACATGACACCAAGAGCCAGGACCGAATGCTACAGTGTGCCTTCAGCCTGTCTGCAGTAGAGGCAGCTAACTCCAAGCAGAATGGATGCGAGCCAGTCAGCATCACTACTAGGCTTCAGAGACAGGAATCAGTCTCTGTACTCTCTTATTTATCCATAAAAGTACAGCCTCAGCTCTTCTTAAACAGGTATAAGGTAGGTTTAACAAATATAAAGGCTTTGGAGATTGTAATTCCCAGGGGTTATAATTTCATTAGTAAACACTATAAATGAAAGCTGCAGATACAGAATACCAGCAGTTTAACCAAGCTCTGATAACATGGCAAAAAAAATCTAGTGTGTCTGTCCCTCCCTCCCCCCTCAAAAAATGACAACAAAACTGAAAGGCTGAGTTTTGTCTATGGTTGCCCACAGAAGTTGTACAATCTCCATCCTTGGAGATAGTCCAAACACAAGCAGCTATGACCCTCAGCAATGTCATCTAACTTCAAAGTTGAATTTGACTTCAAAGTTAGCCCTGCTTTCAGTGGTGTGTGTTGGTCCAGATGACCTGTAGAAGTTCCTTCCAACATAAACTACTCTGTCGTTTTATTTCACTAATAGCTATTCGGAAGAGAAATGTAATCACTCTATAGGCTTTAATAAACTTGAAATACTCTAGGGAAGATGAACTTGAGTCTAGACAGAAGAAAGTAAATGGCAAGGAGATAAGTGATTAGGCAAGGCAGGATAGGAAATAATGCTGTACAGATGTATTTGCTCTGTTACACTGTTCAGGGATTGAACACTAAGAAAATCTTAAAAGAAGAAATAGCAGAAGTTACAGCTTGATATTTAAGGGGGGGGGATAAACTATTCACACGGTTAAGAATTTGCTTAAAAACATTAGACATAACATGTCCCAAAGAAGAACTTCCTGGCTGAGTCAATTATATATCTAGGAAGTAATTTTACTTTTGCATCGAGTAAAGCAGCTGAGATTTGCAGAACACAGGCCAGTGCATTCTGTAACTCTCTATGCAGAACCTGCCACTTGTACAAAAAGCAGGTGCCATAATTAAAACTCTCATTTTTTTCTAAAGATATATTTCTCATGCTTATGGCTATCAATTTACTCTTGAAAGTATGGAACACAGAAACAGTCTCCTGTGGTGTTGGTTTCCTCAATTTACATCATGAAAGGACAAATCAATGTGCAAATTCATTTCAATGGCATGTTAGCTTTGAACCTAAAAAGGCCAACCGTCTTGCTGCCTCTTTTTTTAAGAGAGTAAGTGCCTTTCCCACAGTTCCAAACTAACTTCCACTCACCCTAGATATAAAAAGTGCCAAAGGCTCCACTGAACTGTCACAAGTTCTAATTCCTCATCATTTCTACAAGGCAGAAAAGTCACTACAAATGCTGTGGCATATCAAAACCTAAAAAACAGAGACAAAATGAAAAAGTTTGCATTTAACTGCAGAAAGGCTAGCTTACTAGTTACATTATTCATGTTCATATTTAATTCATTTAAAACATCCAAATTTAAATTTAAAGACAGCAGTAATAAACAGTCCCCCTTTCCACAGCAAAGCAGCACAGAACTTCACACAATTTAAGCTCAGCTTGCCAATGTGTACATGGGACCGTAGATGTCAAGCACTTTCAATATGAATAAAATCACATCAACTGAGTTTATAATCAACTAGTTCAGCTTTTTTAAAATGAAACTATCACACAAAGAAGGATTTACAAGACTAGACTGATTAGCATGAAAAGGAGAAAGACCACAGGAGAGGAATATAAAATAATGAATAGGATGAAAGGAGCGAGTTGGGGACTCCAAATTATCCTTTCCAAAGTGCACTAGGGCAAATCTCTAATACTAAAAATAAACAAACAAACAAACAAAACCCCTCAAATATATATGACAGGGAAGGAAATTTTGTACATGCAAAACTAACAAACATACAACTTCCTCACGGAGACTATTAAAAGACAAATGAATCAATAATACTAAAAAAGGATGAACATACTCAAATGAAAACTTCATTTATAACGATATCAAATGAAGCATGAATCTCACAGGCCCCCAGCTTTCTCATTTCATGCAAAAGGCTGGCTGAAAGGTGAGGTGAACAGCAAAATCTTCCCTACCGGTCAGGATATTGTTACATTAGCTGCTGCATTTTGGCAAGGAGAGTTGAACACTTACCTTCCAGCCAAGCTGCTGATATCTGGTCTCTGCCAGAGGCAGGACACCGGTTTAAGACACAATTTGGTTAGCTCCTCAGTCATCTCTAGAATTCAAATGCCATCTTGCCCACGATGTCTTATTCTTAATCCTCTTTATGCCAGACAGCCTTCACAGAGGGCATTCCCGATCTCCCTAATACAGCGAGCCTGAGCTACCTACTGCCTCGGGAACAGCTCTCCAAAGCAACATCTTGCAAAGCTGAGAAGTACTTGTTGCATCAATTTAAAAATGCTACTCAATTCAAGCCAGCTGCAGCAAAGTCTTGATAGGAAACACAAGGAATTCCATTAAAAAAAAATCAATAGCTACAAGAATTCTTGGATTTAATACAATCCTCCAAAGAGGGCCAGACCACTGGACAGAGAAAACTGTAGAATTAATAGCTACCCATTGGATATATTTTTGTTTTTTCTTGTTCTACCTATGCCAACTTTGTAGAAAGATGTTTAAAATAAAGGTAGCACACAGGACGCTAGAGCTGGAAGGAATGTTTTAGGGCCTCCAGTTCAGACTCTCACTCTCTCAGGCAAGCATGCTAATAATCCTCAGCATAAATATTGTCAAATTGCATCTTAATCTAATTCTGTTTTCACCCCCATCGATCTTACCACCAAGCTGTTCCAAAAGCTCATCCTTTTCACCCCTGCAGGGAGAATGATTCAATTTACCTGTGCCAGACTGGAAGGAACCTTAAGGGTTACACGTAGCCCGTTCCGTAATATTCTTGCACTGAACACTGCAACAGTTCGGCTGTAATGCCAGTGCAACAAAAAGTGAAAAAATGTGGATGGAAGGCACTGTCATAGCTATACAGACCTCATAAGATGCATGTAATCTCTTTATCTACAAAGCAACTGCTTTTTTCAGAGTGCATAACCATGAAAAGAGTTAGAACTGAGATTCTGAACGTCTCTTCTACACCCTTCTTTATTCTACTAAACGCACCACTCACATCTGAATTATTTCCTGGGGTTGTTTGGACTTCCTATTATATGAGGAAGATTATGGTGAACCTTGGGATGGAGGCCAAGTTAGTTCACAGAGCTACCATGTTCGATTGAATGAGTAGCTGAAGTTTTATTGACAGCATGCCAAGCTTCAAACCTCTTGGGACAATACGGTTGCCAGCAGGCAAAATGTTTTCAGAAAGAAGAGGCAGAAAACTACCAACAGTGAAGCTGAAAAATGGTTTTATTGGGTTGGATACATATCCCACAGTTTAAGATCATGAAAAGAAAGAAAACTCGGAATATTGCCAGGGAACTGTGAGAAGGATGCTTCGTAGAAATCTCATGGGACAGCGACAAGAGAATTCTGATGGCTTTTCATAACACAAAATGCCTGCAGTCATTCATTTTTTTTCCCCCTCAAAGACATGGGTTCTCGAGTACCCTGCTCAGATCTGCTGGTAAAAATCTCTTCTGTACAGCCTTTTCTTTGAATGAGTTTTTCCTCATGGGTATCTTTCCATTAAACAATATCAACTTTTCAAATCATGAAGAGCTATCACTTATAAATTCCCTCAGGAAATGCTAGGATAGTATTATCTGTTACCTTCTTGGAAAGGGTGACTGTAGTCACTCCAACTGGTGGGTTAGGCAGTTCTGGATACTGTTGCAGCACAGACCCCAGCCGCAGTGTTTTGTATGCCTGTGTGTACATGGGAAATTGCAAAGAAGGGTCTACTAACATCTAAACCAGGCCGAGACCTGATGAGATGATGCATACCACTACGCCATCCTCCTCCTTTACTATCTTTCTTGCCACTTTTACTTTCAGCAGTGGAGCATAAAAAGAACTTTCAGCCTACTTGTGAAATTAGAGGATTGACAGCATGTGATTTGGAGCACTTTTATCTTTTGATTTTCCCACTGGACTTAGCTCCTCAGATTCTTGCCTGACTGTAGACACCAAAAGTCTGGATGGTCTAAAATCATGTTCTTTTTCCACTAAGTGTGCTTTCCTTAACCAACTGACTGACCTTTCTCCTCTGGTCAGGACCCCAAAAAACAGGACAGAGCTTCCAGCATGCATCTGGAATACCAACATCTTTAGAGCCAGTTACAATCAATAAGTAGTATTAAAATTAAATGACAGACAAATCTTGTACTGGATCTGGAATAAGTTGCTACAAATTTAAAAGCGAGTCAGAATTTATTTCCTTTTACCTCTTTGCTGTTGAACTCCTGAACAAGACTGGAGTTTAGTTTCTTCTTGTTTGTGCAAAGCCATCTTTTGGCAGCTCTGAACAAAGGTAGATGAAGCTACCTGGAAATACCTATTCTGGAAATACCTCTCTTACCACACCTTCATTAGGTTTTGAAGGTCCTCATATTCATACTAGGAGATTTTTCAAGGGAAATACTGACAATCATTGTTACAGTATTTCATTTGCAGTAGTTATCCCTTCGTAAGCTTGTGTGACCTGAAATCTTTAATGGCTGTAAACAATTACTTCTCTTTGTAGCAGAAAGATTTTGCATCCTTTCCAACATCACTTTCTCTGGAATGAATTTTATCTTTCTACCATGTAAGAAGCAGACTGATAAACTCCAGACTTTATGTCTGGCTCTTCAAAAACACATTCTTGTGAAAGATGTTAAGATACTTCTGTATCTTTAAGATCTGATCATGAACAATACATTTCTCTAACCCCTGGGCCAAATCTCAGGGGAGACTATATTTTAAAGGGAGAAAAGAAAAACATGGAAAAAACTTGGCTAGACCATGTCTGTAATGAAAACATCAACTTTATGACTTAATTTGAACACCTTCAAGTTCAGGGAGAGAGGAGACGGATCAATCTGCTAGAAAATGACAGCTAATCATCAGGCACACTGCTCAGTTGAGTTCAAGGAAAAGCCAATGCTCAGAATGAGGGGAAGAATCAGATACCACTGGAAGGAATCACTCACTACCATGAGGGATTTTGCAGGACTTACCACTTTCCATGACTGCTGCGGAAATGAAATAAAACCTTGTGGGACTGCAATAAAATTTTGTTTCTCTCTCAAAAAGCCTCAGACTGGAGTTAGACTCAAAAATAGAAACATCTTCCTATATATCACTGAACAGTCCTTGTTCACCTTGAAGATACAGAAGATTTCAATAAAAAAATACATGTTCAGCGTGCTCCAGGAATAGGGTCCTCTGGCTGAGAGAAATAGAGACAGAATAGAGGAAAGAAAGAATAGAAGAAAGAAAAAGCCAGGTTAGATATTCTAGCTTGAGACTGCTGCTGCTGAGCCAGTAGTTAAAACTTGCCTGCTCCATATCTATCATTTCTATAGAGACAGGAATTAAAACTCTGGCTCTTCAAAACCTACTTAGAAAGAGCAAGTTTGACCACTGCAAGAAGTACACACATGAAATCAATGAAAAACCAGATGTTCCTTGGTTTTCAGACCAGCTTTGCTTTGCTTCTTAAAAACTATGCAAAATCTAAAGCCCATCATGCAGTCCAAAGGGAAACACAGAATTCTGAATTGTTCTTCTCAGGAGCAGGACTGTGACCAAAGTTTGGAGTAAAGATCTGAGCTGCCTCCAATTGCCAAGGATGCAGGGAACATCCCACTGTAAAGACAGTCTGACACTGAGCAGACTTAAGCTAATCAGAGAAAACAAATTCCCCTGTCATTATAGTTAGGGTTAATAAGATTCATTATGTTTCTGAATTATTCTAGGCAGATTCCTTTACTGTTGGTCTTGCTGTTGAACTGACTTTTATCCTTTACATAGCTACTTCTTTTCCTTGGGTGAAGAATGCTCATGTGCTGCATCCAGATGTGAACAAGCTCATCAAGACTGTAGCTCACTGCAAGTCTTCATAAGCAGCTGGTCTCCATTTCTTAGAGTTAAGCAGAAGCATTTCTGACCTATTTCACCATAACTGTAGCGTAGCTTTGCCTGTTCAAATACATTATAAGAGAAACCAACATGCAGGGTAGATTTTTTTGGACAGGTGAGGCACTTAATTAGCAAAAATTAAAAGAATAGTCAAATATTTCAGTAATATATTCATCTCCACAGCATTCCTCAGAAGATGGTCTTTTACATGTAGCAAGTCCTTTTACAGGACTGAAGGACTACAAGATACACTAAGTGCTGTATAGGAAGAATATGCCAAAGCAAGGAACTGAATCTGTATGCTTTATGCTGATGTTCCTGCCACTGAACCATCTGTGTTATAATTATTTGGTGTCAGTACGACTCACACAATTTTCTGTCTTTAGAAGAGGAATGGCTTGCACTACAGCAGTTAAAGCAATTCAGCATGGCATGCCAGAACACTCAGCACCTAATCCACAGGGGCTACCTCTAACCAGATGAAGAAATCTATTACGTATGTGGCAGAAGGTGCTCAGCAGTCCTGGATTCTGGGCATGTTCTAACCATAACCTGCCTTCTTACTGGAAGGAAGCCAGGCTACACGCCAATTTTGTACATATCTGGATTTCCCTTCAAAGGGGTCCCAGGAGGACAGGTAGGTGCAGAGATACAATGCACCCTAACAAATCTCTGCACTAGGTCAGGCATGCAGCACACCCTCCCCATCATCCATGCATAGCTGGCGTGTGCAAGCTGAAACCAAAGAATTGAGCAGAACCTCTCCTCTTCTGTAAGATTCACTCAATCCATGGAGACTTAATGAGGAGGCCAAATTCGTACAAGCAGTAAAGGAAGTTTCGCAGCACTGTGGTTATTTTCATCTGTACTAAGCCATGTGCCAAATCTAAAACCTATTCATGAAAGCAGATGGCCTACAGGAGACCTTTAAATGGGATTCTGCCCATGACCATTACAGAGTCGCCCCTTACAAAAGCATAGAGTAGGATGCTCGAACAACATGCTTAAATAAGAATTTAAACAAGAGTACATAAAAAAAAGTGGTTTTCCATATCATCATCAGGCTGTAATAGAGAGGTTACAACCTATCTCTTCCTACTACATGACTGGCAAACAAAACATCCCTCCCATAGTAAGCTGTGGTTGCTTCTCTGGATGGCTGTTTCGTGCACTATATACATGGCACCAGAAATGTACCCCACAGTGTAAACTCATCACAGGACTCTGTTTATCACCAAGTATGTGATTCCTACCCAAAAAAACCAAAAAACCCCCCAAAAAACAGTAGAACTAACCCTAAACTTACTCTCAATCAGGCTCTTCCTTACTTAAAAACTAAGCTCTTTATGAAATGGGAGCTATGGAAGTATCATGTAGATAAATATATACATGACTTGTAGTACTAATAAAATGAAAGTATTGTAACTGCAGGAAAGTAATATATACCCTGTCCCTAGCAAGGGGAAACGAGATAATCCTGAAAGAAATGTTTGAATTCCTGCTGTGTCTCTCTACTGAGCAACAGACTGTGCAATGACACTGCAAACTGAATACCAAAATTCTAGGAAGATTTTGCATTAACTATTTCTCGTAAGCTTTATAAAGTTTTATATACATAAATACTCAGGAGACAGCAAGCAGGAATAGGCAACTTCAAGAAGGGGTAAAAAAAAGAAAACAAAAAGAGAAGTAATTAAGAGAAACAAGAGAAACATAAATGAGGAAAACCTTGGAGAAAGAGGGGAAGGAAATGATCCAATGTGCTACACTGCCAGGCAACTTCCAAGTATCTTAACACAGAGAAGGAGGAAGCTCCCCAAGGACAAATGTACAGGTCAAGGTCTTTCCACTGAAAACACAGAAAGGGAAATGAGAGCTGAGGGGTACTCAAGGGCAAACCGGCCCTGAGGAAAAGGTAATGGGCAAAAGCACCTCCCTCCCTAATGAGCTAGGGAGAAGCTAGATACACAGCTCCATCCATACAAACTTCCATACTAGAGAAGGAGAGGAAGATGATGATCGCATGTATCTCGAACTGCATTTTTCAGTCTTATGCTTCAGTTCTGTAAGTGATTCTAATAGTTTAAATTTAATGTTTAGTAACAACCCTTGGAAAATTAACAAGATGAAAACTTTTATCCTTAAGCCTCATTTAGTAGCAAAGCAATCCCTAAGTATATTACTTAACCTGCATGACGTGCTCCATTCCTACAGCAAAATCTCAATGCTTCTTTCATCCAGCACAAAGTAATAAAGTTCTCCAGAGTTAAGAAATGTGCTTTATATCCTGCTGCAGCAGTGAGTCTGGGGTTCAGTACTGATACAGTCACATCCTCAGAAATCCATTTTCAGTCTCCAGCTGGCAAGCAGCATTAGGGGGAATGAAATGGCCTGTGACTCAAAAGTCACACCTCACTTAAAGGTGAGTTCTTTCTAGATTTATATACAAAAAAGCTGTCACTGACTCAACATCCACACAACCAACCTTCCCAGACCTAATAGATATCTATCCTAATATCTCTGTCCTCCTGAGTCTGATTGAAGTTTTTCTCTCAGAAAAGCCAAAGCAAAGCAATCCCTTTTATATACATATCCTTAGAGTGAAAAAGCTCAAGTCTCCCTTGGCAAGCAGCAGACTGAGATCCAGAGTCAAGTTCTTGCTTCTAACAATTCCAGTAGTAGATTCTTCTTGTTTAAATGAGGGATATTAGTGAAAAAGCTCCACCTCATCTGCCACGTCTGTAAAGGAAGAACATTAAAAATAGTAATAATAATAATTAGAATCCTCAGTGTATGGAGCAGAGCCACACAAAAACAGATTTACCACTGCTAGAGCTGAAGATGATGAGTCAGTCCCTGCTGCTACTTTTAGAATGGAGACCCGGATAACCCAATCCCTGAAAACGAGAGTGACTCCCAGGAGGGCAAAGGGAGAAGCTATGCCATTATTTCTCCCGCCTGACAGCCTGCATAAGAGCACTAGAGCTTGATCATCCCCGAGCAGCATCCTGCCAAGGCAGCAGGGCCTCACTGGAGGAAAAAGAGTTCAGAGAAACTCCCTGTAATCCAAAGAGAACAGCATGCCAAGGCAGGAAGCAAGTATCTTTGTTTCATTTTCTCACTCATGTCAAGCTATATTAACTCATCTATTCCTTAGAAAAAGGAAAGGAAATTGCAACAGGGCAACATGTCTAGAGAGACTAGAAGAGCCAGACACACTGAGGACATGTATTAATTACCACTTTCTACATTTATCCTGCATATAACTTTGGTCTCATCTGTGATTTAAGGAGCTAGAGTCTCAAAAGTCGAAACTGTAAATCTACTGAAAAAGGTGAAATATTCTCTACAAACTGTGAAGTCTGAATATAAAGAAATTCTAACAAGTTCCCATCAAAACTTCTGTAAATTTTAATAAGAAAAGAAACAGCAATCTAGCAGTACACAGAAATGTTATCTCAGGAGAACTACTACTAGAGAGTAAAATCACTAGCCAATTCCTACAAGGAAGTCTCAACAGGCTAGTTTTGGTAACAAAGAAAAAGTTGCTAGGCTTTTTTTACATTCTTGAAGAATCAAGAGTTTGGAAACCAAATTTAAAAAAGAAAAAGGGAGGAAAAAAAAAAAAAGAAAGAGTGAGACTATCAACTGTCACTATGGAATCTCTTATTTTGGTAATAACATGTAGGCACAGTGGATGCCAGTAGGGGAAAAAAAATATATGACCACAAGTCACTGAAAGTCCATTCTGCAGCTATGAAAGTATGTTCACAGTCTGCCAAACTACTAATGAAAAAAATACATCGTTACAGAGTGTATCTGCTAGACATTAAACTACTTGCTGGACATTTTGTACAGCTTATAAAGCTGTAAAATATCACAGAGCATTTACAGATTTCCCAGCTGACATCAATACAAACTAACTGAGGAGACTCATAACGAAACAGGTCCTCTAGTCAAGCATAGTGAGTGAATAGCAATGACTATTTATTGCCACATACACAAATAGAAATTGTCTCAGCAACACATAGATGAGAGCAGACCTCCCAGTGACGGAAAATGAGTCAAGATACCAAAGTTGTCCCTCAGCCTTACTGTAATCCGGGAACAACAGTGGGACTGCCCAGATTTACAATGCCAGCACAGAGTAAACCCCTTTATACACTGTCTGAGGCACCGTCAACTGTTGAGGTCCGGGAGCTATGACCCTTGCTTGACTGATGACCTTCTTGCCATGCTTGGGGGACGTATGCAGCACCCTACGACCTTCATTCTGGCACTGCTGAAATGAGAAAGTGAAACTCACTGCCGGAGACACTTGACCAATCAGGCGAATCAGTCATCTGCCAAGTTTTATATCCATTATGAGAAGAATCAATGGTTCCACACGTGCATGGAAGAGGTGACTTGTCCAATTAAAGTTGAGACCAACTGCTGGTCATGGTTACCTTCTGCGTGATGTCATGTAATCAACCATTAAGTCACATACATAAGATATTTTGCTGCAGAAGCATTTTAGGGACCAGTCTGCATGCAATGACAGATACACAGATTATAGCAACAGGTGCACTGAACCTGACAAATATTGTGAACTTCAGTCACCTGTGGTACAAAGCAGGAACCATGCATGACATTATTACTGAACTGTTAAAAACAACTACGGCAGAAATAAATTCACAATGGTTTTAACAAATAGATAGCATACTACAGCATTAGCAGAGTTTTCAATTTTCCATCAGCAGCTGATACTGTACTAGAGACACCCACCAGACGATACTCTGAAATGAGGCTATCCTACCTTGAGAGTTATCTTTTCCTTGAGTTTGATTAGCAATTCGGAAAGCAGGCTGATGACAAGCATGCCTGCATGGTCTTTTTGCAGGTAGACACAAATTTAGTTATATTTCAATCTCACCAGACACAAGAAATTCAGAATTGAAACTGTAAAATTCCAATTAGTACACTACTTCCTAGTTTAAGTGTAGCATCAGCATCACAGAGCTACATGGCTTACGGTCCAGAGCTGGTTCTCATCTGGCTTGCTACCAGAAAAAATAGAGAGTATTCTTTTCCAGGGAAAGACCACATGCACACATCTCCTACCAGTCTTTCATGTCTGGAGAGCTAATGTATGCTCAAATACAAGGGCATTTCTTACCAGACTCCAGAGACACCCAAACACAAACAGCATTAGGTGCAGCAGTGTGACAACATGAATATGTTCTAGGTACACATTATTTCTCAAGAAATTCCCCAGGAGCAAAATGGAAGTAAAATTTGAATTTAGGTACATGTAAGAATAAAGCTACAGTGGCTACAATTTCCAAGAGCTGGCCAGATAGGAGGGCAGGAGCACTGTAAAGGAAAGTCATGTTTATTCTCCAACCTCTCCTTAAAAAGCTGTAGTCATGTTCACACACTTTCCGTTTAAAAATGCAATCCAGGAAAAAATGTGAGCTCCAGAGGTAACAATTAGCAGATCCTAAAGCACAGAAAACACAGAAAGGAAGCAGGATAACCACACTACAGAAACCTTCAAGGACCTCTGAAAGCTTTCAGTATCTTCACTACTTTACACAGGGAGTGCATGTCTGTTGATATCAAGTGGTTCAGATTTCACTCCCATCCCATTTTGACTTTTAAGTCAAGAGTTCTCATCTGAGGAAACAGTTTGAGAGGGCATTGCCACTTCCCTTCCCTTTCAGGATAAATCACAGCCTACTTCAGTTTTAGATCTCTCACTGAAACGCATCACAGCAATTCTTATCATAGGAAAGGATAGGAAATTAGCTGCAAATCCTGAAGTTCCATAGCAAAGGCCTATCTCAAAATGTTTAACTACAGCCAAAGCAAACAAAAACCCTATCCTGTGACAGAGAACAATATACTGCTCTTTCCTACTAAGTATTGTTTTTTTAAAAAATCCACAGCCTCTCTATATCATGTTTTAAAGTAACATAACTTTTAATGGCATCATCTTGATTTTTATGAAATGCATTACTAACAAAAAGCTTTCTAAGATGCTAGAGACATGCATTTTAGTATAAATATAACAGGCAACTGGGGAATTCATGATCTACAATTTTAATAAAACACATTTCACCTCAAGCACCACATTCTCACTGACATCAACACAGATTAAGAACTGTACTCATGACCAATACAACACAACTAGAAGTCACGGCTAGGGCTTCCAGATAGTCATACATGTAATTAAGTAAATGGCCGTGCACAAGAGCCATCAGGATGCTCTCTAAACACTGAAGCAAAGGTAGCAAGGAAGGTCAAATCCTACACAAATGATCGCTTTCATATTTATGGATATTTTCTTCTATTTTGTGCCTTCACAAAGAGAAGATTGACTGTCAAAATGATGGGGTTAAAATACAGCAATACCAGTCACATATTAAGCAAAGCTTCTTAATCATATGAATAGTCAAGCACTGGAATAGACTGCCAAGGAAAGCATGAATCATCATCATTGAAAATCTTTAAGAACAGCTTAGACAAACCTCTATCAGGAAACATTAGGTGTAGCTAATCCTTCAAGGTCACTTCTAGAAATAGGGAAATAACCAAGACTTTCTTCATAAGCATGTAAATTTGATCGCACAAGTACTGCAGTATTTTGATGGACTGTAACATCTTTTTTAAATTCGCCAGAGCAAGACAAAAAATACTCAGTTTATAATGAGCAGCAGCCACCAGGCAGCTGGAACATTCAGTCTATTTATTTTTAGAAAACAGAAATGGTTTAACTTCCTCATTTTCCCACATCAGACTTCATCATCTTTTCTGCCTGTTCACTACGCATTTACTTAAATAACACTCCTTGTGTGTAAAGAGGAAACTTCTCACACCTTACAAAAGTGATTTGGGCAAGAAAGGTCACGTTACACTGAAAGAAGGGACCACAGAGGTGAGGACCTCTTTATAGCAGTGACAGGGAAGAGCGGTGTGTATGCGAGGAAGTTGTTTTTCAGAATAATCTGAATTAGCCACTCAGTGCGTTCAGTTTGAGGCACATTCTCTGATGCAACTTTACTCCGACACATTTTTCTTGGAGGACTGGCCAGTTTTAGAAGGTTTCAATTAATTGATACAAAGCAATATGGTAGAGACGGGATGCCGCAGAGCGAAGAATATGTTTCATACCAACAGGAGACAGAGTCATGCCAGGATTCCTGCCTAGAAGTTCCTGCTAGTCCCTGTCTTCCTGCAGTGCACATGCATCCCAGCCAAGCCTCCAAAGGACTCCCTCTCCCTCTGCTTGCTGGCTCTTGGCCTCCCCCCTCGGGCTGAGAAGCAGCAGGGGACACAGGGAGGGCAGGGAATCTCTGGCAGACAGCCCAGGGAGGCTCTCCGCTAAGGCGACTGCCAACAGCCAGGAGGTAGCGGATGGAGAACATAAGGCCCCCTGCCTGCTAGAGAGGCAGCTGGATGCGCATCCCACTGTTTCAAACACAAGCTGAGAGGGCTTAGCGTGGTGGGAGGAGGCAGAGGCTTACTTGAACCAGGAAAGGAAAAGAGAGGCCCGTAAACACAAGGGATAAGGTGCGGCTGTCGTACAAGGAGAGGTCCGGGAGGGGGACAAAAGCCAAAGCAGTGTTCTGTCTTGTAGGAAGCACTGCAGGACTGCCTTTTTTCAGGCAGGGCATGCTTAAGATGATTGCAAATTGCACCCTAAAAGGCTGTCACTTCCACTGTCAAAACAGCTTTGGGTCAAAACAATGCTGCTTTTCCTAGTAGGATCTCTTCCGGAGCCAAATATCAGCAGTATATTGGGGGAATTCAGAAGCACACTGCTGACACAGCACTGCTCTGCATCTGCCCTCAGTGTATCCAACCGAACAGCTGAAAGCGTGGCTCCAGCAATGCATGAATCAAAACAGCTCTCTTGACACTGCATCAGGAAGAGGGAACTCTATGCAGATTCTCACACGATGACACAAGAGCCAAAAGGAGGAGCAAAACTGTGTTTTTCCTCAATGGGCAAAAATTGAAGTTTCACAAATTTCCACCGGCACTTACACCTACAGCTTCCATTGTTAAAAACAAAACCAAGCTACTAGAAGATTTCAGGACTGTTCACATTATATTAGCCCGGAAAACAAAAGAGCTAACCAGGACACTCACCTTCTCCTTCAACTCTCAGTCCAATAGCTTAGCTTAAACTTTTGCTCAGGATGAGTCTGCATAGAACTAATACACTAAACTAGGAGAGCTGAGGTACTACCTCAAATTCTTTTTAAATGCCTTATATAGTGGCCAAAATACTACTTGGTAGGTGCCTGAACACCTTTCACCCCTTTGACCAAGGAGAAATCCTGCTTAACCAACCTGATAGCCTTCCATGATGGAATGACTGGCTGGGTAGATGAGGGGAGAGCTGTGGACCTTGTGTACCTTGACTTCAGCAAGGCTTTTGACACTGTCTCCCATAACATCCTCCTAGAGAAGCTCAGGAAGTGTGCGTTAGATGAGTGATCAGTGAGGTAGATTGAGAACTGGCTGAAAGGCAGAGCTCAGAGCGTTGTCATCAGTGGTGCGGAATCTAGTTGGAGGCCTGTGGCTAGTGGCATCCACCAGGGCTCAGTATTGGGTCCCATCCTGCTCAACTTCTTTATCAATGACCTGGATGAAGGGACAGAGTGCCTCCTCAGCAAGTTTGCTGAAATTACCAAGCTGGGAGGAGTGGCTGATCCACCTTAGGGCTATGCTGCCATTCAGAGAGACCTGGACAGAGTGGAGAGCTGGGCAGAGAGGAATCTCCTGAGGTTCAACAAGGGCACATGCAGAGTCCTGCACCTAGGGAAAAATAATCCTAGGCACCAGTACAAGCTGGGGGCTGACCTTCTGGAGAGCAGCTCTGCAGAGAAGGACCTGGGAGTGCTGGAGGATGACAAGTTGACTATGAGCCAGCAATGTGCCCTTGTGGCCAAGAAGGCCAATGGTCTCCTGGGGTGCATTAGGAAGAATGTTGGCAGCAGGTGGAGGAAGGTGATCCTGCCCCTCTCCTCAGCCCTGGGGAGGCCTCATCTCGAGTCCTGCGCCAGGTTCTGGGCTCCCCAGTATACGAGAGATATGGAGCTTCTGGAGAGAGTCCAGTATAGGGCTAAGAGGATGATCAGAGGGCTGGAGCATCTGCCCTATGAGGAACGGCTGCAAGAGCTGGGCCTCTTTAGCCTGGGGAAGAGAAGACTAAGCGGGGATCTTATCAGTGTGTATAAGCACCTGAAGGGAGGGTGTCAAGGGGATGGGGACAAACTCTTTTCAGTTGTTCCATGTGATAGGACAAGAGGCAATGGGCACAAACTGAACCACAGGAAGTTCTGCCTGAACGTGAGGGGCAATTTCTCCACTGTGAGAGTGACGGAGCACTGGAAGAGGTTGCCCAGAGACGTTGTGGAGTCTCCTTTTCTGGAGATCTTCAAGGCCCGCCTGGATGCAACTCTGCCTAACATGCTCTAGGTGACCCTGTTTGAGCAGAGGGGTTGGACTTTATGATCTCCAGAGGTCCCTTCCAACCCTAACGATTCTGTGATTCTGTGAACAAACCCTGATGACAGTAATACCAGATATTATGGTGCTTCAACCTAACAAAGGTTGTTTCCAGAGGTCCCCTCCAACCTTACCCATTCTGTGATTCTGTCTATCAGAAACCTTTGTAGAAAAGGCAAGTATTATTCTGTACTCCTGAGAAAATATAACTGAGTTCTCCAGGAGTTAAAGTTTTCAGTGTCAGCCAATCTACAGCAATGCCTCTGTACTAAACTGCCTTTCAACTCAGTGACAGATCATGATTGAAGCTACTTCAAAAATTTACTACTAAAGTACTACTGTCTACACAGACAATCAATAAGAGCATCATTTCCACAAACAAGAGGCAATCCACTAATTCTGGTGCCCAGAAACCCACACCAGATACTTACTTGACACTATCAGCTCAGCTATTAGATACAAACGAGCCTTACCTACTCCAAGAACAATCTGAGCTAGAACTGGTGACACAGAGATAGAAGATTTCATGGGCTGCTACTTTAACACTTGTGTTATCACTTTAAACATACAGCAAGGCTGGATGAAAGTATTCACTGTTAGATATAATTTAAGCTTGGTTAAAAAGAATTTCTTTACCACTGTAAGAAAGTATTTGCCTTTAGGACAGAATCCAGTCATTCTGCAAAGTGGGAACGAAACGTTAGTCATGTCACATGGCTTGGAATACACACGCTACACCAAGGCATGCTTCTGGGGAAAGGAGGGAGATTAGGAGCCCTCCTAATTGTGGAGCTTTATTGTGGGGGTTTTTATCGTGGGGATGCTTTTTTTACCTTGATATACATCTGACATGTATCAAATGTAAATATACACAGGAGATTAACAACTTAGCAAAAGAAACTAGGAGTTGGAGCTACTTCTCTGTCCTCAAAGTATCTTGCTTTATTTCTCATATAGCCCTTCCAGCCCTCTTATTAGGAAACTTTTAAAATATAAATGGACAAGTTTCCAACTCAAAACCTACTAGTCTCATCCCAAACTGAATTTCATTTGCAGCCAAAAGAGAAAAAAAGAGGGAGCTATTTGCAAACATTAATGCTTTCAGGGAACCAAACAGGCCAAGTTTTAACTAATGACAGCACCGAAGCCAACAGTGCTAGCACACAGCTCCAGATTCAGCATGTAAGATCAGTTTATGTAGCAAGCTGAGTCCTCTGACACAGGCACACAGTTCAACATACAAATATGCAAAAGCCAGAACCGTATTTTTTTTTTTACATAACAGTACTTAAACATACCTAAAATGAGGTAATTTTGGCCCATTCCTTATTACTGCTCCAAAAAGCTCAACTAACACCATCCTACCTTAGTAGCCTTAGCCCAACTTTAAAAAAAGCGTAGATCAAGCAGGAAGTCTACATAAGGGCAGAGAGAATAATTTGTGGTACAGAAAACAAGGCAGAAGAGCATAAAACCAGAGCTTGTTCAGTTTAGGAAAGAAAAAACTAACTCTTAAAATATGTAAATGTAGCTACAGATGTGTAATAGCGTTTTCCATGTTTCTGAAAGATAAGGGAAAATGAAATAGGTTTAAATTGCAAAACAGATTTAGCTCAAATGTCATGAAAATCTTTCTAATGGTAAGGATACCTATGAGTTAGAGTATTTCTATATATATATATGTATACCTATACAAGCAGGATACACAATTGCTACCAGGAAAAGCCTTAAAAGAACAAACATTACGCAGGGATGGTTTAGATATGCACCCAATCTTACCCTGGGAAGGGAAACAGCCCACTTGAGGTCCTTTCTAGACATATTTTATCTGAGGCTATGAAACAAAGTTTCACAGATTCCTTTAAATTACATTTAAGGCAAGGACAAAGCCTAACACTCACATTTTATACCCTAAGAGCACCTTTCACTTAAAAAATATCAGCTGATGAATACAAAATTCATCAAGTTTCCAGGCAAGTAACTGGGAAATAAAGATAAATAAAATTTTATATAGAGGAAAACAAGGTAGATGATCTGAAGTGACTCGAAAGGGAAATTCACAGTCTTATTCTAAAGTCTAGATTAATTTTCTTTTAAATAATGAGCTGATTTATTTAATACCAAACATTTGACCAGAAAGTTGATTATCAAGATGTCGATTTATAATTTCCTATGATGTAAATACTGAACGAGGAGCACCTCAGGTTAATCTCTCCCCCTCAAATAAAAGTGTGTTTTAACCTTTGCTAAAAGGAAATTTTTATATAGCACAGAAATATGTATATTTACATCTTACCTGTTGTAACAGACTCCCCTACCTCCATCTGCATTTTCATACCACGTGCTGGGCAAATTCTGAACTATCCGACTGCGCATCAGAGACCCCGTAAGCCTGCAGCCCATGGTAGTTTGTCTTGGGTATCAGCAAGCAAGTACCTGTGCTTAGGACAACGAGCTGAGTTTTATTCCTTGCGCTAGTGTCAAGTCACGTAATGGTGCTGATGACAACTCTAAAGTGTCAGAGATGTGTGAAATGATAATCTTATATTCCAAATATTTCCAGGAAGCACATCCACACATCTCATCCTGGCCAGCAAAAATATAAAACTAATATTCAAAGGAGGGAAGAGGAAGCTATAGATGATGAGAAAAGGTTAGCGGTCCTGCTACGAGCTACCTCAGCTGAATCAGTGTGCAGTTATTGTGGCAACTGAATTGATACGGAAGAATATTTTTCCCAGTGGCTTCCCACTGGCTGCTGAAGAGAAACTACCACATGGCTGTTCTCAGCCACTCAGAAGCATGGTATTTACTATAAACAACAACAGTAAACAGAAACGACGCCAGAAATCAAAGCCGAGTACCACAGAGCTGGGTCTTTATGTCCTTATTTTACTCACATAAATAATCAGTTTGGTATTTAGCGCTGCTGAACCAAAGATGTCTGAAAGCCAGAGGGATCCAATTTATTTGGCACATCCAAAACTTGGGCCACTTCTTGAGATTTATCCTACTTTTAATCATCGAGACTAGAAAACACCGTCATGATTGTACAAAGCAGCTTCAAAGCGTGTGCAGGTGAAACCCGAACGTCACACAGCAGAAGCCCGTTTGACACCGTGTTTATTTTTAAACAACTTACTATGCATAAAAAGCGCAAATCTTACTTTACTTTCAGTTCTATCCAAGTGCTTGATTCAGAGGGGCTGTAAAGAAAAATCGGATGTTTCCCGCTAGTCCTTGGGGACAGTAATTAAGGGATTTCTCTGTCCAGTCACCAGGATTACCCTTTACATCCCCGCAGCAGTTCCTCAGGACCGAGGGACCATTTACTAAGCGACAGCTACTCCAGCTCGGAGCTCGGTCGGCGTCTGCCTTCCTGATACGCCGCGGTTATGTCACTTCAGCGCCAGCCCAAACAGCTCGCGCAGGAAGGAGGGAACCGAGCTGCCCGGGAATCACCTTGGCGCACCGGCTGGGGCCAGCGGCCTCCCGCCTCGGCGTCCGCTCCCTTTCTACGCGAGGGACGTCCAAAAGGAAATGAAGCAACCGCGCTGGGGTAAAAAAAGGTTCCCGTACTCTGTGTAAAGAGCGTCGAGGCCTTTGGATGGAAACCCTGAGCGTGGCGAAGCGCTGTGGGAGCAGCTTCCATACCTGCGCCCTCCTGTGCTTTTGGGGGTCTCATCCCAGCTTGGGTCAAGCACCGTCCAGAAGCAGCTGCAAGAACAAAGACCCTCTGCAAACTTCTCCCCGCGGCGCGTTCACCCGGCACGGAGCCTCCTGGCGAGCAGCGCGCAAAAGCCGCCCAGGGCAAGCGGCGGCCCCGCACGGCCGGCGGCGGCCGCCAGGTCGCGGCGCAGAGGCCGCGCCACACGGGCGCCAACAGGTGCCCGCGCCGCCGCCGCCCGGGCTCGCCGCGGCGAGCTGCGCTGCCGGCGCCCGGCCGAGCGGCGGCGGGGCCTGGCGCGGCGGCGGGCTGCGGGCGCGGCCGGGCTGACAGGCGGGCTCCGCGCCGCGCCGGGCCTGCCGCCGCCGCGGAGCCCGTGCGCCCGCCTCCCCGTCCGGCCCCCCGCGGCAGCGCCGCGCCGCGCCGCGGTCAGGGCCGGGCCTCGCCCCGCCGCCCCCTCACCTGCGCGGCCGCCGAGCGCTGGGGCTGCTCAGTCCCTCGCCGCCGCCATGTTTCCGATGCGCAGTGAAGGCGGGGGAGCCACGGCGGGAGGGAGGGAAGGAGGGAGCGCGCCGCGCCGCGCCGCGCCGCGCCCGGCCCAGCGCCGCCCCCTGCCGCCCGCGGGCCGCGCCGCCTCCCCGCCCCGCTCCGCCGCGGCGCCGCGCTCCCGGCCGCGGCCTCCCGCAAGGGCCAGGCCCCGTCCCGCAGCGCCGCCCTGCCCCGCAGCACGGCCGGCCCCGGGCCGCCCCCCAGGCCGCGGGGCCGGGCGCCGTCCCCCAGGCACTGCACCCCGTGTCCTGGTGCCCCGCAGGGCCTCCGCCGCGGATGCAGCAGGAGGTGCCTCCCCAGGAGCATCGTCTGCCCTCGCCCTCGGCCGGGCTGCGTTTTTTGCAGCTCTGCCTGCGCCGAGCGGGCATCCCACCTACCCGAGCAGAGGGTGACAGAGGCTTCTAGCCGAGGAAGGCACATGCCAAGGTTTCCGGCCTGGATTTGCTCAGGCTGGGCCCTCAAGGAGGCCTTGGGCAGGCAGGGTGCAAGTTTGGTGCTGTGGGGCTAGGACCCAGTGTGGGAGTTATCCCTGTACACAGCCCCCCAGCCGGCATCCCCGGCCAGAGGTGCAGTCAGCCAAAAGGATCCCCTCTTCCACGTTGATCCCAGCAGCTTTCTCGTGATGCTTGGGAGAGTCTTGTGCCACGCAGATCTGGTGACGGCCCCACGCAATTTAGAAATAGACCTCAACCCTGGCTAGCGATGCTCCTCATTGAAAGGGCAACTTGCTCCTCCACCTGCCCCAAAAGTCCCCCCATCAGGCTAACTGGAGACCTGAGCAGCCCCCAGATTTCTTCCTGCTCCCCGTCTGCCCCCCCCCACACACACCCCTAGAGCAGGACCTTGCCTTGCATGCAGCCTTGTGGCAACCACCCAGCTAAAGACAACACAGATATGTCCCAGTGCACCCCAAATCCTCCCCCCAGCCAGAGACTGAGATCCCCTTTGAATCCTAGCTAGAAGGAGGCCTCATGCCATGGATTTATCTCATGACTTTCACTGGTACCATTCCCAGCTTGCATTGAAAGCAATCCCTGTGCAAGCCATTCCAACATGGCAACCCCATGCACCTTGGTGATCTCCCCTGACCAGAGAAGGACCCCCATGGGGATCTCCCCTGTCCTGCAGAGTGGCCAGAGCCTACACACAGTGTCCCAGAAAATTCACGTAACAACCTCCCCGGCTAGAGAAAACCCCTCTCTGACACCTGGCTGCTTTAGGGCTACCTCTACCCCCATCAGCGTTGTCCTCCCCCTTTTGCTTTGCACCCAGTCTTTCTCTTGCTGAAGCGCATCTGCAGCTGCGTCTCTTAGTTCAAAACCCCTTTCCCCAACAAAGGTGCCAGTCACAGACTGTCCGCAACACTGAGGCACCTCTGCCAGCTAAGAAGCTCCCCTGCTCCTGACTAGGCTTCCCCTGGCTACAGTCAATTCTTTACAGGGAATATCCCTACAAAGTCTTAGTCTGTCCTCACAGCATAACACCTTAGCATGAAATCCCCCACCAGTGGTCAACATGTCTTGCCGTAGCACCGAGCCCACTCTGCATCTTATCCCTAACTCTTGGTACAACTTTCTGCAACCCTTCCTGAGAGGAAGAGCAGGGAGCTGAATTTAGGGGCGCAGAGTGTTCATGGAAGTAGATTTCCTGTTTGTATATGCAACTGCCCACCTGCTCAATTCAAATATTCTGGCTGCTGGATTTGCCATGCTGAAGATAGATAATACTTCCATTGCAAAACACGGCAGCCAAAGAAGAAAGCCATTCATCTAAAATAGCAATTAGGTCATGCTGCAGCTAAATACAGACCACAAGATTGTGTCCTCTGCTGCTTGTTGGCTTTCCAGAAAAAAAAAAAAAAAAAGATTTATTAAGTTCTGGAGATTCAGTTCTCATCTGCAAGGCCACTCATGCAAATGGTTAGTGAATCTAAAGGACTGCTGCTGGATAATTGTGACCTTTAATAAGAGAGGTATTTCACTTGGACAGTGGAGACATCACTTTGGAGTGACGCTCATGGACATACCTGACAAGCATTCTCAGTGAGAAAGCACCTGAATGCTTTCCAAAGTGCACACTGACAGGACTAATATCTGGGTTTCTTCCTGAACCCTTCCTTTGTTATGCTAGGGGATAACATGGAAATGCAGAATAGAGGGCATGATAGTATGTTCACCAAAGCTAGAGCCACAACAAAGTGCTCTGCAGCCTGCTGGGGTGAGATGCAGTCATCTTGGCTGTAGGGATGCTAGTGTTCATGGGAATCTGCTCCAGTTGTCAGCGTGTGTTTTCAGCTAAAGAGTTCAATCAGAACTTCTTTCAGCCATGCAACGTATCCTCTACGCTCGTTTGGTTCCATCTCGGCAGGCCGCTTCTGTCCCGTGCACAGAACCGAAGGGTTTCTTGATAGTAGGTTTATCATGTGCAAGAAGGAAAGGCAAAACTATGATTCATCCATGCATTGCCAGCTGTCAAATCTGAGATACTTCCCAGTCCTCCCCAGGGACTCACACTGATACTAGGCAGAGACATATACCTCAAGGACTCTGCTGGCATAATGAGAAAGGTGAGCTTCCCACTGCTGCATCTGGAGGGCAGCCATTCAGGAAGGACTGAAACCATGTCAACCCATTTATGTGTTCTTTTTCCCTTTGGGGAGGGCAGTGTCATCTCCTGCTTTGTTTTGAAGGCTGTAGGCAGATACCCATAGAGCAGAAGTGGATGGCTGACCTCCATCTACTAAATGCAAGAGATAATACAATAGAGGTACTAATCCTGTTCCTGTTTCAGATCCTAGGCTCAGTCCAGCCTCTTCAAGGTTTAAGATCCTGCCTAAAGCCAAATGAGCTTCTGGCTGGCCAGTAGCTATTTTCAAACCCTGTACGATACAGGGAACCTTTTCCGGGTTGAATTTGGTAGGCAGCCTGGCCGCCCAAGTCAAGTCAGGTGAAGCATCATTTGAGAACGAAATCACCATCTGAGTCTAGATGGAGGTCTGGATCTAGGGGCGTGGTGCAGCTGATGGTATTTGGGCTGCCTGATCTTAAGCTTCACAGATGTGCTACTCCCAGCAAAGTTCCTCCAGCTCACAGTCAGGTAAGGCATAGACAGGGTACCAGCAGTTCTGGAAGACGGAGCAGACTCACCGTCCATGTGAAGAGTTTTACTCTGCCTTTAAGCTAAAGGGTAAGCGACATGCCTGAGCTACTGAGCTAGGTCAGGCGGTAGGCTGCCTACCACTTGGTCCCTGCTGTCTCAAGCGAGGCCAGGGGACCTCACAGGGCCCCATGCCCTGCTACAATACCCAGGAGAGCACAGACGCTGGCTCGGGGTGGGTGGGGGAACCACTGGGTAAGTCTCCCCTAGCCATCACTTGCTCGACTAGCCGACGGGGTAAAGACAAGCAAAGCCGGCCCCGCTTGAAGTAGGGGCATGCCATGTCATGTCCGGTAAGGTTTGGATGACCTGTTTCCCCAGATGGGTCACAGCCAGGTCGGTGATGGTCTTCTGGACCACTACCACGCCCAAATTTTGAAGAATCGCCACTGGGCCAATGGCTTGAGTCAAGTAGTCCACCACTCGTGACCCCCTTTCTCAGAAAAAAAAAGAAAAAGGGCATTAGTACTCTCAGAGCAAAATGCAAGCTATATTTGTCACTGTCTCTCTCCACAATAAAAATGATAAAGACATGCAATTCTGCAAACTCAAGTATAATTTATGAGACTGGGGAGAAAACTCTTCAAGGGGAAATTGTTCCAGAACTCTTCTTAGGAGATTTCTCATGCTTTTTTCTAAACTGAGTGGAACTAGCCACTGCTGAAGACAAACAGTGGTCTGGAAAACGTGTTGTTCCTCAAATATTCCCGTTGAGGGGATGGACACTTGGAAATGCTGCTGGGTGTGTTTGTTTTAGTCAATGTGTGGAGTGCATAGTTATGATGTTATAAAACATACATATGTTCAAGTCTGTGTCAGAGTTTCATGGTGCTACCTATCCACATGGTATCTGATATCTATATTAGTGTTCCTCATGGGTTTCATCAACTAGTATTTTCTCCTTTTCACAATAATCAGGGTTTCATGAATGGAATAAATGTGCAGTAGTTAAGAGCTGCAAGAAAGAGACAGGAGAGAAATTTCCCATTGACTTTAACTTGCAGTTAGACGCAGTGGAGTTCTGAAGGATTTACATATGTCATCCATATGAGCACCACAGGAATTCAGTTTGATTAATATTGTAATAGAAATGGCCCACAGAAATGGTTCCACATTTGTTATGATGTGTTGCCAAAAACACTGAAGCACATTTGCAGTCTGATTTGGGTCAGCTCTTGGAGAGCACCAGCCCAAGAAATGACTGAAGGTTAGTAAATGCAAAAGAGCACCAATATCCTGATGTGAGTGCTGTTGGACACACTGATGGCAGGACCTTCGGAAAGGCAGGATGTATGTTAGTATAATGCAGTGTGATTGGGAAGAAATCCTACTGCTATCTGTTCTTGTCCTGGCTCTCTTCTTCTGTCATTAGTGCTCCTCAGATCTCTGGGACCAAATTTCCTACTTAGGCTGGTTCCCACTATTTGCAATATTCCCATTTTATAACTGGTTTTGCCTTCCGCCAAAAATTGATCCTGAGTCTGGCATGAGTGAGATGTAAATATAGACCATAGTCTATATATATATAGACTATATATCATAGAAAAACCTAATGTTTCTTCTGATTCTGACTGTGATATTTAATAAAAAATGAGTAATAGGGCACAGGGATGGATACAGAGAAGAGTCATCTAAATGAACTCATGTACAGAATAATCCTGGCTCTCTCATCAATTTGTTGTTGGACCTGACATTTCCCTTGGGGAAAATGCTTCAAAAGGGCAGTAGGAGAAGTTATTTATAGAGTTTAAAGCCCCAAAGAACACCAGATCACCTTGAAAGACCTCCTGTTACTTTTCCCAGAGTCCCATATTGAGACCACTCATTGGTTTAACTGGGATATGTCTTCCCCAAAGGGTCCAATTTTCTTCTGAAGGATTCACAAGGTGGAGAATCATCTTTGTGATTACAAATATGTTTCTCTGGTAGTGTGAAATGCTCTGGCTTCATCTCTCAAACCTCTACAGCAGCTCAGTGTTCCTCTGCTAGGTTTCAGAGTGACTAGATAAGGAAGAGCCTTCTCTACAAACGAAAGCTATGCATTGCAAACTGGTCTCCTTTTAATCGCCTTGTTAGACAAAAGGGACTGTAGCAGATTTTCTCACTGTGAAGCATTTCTCTTGTCCCGTTCCCTTAAGAAACATAGATACCAAATCAATACTAGACATACAGTCTTCAGCAAGTGCCTAGCATTTCAAAAGCCAGCTCGATACCTCCACCAACTCTTTCAGGACTCTTCTATTTGAGTGATCCAGGACTAGTTATTAAAAGTCTGTCTTGACTGTATTTGTTTATGTTTCTTAGCTAATAGCAGATTTGCAGGTGCCTCATCACCCTCACATGTTACAAGAAAAAGGATCCAAGTTCTTTGCCAGAAAACCCAGAACTTAAAAAGTTATCGAACACTTCCCATTTATCACTGTTAATAAATTTCCTATATCTACAAATAGATTCACATGACTTTGAATTTCCTTCATTCCTAGCATATTTTAAACATTTCTTACTGTTGCTCTTAAATGCTGCCAGCCATGAATATTTTCCTTAGTAACTTGTTTCTTTGTTTCATTTTTATTTGTACCCTTCACAAATTGCTGTATATCTTAATCCAAGACAACTCCTTACCCTCTCATTGGGATTCAAAATCCAGGAGCTGTCTTTGATCCACCAACTGGAAAAAAAAAAAGAAGAAAAAAAAAAAAAGCAGTTCCCCAGGACATAACAAGCTACCGTGTATCAGTCATTAGTGCGGCAACTGCTGGCTTGCACACTTTAATGCCAAGTAATGTAGGGTGAGTCAATCACTTAGTCGGCAGTGAAAGGGGCAGGGGGTAAGCTACCTCGCACAGAGGGGATGTGAACAGCATGTATAGGCAGCTACCATAAAAGAGCTAAGGCACGGTTGCTTGCTGCTCAGTGGCCTGTGTCCACACTTTCACCCTTGCCAAGAGAGTAAAGGGATCCTACTGATGCTTGCAGATGGATCTCATCATGAGACAGAAAATAAATCAAGTCTGTAGGTTCCGTCCTCCAAAGCAAAGCACATGAGTAATCCGAAACAGATTAGAGCTGGCTGAAAATTTTCATCGGTTTTCTCTTGCATGAAAAAAAAATCAAGGCTTTTTTATGTTTAAGGATCTTTGTTCTTTTTTTCTCCCCAAACTTGAAAAACAATTGAATTATTTAATATAGTGGGGAAAGGCCTCATTTTTCATCCTGTTGCACTTTGTCCCTTGCTTCTTTTTGCCGTTTTCCCCCAAAAATGCTTGCTTTACAGATTTTTGTAGAAAATTTCCAGCAAAAGATTTCAGAATCACAATAAACTAAACAAATAAGAAAACTGCTCAAATTGTTGATTCAATTTGATTCATTTTTCTTAAACCACCCCTAACATCTATGGTATAACTTAGATTCAGACTCAGTTTGGATACATTTAACTTGGATTCATAAATTATGTTGTTCATATTTCCTGCTATTTGTTCCTTCCTACTACAATTTGACATATACATGTCTATTTAAAATAATTAATTTACTGATTCTTTTCCTCCTGTTTTCCCTCCACACTTCCAAAAGCAGCTGCAGGGACTGCACAGGATAATTCTGTGTTTTCTGCTCTGACTGTGTTGTCTGCTCAAATGCAGGATCAAGGGAAGCTTTCCTCAGTGTCTTTAACTCCCAGGTGAATTAATGAGGAACATTTGAGTTGATTAAATGACAGTTCCTTCCTGTTCTGAGTGAAATAGTATGTCATTTTTATTGGTTCTCTATTCTCTTTAGAATAGAAAAGTTTATTAATTATGTTACATTAATTTAATGAATACGTAAACAACAAAGCAGCAAGCAGAGTCCTCAGTGACTGTAGGCTCTGTTTGCCTTTCTGGAAATCTTTTCTTTGTAAATCTGGTATGAGTTCATCTAAGTGTTGCTCCAGCCGTCGTCCTTGGAAAATGTGGCATTTTGAACCGAGTAGGGTGCAAGCGCAGTTTCTGATAACATTGAGTGCTTTCAAATCGACACTCTGGAAAGCTTAAACCGAGCACTTGCAGGGGGATTAACTGGTAAGCTATGTGAGTCATGAATGGGGAGATTTAGCAAGTCTTGAAAACTTGGAAAATCTCAAGGGACTGGAGGATTGCAAAATTGTGCTGGTTTTAAAAAAGGAATCCATGAACCCAGATCAAATGATGGGAAGGACAATTTGAGTTTCTTCAGCTGAGAGTTGGCTAAACAATGTAATTAATGGCTTTTGGCATGGAAATTAGGTCTTGCTAGACAAACGTACTGTCTTTGCTGTGAGAGACTCAGGCTGGTAAAAGCATCCACATTGGTATGTGCAGTTTCAGGCAGGCACTCAGGCAGCACTGTGCAAATGTGCATATTGAGGAGAGAGGTCAAGGTGGGAATCAATAAATGCAATGTAAATTAGGGCTAAGGGGTCTGATCTCTTAGCGTTTTATGGCTCAGCTCCCTTTCTCCCACAGGGTCCGGGCTGTAGGTGCATCTGTCTGGGCTGGAGCATGGGGCCTGTGCTCAGACAACTCTCTCATGGCCTGTCAGTCCATCCATTTTTCTTCAACACTCCTCCAAGAGGGAAATGTCTCATCAGGCCACGGATGCTACCGCCAGGGCAGATGCTGCCACAGCTCTCCAAACTGACTTGAGCTCAGTCCCCTTGAGCTCCTCCTCATCCTCCTCACCAGGCTTTGTTCAGCAGCCCAGTGCTGCCAGAGCCCATAGTGTCCAGTGTCCCTGGAGAGAGGCTTGGTGGAGCCTGGGGCCATTCTACCACAGGGATCATCTAACAACCAGGATCATGACACAAAACACAGTATGACGATGTGGATGCAACTGCAGTGCACTTGTTTTTTTCTTCCAAAGCACCAGACTTGCTGCCATGTGTCATCTTCATCAAAATGTTCGCTGAGCAGGAGGTTAGCAGGACACATTAGCTATCTCTAGCTCCCTGGGAGACAGACTATTCCCAGTGGGACTAGAAATTAGACCTGAATTAGAAATACAGAGCTACAGAATGATTTTATTAAAGATCTAGATGACAGTCATAAAATCTGTGGCAACATTTGCAAACGACACAAAGACTGACCATGACAGGTTACTGCTGCAAAATGATCAGGATCATTAGTTTCAATAGTTACAGTCCAGCTGGCTTGTGTTTTAAGACAGCCATCTATAAGACTATAGCTAAGAGCCAGAAAAACAAGTTCTTCAAGGCAAGAGATTCTGTCTCACTAAGCATCATTCACAGCGGCTTGAGAGTCATTCTGTCTATTCATGTGATGTTGGATGTATAAAAGAGGAATAGCGAGAAGTCAGGAGTGACCTAGATCCTTCACACAGCATTGAAAAAGCTATTACAGGAATACTGCAGTAGCTCTGCTGTCAGCCTCTGATGAAGAATGTAGGAGTACAAAAGAAGAAGAAAGGCTACAAAAGTGTTCTGGGGGCTAGGAAACATCCTTATGACTTGATGTCAAGGAGCTCTTCATGCTCAGTGCAGAAAGCTGAAAGATCTTCATCATGATGTTCACCTCTCGTGGGGAAGCGGCTCACTGGGGTGGAGAGTATCTGCTTTGTCGGTGGTGATGCGATGAAATGCAGGGTCCAGAAATGGAAACTGGGGTGATGCAGATCTGGAAATGTTTCTTGTTTCTAGAGGTGGAAGTCTTGCCCTCGCCACAGCTGAGGGGAAACTGGACATCTCCCTAAAGGCCATTCACATTTTTTGGAGGACATTTTGCCCTCTGTTCCCTATGTTTACCCCTTCCTTGGCTGTCTCTGGCAAAACAGGGGAATTTGCTTTGGCCTCAGTGCTTCATAGCACTTGCTGCCCTGCACTAAAACACTGACTGCATTTAAGTATCTCTCTCCGAGCTTCTGTTTTTATCTGAAAAAAGAATCGTCATGCATTGTTAGTTTTTTTTTCGTTCTCTAAATTATTGCAGGCTAGTCACACCTGGAGTCAGAGTGTGGTGGACCCTGCCTTGTGCTCTGACAGAGAGTCTCTGTTGGTCCTGAATGATGTCTTTTAGTCAAATATGATCTCAGGGAGCAATTTTCTTCCCAGGTTGGTTGAAGTCAGAGAGTTTTCTGTCTCATCCTAAGTATGTGGTTTACCATGTTCATCTGAGGCATTATCTCAGTGGATCCCACATAATCCTTTGGTCCTGCTGGTATTTCCCTTTCTCCTGGCAGCTGGGTTTTATAGGTTTGAAATATTTGCTTTGCTACAGTCTTTGGGCTCAAGAGAGAGTACTCAAGTGAGATTGTGACCCGTAATAGATAAAACTTGTAATAGGTGGTCTCTAATGGTTACTTCTGCCTTTAATTTTTGTAAAATTGATTTTTGCAACCACTCTGTGAGCAGAAATAGCTGCTCTGTGCATTCATATCTTCTCCTCAAAAGTAAATAAAATGATTTGTGGTTTGCTTGTGAAGAACCTTCCCCAGGCCAATAAATCCCAGCCACTGTGCTCTGCTCATCCCATGTTCAGCTGCCCCATGCTGTGGTCCAGCAGGAGGCTGGCCTGACAGGTGAACTGTCCTGTGGACAGCACTCTAGCCTGTCCGACTGGAATTTACTTGGACTAAAAAGGCTTTCCTCTGGCTCTGTTGTCCTCACTGAAGACAGACCCTACAGTTTCCCTGGCACCCGGGGTCTTGGGGTTTTGCTCCGTGTGCCTATTCTTTTGCTGAACAGGTCTTCTACTGCAGTACTTCAGCAGGCAGCTTCAGGGCCAAATTCTTCCCTGTGAACCTGGTAAGCCCTGTAATTAGTGACCATGGGAAACCAGGGATTGGCCTTCAGGCCTGTCCCTGGGATGGCAGCACTTGGAGTTCCTGTGCTTTGGGAAAACCCTCTGCTGCAAGCAGAGGCTTGTCTCCCGCCAGCGTCAGCGCAGCATTAACTGCTTTGCTGCGCAGCCACTTGACGTGGTTGCTGGAGGCGATATGCCCTGCTGAGCTCGCCTGCTCGCGGGTGGAGAGCCGTTGTCAGATCTAGGAAAAGTCCTTTAAGGATGCTGAGTGCTGAGTATTGCCGCTCAAGGGTCCTCTGTCTACCCCATCGTAATCTAGAGCGGAAATAAAGACACTGAGTTATTAATGGTGAAATACTGTCCAGTAATCCTTCAAAACTCATCAATGTGACATTTCGATGATGATTTACAGTGTTTCTGACTTGGTGTCGATGCGTTTTACCAGACATTAAATACAACAGTACATCTCAGGAAATGAGAGCCATGACAGCAAATAGGACCCTGCCAAGCTGCTGGGAAGGGGTCAGCTGGATCAATAATCACATCCATTTCTAGGCCAGATTTGCCTTTTTTCTCATCACCATTTGCAGTATTTTCTCAGACGTGTGCTCTGCTCATAGCTGGTTGGAAAAATCATTTCTGTGAATTAATTTGTGTGGATTGTTCTGATTCCGATTATTGATGGATGGGTGGGCTCTGCGGGGACACAGCTCTCAAGTTGCTCATTACTCAAGGGTGCAGGGAATTCCTGGAGCCAGTTTTCTAATAGCATTTTCCTGGACATCACTTTGTTTTTCTGTAAACATTCTACTTGCTTATTTATTGCACTTATATATTTATTAGAATACAGAGCTTAAGTTAAAGAAAGTATGGTGTTCCTGTCTGCATTCCTGCCTGCAAACGGTTTATGGGAATATTTTGGGTGTGAACTTAACACACTTTGAAATTTGGCTGTTTAATATGGAAAGGTAGCTGTCTTCTTGTATTCAAAAATATTTTTCCTATGTAAAGTCCGAACTCTCTTCTGGACGTTGCTTTCAACCTATGCTAAATGTATATGAGATTTGTACATCATAGTCTTTATTTTCCAGGGTTCGTGCAGGATTCAGATTTGTGCTAAGTACACACTGCAAATTCCTAAACCAGACACCACGTATTAAATACGTGGCCATTTATACATGGGCAACAGACGTGACAGGGGACAATCTGGCCCAATAATGTTGGGCCCATGTAATGAGTTTTTTGTTACATTGCTTTTATGCTGCACTGTCCTAGGCAGGTGCTTGGCTGCAGAACAACAGGGAATTATGTCTGTGAAGCAGTGTGCAAGGTGCATGCAAGGTGAAAGGTGCATGCAGGGTGAATTTTCCCATTTGGGGAGCACCTAAAGGCCTGCTGTCTTCCCTAGTACCTTCTCAGTGCTTTTGCAGGAGCATGGTGAGGCGCAGGGGGCAGTGGGGGCAATGCAGCCAGGGGCAGGTGGCCTTCCTCATCTCTCCCTCTTTGTCGAGGTTTCCTCGTCGTCCAGATCAACTTTGCCGTCGGCTCCCCTGTGCGTGCAGAGATCGTGTCGGGGCAGCACTGTCTCGGCATGCAGAAAGGAGTCCTGCACAAAACCGTCGGGTTTCGGTGAAGCCAAGAGACAAACGCCAGCCTGATTCGGCTGGAGAGAAGAGGAAGGGTGTGGGAAGATGGGCTTCCTCCGCTTCTCGCCGGCGGGGAAATAAAATAAAATATAAAGGAAGCGCCGCTTGCATCGCTTGCATGCGCGCTGCCCCGCGCCCCGCGACGCTGCTCCCCGCCGGGGCGCCGCGCGCGGACGGCAGGGGGCGCCGCCGCGCCGCGCCCACCCGCTTAGTGCGCGGCCGCCGGAGCCGCGCGCGGCCCGCGTTGGACGCGGCCTGCAGCGCCGGGCACGGCGGGCGGCACTGCGCGCTGCCCTGCGGCGTCCTTCACTGCCGGCGGCACTGCGCGCTGCCCTGCAGCGCCCTGCACCGACGGCGGCACTGCGTGCTGCCCTGCAACGCCCTGCGCCGACGGCGGCACTGCGCGCTGCCCTGCGGCGTCCTTCACTGCCGGCGGCACTGCGTGCTGCCCTGCAACGCCCTGCGCCGACGGCGGCACTGCGTGCTGCCCTGCAACGCCCTGCGCCGACGGCGGCACTGCGTGCTGCCCTGCAGCGCCCTGCGCCGACGGCGGCACTGCGTGCTGCCCTGCAGCGTCCTTCACTGCCGGCGGCACTGCGTGCTGCCCTGCAACGCCCTGCGCCGACGGCGGCACTGCGTACTGCCCTGCAGCGTCCTTCACTGCCGGCGGCACTGCGCGCTGCCCTGCAACGCCCTGCGCCGACAGCGGCACTGCGCGCTGCCCTGCAACGCCCTGCGCCGACGGCGGCACTGCGTGCTGCCCTGCGGCGTCCTTCACTGCCGGCGGCACTGCGTGCTGCCCTGCAACGCCCTGCGCCGACGGCGGCACTGCGTGCTGCCCTGCAACGCCCTGCGCCGACGGCGGCACTGCGTGCTGCCCTGCAGCGTCCTTCACTGCCGGCGGCACTGCGTGCTGCCCTGCAACGCCCTGCGCCGACGGCGGCACTGCGTGCTGCCCTGCAGCGTCCTTCACTGCCGGCGGCACTGCGTGCTGCCCTGCAGCGCCCTGCGCCGACGGCGGCACTGCGTGCTGCCCTGCAGCGCCCTGCGCCGACAGCAGCACTGCGTGCTGCCCTGCAACGCCCTGCGCCGACGGCGGCACTGCGTGCTGCCCTGCAGCGTCCTTCACTGCCGGCGGCACTGCGTGCTGCCCTGCAACGCCCTGCGCCGACGGCGGCACTGCGTGCTGCCCTGCGGCGTCCTTCAGTGCCGGCGGCACTGCGTGCTGCCCTGCAACGCCCTGCGCCGACGGCGGCACTGCGTGCTGCCCTGCAACGCCCTGCGCCGACGGCGGCACTGCGTGCTGCCCTGCAGCGTCCTTCACTGCCGGCGGCACTGCGTGCTGCCCTGCAACGCCCTGCGCCGACGGCGGCACTGCGTGCTGCCCTGCAGCGTCCTTCACTGCCGGCGGCACTGCGTGCTGCCCTGCAGCGCCCTGCGCCGACGGCGGCACTGCGTGCTGCCCTGCAGCGCCCTGCGCCGACAGCAGCACTGCGTGCTGCCCTGCAACGCCCTGCGCCGACGGCGGCACTGCGTGCTGCCCTGCAGCGTCCTTCACTGCCGGCGGCACTGCGTGCTGCCCTGCAACGCCCTGCGCCGACGGCGGCACTGCGTGCTGCCCTGCAGCGCCCTGCGCCGACAGCAGCACTGCGTGCTGCCCTGCAACGCCCTGCGCCGACGGCGGCACTGCATGCTGCCCTGCAGCGTCCTTCACTGCCGGCGGCACTGCGCGCTGCCCTGCAACGCCCTGCGCCGACAGCAGCACTGCGTGCTGCCCTGCAGCATCCTGCGCCGACGGCGGCACTGCGTGCTGCCCTACGGCGTCCTTCACTGCCGGCGGCACTGCGTGCTGCCCTGCAACGCCCTGTGCCGACGGCGGCACTGCGTGCTGCCCTGCGGCGTCCTTCACTGCCGGCGGCACTGCGTGCTGCCCTGCAACGCCCTGCGCCGACGGCGGCACTGCGTGCTGCCCTGCAGCGTCCTTCACTGCCGGCGGCACTGCGTGCTGCCCTGCAGCGCCCTGCGCCGACGGCTGCACTGCGTGCTGCCCTGCAACGCCCTGCGCCGACGGCGGCACTGCGTGCTGCCCTGCAGCGTCCTTCACTGCCGGCGGCACTGCGTGCTGCCCTGCAACGCCCTGCGCCGACAGCGGCACTGCGTGCTGTCCTGCAGCGTCCTTCACTGCCGGCGGCACTGCGTGCTGCCCTGCAGCGTCCTGCGCCGACGGCGGCACTGCGTGCTGCCCTGCAGCGTCCTTCACTGCCAGCGGCACTGCGTGCTGCCCTGCAGCGTCCTGCGCCGACGGCAGCACTGCGTGCTGCCCTGCAGCGTCCTTCACTGCCGGCGGCACTGCGTGCTGCCCTGCAGCGCCCTGCGCCGACGGCGGCACTGCGTGCTGCCCTGCGGCGTCCTTCACTGCCGGCGGCACTGCGTGCTGCCCTGCAACGCCCTGCGCCGACGGCGGCACTGCGTGCTGCCCTGCGGCGTCCTTCAGTGCCGGCGGCACTGCGCGCTGCCCTGCAACGCCCTGCGCCGACGGCGGCACTGCGTGCTGCCCTGCAGCGTCCTTCACTGCCAGCGGCACTGCGCGCTGCCCTGCAACGCCCTGCGCCGACGGCGGCACTGCGTGCTGCCCTGCAGCGTCCTTCACTGCCGGCGGCACTGCGTGCTGCCCTGCGGCGTCCTTCACTGCCAGCGGCACTGCGCGCTGCCCTGCAACGCCCTGTGCCAACGGCGGCACTGTGCGCTGCCCTGCCGCGTCCTGCACTGCCGTCGGCGGCACTGCGCGCTGCCCTGCAGCGTCCTGCACCGCCGGCAACACCAAGTGCCGTGCTCTGATTTGCGGCAGGTGCTGCCTGCAGCACCGCACGCTCAGCCTGAGTGGTGCGCTGTGCTTCACTGTGCAGCGCCATGCCCAAGCACTGTGCACTGCTTTCAGAACCCACAGACTGGTCCCCGTTGCTCTGCTCCACTGGAGCTGCAGGCCGTGGGGGGGCTGATCATTGAGCTGCCACGTTACCCAGGTTTGCACAGCTCAATCTCCAGCTCTGTAGCTGTGCGCAGGGAGTTGCAGCAAGGTGGAGCGAAAGCGTGCGAGCAGAGCGCTGCCTTGTGCAGTAGGCTAGGAGCAGTGTGCAAGTTTAGGAGAATGGGCAAAGAACTGTTCGGAGAGAGCTAATTGGTATTGCACTGTGCATTATGGAGCATTTGTCCATCCATGTCCACCCACAACATGGACAGAGTGTCTTGGAGCTGTGATAGCTTATAACTGATTTATAACTGCATTGTGTGTTGTAGCCTGCAGCACTGCATGGAGCAATGAGTGTTTGCAACGTGTTTCACTTGAATTTGTGCCAACGTACCCAGGCTTCTCAACAGTGCTGTTGATTCTTCGTGGGAAGCTGTGATCCCTTTGTCACCTGAAGATGTGACTATATTTGGAAATGCTTCTGGAGAACATGAAAAAAGTGTATGGGCAATATCACAGCCTGACAGCTTTATAGGACCAAAATGAATTTTGCACAGTGCTGCTTCTGACTGACAGTTGTCTTTTCTGAATCATGTCATTCCTCCAACAGGCTGAGTGAGGCCTGATCTACGTAGTAGAGTTGCAGTTACAAATCCATGTCAGCTAAAACTGAAAGCAGTGAATTCCTGCCACCGTGCTGCACAGACCGCATTGCTCATACTGAGAGCACCACTTCATGCAAGAGTGCTGTGGACAGAGACTGCACAACTGGTTTGCAAATCCAGTTAGCTAGCTGTGACTTTAGGGCTGGATGCAGTCAGACTCGTAAGTACAATCTCAAAAGAGCCCCACTGATTCAGGCTGCAATGCTTTGGGAAGTGAGGAGGAGTTATTTGCTGTGGAGAAGGAAATGATGGGTTGCAAACAGGCTGCAGCAAAGGTTATTGGAGCTGCAAATTCTGACTTTTCCAGCTTTAAGCCCTTTGGCATCTCAGATAGCCAAGTGGCTCCATCTCAGAGGAGTGCGGGGAGTCTTGGTTGTGGGGAGCCCAGCAAGGCAGAAGGTAGATGAGGTCCTGGGAAAACACACAGTGCTCTCTCATTGATGTGCACCAGAGGACTGTTGGAGCAATGCAACGTGCATAGGCAGTCATGGAGCATGGCTAGATGCTCAAGCTGAAGCTGCTCTGAGATCTCATCCCATTGCTGGCTGCGTAACATGACAGCAGTGACATGGAGCTCCTTCGTGTGATTTTGCTCCCTGAGGGATGTGCTTGTGACTGACACAGGGGGTCCATTCAACTGTGGCCAGCTTAATTGTCACTAAATTATCACTTGGGTTGTTTTTGGCAGTAAATGCCTGAATACATCACAAATGAGAGCTGCTGCTGAACCACTTCTCTGCTGTTTTCCACCTGAGTGAATCAATACTCAAGAACAGATCCCAGCTCACCTTAACATTTGACATCTTTGACCTTCAGCCAAATTGCATATACTGAAGATTATCAATGAGCTGCCTCAAAGGAGAGAAAATGAAAACTTCAGTAGTGAGAGATTTGCTGGCTGGCGTGTCAAGAAGGCAGGTCTTGGAAACCCAAGTGAAATCCTGTGTGTGGGGAAGTCACCTTCTGCAGTGCTGTATGGTAGGGAGAGGCATGATGTAAGACATGACTACCTTAGTCAACCCAAAACATCAGAGGAATAGGATACAATGCAAAAGTCTCAACAGAAAAACAGTATATGAAAGATATCACTGGCATGATGCCATGATGCCAGCCAGCACAGATTATAGAGGGGGCTGTTGAAAATACTGAAGAAGTTTAAGCTGGGTCCAAGTTGCTCTTTAGCACTGCTGGAAAAAATTGCTTCACACACTGCACTGCTATTTTTGCTCTGCTGAATGATGGCAGGTTGGGCAGCCTGGACTTGGCCCACTGGAGCTGTTTGCAGTCAATCACGTTGTGCAAGTGAAGACTGACCGCTGTCACAGTGCTGTCGGAACCCGACTGCAAATTTGAAAAGCCCATTTTTTGCTTACAATTTGCTGAAACAAAAGTAGAATTTCCTCTACTATAACTGGGAAACTCTTTCCATTGCAATGCGTTGTATCTCATGGAAATGGACTTCCAAATTACCATACTGACTTGACCATGCCTTTGGGAGAGACCTCAGCCCTTTTCCTACATGGGCATTTTAGAATCAGCATAGACATTTCTAAATAGAAAAAGGTTTCTTTCTTGATTTTTTTAATGCTATTTTCACACATTAGAAGTGAAGAGATTTGACTTTCTCTTGAACTGCTGGTATCTGTATTTCACAAAGCCAAAGGAAGTGTTTGACAGCACAGTCTTTTCCTAGTATACTCCACACTGGAGTAAGTGTTGGTAATGACCTGGGCTCAGCTTGGAGCCATTGTGTTAAGTGACTGTTTTTAATTCAGATATCTAAAACTGGGGGTTCATAAAAGAGACCTTAGGAGTAGGCCTCAGGGAGCCAAATCCATTTGGGGAGTAAGGAGAGAAAGATGTTCCATCAACAAAACTAATTTTGTGGAAGTGTGTTTCCTTGTGGCTGGGTAGGTGAGGATGCTGGAACGTGGATGCAAGAGAGGTAGCAGGACTAGGCTTTGTGGCTGGCCTGGCTAAGTGCCTGAGCTGGGTGGTACTACTCTGAGCTGAAGAAAATGCTATCCGCTGACTGTGTTTCCCTCTTCCTCTGGGCCTGACGACATGGAGCTCCAAAACCTGACTCACTACAGGGCTATCTGGGCAATCATGGATAGATTTGGGAGTTTATACCCCTGTCCCAGCCCACAGACCTTGGTGGTACACAGCAGGGATTTATCAGAGCACTGCTTTCCCTTTCCTTCCCCATTAGGTCCAGCAGTCTTTCTGTTGCCTGAGTCCCTCTCATCATCATCAGGCCCGTATGTGGACACCTGAAAAGCTCTTTTCCATTTAAATAAGCACCAAACCTATTTGGGTAAAAACTTCTTGCCTTTTCATAGGCAAGGAGCTGCATGTTGCCTCCCTTGCATGGTCTTAACAGAAGCCTTTTGCAAAAACTACACCCTGCATGCAGAGTTGCTCTCATTGCTGAGCATTTCCTTCTTCCTGAGCACCACGTGATGGCCTCTTTGCCTGTATAGAGCCATATCCTCCCCTGTGAGTAAGACTACAGTCCTTGTAAGGTGAGATTCACCCAGCCGCAGGCAAAAGGAAGCAGATCGGCTGGGCCGAGCCTTTTTGATTCAGTTTCACTCTTCCATCAAGAGATGCCCTGCAGCAAAGGTTGCATTCAATCTAATCGAGTACTTCACAGCTTTTATGTGGAATAGCTTGGATTTAGGTAATATCCAACTGAGACTATTTCCAAATTATTTTCAGATAAACTCCAGTTGCAGATAAGAATAAAAATACATTCCCAGATGAGGTTTTATTGTAAGCAGCAGTGTGGTTAAAAAGAAAATAAGTTTTAGGCTAATAAAGCAATGGGTTAAATTCTTGATTACAAAATTGGATGCAGTTTGGAAAAAACGTAAGAATAATGTGTCAGGTTGGCTGTGGCTGACGTCAGTCGCACTTGGGGACTGCACTTCCAGGGCTGAGCCAACCTCGCAGCTGGCTATCGAGAAGCTGCCGTCTCCCTCCTCTGGCCCTGCATGGTTCCCACCCCATCCCGTGTGGCGTCTGGGCCTGTTGGACCTGCACAGAGATGCTCAGTGCTGTAACTGGATGGGAAAGCAAATTATCTCACTTGGCATAGGGCCCCGTGTTCAGAGCATGATGCTTTTGTTAGGTTCCCTCTCCTATTTACACCCGGAGGATTTTGATTGTTGATGGGGTGTGTCAAGATACGGATGATCTGAGGAGTTATAAGCTGTTTTGCTGCAGCACCGCTTGCTTGAGCAATGGTAACAGGTACTTTGACTTTAGTGAGCCCTGTCTCATCCTAGGCTGGCAGGTAATTTCAAAGTAAGCCCTCTGCCAAACAGCTGTTTGCTGCCCTGGAGTGAGCCAGCTTTACCTGGAAATCCCGGTTCTAGCCAGATAAAGTTACAAGTGAATAAACTACTTGGTTCTTGCAAACCAGAGGTCACACATGAATTGCAGAATTTATCAAACAGGTAGATGCTTTGTTCATGCTACCTGAAGGCAGGAATGGTACAGCAGACAGGTTCTATGTGGGCTGTTTCCCAGAGTCCCTCCAACCGTGTCAGCGAAGGTGGGTCCTGTTCATGTGATGCTCTGCAAGGCTCTGGAGACAATGGGCCACCGCTCCAGGTCAGCTCAGCATCCCGCCAGGGCTGCTTCTGCCTGGATGAGAGCACAAAGCTCTGGCTGTGCTCCCTGGTTTGCAGACTGGGGGAGACAAGGACTCCAGTGAGGGAATTGCTGCTCTAAAATTCACAATAGACTCCTTCCTTTCTCCCTGCACTCATTACAAGGCTGGATGTTTCCTGAGCACTGACAAACAAGAGCATTCTGGTGCTGGCAAGCTTCAGCTAAGCAAAAAGGGAGCAAAGGCATCTGCTCTGCCATTGGGCCCTGGTTGTTTTTTAAGATCAGCTCCCTTGTTTTGTTTAATTATAGTACCTTACTACTTCTATGAGCACAAAATCCGAAGGTCACATGCACAACCGAGTAACATCATCTAATTTGATTTGTACTCTAAAATCCATAGTGCCTAAACATGATGCATTTAATAGCAAACAGATTTACGAAGAAAGTGTCAAGCTGCACCTCAAGACCAGTTTCAGAGAGAACTAAGTGTCCTACAATGCAAAGAGCATTTTAAGGGATGTCTGAAGCCTTCCTTTGGTTCTATACTTAATTAGGTCATTTCTTTGTGCGTATGGTCTTACCTTTAGCTTCTCTGAGCAGCTCTGTGAGAGAGCTGGTGGAATATTTTCTGGCTTAGTGGAACTGACTTCACTGGGAACAGAGGAACCTGGGCATGCTAATTTGTCTCTCACAGAATGTTAATTGAATTGCAGATATAAACTGATATTAGAGTATTCTGGAAATCAGATAAAAAAAGGTTTCCTGGCATTGCCCTGCAGATTTTTGCTTTATTAACATTTTGTAGAGAACAGATGGATCATAAATACCTGCTATTAGTTTTACTGGTCATCATGTCACCAATTATCCAAAAAGCGTGAGATCTAGAGGATATTACATACAAACCTCCAGGTCTATGATGGCCTACAGGAAAAAAAGGATGGGCATTGCTAGTGCCTTGAGTTCCCGTCCTTGCTTTCAAATTATTAGGTGAAATGAGCCAAATGACTAGGAAGTAGGGAGTGCTCCTGATGTGAAGGAAGGCAAAAACCCATCAGTCCTTAGCAGGTTAGGGTAGAAAGGGTAGACCCCTTCCTGAACCAAGTCTTATACTGGAGAAGATACTGTAGTAGCCATGCAATTGCTGGAAATTAGAAAAGTGCTCCCTCCCCCTCAGGGGCCATTGCTTATTTTATGGGGCAGAGCTATCACAACACCCCTGAGTGCCTATCTCAGCTCACATCTGCTCTCTGGCCCCTGGCAAGCTGTGGCTAGGTGGAAACGCAGATGGGATGTTTGGACAGAGATGCTATGGGGGCTGCCTGTGGGGTTGGCCCCAGTGCCACGGTCCTGCCTGTGTTGTTTGAGTGTGCTGCTGCAGCCTTGCTAGGTCCATCCCCAGCTGCCTGGTGGAGCGACCTCCCCAGAGACTCGCGATGCCAGCGGGGACTAAGCGGCTGCTCATGGCATTGCCCGGCTCTGCCTGGGGCAGTCAAGCGTGACTCCTCGCTGATTTGCTGCTGCTGAGCCTGCAGAGTGTGACGTGTCTGAGTGGCAGGGACAATGTGTGGCATCGCGAGACAGAGCACAAGGAGAAGTGAGGAGAAGATCAAACATTTTTGGAGAGACTGTTTCTGTAAGGAACAGCAGCAAATTAAGCATGGAAAGAGATAGAAGACCGTGTCTTAGTGCTGAGGGGGAAAAAACCTGGAGGAATTTTAGCAAGGGAGGAGCAACAAGCCCATAAAGAAATCCTAGATAAAGTGATTTGCAGATGTGAAAGTTCATACCAGGATACTGATTTTATATGGGAAAAATACTTAAGAAGAATAGTTGGAATACAGCAATGCATGGGACAATTCCAGTGGGACATATGAGTCTAAGAGATGAAAGAAATGCATGATACTCATTAGAAAGGCATAGAAATACAGATACAAGATGAAAGCCTCACAGGTATCATGGTTTTCCATCTGCTTTCGTAGGTGAGAGACACACTGGTGTTGTTGAGCAGCTTGGAAGCACAGCTGCTCAAAATTAGGTTTCCCTTAGAAAGGTGCCTTTTGTTAAATAAAAAGAAGTCTGGAAAAAAAATTTTATTTATTCATTTTGACAATATTAAAAATGAAAATGGAACATTTTGGGGGGTCTCATTTTCTTTCTGTTTAGTTTACAGTGTTTCAATGGCAAAAACATGGAATGGGGAAAAACAGAGGGAATATGATTTGAAGAAAAAGGGGAAACAAAGTCTGAAACATTCCAGATAGGAAAAATTTAACTTTTGAAACCTATGAAATTATTGATCTTAATGCTTTTAGAAAAAATAATATTTTCCCTTTCATTTAAGACATTCTTCAAATTCTTTGGGCTTGACACTATTTTTAGTCTCATAGAAGGAAATAAAGCCTAAAGTAGATGAAGTTAGACCAGTGAAAGATAGACTGCAAAGTACTCAAAGGCAAGGCAGAGAGGCAGTATATGGTAAAAAAAGAAGCGCTATTCTTGGATTTGGGCAGAGCCCCTTACAGTCGGCCGTGACCTCTGTGTTGTGCTGGGACTGCCGGGGGTATTTATGAGAAGATTCTAGCCTGCGCTTGGGTTTACTGCCCGCACAATGTCACAGGCACACCTTGAAAGCTTTACATCTCCATTTCCAGAAGCGTTACATCTCCAAAAAACCACGATGTCTTTGTGCAGAGCTGGCTTCTGAGACGTGCTGTTACATTATCTTGTGCAATTTAAACCAAAGCAGGTCAGGAGCTAGTCTGAATGGCGTGGGAGAGGAGAGGGTCCTGCAAGAGACTGGCTTTGATTTGAGAATAGGCCTTGTTAACCTTCCCCCCACTGAAGCCTGTCAGTTTTTTAAAAGCTTTAAGCAAATTCAGTTCTAGCAGGTGCAGAGTGAAAGTTGCAATACAAGTCCTGTGGTCTTGTTTTCTGAGGGTGCTCCTGTGTCTATTGGCACGGGGTATCACCGCCAGTTTGAGTCCACTTGAGATAATTGGGGAAATGATCTTTGGAGGAAAAGGAGGTAACACAAATACCTTTTCTGCATTGATTCTTCCACACTGAAGATCTCCCCTGCATTCATATTTACAACAGCAGAGTCCTTGCACGCAGACCTCTTGACTTGCTTTATCCCAGTGTATGGGATAAGCCATGCGCTGGGCTGTGTAGCGGGGAGTGCACTGGGTGCAGCATCTTTCAATGGGTGGCACCCAGGTCTTATGATGAGAGAGGCCATGAGGCTGTGCCCCTTGGGGGACTGGCTCTCCTCAGACAGGCTCACGCCCAATGGTGGGACCAACTGGGCCTGTGCATGGACATACAGAGTGGAGGAAAGGTTTCAGGATGCTGTAGTCAGCCACAAGCCTCCTTTGTGAAACCAGATAGCTCTGTTCACACTGCCACATTGAGGTCATGGGTGGCTTATACTCCTCATAGATCTGTCCTGCTCCTCTGCACTGAGCAAATTCATAAGGTAGAAGCTGAGGCTGCTCCTTCACAAACTTACCTGGCTTCCAGGGCAGCAGAAAGGTGATTCTTCTGGAAGAGCAGAGAGAGATCTTTGCTTCTTGGAGCTGGAACAAGAAGTCGAAGCATGGCTCAATTCAAGTGCATTTTTCAGCTTAAGCACAGAGAATGGCAGTTTCAAAGCTCTGTCAAAAGCAGCAAAAGTCTTGTGAGCATCACTGCCATCCCCACCTCCAGCAGAGAGGGTGCTAACATGTTGACCTGGGACTAACCCAGTCCAAAGGGCCAAACTCTGGTTTAATCCTGACTCAGTAGGGCCAAAAGTTTTAAAAATTGAACAGTGAATTCACTTCTTTCCTGTCTTTAAAGGTTTCACTGCCCAAGTTCCCACTTTGATACAAAGCTGGTGGCACAGCCCCTTTGCAGGGGGGGGCAGGACACTGCTGACAAGGCAGTGAGGGACTCCATCCTCTGCCTTTCTTCTTACTTCTTCTGGGCTCAGGCTCTTCCTTTACTTTCAGGGCCAAGGACGTGGGTTAGGTAATGGAAAGACTCCTTAGCTGCTCTGAATCATTGCTTGAGCACATTTTTGTGAAGCTCCAGCTCTCCATTATTAATTAGACCCAGCCGGATTTACAGTGAGCTCATGACAGTAGTGACATCAGCTGCAGATTTCTCAAGTCCCTCTGAAACCTTGAGTTGCTTTTGTACAGTATGTGCCTCGGCAGAGCCTCGTGTTGTATAAACCGTGTTCTGTGTTTGATCAAAGTTCTCTTGTGCTCAGTGCAAGCTTCAGCGTTATCACTGCGTTTTGATGAGCTACACAGGCTTTTTCACTTAAAGGAAAGTCAAGCTCACTGACACTTATGGCAGCATCTCAGCAGATGCTTTCTTCCCATCTTGAAAAAAAGAAAACGAAAACTGCTATTTCCCTATATTTTTCAAGGTGTATTCCAGCCTTTTTATGTGCTTGTTAACTTTCCTTAACAACTGCATTTTCCTTTAGCCCACAGGTCTACTTCATTTTAGCCTCTTCAGCTCCTTATTGCCTGTACTCTCTTTCTAGGTGTACTGAATCATGCAGTGATAACCAGGTGTGCGGTTACTGTGCTGCCAGCAAGTGAAGGACTCTCCGCAGGCCTTGGGACTGTGATGCTCTGAAGCTGGACAGGTACGATGCTGCCTTCAACAGAATTTAAGATCCTGAGAACCCAGTCCCTGATCAAAATGGCTCACAGCTATCTCCCCTCCTTTCTTCCATTGCCAAAGACCATTGATTTCACCAGTCACTAGCTGCAATGGCATTGGAAAAGATCTGCACTCTCCTTAAGTGGTGGATTCAGCTAAGGCTAAGTAAAGAGCTTAGGATCAAATCTTATTAAAATCCTGCCAAGGGAAAAGAAAATAGAAAAGGGAACTGGAAAGCTTATTCTGAGATGAGGATGAGGATTCTCTTTAGGAGAGCAAGTGATTTATTTAAGCCTTTGGTGCTGGATAATTTTTGCAATGCCCAAGAGAGGGAATCTGAGGCAGCACAAGGATTTGGGTAGTTCCTGACTATACCTACCATGAATCACATCTAGTGACCAGCATCTCCAGATCTACTTCAGGCTCTGCACAGCCCTGTCATTTTCTTCTTGATTTATGCATTTTAAGGGCCTGCTGGGAATATCCAGACTGGATACCCGTAATGCTCCTCCTCATAAAAGCCAATTGCAAAGCCTGCAGTTGCTATTGTTCAACTTGAGAAAAGCATAGAGTTGCTTGTTCTAAACCTGGAATAACCTAAGATATGGCACGGACAGTGTTGCTTTAAGTATGATTTGATCATTTATTAAACTCCTCCATGAGACAGTTGGAGAAAGGGTCTGAGGCTGAGCTGTGTTTGTGTGTTAGCACAGCTCTACTTGTGTCTTAGCACTGGGACCAGTGCGTTCCTCTTTGATGTGCTTCTGCCCCTCCAAAGGGACTGGCAGGTCTGGGGCAGGAGGCAGAGGACACCAGCTTGGGCAGTCCCAATGAGAATCTCTGTGCCAGAGTATTTCTTCTTGGCCTTCTTGGAGGAACGGTCCCAGGGAGGACAGCAATTGCCAGCCATTAAGGGACACACAGGAGCACTTGATACAGCCATCCATCCTGTCTCCAGGACCTACCAGGCTGCAGGGGGTTTCCACCTGAGGCAGCTCCATGGTGCTACATGGTTTCTGTACAGCAGGTCCCTGTGTCCAAGAAGATGGGGACTCTCCTGTTGTGGGAGGTGGTTGTGGCTGGAGCTGTGTGAGTCCAGGCTAACCTCTCTTTGCTACAACATGCTCTAGCAAGAGATGGGAGCAGCAGCCTCCTTGGGGAAACCCTACAGATTTCTTAGAAAAGAAATATATCCTATAATATTAGCATCAGCCTACTACCCTTTATGGGGAGGCTGTCCCTTCTGGGTATTTACACAAAGGATTTTCAGATTACTGGATGTATTAGCCTATTTTACCACGGTCTGAGAGAACTGCTCTGCAGTGACAGTCTGGAATAATTCCTGCCAATTTCTTTCAAGGAGGCTCTTGCTTGGAGTAAGAGGAGATGTGAGTGCTTCTGCCATCAAGCTGGGAATGAGAGCCTCCTCTCCATATGGCAGAGCACTTGCAAGGTGAAATATCTCCAAGTTATACACACTTGATCATGGCATAAATTATTAGGAACTGTTGTTGGAAAGTGTGGTTCATGCAAGGAGAGCGAACAGTCTTCCTGCTCCCCAGTACAGGCATTTTTACAGCCAGCTGAAACCACAAGAAACATGGGCAGGAATTCAGGCTGTTGGAGATAGAAAGAGATGCAGTTTCCAAGAGCTGATAAAAAAGTAGATTGCAGTGTCTGCTCTTTCAGAACCAAGCAATGGGAGAACTAGCTGCCATGCCAGCTTTGTTTTTTGTTACATACCAGAGAGCATAGCATCTTTCATGCCGCTCTGGCATATCTTCATCCTTCTCCTTCCATCCAGCCCCAAGGACTGGTGAGGCTTCACCTCCCAGTCCTGTGGCCCAGTGGAGAGCAGTGTCTTGAGTAAAGGGGACAGTGCAGGCAAAAGACTGACATCTCTGACAGATGCTGGGCAGATTAGCAGGGCCTGACTCTTCATCAGCATTTGGGCAGGACATGCATCTCCTGCTTTGCACCCTGTGATGCTTTAACTGCTTGCTAGACTGGGGTTTTGTGACTTGGCTGGAGATGCAGACTGTGCAGGGCAGCTGGGTCGTATGTTAATGGGAAAAGCCTGAGCCAGAAGTTATCTGCAAATGTCATTTGAGATCATTAAAAGCTTTCACTGACTGAGAGTAGCAGAACTGGACCTGATTTGAAACTAGATTAGGAAGCTAACTGCTGGTTCCAGGTGTGACTTGGCCTGTCTCTGGCATGGTTGCATGTGCAGATGTTAGGTGTATGTGAAAGCCTCACACTGTGGGGAGTTTTGCTAGGTCAGAAGTGAGAACAGCAGCGTGTCTTGGACATACTGACTTGGGCTGTAGCCTTATCTATAAGGATTTACTCATGGGTAATGTTGTACCATACTAGCCCTGAGTGCTTCCATTCCCAGGGAGCTCACTCCAACTTAATCGTGTGCAGAAAGTCTGCAGGATCTGGACTATTACTGCTACCATACTGATGCATGTTAGCAAACCACCAGTAGTTCAAGAAACTGCTGCAACTAATGCCAGAGACCACTTACATCCATTTTTTTCAGATGTTTCTAATTGTCTGAAACATTCAGCTGAGATTCCCACATGCTGTTTGTGCCAGAAGATGAGCTGTTTTGGAAAAACTGAAGGAAAATTACCATGATACTTCTGAGTATATGAGGGAAGAGATATTATTTCCCCTTTGTTTATAAACAAGTTCTTATGCTTTAAAAAAATCAGCATATCAGCTCTACAGCTGGAAGAGCCTGCAGGGAGATGCTGGAGTTAAGCAAAGAAGTAGCCCCTGTCATGGAGATGCATCTCTGGATGTTAGGGTGTTTTGTGTTGACGAGCATGTGCAGGGAGTAGATTTACCCAATGACTCTGGCACAAAGCCCTGATATTTCAGTTCACAGTTTGGATGGGTGACAAAGTTTTGAAATTAAAATCTGTGGGCAGCTGTGGTCTTGAGTGCCCAGGCCAGGGAGGCAATGCGGGCGATCAGCACCCAGGCACAGTGCAAGAAAGGTGCAGTAGGAACTCTCCAGAGCTGAATCTGGGAGGTGGGTGTTGGAAACAAGTGTTTTTAGGAAGTCAGGCCTCAGAAGATGGCCTATGGTCACGAGCCCACAAGATGCATTAACCAGAAGGTTGCAGGGCTGCAACCCAGGTAATGCCTCCCTGGAGATGCGGTTCAAGGATAAATTTGCAATTACAGCCTGGAGAACTATGATTTGCTGATGGGCAATTAAGAAACAGAAAGAGGCAAAATTCTTCAAATCCTTTTCCTTCAGAGGAAATACTTGCCTTACCTTCTTCTCCTGTTTCTTCCTCATATCTTGAAGCAAAAGAGGTTCCTCTCTAGACTGATTTCCTGAAATATGAGTGGTTCAGGCAGTGTTTGGTGCTCACCAGCCCCTGCCAAGTTTGCTGAAACTCCTGGCAGAGACTTGCAGGATGCTCTGCCTGCCTCCCAGCTTCATCTCACAGGCACGGGGGAACCTGGGTTCCTTCACTGTCCAGAACTTGCCAGGTTGGCAGATGGGTACCCATGGCTTCCAGGCTCACTGAGTCCTCAGCAGTTTGCCACATGGGTTGCTGCTGAGCAAGGACTGCCAAACTGCTCTGCAGCTCACCAGATGGACTACCAGGCTCTCAGGAACCGTCTGCTCCTCAGCTGCCTGTTTGGCAGACTGTCAGCCTCCCCGGGCTGGCCTGCTCCCCAGCATGCCTTGGTCCAACTCTGCAGTAACCTGGAAGGATGCTCAGCAGCTGGGACCATCAGGCCTTCCAGGTCCCTGCCTGGCAAGATGCCACAGAGAGGGAAGGCAATGTATCCTGGGAACCCCACAGCCTAAGTCTCTTCTCTGACAGTGCAGTACCTCAGTGGGTCTGTTCATCAGTGCTCAGGCTCCTGGGCTCTTTCTCTGCTGCCTGTCTCACAGGCTGCCACCAAGCCAGGGAGTCTGATATCCCAGCTTTCAAGCACCCATCTTCCACTGCCGGAGCCCTCCAGATTGGGAGCATGGAGACCGACAATCATCTCACAGCAAGCTTCTGAAGAGGGTCTGGGCACCGCACCAACCTGCTGACGGGTTTTAGGGAGCTGTGTGTCTCTAAGCTACGGGATCTTGTCTCCTTCAGAGCTTGTCCATCCGCATGGTGCCAGATGGGGAGTATAGCCCTGTCTCCATGCTCTCTCTCTCTGACTGAATGCTGAGTGAGCTCCTTTCTCTTTATCTTTCATTCTTCTGGGCTCTGAAAACACGACCATAACAGTCTCAGGTCTGTGGGGTTACTGTAACAGACTAATGGATCTCTTTTCACTCACACCCTCGCCCCCAAATGCACAGGGGCCGAAAGTCTGCCAGGCAATTACATCCAGAAACATAAGCAAGTTATTGAAAAGTCTTGTTGGCAGAAACATCAGGATCTAATTTCAGTGTATGAGTGAAAATATTATTCTCCAGTATGAGGGGAGAAGTGATGAAAGAACAAGAGGCTTTTTGAGACAACTCAGGAACACCCAGTTACACCAGGACAAAAGTTGAGCAGCAATTTCCCCAAGCCCAAACTTCCTGCAAAAATGTTTCAGATGTGATTATACCATTGTCAGGAGGTTTTCTCTGGTGCAGGATGTGATTTCTGGTCTTGGGAGGCTGCAAAGGACCTTAACCAAGGTTGGAGCAAGAGATAGTTAATTTTTGGTAGTTTGCAGGGGCTAGGGGATCCCATGAACAGGACCACACACACTTGCTGAGAGTCACTATGGGGCAATGTATGGCCACATTCGCTGTAAATTCAAGGAGGAAATCTGTGCTTGGGCACTGTGATAGGGAGCAGAAAAGGTAGGTTACACCATGCTACAGGTATCCTGGAAAGAGGAACCAAAGCAGGTTCGCAAAGCAGGGAGGTAGGGTCCAGTGAACATGTCTGGCCCTTGGGGATGGGGCCTGGCACTACTCCTGGTCAGTCTCAGAGTTTGATTGCTCTCTATGCCAGCAGGGCATGACGGATGGACACGGCAAGCCGTCCTAGCCAGGGAGGGTGCACGACTCTGCCCTTGACTGCTGCAGCAGGAACTGGGGCTATAATTACTGGTTCCTGCAAACAGCCTGGACAAACATACAGTCTGAGCAAGGGGAGAAGGCATAGCAGCAGTGCTCCGGAGGGCTGAAACTTGGTGCTGTTCCTCCCCTTGTCCCCACACATGAGGTCCTTGGGCCTGCACTGGCATGTGGCCTGCTCTCCCTGAGGAGCAGGGTGTGCGGCACGTGTCTCCAACAGCTCCTTGATACAAGGCAGGCCCCTTCCTCGGCACGCTAATCCTCTCAAACGCTCACAGCCCCAAGTACAATAGCAGCCTTTCAAACCCTTGTGCCCAGGAGAGCGGGGAAGATCACACGCGTTACAGGAAAAGACTGGGGGTGTGTGGAAGGACGTTTGTCTCCCTGAGCTAGGCTTTGGTTGCTCACGAGCTGCCTGCCTTTAATGTGCTTTCAAAGGCAGCACTGATGTCTGGAGAAGCAGCTCTTTCAAATTACAGAACTTCTCTGACTGCCTGTGTTGTGCTGAGAGCTGTAATCCAAGCCAGAGAGCTGCAGGGAAAGAGGCACTCACATGGACACACACACACACGCACACGCACACCCACCACAGCTAGACACACGTGCACTCACATGCACTTGGTGATACACGCATACACATAACACACACACACACATATCCACACAGATGCTTGGAACAGGGCAGGGGTTGGACTAGAGGATCTCCGGAGGTCCCTTCCAACCTCAGCTGTTCTGTGATTCTGTGAATGTTTTTTTTTTCTTAATATCTTTGCAACAAATTCATGGGAAATCAGCAACACTGACAAACACACCTACACCAACTACTACTACACAAACACACCTACTCCCTCACACAAGCACACACTCACACACACATGCAGGGGCAGCATGGGAGCTTATAAGCACCCCTTCATGCTACCTCATTGCTGCTCACTGCAGGCTCTGCGTTAAATCATATCAGGCCACGTGGAGATGTGGTGTGACAGTCTGACCTTCTGAACAGATCAAGTCCCCAAAACTGTCCTGGGTAGCATCCCCAGTCCTGGTGTAGAGCTTTACAGGCAGTGCAAATCCAGTGGTCCTGCAGGGCTATGAGGGTGGGGAAGGTGGGAGTGAGAGTGGTGGGTGGTTGGACTGCAATGCCTCTTGTCTCTGCCCAGCATGCAAGGCACCAGCACTGAACCTTCCTTAGCACCTCATAAAATGATGTACTCAGTTTCGTTGGTGTGCAGAACTTTGGATAATGGTTTGTTCTGGCTTAGCTGCTGTGGTGGACCTGCAATCTATGATCAGATGGGGTTTCTGCGTATTGGATACAGAGAATGGATCAGCTCAGTCCAGATGCTGCATACAGTGCTGGCAAGACAGACTTTACTGCAGGCACTGTTCTGATAACACAGCCCCCAGTGATGAAAAAGATGTTTTTTCATATGGAGAGAGGCAAGTAAGTGAGTCTTTGATGCCTTGTGGCCATGCCTGATTACAGGGCTGCCAAGTCATCCCCCAGGCAAAGTGATGAGAGCAGAGGAGGTGAATCCACCAGTGATGCTCCACAGTCCAGGGGGAAGACTTTGCTGGAATCACCTTCTCCAGTCTACTATTGGCTGTTCCCTTCCAGCAACCCTGCACCAGCAGTGAGGCCTGAAGGCACCCTTGGGGATGTGCTTGGCACTTGCTGAGCAGCTGGTAGGGGTGGTTAGACTGAACTGGACAGTGTTACCTGTTCTAACATGATCCGTACGCTGACAGAGCCAATGTGCTGGCAGGATACAGCTGATGCCAAAGAGCCATGTCCTGCTGTGCTGAGGGCTCCTTACCAAGGTTTTAACTAGCGTTGGCCAGGGTGGCACATGGAACTGCCACACACTCCACATATCTCCAAGCAGTGGAAGATACAGCACTGCTCAGAGAGACATTGCCAGAGCTTAAGGGTCAGCCCACAAGGCTAATCTATCCACACCATTGCTCTGGGTCCATTCTTGGCCAGTGGAGCAGTAACTGAAGGCTGCCAGATCTGGCTGCAGGATCACTTCCAGCAGGTTGTACCTCACTGGAGGCAACGTGCGGTAAGAGAGATGTGTAGATAGTAGGAACAGACTTGGGCTGGAGTGAAGTCAAAGCTAAAGGGATGAAGCCCTACATCGTAGGTGCTAAGGCAGGCCTGGGTAACACAAAATATGCCGGACTCAGCCAGGTGCTGGGCAAGTATGGTGGGTAACCTCCTGGGACTGCAGGAGGCAGCGACCTACCTGCTCCTGGTATTGGGTCAAGGAGGGGTCCATGCACAGAGCCCTGCCATGGCTCTGCCCATGATGGCCAGAAAGAGCAGAGAGGAAATGTGCATATGCTCAGACATGTGTGCACTGAGGACCCCATAGGCCCCTTCCCAATGGAGTGTCAAATGGGGAAAGGAGATTTTGGGACCCAGTTCCTCCACTTTGAGTATGTTTTACATGGTATTTTATTTGGAAGAAGGGAAGAGCATTGGAGTGAAAAGACGAGCTGTTACCCCTGCTGCTAGCCAGAACTGGGGCTGTTTGGGAGATCAGGGTGCTGGGATTAGATTGGCTCATGGCTGTCAGCACCCAGGAGAGAATTGGGCACGGGAAGGTTTGTTAGCCTCCAGCATTCCTGGACCCTGCTTTGCTTCTCTTGGCTGAGGATGGTTGTGCCCTTCTCCCTGCTGCTGCTGTCAATCCCAATCCAGACTCACAGACACTGGTGGGCACTGAGAGGGGTCAGGTGGAAAAGAAAGGCTGTACAGGATTAGCAATTTTTCCCTTTCTCCTTCTCTTACCTCTCTCCTTGCCTTTTGTACCTCTCTCTTGTGTGAGTCCAAGTGACATCCAAATAGACTGCCAAATACACTGCAGGTGCAACCATGCAACTGCCTTCTGTAGACTAGCATGTCTTCCCAGTTAGATATGGGGAACATCACGGGCACAACACTTCTCTTTCTCCAAGTCTCTAGCATTACTCCAGGGCTCTCCTAGGAGTTTTTCCAAGCACTCACAGGATCCAGCTGCTCAGAACAGTTCAGGGCAATGGGGCTTCTGGAGGGTTGGCCCAGCCTCGTGCTGATCCCCAAGAGCCCAGCAACTCCAGGGGATGGAAAGGAGAGCTGAGCAGGCCCATCATGCAGGACTGAGGAAAGCTGCTATGTGGGCTGGTGGGCCAGGGAGAGCTGTGGACTAGCATGAGGACTTTGCTGATTTGCATCTCCATGCACACATGGGATACCGAGGAGGAGATCTGAAGATTGTAGCTAACAAAGCTTTTGTCAGTGCCATTTCTTCACTGGAAGTAAAGAGCTTGATTTTTGGTGTTCACTGAGAGACGAAAAGCTAGGAAACACTGGCCAAGAACTGAGTGCTGAAGATTAGGTCTTTTTCCCCCAAGCCTGAAGAGGGCAGTGCTTACACCTCCCTCTGCACCCAGCCAGGCCAGGTGACCATCTGCACCAGGAATTTGCGGAGAGTAATAGTGTGACGCAAGGTTCAAAACTGAGGATTTGTGCTGGAAAGGGACCATACTGTACTCCTTGAAGGTTTAGAACCAGAGGGCTGGACATTCACAGCAGGAAGGCTGGCATTTCCCTGTGGAAAGGCCACTGTACCCTTGTTGGGCCTCATGCCATCCCTGGCATCAGTGCTTGTTGAGACCAGTGTCTGTGCTGTGCCATGGGTTCTGCTCTGGCGCTGCACTCCTGGGCCAGGAGCTGACAGTCCCGTTGCCTCCCTGCTGTTCCCAGCTCTCTCCTCCATCCCTCCATCCTGCTCCTGGGCCACCGGTGCACAGCGAGTCTCAGGAAGAGCTCTGTGTCTGACAGAAATGTTCGTAATGCGATAAAGAGCAGAACATCCCGTTTCCTTGGCAACTGAATCTCTGTTAGCGGAGGGTTTGGGTGGGAGGCATCCCCGCCAGAGGGCACTGGGCACTCGTGGATACACGTGCTGCGGCAGCGCTGCCAGCCTGGCCTGGGGTGCAGGGCTGCAGGGCTTCTACCTGGGCTGGGGGTTCCAAGCCCTCACCTCCCCGCTCCAGGGGCCCTTTCCCAATCCTTCACAGCCAGTGGTGGGGATGGAGCTCTGGGAGCTGGCTGCTTGTCCCCTCTGGACAACAGGTTGCACTGCTGGCCTGGTGCCTGCATCCTGCTTGTCCTCCCTATGTCCCCAGGGGCACCCAGTGCCACCCTGCTTCGTGACAATGGGTACACCTGCTGCCAGATGCAGAGACATAGGCTCACTGAAACGGAGGCTGCGCTCTCCTCTTTGGGGTTCCTACATTTCAGCCCAAATAATGTTGGCATCTCCAGGGCTGAGCGATCATTCTCCTCCATGTCAGACATCCTGTTTGTTCATTGAATCTCCCACTGACCCCTTCTGAAGCAAGACCCACATCAGCCTGAGCCCAGACTGCCTCCCACAGGCTTTCCTTAAACTAAAGGGCTTGAATGGTTATTTCAGGTGAAACAGGTGCAGATCTGAGTCCGGATGGTCCCACCCAGGGCAATGCTCTGACTGGACTGGCTTGTGTTCTCCAAGGGGGAGGTGCGAGCTCTGACTGTCCCTAGAGATCCATGGCATGTTAAAGTGGGGCAAAACCCATTCTCAGGTCCCTTAATGCATTTCCGGTTCCATCTTGGTGCTAAAGTAATCTGAAAGGATGCCAAATACACCTCACCAGCATTAGTAATATCGCTAAGTCCTCCATTTAAATATTTTATAGCATTAAACATGTACTACATCCTATGCACCACACCACAGGGCTTTCTGTCCTCTGAGCAGGGACTCCTCTGCCTGGTGAGGACACCAGCTGGCTCTCCCCCTGGGTGACCCATCCTTTCTGAAGGAAAAAGTCATCAGGATCCCCCATCTTGGGTGCTACAAGGTAGAGACCCGTTTTGCTTTAATGGCAGGAAAGCCAGAGGCTTTCACTGGTTTAGGCCTATGCCCACATAGGGCAATGCTGTGCTCAGAATTTCTCTCCCCCCTCAACTTCCTGCTTTGCCAGGGCTGGCTGCACTGTCTCCAGTCCTATCATCTCCTAATGCTTCTGTCCTGCTGGGATGGGTATGTGTCTCAGGGGTATGGAGGAAGCTGAGAAACCTGTAAGATTTCTGTGGCACCATGTGGTCCATGGCCAGAAAGTGCCTATATGGACACCATCTATTTGTATAGGGAGAATGAGGAAATTTGCTTTTTAGCCAGGTCCTGCGTGAGTTTGCAAGAGTCGGAGGGAAAGTGTGTGTGGATTTCAGTCCTCGTTTGAATGCAGCTCAGCGCTCCAGCATTCCCCGACTGAGAAGGAGTTTTCCCCGGTCCCTTGCATGGCTCTGTAGCCTCAGGCACACAAGCACAACAAGAAACATCTGTCCTTCTTTCATGCAATCAGTTTCAATCACTAATAATTATCTCTCCTCTTCCTTTTTCCTCCTCTGCTGGCTGCTATCCTAGTGTAGTGTGGCACTATTGGAGACTGGGTATTCACCTGCTGTGGGGGCAAGTTTAGCTCAGTTGGTTAGAGTGTGGTGCTGCTAATGCCAAGAGTGTGGGTTCAATCCCCGTATGGGGCTATGTTGAGGGTTGGATTAAGTGATCTCCAGAGGTCCCTTCCAACCTTACCATTCTATGATTCTATGTGCCAGCTCTTGTGCAGCATAGGCAGATTGTGCCTACCCACTCTTCTGGTGAGGTTTAGCCAAGGCTTTGCCTTGCTTGACAGGACCTGCAATCCTGGGGATTTTGCTGAACCCCTGGCTCTTGGAAGCAGGTGATGAGAGGAGGATGTCAGCTTTCCTTGCTGGATAAGGACAGTTTCCTTGCTCTTTAAAGAGGTTGTAAAGCTCCAAATGCAGAGAGCCTATGGAAATGTACCAACAGTTTTTACACTTGTACAGAAAGATTCCCTGGCAATCTCCTGATTTTGGGAATCCAGATCATGGTGAGGCATCACTTGGAGCCACCATTCAATTTCTCCTTCTGGAGCAGACAGAATGGTGGGGATAGTTTCTTAGCATTGCAAGAATCCCCTGACATACTTTTCCAAAAAAGGCTCAAGATGCCTTGCACAGCCAGCTGTACCCTCTGCCTGGAGAAGACACCTTCTCTTCGCTTTGTGGTAGGAGGGCTGGGGCGTGAGTGCTCAGCCAGCTCATGGCCTTGCTGGCAGGGTCACTCCTTTAGCCTGCAGGCAGATTTCCCTGTTTGCTGTTGGGGGGAAGTTCTCCATCCTCATCCCAGGCAGCTGAGAAAGAGAATGGAGCTGCAGAGAGCTTTCAGGGCTTGGACTGGGCCTGGCACTGGCTTTCATGGAGCAGCAGGCTCTGAAGTCTCATTGCTGGACTTCAGCCATGCAGGGCTGTATTGTGCAAGTGGCAACACAACAAGGTGATGGTTTTGTGGCTGGCAAGGCAAGTTTTCAGGTTAGATCTGGGTTTACACTCAGCTTATCAGGTTAGATCTGCATTTGTTTTAAACACTGGCAAATGGTGAGCTCCTGGCTCTGAATACTTGTGAAGAGGAGAGAGATATATATTTACACATCTGTCATTAACCTAAAAATAAAATCAAGTGGCAGATTACCTGTTTCAGGTTTTCATGGAAATTCAGGGGTCTGAATCCTTGCAGAGAATAGAAAGAGACTGATAAACCCTGCAGGTCTTTGGAGAGCTGTTCCATGCACAGCCTCTCTATGCCAGTGAACCAAGGGATGATCCTGGAGAATAGGAGGAAACCCAGAGGATGTGCAGTCCATGTTTGGACATGCATCATTAATCATAGCCTAGCTCTTTTACCAGAGCAGAACAGAGGTGAGTATCATGCTGGTCTTACACTCCAGCTGCCAACTGTCTTGCTGCAGACAGGAGGAGCCATGGTCAAGCCTAATCCTCAACATCCTCTCTTCTCCTGAAAACAGTCTCAGAGTCCCTCCTGAACTCTGGGATTCCCACAGGAGAAAGGAGGGTCACTGATTTTAAGGGCTTCTGGATCACATATTTTGACCTCCCACTTAAGTGGCCCCAAGATGCCCTGACAGCACATCTCACCAAGATCATCTCATGGTGACAAGTGGTGAAATTTCACGTCTTCTTTTCAGTTTGCTAGTTTGTTTAATTTGCACAATGACAACACATCCTGTAGCCTCACTCCTGCTGTTAGGGCCAGACATGTGGCTATGCATTAAGTCCCCGACTTCATTCTCTACATACAGGAGTTTGGGAGTGAGGAATAGGTTCACCCTCAGCTTTCCACTCCCTTTCAGAGGTGGTCTCTATTAGAGTGCTCTTCAGTGTAGGCAGCTTGGTGGCTACCTCTGAAATTGTTTCTCTTGGTCATCAGATCAGAACAGCTTGCCCTTGAGAGCTTTTCCCTGGCAGGAAGAAGCTCTCTGTGTGCTGTGGTTGCTTTGGGGGGCAGTGGATACCCCAGCATTAAGCTTTGGGACCATCACTATTCCAATGTTACCACTGACTGCATAGCATCTGGACATCCCTCTACTTTCATCAGCTGGAGCAGATCATTAGGATTGCTGCAGATATTGTGTCTACCTAATCACACTTTCTTTCTTGTCTGGAAATTACGAGCAGGTCATGAGCTGCAATCTGTAACTTGCGATGGCTGAAGGTTGAGGCTTTGCCTCTGGGAGTGGCCTGTTGACCATGCTGTTGGTCAGAACATGCTGAGGCATGGCCTGAGTTTGTGCTCTTTGGCATGGATCAGCACTGTGCCAGCAGCATGCTAACTATCTACAGGATGGCAGGACTAGGCCTGAGCAAGCTGACTTGGGTTAGCTTATCATGCAGACTTGACTGATGGGGCTGAATGCCAGATAGGAGCTGCTGAAAGGTACACATGGGTTTGTTCTGTGAAGGCTTACTCATTTCCAGGGGAAGAACAGACAGGAACAGTTTAACCTACCAGAGAAACCCCCCTTCCAAACTCACACATCCATACCCCTACTGAGAGCTTTCAGGAAGTGCGGGCTCACTCCCTTGGATCTGAAGCAAGCTGCATTGCACAGAGGTTCATCCTCAATGTCAGCAGCCCAAAGTGGAGAGTTCAGCTGAAGCCAACTATTCAGGCTATGTCTTGCATAGACAGCAAAAGACTGTCTGCAATAGTTGGGACTCATTTCACCTCAGACACTGTCCTGCCCACTGAGATAGCACATCCTGCCCTGAAGGTGGTCCTCCCTTTACTGAGCTGTAACATCTCTGACTGGAAATGCAATTTTAGGGCACCATGATCAGGTGAGAAGAATCCTGTCTCAGCATACAGGCTGAGAGTGTCCAGATGGAGAATTAGCATGGAATATTGAATGCTCCTCATGTCTTTCCAGAAAAACCTTTGAGTCATTTGCTCCAAGGCTGTGTGGGTATTTGTGTTTGTGCATGTGGGCTTACACCTGGCTACTTGTGCAATGAAATTGATCCTATGCACATGTGTGCACTCTGTGGGCATACTGAGGCCCTGTGTTGCATCTCTGCATTCATTGGCACCTGATGCATCTGCAGGGGACTGCTAAAGAATATAGGCAGATTCGTGTGCAGCTGCTGGATTTCACCGCACGCAGCAGCAGATGAGGTGACGTTCCCAGTGTGGCCACCATGGCTCTGTGCAGAGATGCTCTCAGAGAAGCACTCTGAGCAGAGGAAGCTGGCAGAGACAAGATAACATGCCATGGGGAGCAAAGCCACTTGGATCACCTCTAAAATGCCTTATGTGATCAGACACTTATCACCTTAAATCCCCAGCTTGTCTTAGGTCACGTACCACAACTGGTCTATTACTAATATCATTAAGATCCCTTTGCTGGCTTCTAAATAATAAGTATAGGCGGGGAAGCTGTGATTAATGGAGGGCTGATGGATGAAACCCCCTGTCACCATTTAATACCTGTAACAATAGATTCATTAACTAGGATTAGTTTCAGACATAAGCTTTCTATACCCATGGCTATTACTCACTCAGTTCATTAACAGGACAGCATTAGTTCTGGTACCTTTGAGCTAGAATACATCCTGCATACAAATGACGCCCAGCACTATAACTTTCAGGAAATCTGTAGAGTGTTTATAAAAAGCTGGAATCTCTTAATTCAAACCTGTCAGTGAAGGCATTTCTGCTTGTATTGTCTGTGTGCTTCACTTTTGAAGGTGAAGGATGAAGGTGATGTGCTCAAACATAGGTTTCTGCCTGCCCCAGCTCTTGCCTTTGATAGAGGCTTGGGGCTGAAGTTGCTGCCTGGGGGCAATCTGTGGGGAAGAGCTGTCTGCGCTTGCCATGCACTCACCACGGCGTGGCACTCTCGTTTCCCAGGAATTAACTCCAGAGAGTTTTGCACTGTGGTTATTTCCCTGTGCCACAAAATGTGCTTAAAGGGACTGGCTAACAAGCTGACTGTGGATTGCCGCACATGGAGAAGTGCCAGCTCCTAAGGATTAGCCGCATGCAGCATCCTCAAAGCTCCAACCAGTCTGTGGCAAGAAGGAAAGCACTTTTTTTTGCTATATTTGGTGTGTCTTTAAGTATATCTCTGCCCACAGTCCCTGGAGACCAGAAGTTTGACACTGTTTGGTGGGAATACAAATGAACACAGTTGAGGGAGGATCTCTGGTTTCTGGAGATAGATAGAAACAAGAGCCTGTCAGTGGTGACTGGAGAGGTCGAGGCAGCACTGAGAGAGTACAGTCACAGAGGGCTTGGGACATAACTGGTTGGCTTGGAGTACAAGAGGTTGTGCTTGTCCCTGATTGCCACATAGAGAAATGCTCCCACACCAATTGCCAGATGTTTGATTAGCTTGGGATTTTGCAGTGGTGGTTTAGCTGTGATGGGGATTGGGATTGAGATGTGATGGGGAGAAAAAGACAAATATGATCTTGCTTAGCAAGAGAGCAAAGCTATAGGGAGTTATATTTGCCAGGCTTAGCTTTCTAGAGGATCTTCTGTGCCTTTGACTAATTGGGAACCTGAAGGGCAGTGATCAAGATGCAGTTCTGCAGTTCAGTGAGTGCTTCATAAGCTGAGTGGGATGAGTCCTGACAGGCGGGGGACTGAAGAGTTCCCTATGCCTTAGGTGGTCATGGAGTCAGGGCTGGGCTTCTCCTAGATAAATGGAGGAGGAATGAAGGGTGTCATTCACCAAACTTGTCTGGTCATGAGGGTGCTATCAATTGGAATAATAAGCATATTCCAAATCATACCAGGAGTTAGCACACTAATTCCAGATGAGTCCTATGTAGAGTAACTAATGCCCTGCCACTGCCCAAGAAACAAGGGCACAGCATCAGCCACCTACTTTTTTTGTGAATCTCCCAGCACACAGAGGAAATGTGAGAGGTTCCACAACTTGGAGCTTAGTTGCTTTGCTCGGGCAAAACCTAGATGCAGACAGGATACTCCCCTTGTCAGAAAAACCATGGAAAAATGTACACGAATCCAAAAATATTTGAGAGTTGAAGTCAATCTGCAGGATTTTAGTCTACTGTGGAAAGTGCCTTCTCAGTTTATCATAGTAAGTGTGATAAGTTCATTGTTACAGAAAATGCACAATATGTTTGGCCCAAAAAGCAAAATAAGGCTTTTGAGGATGCAAAAGCAAAGCTGAGTTCTTGAATTTTGATACATTTCAATTTCAGCCTCCTCCCTATTAGTATGCAGTGCTGAGCCGGGGGATAGGAGCTGCGATATTGCACATATGGAAAGATAGGAAAGATAACCCATTTCCTCCAAGAACATTAGCATGGGCTGGAAGAAATCGCTTTGAGATTGAGAGAGAGGAACTGGAGAGGGAGGAGGAAGCGGGAGAGGTAATGACATTTCATAGATAACTATTGGGATGGAAGGAGCTGGAATCATGAACCCTGGCGTTGTGGTCATGGTGGGCCGTAGAGCATAGTAATGCACCACACCACAGCAGGGTGTATGGACAGCAAGCTGTCATGTAGCCTCCTAAGCAGTATACTGTTGAGTTTGTCCTGATCCGCCTGCAACTGATTAGGCTTTGAGAGTCTTTGAAATCTTCCCTTTGCAGTAAGAGAAATCACCAAAAAGTAAAAGCTGGACATAGTGAGTGGGTCAAAGGCCCTTATTCCATCTCTCCTAGTAGCTGAGGAAGGAGTCCCCTGGCCAAAGGCAGATGTCTCTAGAGCAGAGTAATACAACACAGGGTACAGACACTACCTCTAACTCCGACCTGCCTGCCTAGCCATAGAGCCATGTGTATGTTGGTGACACAAGGTGGGAAAGGCATGTGTGGCTAGAGGTTAATTTGGAGGCCAGCTTTAGGTCAAGTGTGGAAAGAAACTAGGAAATGTGAGCTCTGTGGTGCAAAGCAACTGATTGTTCCAGCTCCTGGGCGAAAAGCAGTTGAACCAGAGTTACTTGATGTCTCTTGAGGGCAAAGTGTGGAATTTTGCACCTGGGGCAGAATAACCCCATGCATTGGTCCCGGCTGTGGACTGATTGGCTGAGAAGGAGGTTTAGGTGGACTCTGGACTGAATGTTAGCCAAGAGTGCACTTTCTTTGCAAATAAGGAAAATGTACTGCACTATGCTAGGAGAACCACAGCTGGCAGATTGCAGTCAAGTATTATCCCGTCTACTCATTACTGCTGAGGCTGCGTTTGGACCAGTGCTGGTCAAAAGGGATGTGGGAAAACTCAATTGAAGGGCTACCAAGGTCATCAGGGGCTAAGGGAACTGGACAGGGTTAGTCAGATGAAGAGAAATGCCCTGATAACAGCTTGCAGCTGCTTCTAAGGTAGCTACAAAGATTAGCTAAGCTGTTCTTGGCAGACACAATGGCAAGGGCCAAGATCCATGAATGGCAGTTTGGGAGGTAAAAGTTGTCCCCAGAAAAAGAGTGGGCTTTTTTTTCCCAGTAGGGTGGTGCAGTCCTAGAACAGGTCACAGAGACATAGGTATCTCTTTGATTAGACTCAGCTAGACAAAGCCTGATGAAGTTCTGCTGGCAGTCTTGCTCCTAGTGGAGGGATAGACTAGAGACCTCTAGATGTCCCTGCCACCATGGGACTCTCCAGTCACTGGGAATAATGTAGAAAGACTGGGCAGATAAGCCATGAAGCCAGACAAAGCCCCTGGCTAGAGCCTTTGTGCAAGGTCAGCCCACCCCTTGGGGACCTGATGCTAACAGCACACCCGCCTGCTGGCCTTGCAGTCTAGTCAGTGACACCATTTGGTCGCAGATGCTGAGGATGGCAGCAAGTAGCACTTCCTGGGGATTGCTGCCCAGCTCCTACTGCATAACTGCCCTTTGGATAATAGACCCCCAAATGGCATTGAAGTGAACTTGCTGTTATCTGTCAGCAGTGCTCGTGGGGTCTGCAAGCAGCTGGCAGGGCTAGACAAGGCTTCTCAGTTTCCATGCTGGGGAGAAATGAACCTCTGTCCAAATTCGTGCTGAAGGCAGATGAGGAATGTTATTCTTTTGCAGGGAGGATTTCAATAAAGACAGAGAGGAGAGAAGGGAAGAGATGGAGGGAAATATTTAAAATTTTTTTCCACTGCACGTATCAACTTTTAATCAAAAAACAAAATTAGACTTTGACAATTTTGGATCTTTTAGACAAAAGATTTTTAATGAAAGTTTGAATTGTTCATGGGAAACAGAAGCTTAAAAAAAGTAGTGAAGCTTAAAAAAAATAGTGAAGTCAATCAACTGTCCAATCAAATAGGTTTAACAAGAAAGGCGAAGGAAACTGTGGTACAGTGATGAAAAGAGCATTGAGACACACAGACCTGATGCCACGATCTACAGAAAAAGAAGAAAAAGAGGTGGACAGGTGGCAATCAGCAGGATTTGTGAAATATAGAATTGCCATATTTCCTCTCTGTGTAATGTGGGATGTTCATCCTCAAGGATTGAGGAGCTGCTAATATCCGATTGCTAACTACTGTCACATCTGGCAGTTAGAGGTGCATGGGGACAGCAGAGTGCTGTGTGATCACTGTTCCAGGGACAGTGGCTGTGTTTGGTCCCAGCCATTTCAGCGCAGGCAGAGTCAGTGGTGTGGTGTGAGAGGGCAGCAGCTGCTCTGCAGCATGAAGATCGTATGCACATTTGCATGATGCTGCCAGCCACATGTGCACACATCTCTGCCAGAAAAGTGCATGCAGGGAGGCATTTCCTACACACGTATATTCACAGTATACATGCAAGTCCGTTCATACACAAATCTATGAACATATATGTGTTTGCATGCTGAAGAAAGGGGAGAGCCCAGATAGTGTCACCACTAATGAGGAGGATCCAAAAGCTGATAGGAGGAAGGTGACCTTCTCCTTGGAGAAAGGGCATGGAGATGGATGGAGGAAACACTCATGGCCTACCCCAATAGTAGTGAAAGAGTCCTGCCCCCAGAAAATGAGCTTGACCTTTATTTTTGAGTCTCTGTATGAGAACAGCTCAAACCTTGACTATGCCTGTCTCAAATGCCAGGTTTGCTCTGAAATATCTGAGGAAGCAAACCTTGCACCTGACCCTGGGCCTAATCCAAGAAGAGCTGAAACAAGTTATAAAGCCAGTCCCACCCACAGTAAGTGGTAGGTACCCTGTGTTTATGGTAATAACAGTAATTTACCCTTCACTATCACCTTCCAGCTGAAGAGCACAAAGCCCTTTGCAAGCATTAATTATCATTAGCCTAATGACATGGTTGATGAAATGGAGGCCATGAAAGCTGAAGTGATTCACCCAAGGTCCCAAGGCCCATGCTGTGGCAGAGCCAGGAGTTACTTCCGGATTTCCTTGGCACAAGAGGAGGGTGTGTGCAGTGTGGGCCTTTGGCTCATGGGGATAGAGACAGCTTTGCCTTTGTCTTGGGGAAGTCAGAGATTTGCTTGCTTGCTGTGGGTTGGGGGTGTGCCCCATTTCCACCTCCTCCTCTTGACATCGCTGCTGGCAGGGATTGCTCCATGGTGCAGGTGGCAATGGGTGAGCCCATGTGTGGGGGAGGCAGGGAGCACTGCCTGCTCCTCAAGGCCAGCAGTGGCTGAAAGAGTGGGGGAGTCATACAGCAGGGCCAAACAGTCATTCCTAGCAAGTGTTGGGGATCTCATGAGCAGAGCTCATGCTGCAACCTTGCTGGATGTGCCTTAGGCTGAGTGTTATGGCAGTGTAGATGGCCTGGAGGTCTCCGAGGAGATGGGGGAGCTTTCCACAGGGACTGTGAGGGCATCTTGGCAGAGCTATTGAAACCTCTTCAGCTGTGGAGGAGAGCAGGATCTAGGGCAGAGCTCCAGCCAGGAGGTCAGCCCTGGGGCTATGGGGTAGAGAGCCTGGTTCAGTATAGGGCTGGCAGCCAAGAGTTAGGGCATGGGAGCCTGTTAACACTGCACAGAAAATTTCTTTTAAGGCTTAAAATGATTTATGGCTTATTACTGGCTGTGACAGTGTTGGCTATGAGGCCTGGGGCACGGAGAAAGGGTGATTTGGGGTTGGGAGGGTGAGGGAGGATAATGGGGACAAATTGGGGCCTGAAGGAGTGCGTGTAGTGTGGAGCAGAGGGAAGCAGGAGGGTAGAGGAGGTGCTGTCTTCTCTTCCCAGATACAACCTGCTCTCATTATCCTGAGCCACCACAGGCGCTAACGCACACAAATATATTCTAATTTATTAGAGCTGGCAAAGATCTCTTTGCAGAGAGCGAACGTTTTATTTTTGAGGCTCAGTGGTTCAAGTGTTTGAAAGGGCAGCATTCTCTGTGCCTCCAATGTGGGGCTAATGATAATCTAAATTAGTTATTGGAAATAATTACCAAGGCTTTATTGTGCCAAGCATAGCAGAGCCCTGGAGAGCAGTCGCGCTCAGACACGGCCATGCAGCTAAAAGCTTTGATGCTTCATTAATATTCAAGGGGAGTCTTTGGCTGTTTTCCCTCCTCCTCTTGCGAGCTGCTGCAGCTCTCTGAATGAACCCAAGGCCTCTGGTGACACCAGCAAGGGGCCTGCCAATTGAAATTAGCAGTGGTACAATATCAAAGTTCACTGCACTCCTAATCTCAAATGGAAAAGGTGGGTTTCAGAAGATCCTATCACTCTGCAAGGTGATGAGGCTTCAGTGCCGAGACGGCTTCTTCTGGCTCCAGGCGCCTGGTTCCGGGCTGAGATAATGCTAGAGAGGTAGCATCTCCAAGGTTGTCCTACACAGCTGAGTTTTATGATATAACGGACCAAACCAGCTGCATAATTAATCAGCCTATATTTTTCCCCTAGTAAATCTTCCTGTGATGGGCAAACAGAAGCCCTGGAGCTGTGCTTGCCTGCCAGAACTGTGGTAGTATATGCGTGTCTTTCTTTTTCTTCTCCTCATTTCTCTTTTGGAATAAATGCTATGATTTGAAAGTGACTCCAGCGTTGTTCACAAGGATGTGGAAATCTCAGGGCTACTATTATTTTTCGCATGCGAAGCAGCTGCAATCTCACTTCCAAACCTTTGGGCTCCAAGCAGGACAGCAGGATGTATTTTTGGATGCAGACTTGGCCTGGCAGGGCTCCAGGGAGAATTTCCTCTCCTTGCTCAGGATTCTGTACTAATAAACAATTCAGTCCTGGGGCCTGCGGGCAGTGCTCAGAGCAGAGGTAGTGTCCATCTAAGACATGATAACCATGCTCAGCTCATATCCGCAAAGCCCTGCGGGCCCAACGCACTACCATCAGAAGCAATGGCAGAATTCCTCTGGTTTAGCAAGGGCTGAATATAAAGAAAAATCCTCCTAACCTGCAAGATGGGATTGTCACTGAATCCATTTTACAGTCATACAGGATTTGACTGCACAATAAATCAGGAGAACCCAGGAGTTCCAGTTTCCTCTTATCCCAGACCATGCAATGGCTAAATATGCCTCTACTCCCTGCCCGTAAATATTTGAGCCAGGCCTGTTGTGCTCCACGGAGCTTTTTTTCCCACCCTGGGGGGCTAGTGTAAGGACAAAACACATGCCTAGTCCTGAAAGCTGGGGCATTTGCAGCTGGCGGGGCCTGGCAGCATGCAGAGAGCCCCTGTGCCGGCTGCAGGAAGCGGTATGTGATGAGTCATTCCCCACTTGCCGGGCCCTGCTTCCATCCCACGCCGTCTCCGCATGTGAGTTATGGGACTTCTCCTCTGCTGAGCAGGCACAAATCACTGGGGCCTGTCAGGAGTCAGAATGAAGTGGGCTGGCTGGAGAGTCCACACTAGTTCTTTAACAAGATTGATGCTTTGCTGCTTCCCAGGTCTGAGTTCAAGAATCTATATTTTATTCTTTCCTCCTCTCCCTTCTCCCTGCCCCATTCACTGTTGCAGAAACCAGCTCTTATAATTCCTGGTCAGGTTTGCGTGTGCAAGGTGGTAATGTGTCTCCCTGGGAAGAAAAAATTGTTTCTAGGAAAGATTTATGAGGAATGAATTATTTAACCTCACACTCCTGACTACACCCGTGCCTGCCTGCCAGCACACCCTCCAGGACCAGAGAACTTCATGAAAGAAAGCTCAGGTCCAGATGGGCAATGTCCCTCCGGTGCTGCTTGGCACATTTCATGGAGCTTGTTTGGGATCCAGGTGGGAAGAGGCCAAAGCAGACACTGGATCTGTGAGCGGCAGATGTCTCTGCTCCTCCCAATTGTCTCTGGCTGCTCTACTCACTGCAGGCACAGCCTGCCCATTCTTGAGAGCACCGTGGTGGCTAGCAGTGCCCAGGAAGGCAGCATCTTCCACTGCAAGGAGGGAGAAAATCAGAGGTGAACAGATGGGAAAAAACACACCTGGAAATGCCTTCCTGCCAAGGTAGGGCTCTCTGGGCCATCCCTGTCCCACCAGGACAGGATGCCATGGTGCGGTGGGCCTGAGAGCTCTCTGAGCACAAGCCCTCTCAGGAGCCCACTTGCATCGCTTGACCAAACCCAAAAGTCTCATCCATTTACCAAGGTTCAGATCTTCTCTCTGTATCTTTGACTTCATGAGGAACCAGACAAACCCAGCCTGAGCCTCATGAGGGCAATGAAGCACTGTTGGGAGGTCATGTGTCAGGCAGCAAAGGGGAGAGCGAAGATGGCACAGGCAGGACCAGTATAGGAGTGCAGGGCTGGCTAGTGATGCTGGCTGGTGGAAGTACCCTTGTTGCAAGAGGTCATAGGCAGGATTATGAAAATGAAGCAGTGGGGGCCAGAGTTTCACAGACTAAGGGCAGATCGAAAAGGACAAAAAGTGTTCCAAGATATTTTTCCCCTGATAATGACAATTTCTGCAGGAAGTGCCTGTCTGCAGTGAATTTCCAGAAAGAAAAAAAAACACATACAAAAATCAGTTTGTGCGAATTGAAAACAAAAACCTGCCAGACGTTCCCTGCTCCTCACTTGCCCGCCCCCTCGAAGAAATATTGGCAGAAGACAGGGAAGGGAAGGGGAGCCAGAAAACTTTTGAAGAAAAATATTAATGAAAACCAAACCCTTTCTGCAATTTTTTTTAATTGACAAGAGGAGATAAAGGGCTCCTTCTCTTGCCCTCTGCACTCATTGCTTGTCCTTGGAGTAATGTCAAGAATGGTACTGGTCCAGCCCCACTTCCATTAGTGAAGGAACTTGCCCACAGCCCCTTGACCTTGGCAGATTTCACACAGCTAGCTTCTTCCCATAGGTCTGGGGCCCCAGAGCAGCTCCCAGTCCCCAGGAAGAGTTTGGGAACACATCCTGCTGGGGAGCTAGATGATGTCCCAGGGATTTGCACCCTCAAAGGGTTCTGGTGCCACTGGAGCTGGTGCCTGGGAGGGGTTCTGCTGGGCACACTGAGCTAGGCTGTCCTCTCCAGGAGTAATGGGCAAGGCTGCCAGGAGAGCCAGTGCTGGAGCACCAAAGAAAGACCCAATCAACCTGGGCAGCAGTTCGTTGGCACTAGAGCAATGGAGATGTAGCCAGAGATTAGCCAAGAACTGGAGATAAATGTTCTGAAGGAGTTAACATCTGCCTTTTGAGGACTGCTCCTCCCAACATCAGGGCCTTTACAACTGTAAAATAACAGATGGAGTCTACCTGAGCTGCCTGTGTCCTCAGCACCATCTTCAAAGATACTTTTCTGCTGGCGTGGACTCCAGCCACTGGCTGCTTATTTCTATAAATGGACAGCAGCTGGCTACATCCCTGTTGGATGACCCACTGATATGAAAAAATGATGGAACAGGACAGCCAGTTAGGTGTGAGAAATGCAAATCCACAATGCAGAGGGAAGAAGAGGAATCTGCTGACATAAGTACATATCGGATGTCACAGCACAGTGGTATAGTGACATCCTGTGTGGGAGGAGGACTGGAATCCTAAAGTGTAGGGAATCCTAGTGGGGTCCTTCACTGTAACATGGTGCTTTGTGTATACTGGGTTCCCACCATGTCACTGGTGGGACTTACTATGATACTGGCGTGCATGGAGCTGTACACTGAACTCTGTGGCTTCATGGAGAGAAGTCTCCTGGAGAGTAGGAACTGGCAAGGAAATTCCTCCTTGGGGTGGAGAGCACCATGATTTCAGAAGGGACACAGTAAGACTGTGTGGGTAGGCGAGATACATTGGAGACATTGGGACATTTGGTTTTCCAAGTGACAGCAGGATGAGCAGGCAGCAGTGTGCAGCCACTCACTGCTAACAGTGATACCATCTCCTCTTCAGGAAAGGGCAGGGCAGGCAGCCGAGACTTGACTGTTTCCTGTTCATGTAGGTTTGATCCGGGAAATGGCACCTTCCGGGCTTGCTGTGCAAGAACACAGTGAGGTCCTCTTGCCCAGTTTTACAGGATGCTCATTCCTCCAGCAAAGTCCTACCAGAGCTGGCTCTAGGCTTCCCATCTCAGTGCTGTGGAAATACAGGACCATGTCTTGGGAGGGGACTGCTGGACTTTCAGGGCCAAGGGTGTCTGGGAGGAGGCTACTGGGTACCAGGGGCTGAGCTACTAGGGGAGTAGGAGGAGCAATGTTACCTGAACAGTCTGGGTAAGGGAGGGAGTCTCTCTATCTCTCTTTTTCCCACAGCCTCACCCTCCATGGAGTGTGGGGTGTGCGCTCAGGCCCCTGCTCATCTCTGCTCAGGACTCACTCTGCAGCCACCCTTTTTGTGCAGTCACCTACTTCCATCACTGCAAGATAGAGCCACCTTCCATCTGGAGCTGTTGCCAATCTCACTCCTGTATCTCTCAGGCTCCCTGGGCCAAGGAGTAAGGAATCAGGAGAAGGCAAAGCCCTGCTCCCATGTGGGTAGGGGAGGAGAAGCTGGAGGAACCAGAATTAGCTGTCTATTCCCATTGCTAATGGAGATGAACTGGGCATAGCCCTCCCAGCGCTTGCTGTCCTCCAAATGCTGTATGTACATCAGGAGATGAGGCAGGAAAGACTTGTGTTGGTCCCTACAGGCATCTGCCTGCCCCATAGCCTAGTCCCATTGTCCATGTGGGGCTGTGCAGAGGAAATCCCATGTCCCGAGCCCAGGCTGAATCAGGTAGACCTACTATCACTTGGGGCAACTCTGTTCTGGCCCTCTGAGCTGGGCCCTGTCTGCCTGCACACCTAGGTATCTGGAGGAAATCCCAGAACCTGCACTGTCCCAGTCAGATCCACACATTTACTGGCCTGCTGTGGGCCCCAGAGGGACTCTAGGAGCTGCTCTGTGGGGAAGGCACTAACACCAGACTGGAAAGGGCTAGACCTGGACTGCCCAGGTCTGGGATGGAACTTAACCTTTCCAAAGAGTTGGGAGTGCAACAGGTGGCTGTATCCACAGAGCATGGCTCTCTGTCCTCTCATGGTGTTCTTCTATCTTTCCAGAGAAGCCCAGATGCTCAATGGAGATTACTTAGTAACCAAAGTGCCTGGGAAAGCCAGGAGCAAGAAGGGAAGCTAAGGGTGCCTGGGGGAACAGGAATACAGAGCTGCTGTAATTCCACCCTGCACTCCACAGTGAGTCTTATCTGCTGGAAGGGCTGCTCTGCCATGGCCTGGAGGAAGCAGCATAGAGAGATGCTGCCTTGGGCAGGGCAAGCAAAACCCATTTTCCTTTATATATCATGAGTTCATCAGTCCTCTGTCACTCGCCTCCTGCCCCCAGCAGTCTTCCTGGCTCAGTTTGTCTATGTACTCCAGCTGTATCCTGGAATCTCACTTGCAGGCACTGATTCTGCACCATTGACTTTTCCTCATCACCCTGCTGGCCATACACTAACCACTCCCAGACTGTTTTACATAGCCAAAATCAAGGAGAAGGGAATTTAAATGCCAGAGAATCTCTACAAATACTATTTTGCAGTAACCTACCACACAGCTTGAGTCCACAGAGATCTCCAAGCAGCCACAAAAAGCCTTACATGCACACAAGAAGGATTACACTTTACAACGTACATATATGCGCTGTATGCACACAGACATGCTTACGTGTTGTGCATCCAAAATAAAGCTCAAAGACACCCACAATAATGCCTCCAGCTTTCAGTTAAAACTAATTTTTACCAGTGAACACCTGCCAAATTGATTTTATGGGTTCAACACTGGTAAATCACTTGAAATTTCAAGCCTTCACAAAATTTGCATTCTGCTGTTTTCAAGTGTCTTAGAATTTCTTGACTTTGTTTGGTTTCACTGTGGAACTTTTACACCAAGCAGCCCAGGGGCCAGGAGGCAAGTAGCAGAGAAACAGCAACATGAATGACTACTGGGAAACAGTGAACGGCTTGCACTCTGTTTTTGTGTCTGATATCTGGATATGGCTAGTCCTGAGTCTGACTGGCTTGTCTATAGGAGCTCAAGTGAACGAATTCTTCATTTGATGGAATCTGGCTTGTGGATGTGGTTCCTTCTCATTATCTTCGATACTAGAACGCAAATTACACTGCTGTTTGTCTGGATGGTTTAAGAGAACAGCTTTGCTGAGCTATCACTATAATGAGCTCAGTTTGCTCTTCATGTGATTTGTTTCACTCAAGAGAAGGATGAAATCCAGAAGTGATCATGATAGACATGATGGATAAGATCATCTCACAATGGTCCTTTCTGTGAAAATGGTTACAACAGTGGTATTCATTTGGATTTTAGTATATCGCTCTGTTGCTGGGTATGCTGGGCCCAAGTAACATACATAAATTACCACATCCCAAGTGTCCCAACCTAATGTTTGATTGTCTTTTTAATAAAAACTGTTTTTATTCCTTCTGACCCTAATGTAGTAAAGAGCTAATGCTGCTCATGTAGAGAGCTGTTCTTTTGCTTTTGTATAAGAAGGGCAGAAGAAATGAAAAAAACAAAGTTTATTTAAGGTGTTCCTGAAAACAACAATGCTGCTAGAGGAGAAATTTTATCTTTCTGTCTGAATGTGTTAGAGACCTGATGCTTAGGTACCCTGGCTGTTTTGTAGCTGAATGTGTCCTGCAGAATCTCTTTCTTTTATAAGTGGGCTGCTCATTGTGAAGGATAAGAGTGATATAGCCTCTGTTACATTACATGGCCTGATTCTCCTCTTGCAGCCATGCAGAAAAGGAAGAACTTAAGTGAGTTATAGGGCTGAGGCTGATATAAGCTGAAAGAGAATATTTTTATTCTGGTCTCAGTGCTTCCCACCACCTTGTCCTCTTGGTGCTTACAAATGAAACAGAGCTGCATTCAGATAGGTAGTTAAGTAGGCATAAGATGATGCATCATGAAAGACCTAGAGATACAGAAACAGCTGGACACTATGGTGGAACAAAATGAGAATTTTAAAACATAGAAGAGAAAGGAAGAGTCATAAAAAAACCTGAAGAGTTGCAGATGCCTGCTGTGTGAAAAGATCTGAGGGGCAGTGTGAATAAGGATTGACACCCTCAGAAACAGGATTAGAAGCCCAAGGTAGAAGAAGGAGGCACGTAGTAAAGGAGAAAATGGAGCAGAGAACTAGGTTTGTTGCATCAGAAGTTGTGGAAGAGAAACAGAAGGTAGCGCATCAAAACAGAAGAAGACAGCTGCTCCTAAAAGGAGGAAGCTGGGAATAACAGTGTTAGGCAAGAAACAGAGCTTCAGGTGAATGAGGGCATACAGAGAAAACTGAGAGATGACAGAGTGGAGGAGGAGTTGTGGACTCTTCCAGCAGGGTGATTGCTAGGTTTCTGTTCTCACAGGCCAAGGATATCTAGGTCAAGGTGGGGAAGATGTGCAAAGAGAAGAAAAATTGGATGATCTTCTGAGGAGTCCTGTTGTTCCCTTTTGGAGGATGGCAAGAGATGAACACAGTGAAGATCAGTAAGTGATCTGAGCTTGAAAAAGACTAGGCCATTGGAAAGTCCCACTGGAAAAGTGGGACTGAATACACCCTCAGCAAGTTTGCATTTTATACAAAACTGGGAGGAGTGGCTGATACACTTAAGGGCTATGCTGCCATTCAGAGGGACTTCAACAGGCTGGAGATACTGGTAGAGACGAACCTCACAAAGTTCATTAAAGCAGAATACAAAGTCCTGCAGCTGGAGAGAAATAACCCCATGCACCAGTACAGGCTAGGAGCTGACCAGTGGGAAAGTAACTTTGCATAAAAGGATATGAGAGTCCTGGTGGACAAGATGTTAACTGTGAGCCACAAATGTGCCCTTATGACCAAGAAGGCCAATGGTATCCTGGGCTATATTAGGAAGAGGGTTACCAGCAGGTGGAGGGAGGTGATACTTGCCCTCTCCTCAGCCTTGGTGACCACAGGACCTGGAGTCCTGTGTCTAATTCAGGGCTCTCCAGTACAAGAAAGACTTGGAGCTACTGGAGTGAGTCCAGTAAAGGGCCACAAAGATGATTAAGGGTCTGGAATATCCCTCATATGAGGAAAGGCTGCAAGAGCTGGGACTGTTCAGCCTCGAGAAGAGAAGGCCCAGGGGAAATCCTATCAATGTTTGTAAATATCTGATGGGAGAGTGTAAAGCAAATGGAACCAGATTCTTTTCAGTGGTACTCAATAGACAAGGTGAGAGGCAGTAGGCACAAACTGAAACACAAGAAATTCCATCTGAAAACAAGAAAATACTTCTTTACTGTGAGTAACAGAGCACTGGAACAGGTTACCCAGAGAGATTGTGGAGTCTCTGACCTTGGAGATTCAAAACTGTACTGGACGTGGTTGTGGTCAGGAAGCCTGCTCTGAACATGCTTAAGGTTGGCCATATGATCTCCAGAGGTCTCTTCTAGCCCCAACTATTCTGTAATTCTCTGAAAGAAAAGGTTGTTATTAAATATGGGCTTTTTCCTGGGGACTTTGGGAAATAATCTTTTAGGACTAAAGGTAGCACAGCTGTTAAATGGGCCTTATGACAAGAGAAGTTTGGGATAAGAATGGAATGGAAGATGCTGCTGCCATGCCTTTACACCATATGAACACTCTACACTGTCATTGGTAACGATGTTGACGTTGAATATGGAAATAACGATATGGAAATGCAAGCAGCTGCTGCCTTTGCGGTAAGAAATCTCCAAGTTTAATGCCCTCAAAATTTGGGGAACCATCTCACCTGTGTCCCACAGTCCTGAAAGAACTGGTACATGACAGAGGAGGGCTTGTAGCAAGGATTCAATCCAAGGCACTGCTGCCTTACTGAAGATTGTAAGTATATCTTGACCTAAAAATGGCAGAAAAAGTGTTGCAGAGTAGATAATTTGGCCTTTGTCATCTATAAGGTGTTATGCTAAATGGGAGAACAGTTAATGTTACTGAGATGTACGGAAAATGGAATAAAATGTAAGACATGTTCTCCAAAGGTAACTGAGCAGAAACTAACCAAGCCATGGCTTTTTCTGCACAAAGGAAATGTATTGCTTTGCATTGGTTTCAATTTAAGTAACAATCAGATACATCACTAGTGGGAAATTATTAGTTAACCTAGAGAAGACAGAATCACAGAATTAAAGTGGATAAATAACTTGCTAAGGGTGAGCCTGCAGTGAATAATGTTAAAAGGGGATTATCAAGACAAAAACAGATCACTAGCGATACTCCCCATGGAACATTCTTGGGACTGTCTTAGTGAGAGTTTCCATCCTTGGTCTTGGTTGTACCATGCATGGAATATATATAAATGGAGGGATGACCATGTCAGTAGAAACAGGGCAACCAAGAAAGGAAGAGCAGAGAGCAGCAAGGAATGGGAGAGCATTTACCTTGCCAAAAGATGACATCAGACAGGCCTTCCAGCCAGCAAACGGACGGCACCTCCTTGGCTGAGAACTCAGATAAGGCCAGGCAGAAACAGTTCAAGTATTTCTGTACTAATGCCAAGAACATGAGCAATAAAATGGAAGAATTAGAACGCCTCATCCAGGAGGAATGAGTAATCCTGGGAACTGTGAGAATATGGGAGAACTTATCTTCCAGGACATAGATGAGAGAACAACTGCTACAGATCTCCTTGATCAGTCAAATTGCTCTACCAATTGCCCTACCAGAAAGAGGGGAGAATAGTTTAGAACTTATTTTGCTAATGAGCAAGGGGAGAATTTGGTCCTGATAATAACCTCAGATTGAACTACTATGAGCTGATTTGGTATCTTTCAAATGGGTTGGGGGGAGTATGAATTGTTCTCTATCCAAGGTTTGGATGTTGGCATGCAGGCTTTGAGAAACAAATCAGATAATGAGACTGCTTGACTAGTGAGGCTCAAGGAGTGAATACAGACAAATGGCCAGTCATGTCTGGAGTCTACATCCCCGCAACAGGAAAGAGCTGGAGAGAAGTGCTCCAGGTTTCCCCTGATGAGTGTGCCTTAAACGGGGACACAACCAGAGATCCTGCAGGAAATGGAAAGAATGGGAGAGGACAGAGAGCTGAGGCCAGGAAAGGTGGAACGCAAATAGTAATGGTCAAAGGTAGATGAAAACACTTTCCTTTGTAAGGAAAAACTAGAGGCAAGAGATCTGTGGTTTCTCCGGGCAAGCAAGAAACTCAGGCTGAGCTGTCACGCTGCCTGTTCAAACTCTGAATCTGTGTTCAGTCCTTCCCCTTGGATTCCAACCAGTGTAGGAAATGCACTGCCCTGAAATGAAATTGTGTAGGAGTAGCCAGGCTTCTGAGCCAGTTCAGAGATTTTTGTGATCACCAAAAGGCACCTGGAAGGAAAATTTTCTCCTGAGATCAGTTATGGGGATACTAGATGCTGGTGTGCTGATGGTGTGAATGGACAGATATCTGGACTTCACCTTCCTCTAAACGTCAAGAACTTTGTCCATGGTGATGAAGGGGGAATTTCTTCACTGTGAGAGTGACAGAGCACTGGAACAGGTTGTCCAGAGAGGCTGTGGAGTCTCCTTCTCTGGAGATATTCAAAGCCTGCCTGGATACAACCCTCTCTAACATGCTCTAGGTGACCCCACTTGAGCAGGGGTTGGACTAGATGATCTCCAGAGGTCCCTTCCAACCTTACTGATTCTATGATTCTATGATTCTGTGATTCTATGATGTGGTATCTGTGCCCTGGGGCATGCTGCAATCTCAAGACATTCCCTAGATATAGGAGGTGAGCTCTAGAGAATGCCTCAGGGCAATGATGGCTATGTGGGAAGGGAGTGAGTGTCCTGGACCTAGCCTCTATTCTCTAGTTCCTTGACACAGTTGGGAACAAGACTCAGTGGCCCAGGTGCATCCCATGTTCCTTTGGGCAGTGTAACAAGGCTAATCTCACTGCACTGTGGAGACCTCACCACACTTGTGTCAATGGCTACAAAAGCTGTTGCCTGCTGTCACTTTTACTGGCGTGTTTATTGGCAACCAGCAGTGCCCCTGATTCCTCCGCTTTGGGCTGGTCCGGCACTGTAGCACCTGCGGCAACTCCTGGAAGGGCTGGAGAGCAAAGCATTGTGCAGGCTGCTTGTCTAAAGCCATTAACGCTTGGCATCCTACTCCTAGGCAAATGAGCCAGTTAACTTGATCAACTGAACATGTGGGCACAAACATGGGCAGCCAGCAGAGCATTACCTTCCTTGTTCTACACATGAGGCTCCTGCTAATACAGCCCTTGTGTGTGACAGCATTGCATGGCTGACTCAGATGGAGTGTGTCACTGCGCCAGCCCCCGACTCCCCGTCTGTGCGGTGCTGATTTTGCCCGACTCCATGCCTTGTTCTGGGAACCGCTCTGCTTTCTCCTTCCCATGTGATTTGGGGTTACTTAAATCCTTCTCTCTGGAGTGCTCAAGAGAGGCTGAGCTTGTGCTGTGCCCAGAGACGTATTTCATCATTTTCTTCTTCCTCTCCACCTCCTTCATCCCTCTGCTGCTGGGCAGCACCTCTGCATCTAGGTCAAGTGGATGATTTTGCTTCACCTCCTGACTTCCACCACACCTTAGGTGTGTGGGAAATTACCCAGTAACTCAACACACACCCTGTCAGCTCTAATTACGTGGCAGAGGCAGCACAAGAACAGAGCAGCAAACTGTGTCAGGTTCCTATCCGACTGCCTTTTGTTGAAGGAGGTTGGTGGAGGCTGACACTATTAAAGCAGTGGGCATTGCTGACTCAGCCCTTACTCCCCTACCTCACCTGGCTTGCATTTGTGTCTGGGAGTTTTAGCACTATCTCTAGGTCCTGCAGGGTCTCGGCATAGCCAGTGGGGGATTTGCTGGGACCCCAGTATGGAGTTCACCCTGAGTTTCTTCAGGCCATCCACCATCATGAATACAAAAAGCTCTCCTGTGCGAGATATTCCCTTCAGCAAAGGCTGAGCAGCCTCAGGCTCTTCCTGTGTCTTGTATGTCACCTTGCAACCAGTAAATGTGGATGCCCTGCAGGTCTCTAGCTCACTATCCTGTGCGGGGCCAATCTTGCCAGACCAACAGCCTTTGTTGGTTCTCAAGGCTGAAGACTCCATGCCCAGCAAGTGCTCAGATAGGAGGGGTATGTTTTGCAGTTAGTCCTTAGGACCCCCTTTCCAACCTGATAAAATCATTACAAGGTGGCCTCAAGGAGATACTAGTAAGCAACGAATAGACTGAGATGGGAGTAGGGAAAGAAGTGCAATATAGGGGTGAAGTGGGTTGTATGTAGGGTATGCTCATCTCTGGGGGCATAGTACTGCCCTGCCACCATATAAAAATTGCATGCCTCTGCTTTCCCAGGAGCAGAGCATTCCCAGGGTCAAAGCCAGCATCTGAAGACATCGTACATGTCCCTGCTTTAGACACGGGTGTACTGCAAGCATCTATTTCCCCCCTCAAGGCTGCACAAATCTTTTCTTTAAACTGACTTCCTCCATAGTCATTCCCAAAATGTTATGACCCTCGGTGTTTGCTCATGTGTCTGCGTCTGAGCATCTCCATGGTCTTTGGGGTGCCTAGAATGGAGGTGGCTCCTCCACCAGAGCTGGGATTCTTATCTCAATGCCAAATTCTCTCATAAATATTTTTGTGCTCAGGACTTCAGTGCTTGGGTTTTATGGATATCAAGAAAGGTTCAGAGTGCAGATGATGGTCTGAAAGACTCAGGTAAAATAGTGCAGTTTGTTGATGGCTAGTAAGTGTGATTCTTGACAGAATTCAACCTGAGTGTGAGAGCTGCATTCAGTGAAAAACTACAGGAAAAAAGGACAATTAAAATATTTTATTTGCACATTTTCTAAATGAAAATTTTCAATATAAAATAGCATTTCCTCTCCCCTCCCCCCAGGAAAGGCCTACATTCTAAAAAGGAAAAAGAAAGGCAAAAAAGGGAAGATTTATAAAACATTTCATTTCCTGTTGAACAAAGGCTTTGGCATGACCCAAATTCATTTTTTTTTTTTTTTGATTTCCATTTCTTGAAAGTTAAAATGCTTCTCTTTTGATTTGCCTCAACCTGAAACTCTCCCCTCAGTGTTTCAGCTGGCAATTGGACCGAGAAAATCACCAATGTCCCTGCCCCAGTAACATGCCTGTCACTTCACCTCGTCAGCTCCTGCCTGAGCTGTACAGGGCTGTGTGCAGAAACTGTGGCCCAAGCAGGCAGGAGCTGTGCGGCAAATCCTTCCCTGGGGGTCTCAAGAAGGCTTACGACGAATCTCTTTGCCAGGAGATGGGACATGAAGGAATGTGGGTTCCAGAGTTGAATATGCTGAGCCCCATCAGAGAGAGCCTGCTTTCCTTCATGGAGCAGGATAAGCTGGTGGTGGGTGGTGGGTGATGAGGAAAGAATCCAGCAGGCTCTGTTTCTTGTGATTTGAGCACAACCAAGCCCAGATCTCTGGGTGGGAGCATTTCTATAAATGTGAATAAATAAAGGAAGTAAATGACAGTCATTTTGGACATTTTCCTGTATGTAAATGCGTTTCCTTGGTAATCACATCTCTAGTATTTCTGTTTATTTTTATGCATCTGTTTTCGGTTAGCCCACAGAGCTCTGTACTGAAATACAGCAATATCCTTAGATGTCCCTCACCTCAGCATGGGAGAGGGGCCACACAGTCTCACACATGCACATGTGCTAACACACAGAGCCCCTCCCCCCAATACGTGTGTCCATTTGCACATGTATACACGTGCACATGCATGTGAATCTCTGCCATCATAGTAGAGCCTATGTGCACTAGGCAAGGAGATGCAGTGTCATAGGCAGTGGGGTTGTTGGATCTGGGTTTTTTGTCCCTGCCCTGTAGTTTATTCATCATATGCTGCTGTTCTCAGTGACACATATTTAATTGTACCTGTTAAGTTGCCCAGGGGCTTTTAAGCCCTGAGTTTTGAAGCACTGCATTAATATTTGGCTGAAGACTACTTCTAGTCTGAGAGTGCTGGACAGTATCTTCAGCCCTAGACTGAGACTTTGGCAAGAGTGTTCCCTTCAACTCCCCTCTGGCCTCTTTCAGACTGAGTGGGGTGAGGGCAGGATGCTATGCTATTGGCTTCGAGCCAAATCATGTCAGGCTTTTCCAGTGCCCAGCCCAAATTTCAGGATCTGGATCACCTGCCCCGCAGCTCACCGTACTACCCCACTTCTGTTGCTCCACTTCTCTTGGCCCTTTATTGCCGTCCTGATGATCGTTCACTGAGCTGCAAAGTAAGATTACAAATGGGCACAGATAGGGCGGGACAAGGGTTAACAGGCCCATCTCCTCAGTGTGCTTTTGGCATCTGGGCAGTAGCCCATTGAATGGCTCTTTGTTCATGGCCTCAAGTCCCTCAAAGCCATCTTTCATGGTCTGCTATGTGGATTTGTGGAGAGTCCAGCAGGCTGGATGCTTAGGGCTTCTTCTCACAGTCCTGGGTTGATTCTGGAGCACAGAGACCGTTATGTTTGCTGCAAGACAACACCCATGAGACCAGGGACAGCCAGTGGGACCAACATGTCCATGCACAATGACTCTCACAGCATGGCCCAAAGAGCTGGCCTATCCTTTCTGTGACAATATTTCCCACTGCAGGTTCCCTAGACTTCCAGAAACTAGCCACATCAGGTTCCTATCAGTATGCAACAGATCAGCTGACCATGGAACACAGCCATGAGTCTTGCCCTGGCCTCTCAGCTGAGGAGGGCATTGCCGCTGGATGCTTCTTTCCTGTCAAGATATTCTAAGGTGCTTGTGGATGATGGGAACATGGGGCCCTGTGCACTAGCCCTCTGTGAGATGGGCTGTTCAGGATCTGCTCTGCACAAAGGCACCATTCCTCCACCTCCCTGCCACTGTGGTATTGTTCTTAGAGGTCTTTCATATATGGATCTTCATTTGATTTTTAAATACCTTAAAATGGTCCAGCTTCATTCACAATGGGCACAGTTCCAAAACTTGTGGTCCCAAGGATCTGGGAGATTCTCATCAAAATAAATTACAGCTGCAGAAACAGAGTACCCATCACACTATCATCTGTCCTATTCATCTGTGACACAGCCCTGTGTGGCTTTAGGGGCAGACCCCACTAGTGCATGGACACATGCTTGTGTCCTTCTGTAGTGGAGTCCATGTAGAGACAGTAGCATTCTTCACAGCCAGGAAATGGGCTTGCCCTGAATCTCCCAGTCTGTTTTCCAGGACAATTGCTCAATCTCCAATAAAGAACCAAAGTCAAATGAGAGAAGATGGAGATGTTAGTTTCAGAGAGGAAGCACAAAGGAATGTCTTCCAAGGTTTCTAAGTAAGTTTCCTCAAGTAGAAGAAAAGTTACTAATAAAAACATTTTAAGTGACAACAAAGCAGACTTTTCAAACTGCTTTCAATTAGGTTACTTCCCAGACTGGTGGCTGCTGAGATCTTCCTTTACTGTCACCCCTGTGTCACTGTGGGAGCCCTGCGGGGATTGGATGTTGCCTTTTAGTCCTACTTCGTGACTGTTTGCTGGTTCTCAACCAGCAGCCCATGAAGAAAGGTTGTGAATGAGCATGGAAGACACCACCTGGGCTTCTTGCCCTGATCCCTGCAGTATGATGGAAGAAACTCTCTCCTAGAAAGACATCAGTGCTGCAGATTGTCAGCCCCGAGCATCACTAAACTATAATACAGACCCCACAAGGTCAGAACAAAACTATGCCCTGTTGTCTAATGGGCTCTTGCAGGATACTCGTTCTACGCTACTGATACTTTTGTTTCACTCTACCTGTTCTACTTGTTCTTGCAGCCCTCCTGATTCCAGGAGCTGTAGTCTCATGACCCCTTCCCTCCCCAGTATGATATGAAATGGTGTCTTCCACCAGGAGAGCTCTCAGGGGTAGGAAACACACCATCTTTCTCCCCTGATGCTGTTTGATTGTCAGGCTGGGCATGCTGTCACCACGCTGTGACAGTCTGTGCTTGCACTGGGGCGTGATGATGACTAAAAGCACCATGAGAACCTAGACTCATGGCAGGTAAGGGCTCAGCTTGCCATGCTGCTGTGCAAGGGGACCAGCAGGACTGGGCACAGGGCTGCAGGGACAGCAGATTAGCTCAGGACCAAGCTGGTTCTTGCTAATGGGATCTGGCAAGGTGCATTCGCCAGGGCAGAGCACAAGCCCTTTGCAATGCAGGCAGTATCCGAGCTGCCTTCAGCACAACCCATACAGCCAAAGGGGGCTCTGGCTGGCACCACCTAAGGCAGAGCTGGGAGAAGAGATCCCTGCAGCAGGCAGGAGGGGTCCTGAGCAGTAAACTTGATCCATCCTTACCAGTCTCCTCAGGCCACTCTCTGTTGTCTTCTCAGGGTTACATGTTTGATGGGGAAAAGAAGGGTCTGTGAAATGGGAAGGGACTCTGTTGGGATGGTCCCCAGAGCCCAAGACCTTCTCTCCTTGACCCCCCCTCTAAAGACAGCATTGGCTGTTGCACAGACATTTGTGATATCTTGAGATAAATTTAGAACTCTAGTGCAACAGCGTGACTTACATTTTTGACTGGCATTTGATAGAGGGACTGGAGAATAAACTTTTCTGTTGTTGTTAAGGATTTTCCTCTAATTTAAGCTTAAAAAGAACATTCCTAATATCAGCAATAACACATGCATCTTGTCACTCCATGCACTCAATCTCCCGATCATCGCAGCATCACAGAAAGTCGACATTTTCTTTGTGCCATACGTATCTCCCTCCCTCATTGTAACCACACACAAAATCTATATCCAGCCAAATAAGGTACCACCTCTGAGTGATAAATAAACCAGGGAGAACTCGCCAAGTTAAGCGGCTGTCTTCCTACCACGCAGCACCTGATAAAAGTTACTGCTGCGAGCATAATCTCAACCAGCACATGGCATTAACCCAAAGAAAAGCATCATTTTCTCATTCACCTAAAATTATCCACCCACTGAAATAGGTACTATATTCTAGTGATAAACAGGAGCCGGCTGCTAGTTTAAGCACATGTTCTCCTACAATGCAGCACAAAAAAAGCCCACTGCTCAATATCATCTGCATGGCTGTAATGTCTTCGGCATCTCCATGTAGCTAGTCAGCTGGAAATAGCTGGTGTTCTGTGTTCATTTCAGATGCAAGCTCTTTGATAATGCCTGTACACACACTGATACACACATTCACACAATTTCCAGTTGCTGTTTTGCTTTTTCATTACCCCTCAGGCCCAATGTTTATTATTTGTTTATTTAACCGTGTCCCAGCTAGAGACCCCGACCCTATTGTGTTAGGCACTGTACAAGCCCCAGAAATGAAAGGCAACTCTCCTCTCTAAGAGCTGGCAGTCTCATAACCATTTTTGGATAGAAAAATGTAACACTGCAAGAAAAAAACAAAACCTTGGATTGCACGTAAAGAAATAAAGCAAAATGCTATTCCCCCACTCCTGCTGTCTGTGCTCAAGCCTTCCAAGAAGTTCCTGTCCTCATCTGTTAGGGTATCATTTTACAGCTCTATGACAAACACAAAACTTGCCAGTTTAAACATATAGGTCTAGTTTTTGCTCTCTGGTACACACACACACACTTACCTTCCCATTGCAGAGGTGAGCGTGAGAGCAGATTTCATCCCTGCCCTCTCACAGGCTGTGGACAGAGGTGCACTGAGAAGCTGGGGTGCCAGGAGCATTCCCCCAGACTCCTTTCCCCTGTGTGCTCCTCATCAGCCCCATGGTGCTCTCCTCCTTATCTCTCTTATGGCTTGTCAGTGCCTGGGTACCTCAGGGGTGTGAAACGTGTATTCATACTCAGCCCTTGGTCATATTCACTTTGTTCATATTCACAGGGCTCCTGATCTCCTGATCTCCCTGCTCCCTGTCTGCCAAAGGTGTATTTATCGTGTCCACAGCTATATGAACAGAGAAACATTGACCCTGAAAGATACTGCCTTTCATCTTCATTGCTCTGGGAGGCAGAAAAGCCCAATGAAGTCCAAATCCCCATACAGCATTACACAAAGAAAAAAACAAACTAAACAATTTTGCTAAATAAATCATAGTAAATGATGCATTACCTATGAAATGGCATTAAGTGCACACCACAGCTAGTCAGACTGATGCTAATCACCACCCAGATCACAGTTTTTGCAGTACCCAGGCATTCTTCCCAGGCTCTGGGGATGCTCTGACTGCTGGATGTGGGGTTGCAATGCATGTACGTTGCGTGCTCTGCACAGGCTTTCCTGACAGCCAGTTTCTGCTGCTGCACAACATGAGTCTGCCTCGCAAGTCAGCAGCTCAGTATCTCATAGCACGTGAGAAGAAGCAGCACACAGGCCCCTGCATCCTGAGACAGCCAGTAAAAATACATTCAGTCCAAAATCCTCCCACATAAACCTGGTGGAATGAGTGCAGCTCCACAAAAGGGGTACATGACCGTAGCAGTGGGATTAATATACAGAGAGCAGAAGGAGTGCAGAGAGCATGCAGAAAAGCATCTTTAATTGGAGTGATTCCTGCAGCATGATAGATGGTCAGTGGATGTACTAGCCATTATGGATTGCAACGCGTCATTCTGAGATAAGAGGCCTTATGCTGGTGATGGATTTATGTCTACTTCACTTTCTTGCCTTTTTTTTTTCCCAGAAGCTTTAAAACGATAGAGTTGCCAAGCCTAAATTTTGAACCTTCTTAACTATCCTCTGGTCTGTCAGATGGGATGTACAGGGAGAGCTGAGCAATGCATGGGCTGAACAGCATTCAGTGCAGAATAACTCTGTACTCAGTGATACTAGGCTAGCAAACACAAAGCAAACATGGGAATCCCTCTCTCTCTCTGAAGCTGGCATTAGATTGAAAAAAATAGCGGATGTTGAGGAAATTCATGCAGATATTCTCTTTGACACAGGGTGTGACAGTGGGCTAGAGGAAGACAGCCTCAGAGAACTGCCCTGTGTAGGAGACATGCAGGATTGTGCTCTGGTTCTGATGTCCCAGTGAGGCCCTCTGAGACTCAGGGCATGGAGAGAAGGGCAGGTGAGCAACAGCCTGTTGGAAGAGGAGCTGATCCCAGCTACTCAGATCTTAGTAGTGCTAGGCACCATGGAAGTGAAAAGTCACAACATTTTGCCAAAAACCCAGCAAAGTCATTTTTCGGTATTGATTTTAGATTCAGGTGTCCAGTATACACCTGCTGGATCACATTCACATAACAATCTTAGTGCTGAAGAATGGATTATTTTAGTGAGCTTGCTTGGAAAAGAAAAAAAGAAAGATTTCAGGCTTATTAAAGAGTGAATGTGAGCTACGGTGTTGACAGTGGGGTTAGGTTCTACTCTCCCAAACAGAGCCTGTGTTTTAAAAGGGGTTTGGTGGTGTGCCCTGGAAGTTCCTATTTCTCTGCAGTGCCTGAAAGCAGCATAGCTGTGCCAGCAGCGTCTGCGCTGTCAGTGTGTGCAGCGGCAGTGGATCCAGCTCCTTCTCTTCACTCAAGGCAGGAGCCCTGCAGGCTGGCAGCTTGGATATTCCTGGCAGAAGTTTGATTGTGGTGGTTAGAAGGTCGCTGTCCTTTTTTCATTGGTCTTGTCAGAAGAAAGTCATGCTTTCTCTGATCTTCTCCTGAGTCACTTCATATCCAAGGACCGAGCCAACTCCCACAGGTTGCAGTGTGAGGGTTTTGCTGGTAACTGGGTACTCAAAGAGCAAGTTTGTGGCAGGGAGAAGTTTTAGAGAGGCACAGAATGACATTCGTCAGCATGTTTATTTTAGAGTGGAATAACAAAAAGATACTCTTATTACCTCCTCCTTTCCCTTGCTAGACAAAAGTAGCCTGGATATTCTGCATATTCCTGGCTTTGTGCACATGGAAATGGCACGGGTTTATGGAGAGATCACAAGAACTGTCTCCTCATAACACGAATGCTCCAAGTACGTGGTCACTGCTCCATGCCATGAAGCACACGTCAGTGTTACAGCCCTCCTTGGAGTGGCTAAGGGAAGACGGAGACTGCAATGCTTCTGTGCATCGCTGGCGGGGCCAGCCTCTCCAAACTGTGTCAGCACAGAGCATGGGAGCCAGATGTGGCACATGCTCCGCATGACGCCCATTGCATCCTCGGCTGTGCCAGTGTGGAGTGAGCAGGCGCTGACAACAGCTCGCGGTAACCCACTAACATTGTCTCGGCAGGTTTTGCATGTGGGGGATTGTTTGAGAGCTGGAGGAATCCAGCCCTGTGACAGGCAGTACTCCAGGTTCTCAGCCTGTTACAGCAGCCAAGCGCTTGGATAGCTGGCATAAGATTCTCTCCTTGAATTACTCATCTTTTCCATTACGAGGCCTCCCATACTCCAGCAATCCATCTGTTTGGTGGTGCAATTTCAGGATCATGCCTTTTGTCATTGATGTTAATTTTGGCAGTCAGCAACAGACATGGTGCTGAAGCACCCCACTGAGGCCTTGCTGCCTTTTCCTGGGCATCTGGCATTGTGCTTGGAGATGCCAGTGTAAGTGCCCACCACCCTCCCTGCTTGTCTGGGGTTTTGTGCTGGGTGATGGCTTTTGAGACCACAAAAGGAGGTGGTGGTGTGAGTGTTTGTTTTTGGTAGCATACATGTAAAATAAGCAAATGCAGGGAGGTTTGATACCCTGTGCCTGGTGCTTAAGCAAAATGTCAAACATTTTGCTCACATTTTGTCCTCCAGCTAAAACCTTTTGCTCACCTGCCAGATCTTTGTCAATCTCCCCAGTGGATACCTTCCCAGTACCCACCTTCATGATGGCTGGTGCTGGGGTGCTCATGGACTAACCTGCAGACATTGGCCTATAAAGGCATACTGGAGGTGAACCACCATTGCAGCTGCCAACCACCTTGTGGGAGACTGTACATGACCAGTTGCACTTAAATCATCTTCAAAGGCTGGATGAACACTGCCACATCAACTTGCTACCATCCTCCTCGTTCTCTCAGTGATCTGCCTCATCCTATAAGGGCTCCTCCCTTCTCTCGGTTCCCTCTGTTCCTGGAGCATTACAGAATATATTTTTCTCTAGTGTAACCTCACCCAGGGATTCACATGCTGATGCTGAGGGTGATGGGAAATGTCCTGGGGCATCCAGTGCAGGATTTAGCAGGGCCATCCTTAGCTCACTGAGGTCTTGGGGAATATACTGAAAAAAAGGATGAGAAGCCATGCTCTGCTGACTCCTGAGCAAGGCTTACTGGAGGACATGACATGTTCCTGTCATCATGCCACAAGGGATATGGCTTAGAAGGGACCATGGGGACAACCTCTCGGTACAAGGGGAAGAGCAGCATGCTCAGCTTTTGTGGGGGTTAAGTATCTGGAAAACTGGCACGAGTATTGGGGTCACAGCTTCATTCCCATGACCTGTGTATTCCTCACCGTACTCTCTCTCTTCCTCTATGCCCCCTGTCCATTTCCCCCAGAAGGGCTGAGATTTAAAGCTGACCTCCTGCTATGGAGCTGCTTTGGTGTGTGCACTCACCCAAAACTACACTCCTTTGAGGCTAATCATAGGACTGGGCTCAGCAGGGAAACCAGTCTTGAGGCATCATCCTCTGAAGCTGATCCAAAGGCCTCTGGGTTGTTCTCAAGATTACTCTAGCCATTAGTGCTAGGGATGCACAAGACCTAAGAGAGTCTGTTTTGCATGGGGTGTTCACCCTCCACTCTTCATCTCCCTGCCTGGGAGACTCCCTCAATGAGGGTCTTCATATGCATTCGTGCAGCGACACAGGAAATTTGCCTTCGGATGTGCAAAGATTGACAAATGCAGAAATATCTTTTCTAATTCCTTTGCCATGGGGAGTCCAAGTGCCTGGCCATCCTGTGATGGTGGAAGAAGACTGACATTCACATAGATTTGCCTGTACAAGCTGGGTATAAAAGCAGTATAGCCCTCACCAGTGAAAGCCTGTCCCAGTGTGCCATGTTGCAGTCCTCTTCAGGACTCTAGGTGGGTCAGAGCAGGCTAGGTTGGGTTGGGATGAGCCACAGGCCTGCTGGGGTTTGATGTAGACATTCTCAGAGACTCCAAGGGTTAAGGACTTACCATGGTTTCTGAAAAGCCCCTGGCAGAGCAAGGGAGGGAATCCAGGTGTCCTGCCACAGTGATTCTTCACAGAGAGGTCAGCTTGAGCCCCTTCCTACTCTCTACCACTTTCCCGGTCAGCTCTTAGCTATGAGCAGCCTAGCTCTGCTCCTGCATGTGGCGCCTCCCACAGCAGTACGCTCCCATGCTGCCTATGCTGGCTGACTGCCACCTAGATAACCGGGCTCCTGGCAGCCTGACTTCCCCTCGGGCCCAAACAAGCACACAGCGGGCAGGAAGAGCCGGTGCAGATATGTGACAGTGCAGCACAGAGCCCAGGCTGTGCATAACATTTGTGCCCATTGCTAGACTCTTACCCTCTCTCTCAGCTCAGAGATGATGCTACTGCTGCATGACTTGCTTGGTTCTTGCTTACTGTGTGCCTATCAGACTAGTTTTTGCTGCTTTTATTTCTCACCTGATTATGGCATTCCTCAGGGGCTTGTTGTTAGGCCAGTTGTTCTTGGTTGTTTCTTCTCTCCTGTTTGTTGCACAAGTCTTGAAAGATCCCAGCACCAGCAACCTAGGGCATGTGAGGATAGCAGAGAAAGTGGTGGTAGCAGGGCCCTGATGCAGCTCTGCTCTTGCTGTTTCTGCCAGTCCTTTGCAGCTCCTTTTGCTGGGAATAAACAGCATGCTGGGTTTCCATGTCAGCCAGGCTATTTCTTGTGCTCAGAGTCTGGGACAATATTTTGCACAGTAGAAGCACCAAACCAGCTTCTTGGTGTTGGATGTGGGTGGCAGCTCCCAGCCAAGGATCAGGCTGTTGTACTGGGGACTGAGTAGAACAGAAGCTGAGAGGAGATCCTTGGCCCAGCCTCTGGTTGGAAGTGCAGGACAGACCTTCCTCCATTCTTTTCAGTGCTGCATGCACCCTTCCATTGCCCAAGAACCACCCTCCCACATTCGCTAATGCAGAAGCTGTACTTCTGCTTTCAGGATTCCTTGCACAACTGTCCCTTTCCTGAAGGGCACTCAAACTGATTGAACATTGGTGATATTTTGCATACCCTGGCCCTGGGATCAGATCTCAAATGACTTCTCTCTCTTGCCAGGGGTCTTGTGGTTCCCCATGTCTTTTCCCTGTTTCGACTAGGGGCAGTTTTGTCACCACCAGTGCCCATCTGCTCTCCCTATCTGCTTCTTCCAAAAACTGAAGTATACATATACTTAGGCAGGGTGGAGGAAGAAGGCCAGCAGAGCTAAAAGCTGAGTGCAGCAGTGGATTCCTGGGTGACAGCACAGAGCAAGGTCCGGGGGAATTGTTGGGCTAGACCAAACTTTGGTCCATAGCTCTTCCAACATCATCTCTTTCCATATGATAGCAGGGAAGTTGTAAGAAGCCTGAAGTGGACAGAAGGGAATGATTTGCTCTCACATATGTCTTTGGTAACTAGAAATGAGCCTAAGCTGATCACAGGCATGCTGTCCAAAATGATTATGGCCATTAGCTACTCTCAGGCTGAATATTCCTACTGTTTGTCTGAAATCTCCTACTCTGGCTACAGTCTTGCACAGGGTCTCACCCAGGATTTATTTTAGTTACAAATGTGCACCTGAGGATGCTTCTTTGTGGTGTGCTGTGCCCCAAGAGAGCAGTGAGATTGAGGCAGGTTTTGTGAGTGCAGCACATCCCATGAGGACCCCCAATACCACCAGCTTGCAGCTCGCCCCAGTTATATGCCATGAAGACAGCATATCACTTAGTACATTTGGGCCTTGGACCTGGAGAGGTCTGTCTACAGACATGCAGCATGGCAAGAGCCCTGGATAGCAGCATCATGGGGGTAGCATGGAGTGAACAGTGAGAGCCAGACTTGTACTTCTGGTGCTGTGAAGGGCTCATCACTGGGGCCATTTGTGTTGTGCTGCATTCCTGGGTGACATTATCACACCTGTCTCCATCCTTCCACATCAGACCCACCTCCATCCCATATCCCCAAACTTATCATGAAGGGCCCAGCTTTGCCTAGGAATGTGACACCTGGCTACCTCTGTCTGTCACCTGCCAATCCATCCCTGGATCAGGTGCCTCCACGCCTCCCATTTCTGCTGCAGAATGACTCGGACCTCTGGACTTGTTTTTTCACCCTTCTGTCCTGAAGCTTGTAACATGCATGGCAAAGGTTGGGCTGGCAGAGCCAGGGCAGTTGTGAACTGTGTCAGCATATCATCCTCCCCATGGTATGGGTATACCTCCCATTCCACTGGTGCCCCTGGGGCAGGCTTTTCATTTTGTTTCATGGAGTTATTGTCTTACATGGGGTCTAGAGGCCCAGCAACAACATCAAACACTTGCTGGTGGACACTGTAACAATGGATCCAGTCTGGGATGTCCCAAAGCCCTCTCAGGCATTGCAGCAGGACTTTTACCTCCTCTGTACAGTGAAGTGCCTGATACCTCTAGCTCTGCCCCATCACTGGCCTGCTCATCCTGTCCTATATCTGCCCATGGACCACCTCTGTCCATGGTTAGTGTCTTATTTCTCAGCAAAGCTCTCCTGCATCACACATGTGACCCTTATCTCCCGTACCAGCATCTAGCCTGCCTGTTTCCCCACCTCACTGGACCTCAAGGCCTGAGTGCATGTCTGTAACCCAGCAGAGGGAGAGGCTGCTTGCATCCCCATGGTGGGTCTGTGCAATGAAAGGCAGGTTGGAGTGGAAGTAAAAGACATGTGGTGAGATTGGGAAATCTGGAAAATTAGGCATGTAGAGAGGGTAATGTTTGTGTGTGTGCATGCATGTGTGTGCAATGGGTGGGACACATATGAAATGTCTATTCGTGGTTGTGTGTATTCACACAGAGCAGAAAGTCTGAAGGTGCCCATACGTGTCTGGGAGCTGCATGTGTATGAGAAGATGTCATTTCCATATGTCTATGTTAGCGTGTGTGTGTGCGAATGTGCATGTGTGAATATGTCTACGTAACTTGTGTGCTTGTGTATGGTGTGCGTGTGTCCTACTCTGTATATGTCCAGGGAGTTTGCACCATGGGTGCGGCTTGCTCTCTGTTGTGTGTATGTCGTGACCATGAATCTGTAAGCATGCATGTGCGTGAGGTACTGGATAAAAGGGGAAATGGCTGGAAAAGCTATCCCCACTCCCATTTTAATCAGAGAAATGAAGCAGCTGTTGGAGTGAATAGACCCTGCACTAAAGCAGACGTCTTAATATCTTTTGCAGAGGAGGTGCATTGTGATTCATTCTGTGCATCTCTATTACTCAGCTTTTGATAGGGGCTTACTTGTCTCAAGTGCTTTTCATTATTGCCCTAATGCTATCTATTAACATACTGGATGGAGGCTCTTTTCTCATCTGGAGCATGCATCACTGTGCTTTTAAAGATTATGGGGCTTGCAAATACATAACACTTTACTGCCTTCCTGACATAATTCCCTGGGAAAATAAATACATGTAAATAGATAGGTAAATAGATAACCTAGTTGGAGGGCTATAGGAGACGGAGAGTAAGACCCCCTTCTTGCTACAGCACAGAGCTCAACACATAGGCAGTTAATTTGTAAGGAAAATAGTTGTTTTCAGTGTTTATTTAAAAATTCTTGGCCACTGTGGTCTCACTCCTTGTTTCCTAGTTCCCAGCCAGAGAGCTTCGGGCTGCAGGGTGAGTAGAGGTAGGGGGCTGTATGTGGGAAGCAGGTTTCTGCACCCAGAAATGGGTACATTGTGGGGAAATAGGGTACAGGAAGTGCCTGTTAGAGAGAGACAGGTAACAGGCCACTGTGGAAACACAGCCTACAGGAAACTCAAGCAAAACCTGCAGGAAACGCAGGTGACAAGAGAGCACAGTAGGGACCAGAACCATGGCCGTTCTCTACTCTGGCATAGACCTCCAAAGTAACCCCAGGCAACCTTCATCTTAGCCAGTTCAATTAACTACTTTAATGATTGGTGAGGCATTTAAACATTCACATGCCACTTATGTAGACAGTCTTCATCAGGGGACGATTACAGGTGTGGTTTTCTGGGTCAGCGTTATTATACAGTTGTCGTTAATTGCTCTATTGCATGGTAGATGATGGCTGGATTTTCTGATGAATAAGATACTAAGACAGGACCTGGAGGGACCAAGAGTTGAGATCAGACAGTGGGATCTTCTCATCTTCTTTTTTTCTTCAGGAAGTGATCATACCTCAAAGTTAAAACTTTTTGTATACAGTAATCAATCAGAATTAAAATTTAACATCAGTGCAAGTGCTTATTTCTTTAGCTCAGGATGACTTTTAGTTTCAAATTTTGATGAGTGGTGGCAAGAAATGCAATGAGATGAAAACAAAATTAAACAGACTGAGACTAGTAGAATGGAACAGTTTGGCTAAAACAAAGCATTTTCTTTCTTCCTTAATTTTTATTTTTTTCCCCTTCTCCTAGAATGGAAACCCATTTCCCTGTCCCCTCTCTCCCTCATAGGTATCTTTAGGCCTGCAAAGAGCACTGACTCCACAAGCCACTCAGTCCCCCCAGAAGGTTTATGGGCATTGATTGGAAGGTGATAGTTGTGTCAGCCCTCCCTGACAAAGCTTTCTGGACCCACAGAGAGGTCCAGCACAGTCCAGCCCTGCTGAAGCTAGGATGAGGAGTGCTGCTCAGGTCTTGACAAGTCTCCCCTGAGATAATGTGATCAACATGAGTGCTTGCTCAGTGATATCACTTCCCTCCCTAGGACTCTTCAATACACAGGGATACACAGCTATGCTAGTATACTCAGGGCAGTCTGGGGCAAGATACTTTGGGGGATAGTTTTCGTGTCATATGAACATGGCATCCCTGAGATAGCCCAGCATACTTCCTGTGAGCATGGGGTAAAAAGTCTTTTCACCTGGTAGACCTCCTTGCTCTGCCCTTGCCCAATGAGTGGCTGTTTCCCCTAACCCTTACACAGTGCCCAGATATCACTGTTCTTGGAGGCCTGTCTCTGATGACCAAAGCAGCATCATTCTCTCTCAATGTATTGTCACATAGGTAGAGCTGGGATGGATGACGCCCCATGCACCTCCTCAAACAGTGCTGCATGCTTGGGTCAGAGAGCACCTTCAGCTCTCGCCCTCTTGCCAGCTGTAGCATCAAGGCCACCAGTCTAGACATGAGCTCAGCCACTGGGATGCTGAACAGTGAGAGACCAAATGCAGGTCTTGAGCTGGCCAGAGGGATCCACAGCCTCAGGGTCCTCTGATACAGAGTCTGTGGTAGCCCAACAAAGCCAGAGGGCGAGCACAGCCCACTCTGGAGCTACCAGGAGATGCCAGGAGGACATACTACAATGTGCCCCTCCAGACTGGGCTGCAAGCTATGCTTTGGGATATGCTTCTCCTTGCCCAAGATCACTCAGGATCTCCTACCCTCTCACACATAACCAAGGCAGAGGAGGCACCCAGTACCCTGTGCTTGAATGTCTGTTTTTAAGGGTCACAGGCTCGGGGAGGGGGAGGATTAGTCCTGGCAACAGGACACAAGACAAAGAAGAAGAGTAGCTTCTTGAGCTGACATGTGTCCCAATTTTGATGGTCAGGTTCCTATTTCTTGTGCTGGTCCTGGTATAGGAGGTTAGAGCGGGCCATCCAGTACCATTGCCGCCTCCTGCTCTGAAATGTTATGCCCAGTCCCTAGCTCCCATTACAGCCAGGGTACTCTCCTGCAATGCTACTGCATCTTTTTCCTGTCCTCCTGCTTTCCAAGAATACTTGACAACCTCTTCTCATTTCTCTCAGTTGCACCCACATACCTTATCCCCAGTCTACTTGACTCCCTTAGGCTCGCCTCTAGCTGTCTGCTGCTGCATTAGCCATGGGGTTGTATCTCCTGCCATTCTCTCCTTCCTTCAGCCGCCCTACAAAACGTGGCCTTTGGAGCTGCTAGCATCCTCTCCAGGGAGCTTGACAGTGAGATCAAAAGGTATGTTTCCCTCAGTGCTCTCAACCTGTGAATGCAGCTTTGTGCTATTCAATAAATAACCTACAGGATATATTACAATCTTTTATAAACTGGGACTGATGCTGGCTCCTAGCTATTGTTAATCATATAAACTTGCCTAATTTTATTCTATCAGCCATCTTGTTGCTACATGCCAGATGCTTGCCTTAAATGAATAGTGTTGGAACAGTCAAGCATCAAGTTAACAGAATACCAGCAAACATTCCCGACAGCATGAGCAGTCTATAAAACCTGGCACTAAACTGTATTAGAGGCAGAGATAAGCTCTCTGAGAGGAGCTAGGAAGACAGTAGGTTTGTTTTTTTTTCCAAATGGCTTCATGTAGCATGCGGTGCAGGTGTCACAGGAGAAATCTATCCAGCTATGGAAGTATCTCTCTATCTAAGGCTGGCTGTGCTATGAATCTTCTAATGGGATTAAGGCTTAATGTCCTAAATAGAATATGAAATAATGCTTCCTCTTGCAGATCTGCCAGCTGTCTTGCAAACAAGAGGCAGAGAAACTTCCACTTTTTGCAGATCGAATCAGTCACTCCCTGAATTGATGGCAAGAGCTTCATCAACAAGATATAATGTTTTAATGATGTTGTGACACAACCTGACATGCCATGTCATTTGATGGATTCTCTGGTGTCACAGCGTATTTCTGACACAGGAAAATGTAACCTCTCCCCCCCATTTTCCAAAAAAGAGAAAAGTGGAGAGGAAATAATGTTCATTTTTTCCCAGTACCTAAAAAGCTTGGGTCACTTGCAGATCACAGTGTTCAACGGTAACCTTCTTCAGATCTATAATTACCTTATATTGGGGAAGATGAATTTTCATTGTGCCTTTCTGTATCTGGTTTTCACCTCTGCATGACACACTATCACTTGCTACTAATAAGAAACAAATAATGTGACATCAATAATCAGCAGAAATCATTTCACTCCTATTTTCAGCTGTGAATCCTCTTCAGGTCACTTTGGACATTTTAGATTGTTTTGTCTTGGTGGCGATTCCCCATTAACCTCTTTAATGCTCCTGGGTCTACAGGTACTTCTGCCCTATTTTGGTGTAAGTGCTCAGCAGTGGGAACTCCAGTGGGGATTTTCAGGCTGGTTATGGATGCCTATGGCATGTGATGTGTTCATCTAGAGGATGCAGCTCTTCATACTCCAGCACCAACACCAACTGCTATTTTCTTGGTCTGGGTCTGTGGATGTCCCAAAATGAAGAACAAACCCCACAAAACATCCAGGTGAATAAAAGCTTGTCTCTGAAAGGGACTTCCAGTGTTGGAGGGAAGACCTGTAGTGATGCTCTGGGTTGACAGCTTTGTGCACACACTTGATGTTAGGGTTGGATAAATGTTTTGCATTGAAATTGTGCCATGGCAGAAGGTAGAGATGCTGATATCTCTTGTAGGTGAGGGATACCAATGCCTGATTTGAGAGGAGCTCTTTGTAGCTCTCAGCACAGAAGAGCTGTGCAGGCATCAGGGAAAAGAGTTAATGCATAGAAAAGGAGGCCTTGGCTCTGTTCTGGTGATGCCCACTGTGCAGCAATTTTCCTTGGGCTACTTGGTGTATGAGTGTCTCTGAGGTTGGGCAGAACTGGGCCCTGACATCTTGGGCACCTTACACTTCCCATGACAAGAAGAGACACACTCGCCCTCAGCTCTGCTCATTTCCAAGTGTTCATTAGGGACCTGGGGCTGATGTTCCCTCAGCAGCATGGTCCATCCTATGCTGTAGTCCCAAGCAATTGATCTCAGAGACCCTCAGTGAAACTGGGCTGCAAAAACCTTGCTAGCTTGTGAATCCTCACTGTGCGTGAGTATGAGTGAGTATTTGGAGGTGCCCTGTCCGGCATTGGCCTGCCAGCTCCAAACTCTACTGCATGTGTGGGAAGCCCTGACATCCTGGTGGTGCTGTGGGACTCTGCTGTCCCAGTACTGTGCAGCAGCGGGAACCCAGGGACCTGCATGGAAGCTTCTGTCACATCCAGGATCTAGAGGAGTGGATGAATTTGGGGGCAAGGGAGTTGTGTTGGACTGTGCAACCCATCCCAGCCCAACACAGGACCCCCTGGCTCGCCAGTGCAAAGAACCAGCCACAGCTGCATTCCCCAGAGTGGCCCCAGGCCTGTTCTGTGCAGGGGCCAGCAGTGAGGTAAAAAGAGGTACAGAAACAGATGTTCCCCCTCCACCCGAGCTGTAGCTCCCCATTTTGACCTGGCTGCGAATGTGTGAGCACAATCCAGTCTGGCAGGGCAGGAGGAGCTCCAGAGAGAGAAGGCTCAGAGGATTGAGGGGTTGTACCTGGCTCCTGACTGCCTGTGGCCAGCAGCATGGGTTTGAGACAAGGTAGCAGGGTACATCTGTTCATCTCCTTCCCTGCCCCCAAAGACATGTGGGTGAGCATCCTCCATCCATCCATCCATGCTTTCACAGCACCCACCAGGATACCCCTTACTCTCTCCTCCCTGTTCCCCAGAGCTGGTGATCACAATTTGGCAGTAAATCTCAACCATCCAATCCTGTTAAACTATTTTCCAAATGACATGATTTCCCTGGTGCACATAAATGATCTATTTCATGTTTTATTCCTAGTGCTATTATAGAAAAAAAAAATCTCATTAAACTATCTTGATTAGAGAAAAGGGCTTGTCATCACTGGGTGGACAAATGGTGTGAGGGCACTCAGCTATTTCCCTGAAAGCACAGGCACCTGCAGAAGAGGCCGTCAAAGACCTGAAGGTTATTTGCCCATATTACAAATGAGGTGAAGGTTAAAAAAGGTGATTAAAAGCATCTGGAAACAAAAATGTGACAGAGTCTTGCAGTAACCTCCAAGCAGCTTGATTTATGACAGGCCAGTCCCACCCGTAACAAGATTATAGCTTCTCCACATCAGCCATTGTGATAAATACCAATTACCTACTTGAGTATTGCCATTCAAATTTGCCTAAGTAAGGAGCAGAATCATACATCTATGTTGATTACATATCAATGATGCGGTGGAAGCCTTTGCAACTTTTAGATCTGCTTAAGATATGCCGCCTTGATTTAGACAGCGATTTGCATACAATTTACCCATAAAGCTTTACTTTGAAAAGTATAATTACTTTTTTAATATTCTTCCTTCTGATTTGAATGTTAGAGAGGCCATATAATGAATTACTGCACTAATGAAGACAAACATGCACTTGGGGTGTACAATGGGAGCATTGTTAAATAAACTTCCTGCATGCAACACATTTGTTGTGGTTAATCTTTAAATGGAGGCTCCTATTAACACCAACACTCTTCTTCCAATAATTATTTTCAAAGGGAGGTAAATCCCTGTCAATGCTGCTCCAGTGGTTTCACCTGGAGTAGCAGGCACTGCAGGGAGGCAGAAGAGCTCCTTTCCCACTGAATTCAAGATGTAAGGTGTGTGGGGCACAGGGGCCCACTGGGCCACACCTTACCTAAGAAAGGCTCAGAGGGTTGAAACTCTCTAGGATGCAGACAGGGGCCAGGACAGTTCCAAGAGGCAAAACAGAGAAAAGAATCAGAACTGCTGCATGGAGTTAGGATTTAGGAGATTTCCCTTGATTTCAGGAAGCAAATACTGGCAGGATCTAGGTAAAAGGCCTGCTGGGAGCAGCAGGGAAGATCTGGTAGTGGGATAGTGTCCACTAGGCCTGGGGAGGGATTCCTCAGGAGAAAGACAACATCTTGTTCCAGAGGGAGAAGATCTCCAGCACCTTCTAGGCAGTGGAGGTTCTTTTTTAAAAGAAAGCTCAGCATTTCCTTTGCTGTTCACATGCATACATATGGTTATGCTGAGTGAATTGACATGGCCAGTCCTAAGCTGTGAAGTAGGGACCATGAGTGAGTGTGGAAACAGTCAGAGCAGAAAAGTTGTCTGAGCCTGAGGCTTGGAGCTAGGACTTTTGATACTCCAGACCCGGGCCTGACCCTGGTCTTCTCCGAGGCCTCGGGGTCAGTTGCTTAACCTTTCCTCATTTGTGACATTACTGACCTTGCAGAAGGGCTGAGTGTTAGGGGCTCCATAAAATTTGGGGAGGGATTGTGTCTTCTTATGATATAGAATGGAGAAGAATTTGGGGGTCAGGTTAGTGGTCTCTGTAGCCTGCTTTGCAAATGCTTTCTGATGGATTTGACCCATCCTGTGCTCCCCCCAGCACGTGTCTGCAAAATCCTGCTAGCACAGGGCAAATGGAAAAAATCATCTGAGTGCATCAGCAGGGTTGATTATCTCTCCTCTCACTCACACTTATGGAACAGCCCCTCGCACCTCCTTCCAGCTGTGAGAGAATGAGAGAGATCAAAGAGAGAAGCAGAGCCCAGGAATAAAGGCTTAAATCTAACAGGAGGGCAGGCAGAGATTGGCTGGGCCACCCCACAGAGTCAGGGAGACAGAGGGCTCCCCCTCTTCCTCACCGAACGTGAGAGGTGCATGGCCATGAGCATGCCATGCTAATATCCTCTGCTTGTCTTGCCAAATGTTAATGCTGATGCTTGACAGGCTTACTTAAGGAGCCTTAGCCAGTGTCCAAAAGAGATTTCCAAATCTTTTTCCCAAATGAGTTTTTTCTGAGCAAGCTGTCAGCAGCTTCCTGCTTCCAGTTGAGGAGGACCTCCAGGTCTCCCCATGGAGATGTACCTTCCCTGGAGGGGCTGACTCACCTCCAAAGGGCTTGAAAAGGCCGAGGAAAGGTGCTGGACTGTGACTCACAGATTCAGTCTGATGCCAGGGAAAACTGTTAGATCATCTCTTTCCACCTGCTGCTTAGCACTGGACCCCATATTTCACCCACAGACTGGTCCTCTTAACCTGGATCAGCCAAAGTCTCTCTCCTTAAGGCACCTGGACTTACAGACACATGAAGAAAGAGATTCCACCTCTCTGGGCAGTGTGTGTGAATGTCTCTTCACCTATGCTCCAAAAGCCAGGCCTGAGCTCTCATTTGAGCTTGTCTGGTTCTGTCTTCCAGCCAGTGTCTCTTCTATCTTCCTTCTCTAGGGTGAACCTCCTAGTACCTGGAATACTGCCATGTGAGTGTCCACACAGCACACATATAAAGTGTACTGTTCTCTGATTACTTCTAGTTCCTTCTTGCCTCCTCTTCATTTTCTAACAGCTCTTTAACCTCAGGACAGCAGAGCTAGTTGCACTTTCTCATTGCTAGTCCTAGCATGTGCTACTCCCTGTCGGGGAAAATCACTGCCCCTCACTCTTGCTCCCTACTTTTTATGGACACTTCCTAGGGATGCAGGTGGCCTCTGGTCTTCAGACAGCCTGTGCTAGTGGTTGTCCAGCTTTTTCCATTTGTGGTTCCTCCATACAGTGACAAGTAGCTCCTCATCCTGGCCTGCACTTAACTGCCCCTTTCAGACCCTTTGAATGCAATCAGATAACACAAGGCACTGTGGTCTGAAGGCTGACTTGCTGTATATCAGATTCATAGGTTCATTTTTCCTAGCTCCAACAGCTTCTCCATCAAGGACATTATCCTCCCCTTGCCTGTCCTGGGAGCTGGTGCATGTCGCTGCAGTCTCCTAACTCTCCCAAGGGCTTCTGCTGCTGGGACTAGCCTCACTCTCTAGGCTTAGCTTGCAGGCCTCCTTCTAGGTGTACCACCTTGCATCTGAGGCTATTAAAACATATTTTGTTGGAATGAGCCCAGGAAAGAAAGCGATCCAGCTCTCTGAGTGACTGCCTCATTATTCACAACTCTGCCAATCTTTATGTCATCTACAAATTTTATCTGGAGAGATTTTGTATTTACTGCCAAGTTATTGATGGGATGGTGAATAGCATCTGGCCAAATGCTGACACCCCTTCAGCACTAAGATGATGTGGCCAGCCTGGAATCATTTCCTAGCTTACTTACTACTCTCCTCACTGACCTTCAGGATGTCATTTAGCTCTGTATCTTCAAAGATATTTAAATGCATAAAGCGCCACACCAGTGATAGAAGCACTAAACAATTTACACACTTGATTTACTAGAATCATATTTGTCCTGGGTATTGCAGCAAGACCCACTGGGAAGTACCAGTACCTTCACAGAAGCGGCTTGAGGGGAACCAGATCCTATGTTTTATTTTGCCAGACGACCACACAGACCTGTCCATATACTTAAGTTTCCTGGTCCTGAGAAGAAGAAAAGGGCAATTTCTGTCTCATGGGAGCTGCCAGGATACTCCTGTGAAAGAGCATGAGCTGGGCATTGTTCTGACAGTGGTGACCAGGAGCATTTCAAGGTGGGTAGAGAGAAACTGGAGATGTTTCTCAAGCAAGGGTCTATTTGCACCATGGGAGTAACAGCATGCTTACTGTCTGTGTGTCTGTGTTCATGGCTACCTCTGTGTGGTACTTCTCCTATCATCTCCCTTGGGAGACATTATTAGAACCCAGGTAGTCCAAAATACTGTTTTTCCACAGACCATCTGAATCTGATTGCTTTCACGATCTTGCTAAGAGGCACATGGGATAGTAGGAGGCTATTACTACAAGGTAAGGAGGTCATCTGCCCATAGTACAGCCAGGCTGACATTCGATCTAGGTACTACCTGCACCATCATATGCTCCATCATATGCATTCCTATTCACCCAGCACTGGAGCTCTGCTGGTGCCTGGATCCCTAATAGAAAGTCCCAGCACCCCTGTGCTCTGCCCCAGAGCTAAGCATTCTGTAGCAACAGGAGGGAGACAGGAGATGCTATGGCTGCATGCTGAAGGGTGTCTGACATGGCAGCAGTTTGTGTGCACATGCAATCAGCTGCTCAGAGTGCAGGGCTGGTTAATGAACTATGTGAAAGTGTCATCCATGGGATCACACAGTCTTTTGCAGCTCTGCTGGAGGAGAGAAAAGGCAGAGGAGAAGCAGGCCAGATAATGACCTTGCCCAGCTTGTAACCTTCACACCCCCTTGTAACATATTTGGCTGCTTTACTCTCTTTTTAAATTAAAGCATAGTGTTGTTTAACAATTAACAGATCTGAAGGAAGCGATTTCCAGCGTAGACTTACACAGAGTTGCAGAAACTGTCCAAGGCTTGCTGAAGCAAGGGCTGTCCTCAAGGAGGAAAGCCAGGTCATGCCACCCTCCACCTATAACTCCTCCACCCCCCAGCTACTCCTGCGTCATCAGTGACTGTTGGCACTAGTTTGGAGGGGTTGGAGTCCATCAAGACAGAAAGAGGGACTCTAGCCTCCAGCAAAATATATCTCCTGTTCATTCCTCTCTGCTGGATCACCTGAATCTAGTGTGAATTACACAGCACTGGTCTGTTGGAGAAAGACAGGGTAAGAATGAGTTGGCTGAAACCTTTTATAGAGGAAGGTGAAACCAGACACATTCAAATACGAGATAAGGCCCAAATATTTCACAGGATGGGAACTGAGCAGCGAAACATGCTGCCCAGGCAGTAGTGAATTCCTCATCCTTGCAGTCTCCAGATCCAGATCTGAAGCATGTCTGGAGAGCACTTTCACCCATAAAAATAATGTGTATCACAGCTCACAGCTGTAGAGATGCAGCAGTAAAACGAGATACTCCAGTGCTCACTCCTGGCCCTGCACTCTATGGCTTTGAGAGCAAAGATCGTGAGAGCAAAGATCTGGGACATTAGAGATCTGCCGTCCCAGAAGTTTGCCAATTGCACGGGTTGGATATAACATTTCCAGAAATTTGTTACTGTCTTTATTGCCCTAGACTGTGGGATTTGTCTGACTGAGTGTGAGTGTCTGCAGTGTAAATGTCCTCATGGGAACTAGCCACCCTGGGAACTTGTTGAACACCTAGCAGAGCCCAGGACTTTTGACCACATCAGGGTCTGTTCCTGCATGTGATGAATTGCTCCCTCATTTCTGTACTCCACTGGCTGACTCCAGTGCAGACACTGACATGTAGATACCAACCTTCTGCCAGATAGATCCCTTCTGCAGATGCTGCAGGCTGTTCCTATCAGAGCGTTCTTGAATGAGGTCATTTGCTAGTGCACAGGGGCCTGCATTAGGAGCCAGCCTCTGCTGACATGTGTGAGCCAAGAATGAGGAGGAGGCTGGGTGTCTTTGCTAAGAGGACCATTGTTTTCTGAGGGTCAGAAGTATGTGCATGTGATGATGGTTCAACAGACATTATACCTAGCTGCTGAGTGAACAGAGTTGCATCAGCCTGGAATCCTTTTCATGCATGATTGGTGACATACCTGGTGTGAATGCTGATCTGCAATGTGAGTCTGAGGGAGCAGGCACTGTGAGGGTTAATCTCTGCTGAAATACACGCATGGGAATCAGCCAGGCAGCTGCCAAGGCTCTATAGATTTTGGAGCCGTAACTCTTCAACTGGAGAGTGAAAAGGGGACAGATAATGAGACTCATGAGATCTGTTAATACTTAACCTAATGCAACACCTACTGGCCCCGGCAATAAATCAGAGATGAGTCCTGGTATGTTGTTCCAGCAGCATCCTGGCCTGCCAGCAAAGGCCCCACCACCAACGCACCTACAGGGGTTCCTCCACTCTCACCTATCTTGGAGTTCAGTTTCCCTTCTTCTCTGCTCTGCTTTCTGAGAAGTCTGATGGAGACTGGTGTGGCTAGTACTTCAGAGAGGTCTGGAAAGCAGCCAGAAAGCCCACCTCCAGGGGATTGTGGGCTCAGCTCTGGAAAGGTCACAGGCATGTGAAAATTCAGTCTAATGGTCTGAGGGTGGGAGCATTGGGTGGCAGCTTGACATTCATTTTTTTAAAACCTCTATAGGAAAATCTAGCTTTGATTTAATCAGTACTGATTAGCTTTGGCTGCCAGAGTAGAGACTGCTGTCCACAGCTCTGCACATATAGAGAGCTTGATTTCCAGCGCTTACTCTGATTCTCAAGTTGCTCAAAGACTTCTGTGCTTTCATTTAGTGCTACAATTAATTTCTCATGCAAAAATCATCCAATAGAGGCAGAGCCCTCCTGGTGGGACCATGTTGCAGTGTGGTGGCTAAAGAGGTGCCCCCTACCACGAAAAATACAGAGTGCTCCTCTTTAGGAGGCATAAGACATTTCAAAGGCAACACTAATCCCCTGTCTAAACTTTTTAAATGTCCATGTAACAGCAGAAACAAAACTGAGTTTGTTAAATCACATTAAGGGTCTTTCAGTGCTAAAGGAAAGGAAAACAAGGAGCTGCCTTTCCCTTGTATACATGCTCAAACCTGGTCTTATGGTCTTATGTGTAGGTAGATGCCAAAGGGGCTGGGGAGAGACCAGTCGGTATTTGTTAGTACTGTTCATATAGCAGAGATCACTGTTACAAAAGGGCATCTAACAACAGAGTCTATTTCATGGATTCCAGGAACTGTGGTAGCTGCAAACATGTTTGGATCAGACAACATGGTACCATCTTGGCTGGTGGTTTCATGCTTCGGACATGACTGTGTCTGCTTCTCACTGTGTGGTCTGCGACTGACATTTTATCTTGCTCTCCCATCTGTGGTGCTCATGGAACAAGTTGAGATTAGTTGGTGTAACCTGAAAACTCATTGGCTTTTGGCTCTGGGATCTGATTTGGATACGTTCAGTTTTCTGAGGAGATGGCTCCAGTGAAGCTCTCAGAAATTTTCTGTGATTAGAATTCAGTGAAAAATCATATATTAGATCAACAAAATGGTGAAAAATCCTTGTTCTTTAAAGGAAACTCACAAAATACAGCATTTCAGAATAATCTCATTTTTTAATGACCTAATAGTTTCCATTGGTTTTATCTCCTCCTTTTCCAAGAAGGCAAAAAGGAAAAGGAGGGAAGGGAGACAAGGAAAAGAGAGGGAGAGACAAAAGCCCTGGTCTGGAAACTCCTATACTTTGGGAAGAGCACCAGGACATCTGGAATAAACTAGAATAATCAGTCTGGGGAAAAGTCTACAAATGGCGCATTTCTGCTAGTCTTCATAATATCATTCTAAAGCTCCCCAAGATGGGCTTCTGGCAAGCATCTGCCCTTACTGGCAGCTGAGAGCTGGGGGTTTTACTTGGTGCTGCCATTTGCACTTCACTTCCAACCTATCTGACTATGTACCATATGGGTGAATCTGAGCTGATACACCAACAGGAATTGCTGAACTGAACCTCTCAGAAATCATACGCACTTATCTGTCATCCTCAACTCCTCTAGAAATCCACGGTGAGCAAACTCTAAGGGAGAATTACATTTCTACTTGATGTGTTGCCAATCACAGCCATTTCAAAGAATTTGAGTCATGTTCCTCTAACAAGAAACAATTTTCTCTGTCAAATCCAGCAGATCTGTGCTAACATTGGATCAAAGATGTGAAACTTTATGAGTTTCTGTGGTGTTTCTGAGTCCTGTTCCCTACTTTGGCTGCAGAGGTCACACATGGGAGATTTATCTCTGCTATCAGCAATCTTGTCTGACCAGTGTAGGACAGCAAAGGCCGTCTAATCCCAGACAGAGTATGTCTGTGGATGATGTTTAACAGTTCCAATGCCATGACGTATATTTTTAAACGTAAAGTCTTGGCATCTCTTTAGCCTACTAGATTGACGTGATCTTTTGTGCTTGGTCTTTGCTGAAGCATGTGTGTCTAATGTTAGAAACATTTTGTGTGTGTATGTGTGGGTGTTCCTTTGAGATGATCAAATTCTGCTCTGAGACCTTGTCATGATTTTTAGTCCAAACACCTCTGTCTGCAGTTCCACTCTGTCGCTCTTTTAAGACATTCTTGAAAGGCCAGTGCTGAAGGGAGTTCTCTACTAACCACTGTTTTGCAACAGCTAATATTTTTTCAATATCAGGATTGCTGCATGTTGCCTAACAGGTGCTCTGGACAGTGATACGAATGATAAGCTCCCAAACAAGGGAAAACAAAAATTGGCCTTCCCCCAGAATCATAAGACTAGCTCAAAAATCAGAAGATTTGAAAACAATTACTGGAGCGCTTCCTGCCTTCTCAGGATGCTTTCATCATCCTGTTTGCAAGCAGTCTCCACCATCATGTGCTTTAGAAATTTTCACAACTGAAAGAAGCCAAGACTCCCCTTTGCTCACATGATGCCAGGACTAGAAGCTATGTGAATATAACATCAAACATCAAAGATGTACAGTGAGATCATGAGATGTGGTCATTCCACAAAGACTTAGGGCTCATCTTTATCTTTTCTAGCCTTTGACTATCAGCACAGCCTTTCTATGGGATGACTTCTGCCTCCCACTGGACCATTTCCCTGTATTTCTGTCTGCTTCTCCAAGAAGCATACATATGTGGACAGGACACAGAAGACTGAGTCATCTGGGATGGGTGATCGTTCCAGACTCAGGGAGTGGTGACACAAGCTTCATTACATAGTTTGCAGGTGCTGAACCTCATCCTGAGAGGAGTGTGGCTTCTGATCCTGGCACTTAGCCTGCCTATGGGAGGACAAGTCTAACTAGGCTCATGGAACACCAGATGAAAGAGAGGAGGACCATGACCAAACCCTGCCAGTACATTTCCCTGGTAGTTTTCTATCTATAACAAGTCAGAGAGCTAAATAAAAAGAAGGCAAGCAATCCGCCAGCCCACTTAACTGCAGTTTTCCTCCATCAGGATCTATTTAGTTTTATTCAGTCTGACATTGCTCAGACAGAGGAAGAAATTCTGGGAGCCTAAAGCCAGAAGGAGACCACACAATGTGTGCTGGACGTACTGGGGGAGCTTGTCTCTCTTATTGTATCTGACATCAGCCAAAAGGAGCCAGGGTCTGTGGCTGTGGGTGTGAAGAGCCTTTCCAGGGATGGAGAAACCCTCCCCCACTCCACGGTGGCTGTGCAGACATTGGGATCCTGCTTTTGCTGCCATCCTGCATTCTGAGAAACACATCTCTGCCAAGAAGGGAGTGGGGCCTGATGGACAGTATACTGCCAATAGCCCCCAAGCCTCTAAGTCTCTGCTCAGCTCTGTCATGCAAATGTAGGTGATTCTATGATTCTAACTGCCCTGGTGGTGCTCCAGCTGTGAGCTGGGGAGGATGACATTAAGCCTACATGTTGGAAACCACAGCTGCATTTTGTAGGCAGAAGCACATCTGTGTTCCTGCTTTCCAGAGAAGCCTCTTCTCAGCCCAGATTGCCATGGAATAGGATCTAATGCCATGTAACACAGACAAGAGGAAGGAACAAACATGCTAGGATGCCCGTCCCTATAGTAGAGCCCTTAGTTGTGGGATTTGCCACACTTCAATGGATGGATTATTTGATATAATGAGGTATGGGAGTGTGGGGTCTACACGGTGAAATACTGAGGCCTGCCAGGCCATGGGAAGTGGACAGTTCCCAGCCTGTGACCAGCACTGCACAGATATTGAAATATTCTCATTAGTTCCCAATGTCTTGGGTGCAGCTCCTGCTGAGAGTGAGAGCAGTCCCCAAGTGCTGGGATGCAGCATTTATCCAGGAGACAGAAGTATCTGAAGGGAATGGGAGACGTTATAGCACTATCATAACGATGCTGTGGAGGGCATATGTCTAGCTGGGTCTCTTCTGAAATGATCCCAGAAGTAGTCCCTTGGCCCATCCTGCCCCTGTACAAACCATTTCTTATCATGCTTCAGCCCGAGGATAAGCTGTCCTGGACAGGACAATTCTGAGGCAACTCATCATGCTTCTGGCAGTGTGCACTTCTGCATTTTTCCCATGCTGCACCTACCTAGAGCTGCATAGATGACCATGTATCTGAGTTGACCGTTTCTGAGTGCTGTCAGAGCCCCTGGACCTGCTCATGTGGACACTCACAGGGATCTTTTCTTGCCCATCCTGTTTTTCTTGCCATGCAGTCTTGTTAGAGCAGCAGCACTCCTGTGATACTGCACCTCCTGCCACCCAAAATGCTTCTGTCTATCATCTACCGAGCCAATGCTCTTCCTGTATCATACCTCTCTTTGAAACTTCCTCCTGGCTTAGCTTTTGCTAGTACATCAAATCGAACTACTTATCTCCATTTCCACAGCCTGTCCTGCTCTGTTCCCCTCTGAGCTGGAGTCTCTTTGCATGGAGATTTTCTCTGTGTTTTTACAGCACCAAGCACAAGGTGCACCTTTTCCACATTGAAATCTCTTGCAGAAGTGCAATGGCACAACCAGCAATCTTGGTGCTCCTTCTGCATACAACATCATCCATCCTATTGTCTCCTTATCTGCCTCTTTCCAGGGACTGTCCAGCCTTGATCCACAATGGTGCGGAACAGAGTGGGGGGTGTTCAGAGAAGAGCTGCAGGAATGACTGGAGGTTTGTAACTCCTGGCTGACAGGGAAAGACTGAATGGCTCAGTCTATTTGGTTTATCAAGGGAAGGTTAAGAGGCAACTTGATCATAGTCTATAAATACTTAAAGAGGGAGGAGATTTCTGATAATGGAGGGTTTTTTAATCTAGCAGATAAAAACCTAATGAGATTCAATGGCTGGAAGCTGAAGCTAGAAAAACCTAAATTGGAAATAAGATGCATCTTTTAAACAGGGAGTATAATTAACCACTGGAGCAATTTGCCAAAAGATGTGGCGGATTCTCCATCATTTGTGGTCTTTAAATCAAGACTTTCTAAAAGAGATGCTCTACCCCAGCCAGAAGCTACTGGGCTCAGTATTGTCATTGCTGCAGGAAGGAAAACATTTCCCTGTGCTGCAGGAATCACTGGTGGATACTCCATCTGATATAGTATGGGGGTTGAACTAGGTGACCACCATCATCTCTACTGCCCTTTCAAACTGGATTTTGCATCACCTTCCAGCCTGCCTGCTAATTTGCACATGAGCAATGTATTCCCAGATAAGAATGAGAGTATGTCACCTCCTCCTCCTGAGCTGGGGGACATGAGAGATAAACAATGAAAATCCAGGCCTTGTGCATGTACCACACACCTTGCATTTGCCCAGCTCAAAGACAAGTGACATAGATGAGACTGGAAGAACTCATTACATAGTCTGGACCCTGCTGGCGCTGCCCAGGCCCTTCTTCTACAGCTCTTTATGTGCATCCTCTGTGGAGGATGTGCTGGAAAGGAGGGAAGAAGGACAAGATGTGCAATAAGCCTTGACTTCCTTGGAGAAAGTTGTGCTCATCCACCTGCTTTTTCACCAGTGTCCATCTCTACAAGTTCCCCCTACAGTGGGAGTGCCTGCCTCAGGCAGGCTGAGCACCACTGCAGGAACTTATGCTGCAGCATCTTGGCACCCTGGCCTCCAGGCCTATCATTTAGGGTGACTGCTTCTGGGAGCCTGGCAGCCACACACACTCCTTTGCTGGTGCTGTCACTTTGCTGCTTCTTTTCTTCCCTTGGTTTCTTTCTTGATATTTTTTCCTTGCTGCCCTATTTTTTTTTTTCACCTATAATTTTCTCCATTGACTTTAATTAAGCTCTCCCCAGGCTCACTCTGTAGGCAGGCTTCCCCAGGTCTAATTAGACTCTCATCATAAGTAATCTACATGGAAAGCAAACATGTGTGTGTGTGAGAGAGCCAGTGAGATTTATAGAGAGCATGCAGGGAGCAGATGGGTGCATAAAACACTACAAATAATTCTGGTACAGATGCAAAAAAGGCAGGCAGTGTGGTGGGGACTGGAGTCTTCCCCACATGCTCCCATAAGTCAAATTTCTGTCTCTCTCTCTCTCTCTCTAGGTATCACCACATTTCCCACAATAAAATCAATAGTGCAGATCAGAGTAAATCATCTTTGACTGGAAAAGCAGGACTCGTTGATAGCAGCAATTCCCAGATGAGACTTAAGGAGATGTTTCACACTGATCTGTTTCTAACCATGCACTTAAGACCCAAGGTGTATGCTGAAGTAATTATCAGAGGTAGGCTGCCCATGGTGAGAGTTTTGTGCTGTTTGCTCAGGGATGCAGCAGAGAATGTTTTACGATGTGAGGATGAGATGCCTGGTGTAGCCTTGGAGCTGATTACATGCTCCTGCCGCCTGGGACCCCGAGGGAGGCAGAGCCCAGCACACCTCTCAGACATGAGAGTTGCGAGGAGCCTTTGCTGCAGCAGGAGAAAAAAAAATTGCCCTAAAGGGAAAAGAGAGATTAGAAGTGGGCAGGTTTGAAACTAATGAAGGGAGTTAAAAATACCCACCAGCCAGGGGTGTGTGGAGTGCCTTCCCTCTCTGTGTGATGCCAGTGCCTGTCTGCCTTGGGCTATCTGCCACCAGGGAGTGTGGAAAGCTGATCCAGGATGGCAGCTGTGCTCTGGGGCAGGAGAGGTCTTGGGATGTCATCAGTGGGTCCTGTTGGGCTGTCACAGTAGCTCCATGGTCTTGACTAGGAGATACCATGGCATGGAGGAGAAAGCTTACCCGCTGTGCCCTTTTCCCTGCTCCTACTGGGAAGCAGTTCCTAGTAGAGAAGACAAACAGAAGATGGAGAAGAGCCACAAGTTGTTCTGTGAGCTCTCCTGGGGGTATTCTTGCATCCATAAACAACTGAAGCCTCACCTTGTTCTTAATCCCTGCTTCATCGCTTATCCAACCAACCTTGCACAGAAGCAGGGAGTGAACATCTACACAGCCTCTCCCCAGCCACAGTGGGAACGGCGGGCAGATAGGAGAGCTGACATACTCCCCACACCAACTGAACATCCAGAGATGAACCATCCTGTTGTTGGGCACCAGGGACTTTTAGCAAGCAGTTTGAGGGAGAAGGGGTAGGAAGCCAAGGCCCAGCTTTCAAGCTGGTCTCCGTGCTTGACCCTTGTATTCCCCCAGCAAAATTGAGAGCATCTGTCATACCTGGGACGGAGACAGGGGCAGGCTGAAATCCAAGTCGAGCACCAGCTATGGGGCTCTGAATTCTGCTTCATGAAACTCTTGGTGCTTGATTGGCAGGAAGGAGGACTCTGCCTTGTTGCCCATTCCCCAACCCCAGAAGAGTTCTGTGCATGAAACCACAGTTCAGTTGCACTGCATCCTGCACTCTCACAGTAGGTAGTGTGGGTGACTGTGTTCTGCAGGAGGGAAGCCACTAGACATGCCTGAGATGTTTCGCTCACAGCTGAGTTTTCCAGGGACCTAACCAGCAGGCTCTGAGTATCTCCCTAGGAGATGGTTTGTGCCCAGCAGACCGGGGACATGTGGCTCACCTATGTTCCGGTTTGCATAGGGAGGTGATGCAAGGGAAGAGCATGTGCTGGTGGGCTGGACTTACCCTTTTTCTCCACCCAGTGTGACCAACCTTTCTTAGCATCCTCTTTCTCTTCATCACTGCTAACACATAAGATTGGCACTGATCTTTCCCTGGGGAGTTCTACCACTTCATCTGCTTCCTAGAGGCTGATTAAGATTTCTCTAGAGCATCTTTCATTTGCAGTGATTGACCATAGCAGAAATGTGATTCTGTGTGTCCAGCACAGGGCAAAGGCTCAGTGTGTTATATACCAGAGCATAGTTGTCCTGGTTTGCTTTGCTTGGTTTGGGTCACATACTGCATCTCTGCTCTTGGAGGAGGCAGACAAAAAGCCCTATTGTGTACTCTGCTAGGCAAGTACTGGCCAGGAAGACATGCCCAGAGAGGCTTCAAAGGTGAGATAATGAGAGAAACTGGAGATAGGTGAGTACAAGGAGTCTATATGTGACAACAGTGTCTGCACACCAGCAGTTCCACAGGGTTTAGATATGCGCCCATATTTGTTTTGTCCCAAGACATCTTGGGCAGGAATCCCAGTTCCATGGCAGTGCAGGTGCAAGTGCACTGTGTGAAGACGTGGCAAATCCCTGCCTGCCTCTGTAATGCCTCCCAGGCCTTCTTTAACACCCTGCATTCAGGAACAGAGTGAAAATAGGCTGGCACCCAGGCAATAATGGCTTGAATTGCTGGAGACTGTGACAACTTGGCCTAGATATGGAAATCTGTGACCCTGGATCTTGGTAACTTGTACTTAAGTGAGAGCTCTGAGACAGAAAGAAGGTGCTGCTGGCCATGAAGAAGGACCCATGATTCACTGAGTTGAAAGACTGATGAGGCAATTGAACCGTCTAGATCTGGTGGTTTCAGTTTTTTCTGATGTGAGCTGTCACTGAGCAGATTCTTGGACAGGTAATTTAAGTCCTGCTGGCAGCTTTTGGCTCTTCTTCATTGCTCCTTGAGGACCTTTTGGCTGGTCCTGTGGAGTTTACTAACACAGGCTGGGAACTGTAAGTTCTTATGTCCATAGCTTTCCAGATCAGATGCTTTCCTACACTGCCCTGTGGTTTAAGCCCCATACTCATAGCTGAAACCTCTTGGCAGAAACAACATGAGATGGAGCCTCCACTGCCCCGACTTTGTGGTTGAAATTCCCTTGCACTAAAAACCTGTGCCTTATTTCTAGCTGAAGTGGTTGTAGCTGTGTCTCTAACCTGGAATGGATTCTGTAGACTCTGAGACTGCTGAGATTTAAGCCCCATGCAACTACTTACGGATTTTTTTTTTTTTTTTTTTTTTTTTTTACGTTGTACTTGTTCAGTGGTTCCCTGTAAGGTGTTTTCTCCATCCCTTGTATTATTTCTGTGGCTCTTTTCTCATCTTCTGCGAACTTTTTACAACCTCCATAAAATATGGACACCCTAACCTAGCATGGTATTCAGGTATTTGCCTCATCAATGCTTTTTCATGCAGTATATAATTACATGGTGAAACTCACTACCATACAATGTCACGAAGACCAAAGATATAAACATCTGAAAAGGCAGATTAGACAAATTCTTGGAGAACAGGGCCACTGATGACTGCCATGGGACCTGCTGGAATGACCCAAACACTTTGTACAACTTCATGAGTCCTTGAATCATTGGCTATTGGAAGTTGGTGGATGAGTATCTGCCTTGATTCTCTGAGCATCTGCAGCTGCACTTGTCAGAAGTAGTCCAGGGTTTAGCTGGAGCTTTGGTCTGGTACAGTCCACCAATCTAATGTCCTTTTGTGCATAGAGAGAAAGAAGAGTCTTCAAATGGTGAAATATCAGCTTCTCCCGTGCAAGTGTGTCTCTTGGACTGTTCACCCAGGCTCCTGTACAGACTTTGGATACAAAAGAGCACTTCCAGGACATGAATTAGCTTGTTCTGAGCTAGTCATGTGAAACAGGACAGACGATTCACCACCTAAAGTGCCTGATTCTCCCTGCTGACCCAAGGAAACCACTGTCCTGCATCATCTTGGTGCTCCACTGCTCCTCTACAAAGGAGGGCAGTAACCTTTGCTACACCCACTCTGTGTGGGTCATCCCTACAAGCCGCTGCTGCCATTGCACATGGAAAGCATTGATTTAGACTCAGCTCACCATCATTTTCTACCCTTTTGATTCTGCAATACCATGATCAGGCATAAAACAAACCCTAGCTACCTCTAGAGCGTGGGGAAAATATAGGCAGCAGGAAATCTAGTGCTGGGCCTACAGACCTCTTCCAGATCCCCCTGTGTGACTGTTCCCTTGAGAGTCTTTAGGGTAGTCTCTTGAGCCTGGAGCCACCAAACCTAGTATCAAACACCCATTTGAAGGTACCTACTGGAGTGACTAAGTATAATGGGAGGCAACAGATCTCTGCAAAGGGCAGTTCATCCCTTCAGACAACAGTTCTACTGAGCAGACTTACTGGAGCTGCATCTCTCTCTGGCAATTGTTGAGTCCTGTCTGTGCTCCTCTGATGTGTCTGGGGACCAGGCAGAGTCTGAGTTCTGGACCCGACCCATATGAATTATCTCATTTTCCTGGTCACAAAATCATTTAACATTGACACTAGAGGGTTGCAGAAACCCTCAGCCAGCTCTTTTCAGACTCTTGATGTGTGAAATTAGTCTGAATATTGAGATTATGATTATTTTTAGGGTGATTTAGAAATGTTTGTCCCACATAGATGTTGTTTGACATTCTCCTTGGATACAAAGAGGCTGAAGAGCTCTTCGCTGTCCTTGCATGTTGCAAGTGCTTCTTTCCAAATATGCAGAACAGAACTACTCATTGATCATGTCTGCCTCTTCTCTCTAGTAGCGCCCTTTGCCATCACTAGGATTTATTTTATTCCTAATATACCTCTAAAACTTCTTCACCTTGCCAGCCCAGGAGTTTGTCCCAATACTTTTGCCACTTATGACTTGAGGACTGTCACTTTAGTACCAGCAAAGCAGGCATGGAGAGGCGCAAGCATCTGGAGAGCTTTGGGAGAGGCTAGTACAGCAGAAGGACTGGATGAGTGCCAGCAAGGGATGGGAAAGATCACAGACATGTCCACATTTCCGAACTCACCCTGGGGAGCAGACCCAAACCAGCCCTGGTATTGTGGTTGTAAAACCCAAAGCAAACTCTACAGTCACTGGGAGACTGAATGCAGGAAGGAAGGGTGAATCTGGGTCACTGGCAAGCCAGAAGGCACCCAAGGCTGAGCTGGTGTGGTCGCCCACACAGTTTCTGCTGAAAATGTCTCCATGTGGCAGGGTGTTGGCAGAGCAGGGAGTTTCACCACCCAAGAGGGACAGTTGATGCATCTCCATGGCCAGAGCCTCTTTCACTCATTCTCCTTCCCTGATTACACCTGCAGCCTAGAGGTTCCCGATTGCTGTCCTTGGGGGTGGTAGTGTTGTCAGGCTAGAGGGTAGGGAATTGCTTCTTGCGTTATCCTTAACTGAATGCCTGTGGGTTTGCTCCACTCATCTATTGTCTCCAGTTACTGTGCTTGATCTAGGATATACATTGGCCCCTCTCCAAGATATACACAGTCCCCTCTGTGGCATAAACACCATCTCCTTTCTAAATACTGTCTTCTCTATGGGTTATACACCATTGCCTCTGAGGTTGTGCTGTGTTCCCAGGCTTCTCCATGGACTTTAAAATAACAGGAGAGAGGGAGACGCTTCTGTCTTCCAGCCTCTAGCAGGTCCTGGTGTGGGACAGTGCACCCGTTGGGTTCTTTTACACCTGGTCACTCAGAAGCAGAGTTGCCCTTTCCAGTATCATTGCAGCACTGAGACAGAGCCGGACTAACTGAACAGGTCCCAACCCGCCAAATTTCACATGTGCCTGACAGGGTACCTTGCCTCACTGTGTCATGCAGGGCCCTGTACCTGCGTGCCCTGTGTGACATGGGTACCTTTTAGGTGTCAGCTGGTGGGTGTGACTGTGAAGGACTGTCATCCTCCCATCCCTGTTTCAGTCACACTGCATGTGGACAGAGGACCTGTGTAGCATCACAGCCTTTTGTGTACCTGCTTCCTTTACCTGTGTGCCATGGCTCAGACCTTCCTGAGGTCTAATAGCTGCTTCCTCGCCTGTCACATGGGGAGAGGGGAAGGCGTTCTCCCAGTGCCAGATCTCCATGCCCCTGACTCCTGTTTGTGAGGCTCTGGGCATGGGGCTGAGTGCAGAAACAAAACAGCAGGTTGCCTGCCCTGAGCAGGCTGCAGCCTGTGGTGCCTCTTTCACATTGCAAAGGCACAGAAAGATTTGTAGATAAAGGGGCTTATGATAAAGTTGATAAACCTTCCATGGATGTCCCTCCACCACAGCAGAACCATGTTGTTACCAGCAGAGCTGAGCTCAGAGAAGGCTTTGCACACACCCAGGAGGAGATGTGCCCACAGCTGACTTTGGAATAACTGTCCTTGCTCCTTGCTGGACCAAGCCATGGAGCATAGGATGTCCAAAGGGATATTCGCCATCCCTTCTGTGGCACAGATGACAGCTGAGGACTTGTATTTGTAATGTTTTGAGCTTGGAAACAGCTGCTTATTCAGCGCATGCTATGGGAACAGTTGTTTGCACAGATCCAGCAGAGGCAAATGTCCCAGGTAGAAATGGGATTCACCCCTGGGGTGGGACATTGCCCATGAAATGGCCAAGGTTAATGGATAAACAGTGGGTGACCTGCAGTGATGTCCACATGACAAGAACATGTGATCCCCTAACACCAGAACTACAAAGGCTATTTCCACAAATAGTATGATCTCACTGTCATTTTATGGGGCTACTACGGAATTTGGCTGCACTTGGGCAAATCATTTTGGCTGAAAGCCAAATGCAGAAAGGAAAACAAAAAGTTTCCCTTTTACAAATCTGAAAGATTGATTTTGTTTTATAACCAACCATGTTAAAGAGGTGAAAAGAAAATCAAGAAGAGAAAAGATATGAAAACAAAGTCCACTTAATTTGGAGAAGAATAAATTCTTTTAGGTCAACTCAAAATGTTTCCTTTGCTTTTGCTGTAGAAAAAAAAAAGGAAATTTCTAATTTAGCTTAACATTAACCATTTTTCTTCTGTTTTACCTTTTGGTCCCCAAAAGAAAATTCACTGGGCTCTGCCTGATGTGATGACTTTCCTCAGACACTGGTGCTTGAGATACTCCAAGCTGCCAGCTTTACCCTGAGACAGCCACTACCTGCAGCTCCTATGGGAGCAGTCAGACCCTTACTGAAACTTTGGGCCATTCCCACCTGCAGCATTTCTTGTCTGTCAGCCTTGTCCAAGTTTGGACTACTGCTTCCCTCTCCCTGGTGCAGGATAGCCCCTGACTCGTACACATGCAGACAGAGAAGGACAAGGAGTGAAGGTTGCCAGCCCTGAATCCTCTTGTCTACCCCTGGAGAGTGTATTTGTGCTCCGGCTGCTGGGGCTGGCCAGCCCAGCTGCTTCAGCCTCCACCGGCTGGATCTGGTAAACTGCACATTGTATATTTGTTTCAGATATTTAAATACATCTCAGGGTTCAGATCACAGCTTCTCAACAGCAGTTAAATAAGTAACACATTCATATTTTGTAAACTGTTTCTCACAGCTTGTTTATTTAGGGTTATAACTCGATTTGGGCTCCTTATGGAAGTGTGACTCATTGTTTAATGTGTCAGCTCATTAGCCATACTTGTTTTTGCCTTATATTTCTGTGCTACCACTAATTGCTGAGCCCACTGTGAGCTTCAATTTCCAATGGCACTGTGGAAAATGCAAGAAAATAAATGAGTTACTAGATAAAAGGCAACAGAAATAAACAAACCCATGAACCTGCCGAGGAAGCTTTTTAGCTACCGTAGTTTTACTCCAAAGAGAGACTTCCCTTGTTTGGTAAATTGATGCCACCAGTTCCTGGGCTCTTCTATTAGAAGAATTTGAGCAAGACCAGGTTAAGGAACAAACTACATAAAAAAAAAGAATCAGGACCAATTCTTCACATCAACACAAGTGGATTGAGCACATAGAGCTCAGAAAAATTCAGTCTTCTGTTTTTGATTAGCTGAGAGAATTCTGTGCCTTGGTGCCCCAAGAAAGGAGAAATTCATGAGCTGGAATTTGGGCATTTTCTCAACACAATTTTTTTCTTTGATACAGTATCCCCTAGGGCTGGGAGAAAGGTGTTCAAAGAAATATTCACCTTTCTCCCTTTGGGGAGAGGACAATGTGTCCCAAGAAATAGCCTTCAAGGTCCTTTGTAGACTTACGTAGAAAGTCTGAAAAAAAGCATCCTCCTTAGAGAGACTGCAGACAAAGCTGAAAGCAACTCCAGCAACCCCCCAGGATGAACTGTAGGAAAAACCATCACAGAACAAGGATAACTCTGCCATAGCTTCATACGCAAGCTCAGCATCTCCTCTTCTTGGCTGACTGCTTTGCTCTGAAATAGTTTGTAGAAAAAGTGTACAGGCTGTAGGATGGGTGGTTTCTCATTTACAGTTTTCTGCTGGGACCACATCATGTCTTTAACAATTGGCAGCTAGAGACAGAAGAGCCTTTGTCATTTAGGTTTCACATGATAACCATGACCTTTCTAAAACAAGCCTTGAAAATCCTAATGTTCATGGTCACATTGTCTCTGACAAAACAAAAGTTCTGGACATTTGAAAATCAATCTTGCTTACTTGCTTCCTTCTCTCTGCATCACTCAAGTAAAAATCTTTGCTGCTTTGCTGGCACAAGCTTCAATTTAAGAAGAAAAGTGCTAATGTTTTATATTGTTTTCATAAAGTATTTGAAGAAACAACAAGCACCAAATGAAACACACTTTGTGGGAGAGAGGTGAGAAAAAAATGGAGGGGCCAGTGATGATGACAAAGAAGGGAGAATGAGCCAGACTTCTCTGGCTAATGTTTTTAATGCTTTTCTCTTTGCATAACCTCTTTGGGGTGACACTAGGAAGGGGTTACTGGACCTGGCCAGTTCCCTGAAGGAGTCAGGCTGGAAGTGATGTTTTTCAGGTGTCACCTCCTGCTCCAGCTTCCTGCTCCAGCATCTCTCCTCCTTCTCAGGAGGAAGGAGTCCTCACAGGCTGCTGCTTCCCCGCTGCCTCACAGTTGCTCACTCTGCTGCTGGCTTCTCTGAGAGCTGCTTGCAAAGAAGGCTGCTGGCCCTCAGTGTGTGTCACTGGTGAGCGCTGGGTTGAGGCTTATCCCTGAATTGCTGTAAAGTGGTGGCAGGCAGAGGATGCACCAATACAATGCTACTGGCCTCAAAGGTAATATTTCAAATAATAAGAGGGAAGTCAGATAAGTCTAAGTAAATGCTGGCTAAGAAGAACACTGCAGAAGCAAAAGCTCCAAGGTGATGCCTCCGGCAACAAGTGCTGCAGATCTGGAAAAGTGTCCATTAGAACTGGGGAACATACAAGCTGGGTATAATCTGGCCCTGATTTCAGTAATACTGAGAGGTGATTCTTATGTAATCAGTTATAAATCAAACCTTCTCCTACTGAAATATAGTGCGCAAAATTGAGGAAAGCCCACTGGCAGAACAACCTTGGCATTCAGTACTTATCTGCTAGGTTCCTCAAGGAGGCCTTTGTGATAATCCAGGTCTGTATGGGGTTGCTCAACAGCACCGAAAAAACAGGCTTTTAAATACAGCTGGGAAGGTCTCTGCTACCCTGCTACCCTCCCTACAGTGAAATGTAACACAGTCAGTGCATGAACTAAAATTTAACTGCCCCGCTCTGGAGAGTCATTGCAGTATGTCCTGGGCTTCTCTGCTAGCTCTGTGGGAGACATCCAACCCATCTTCCCCAGAGCTCTACTGAAGTTGAAGCCCAAGACACACTAACTCTGTCTCTGTTCAGTATACCAGAGAGAAAGAAAAATTCATTGTCTACTAGATGTAACAGGGGAGAATTGCATTTTCCAGCTCTGAGGAGGGCTTTGCAAACAATGGAGATTAAAAAATAAATAAAAGCCATAAAATGTGCTTGACAATGCCCCTTTAAATTATATTTTTTTTCCTGAAAATATGCAATAAATCCCATGCAAGAGTCATAAAAGTACCTGAAATGCTCTTAGAAAGATTTATGGGCATCTTACCACTATTCTCAATAAAGTGAATATGCTACTTCAAAGATAATTTCTCATCACCCATACTTCAGATTCCTTAACTCCTTTCAGTCAGCCTATCCCAAGAAATACTGTAACATCAGGCTGTCTGAATTACGTCTTCTTAGAAATAACCTCCTTGTCTGATTTATATGTGCTAGCTGAGACCTTTCTCCTTTGCCCACGTTGCTGAATCCAGTGCTTTTTAGCTTTGATCAAATGCCAATGAGCTGCCCATGTAACTTTTACAAAGAGCTTTGTCTTCCAAAAATAATCTAATTATTGTCCGAAAATAGTTTGGAAACTGCTTCTGAGACAATCACACCTGATATGAAAAATAATACGTGTCTAATATTTGCACATGGGATGTTATTTGTCAACAGAGGCACCTAGGAGAAGAAGGTGGAAGGGATACAGTTGCGTCTCTCACTATGAAAAAGGAAGAAAAAAATGACTTTACTGGACAGGACAAACCACTGGTTACAAATGGAGATCCTGTTCCCAGGCCCACCTGCCATGCAGTCTAGGATCACTCATGACACCCCTCTGAGCAGAGCGGCTGCTAGAGCAGAGGGCCTGCCCAGCCAAACTTTGGACTGATCAAGGCAACCACTGGTTCCTGGGTCACTGCTCCTGGCTTCTGCAAACCAGTGTGCCTTTGGTTTCGCTGCAGGGCCTGCACTCACACTGGTCAGCATCTTCATGGTTTTGCATTGCTTGCTGGAGTTGTTACGGGATAGTGTCTATCTGTGGGCCTGTGGAATTGCTTGGCCTCTTGCTGGATGGTGGAAAGGCTTTAGACAGTGCAAGATTCAGGTGACTAAAACATGACAAATATGATTCCAGCATCAGCCTCCAAATGGCTCCACCTGAGATGCGGCAGAGCCTTTGCAGGTTGCCCACTGAGGCAGGGTGTGAGATGCGCTCACGTCCTCCTTACCTTGCTGTGTCTTCTCCATCAGTCACATCAGGGAAGGTGCTCACATTCCTACTAAAATAATTATCCCAGGCAAATAAATGCAATGATGTCTGAGATTTCCAGAGACATCTACAAGAACTGACAGCACTTGGCTTACTCAGGAATGGAATTTATTGAGAAGAAAGAAACATCATTGGGGAGGAAAAGCCTCAAATAATGGTGTTATATGTTCATTCCCCAGCAGGGCTTTTTTTTTTTTTTTTTTTTAATTTTTTTGATTAAAACAGTTATCCTCTGAAAGAGATAATAACTGCAGAAGAATGATACCCAGAACTGTTAAGGGCTCTGTGTTTATTGCAGTTTTTTACCTTCTTTCTTTTCCCACAGTCCCTTTTGTCAATTTTCTAAGGTGAAGAAGTTTGCAAAATTAGGCAGTGGCAAGGGGAAAATTATAAAAAAGAAAGGAGAATAAGAAGAAAAGGCAGCTGACATTGTAAAAGGCCGGTGCCCTTAATCCTGACAAAAGGATGTGGAAAATAGCAATTTGTTAAAGGACCCTAAAAAATGGACAAAAAAGGCAAATTATTTTTTCAACAGCAACAAATGGGAAATCAAAGAAAATTATATCCATGGGCTTTTGATGAAAAGATGTATTTTTATTAAGACATTATTCTTACAGGTTTCTTGGGACACAATTTTTGTCCTCAGAGTTAACTACTGTGGTCTGTCCCGTGGCATCTCAGATCAGCTGTGCAGTGAGATGTTTTTGGGAAGCTCTTACCTTTGAGACTGTATGGTCCACCCCCACCAGAACTGTATAAACCTCACTAAAATCTTTGTCATGCCTTCTTACTAGTGAGAAGTAGTGGTGGCATAACACAAGGTAGCTAACAGGGAGGTAAACTAACACAGAGCCAACAACAGGTAGCAAGTCTAAGATATTTTTCCTGACTGACACTTAAACATATTGCTGTTTTCCTGTGTATTTATGTACTAGCATAGCTGCTCTCAGTGAAGATCTCCCTGGCTGTTCCTACCTGGCAAATTCAGGCATGCAAGGTAAGCACAAGAAGGGGCTACAGGAGAAAGTACAATATCCTTTACAAGGCAGTGGCCATTTTCTCTGTTTTCCGAGGTTTAGTAACTAACTGTAAGGTAACTAAATGCTCCCATCTTGCTAGCACTATCTGATAATGAATAATCTTCTTTTGGTATGATATAATTCTCTGTTGCCTTACACAAGCATGGACAGACACACATGCAGGCATGCATTTATACTACAAACTTTTCTTTTGAGGCCCCTAGTTAAAAATCATTGCAGCATCCACCGTAAGGAAGTGCATAGCTGAGGGTGTGAATTTTCTTGCAGATGCCTTTGATCTGCCAAAACAGAAGGTGCTCGGAAAGCAAAGCACTGTGAAGAGCACAGCAGAGTCCTGTCACTACTAGGAGCACCAGGGGCTGAATGTGTCCCAAGGGGTCTGTCCCGGTTATATTAAATCTGATCCCACCATCCAAGGACAGATCATCCACAAGCCTGCCCGGCTGAGCTCTCAGCTCAGGGCAGGGACAGGGACTGGCAGGCTTGGGTGAAGGCAGGTGAGTACACCAAATCTAGTCTTGCTCTCATCCTAAGGCTCAGTTGGATTCAGCTCTAAGGACCTTTAAGATTTCTCTGCAAATACCTGTGCTTTCTTCCAGTGAGTATGAAAAATCAACTCCAACTCAGAAGATGAATTTACAGGAAATAAAAAAAAAAAAAGAAAGAAAGAAAAATCTCACTTCACTTTCATACATTTCTAACTACTTTCTTTAATGGCAACTGCAATATTGGAATCAATGAGTTAGATCAAGGCAAGGATTTAAGTCATTCAGATCTGCAGAAGGGAGAAGGTCCTTGTTGTTAATCCGACTGAGACAGGATCGGAACCTGTCTCCCAGCACTGCTCGAAGAGGGGTGGAGGGCACGACAGACAGGCATTCACCCCATCCTTCAGGAGACTGCTATGGGCACAAATCTCCATGCTCAAAAAGCCTGTCCCAGCATCACAAATCAGCCTTTTCATCATTGCCCAAGTATCTCCATATTGTATCATCCCAAAGTATTGAGAGAATTAACCTCAAACTTAGTAACGTTCTTAGCTGTCCGGTCATGCATTTCATTGGTGAGATTTGGGGTTTTGCCTTATACATTGTCATATAAATGTTTTATTACAAACATGCTTATTCATCTGTGGTGAGAATCTTTGTGAGAGCCCTTGATCTGTGTCTCAGCCACTGCAGAAGCCCACACAAATGCCGTGGGCTGTCCTGCACTGTCCCAGAGGGGTCTGCTCTCCAGCATTTGAACCAGTTCCTCTCATTCCCTGTGTGCACCAGACAAGCTTCCCAAGGTGATGCAGTCATGCTGGAGCCAGAGTGCTGATCTAGACAGGGCTACATTGACCTTGAAATGGTGGTGCTGGACCTGGGGCTTGATTTTCCAGCTGGTTGCCCTTGGCTGCTCAACCTGATACTAGAGCAGTCCTGCAGAAAGAGGTGCCAGGTGCATGCCTGGCTGCCTCTTGGAGAGCACAAACACGGAAATAATCAGGGAGCTGTATACACTGAAGAAAAAGCCAGAGTGGAGATGAAGGAAGGACTGTGGCACATGGCCTCTTTGGCAAGATGGAGAACAAATTGAGAATTCAAATAATTGCAACAATTAATTGCTTGTGTGATAGGAAGCATGCGCTGACTATAAAAACATTCCTGCGCTGGCTCATGCTTCTGGAAGCACAGACACACATGGGTGTTTGCACACCAATGACGATATCATGCTTTCATGAGATTTTTTGATGCTGTGGTCATTTGTCTGCAGCATTGATCTGTCTTAAGGAAAACCAGCTGTTCTCTATCTGCACTTCTGGATCTGCTGCTACAACAGCATCCTTTGAGCTCTGTCTAGCTCTAAAGGAACTGGCATCTGCTAGCCTCACACCCCATTCCTCAGAAGGGCAAGCCATACTACTTGGGATGGTGGCATGTGATATGAAAGAAGGGGATAAAGTTTGTTGAGATGTTTGAGGCTGAACAGACTCACTAGGGTGAAGGCTGATTGCTACCTTTTCCCTGCATCCTTGCCTCAGCCCCCATCTGATCGAGGAGGAAAATGACTGCTGCCAGTGCCAGGTGTCTGCTGTGATCCCTGTGGGATCCATCTCTCTAAGAATAAGCATCTGTGTCTCCATGGGCTCTGGAAAGCCAATCAACAGTACTCATTAGCTGCCATTTGGGCTCCTAGTGCCTCCAGCCTATAATTCAGTGGCTTGCATGTGTTAATTGTCAAACTCCGTGTGCTACAGTGCCCAGCCTGACTTTCTTGTGGTTTATATTGGCACCTTTCAGCACAGGCTCACCGTCCTTCAAGTTAGCTTTTAGACAAAGAAGGCTTTGTGTCTGAGGCTTTGTTCTCCAGGTTACATCAGTGGTCCTAGCCTCTGTGATCTGGTTCCAGCCCAGTCAGCTGGGATGTCCCGGGTCTGTGAGAATGAACAGCACCAGTGCTCCCCATAGGAGCACAGCAAACCCTCTCTCGCCCTTCTGCACAGATCTGCAGAGATTCTTCAATGATCATGGTACTATCCAGTTATCTTTGAGAGCTAACAACAGCCTTTAAGTCGATGATGTCTCATGGGGCTGGGTGCTTCTAGCTGCTGCCAGGCCATGCTCCCAAGTCCTTTGCAGCATAGAGAGATCCAGAGCAAGGTGGCCATCTCTGAGGATGTTACTGCAAGTCATATGATTTCCTTTCAGCTTGCAGTCAGGTGATCGTAAGAGTGATAGGACTTTTAAACTTATTGGGTAAATGTACACATGGGGCTCCCAGGTTGGATCCAAATGCATCAATGTGTTTTCACAACTCAGTGCAGGCTGATAGACCCTCCACTCGGAAACCATATCACTGTTACCCAGATGACAGAAGCATGCCACAGAGCTGCATCCATGTGCTCACAAAGCCCATGCAGACTCTGTTGCATTGTTCATGCAACCTCTTGAAGCAGGCCAGTCTCAACATCCTTTAAAACACTCAAGAAAATGAACCTAACAAACAAATAACTCAAGTGACTTTATAATTTGCTCATCATCCTCTGTGACTCACTAGTGAGTAACATAGCCTGAGATCCTGGCTGCACCCCCTGTTTGTGGGTTGCAAATGCTCATTCTGGGCAGATCTTTGATCTCTCATTCAGAGATGTCTTTTACCTGTCATAAGCTGCTGCTTGCAATATTACAGCAATAGTGTGTGCATGGGGAGAGAATTAGGGTAGGTAGATAGGAGCCTTTTATACTGTACTCTTCCATCAATAGCTTAAGTTCCTCCTGAAACTGTGGGTGCATCAGGGATCATAATGTTGTATGGACCTGTCCTTCTACTGTGTATATACTGGGCTGCATTAACAAGAGCAAAGCCAGCACATTGAGGGAAGTGATTATTTCCCTCTAGCTGGCGTTGGTAAGGCCATGTCTGGAGTGCTGCTTTGGCTCCTCAGGGCGATAGAGCTATCACAAAGGTGGAGAAAGGCAGTCAAGATGGTCTGCGAGCTGGAGCACATGATGCATGAAGACTGGCAAGGAGAATTAGGCTTGTGCAGTCTGGAGAAGAAAAGGCTTTGGAAGAGGGTCAAATTTCTGTCTTCTACTACTGAAAGCAGCTGGTAGATAGAGAAGATGAAGCCAGACTCATGACAGATGTTCAGTGAGAGGACAAGAGACAATGGACAAAATTACAAAGGAAATGCTATATGGACCTGAGGAAAATATTCTTCACAACAACAGCAGTGCAGAGATGGAACCAGTGCCCAGAGATCGTGGAGTCTCCATCCTTGGAGATTTTTAAAATTTAGTTGGACCAGGTCCTGAGCAAGTTGCTGCAGTTTTGAAGCCATCCCAGCATGGAGCAGGAGGCTGGACCAGAGAACTTCAGAGGTCCCTCCCATCCTAAATCTGTCTGATTCTGTGTTTCTGTGATTTCCAGTCCCTGTCTGTGTTCAATTATATTTTACAGTTCTGTATATTCAGTGGCCATGAATCCCACAAAGATTATGTGTGGTTTGGTTTAACTCTGCTACCTGATCTTTCCCATAGGGTAACTTCAGCTCCTTACTGTGAGAAATGACAATGCTTTCCTCCCTGTGTTGCTAATGATTTTACAAACAACTATGAAACCTCTCTTATTCATGCTTTCCCCATACTGGAGGGAACTTGAATTCCTTCTGCATGGGTAAGAGATGCTCCATATGCCAGTCTTCAGGTCTACCTTTTGGTGTCTTCATCATTTGTATTTCACATTTTGATTGCTGGGATGCATTGTGTATATCAGCTGCAGGATTATGGTTGCAAAATGATGTATCATGTTTTGTCCTCCAGTCCTCTCCTTAAGTTTGCCTTTCTGACCACCACTAAGTTCTGAACTGATGTTTTTGCTCCACTCTCTTCAATGCCTCCCAGCTCACTTCCCTCAGTAATATGAGCTAATTTAGAGTCTATCTTTGCACAGTCTATGTAGCCTTGTTCTTCCTCATGTACACTGCCCTGTGTTCACTGGTGTTGAATTTAATCTGCAGTTTTATTTCCCAGCTGCTCAGTGTTGGATTCGTCTGTCCAAACTGCAGATGCATATACCTAGCCATCTATATTTCCTTAAGAAGGAGAGAGAGATCAGCAGTTCTAAGGCATAATTCATCTCGTCCAGAGGAGACCATCTAAAACTGGGCAGTTGAGCTGCGCCACAAGGTGCATGCTCCTCTCCAGTAGCTCCAGTGGGACCAACTCGAATAGAGGACTTCCTGACAGAAGAGCAGGGTAAGTGGCTGGTAATGAGTCTTCCCCTCCCCAGACACATGGGTCTGTAAGCAAGACATTAGACATAGGGTAAATGTGAGAAGCAGGCAATATCATGGAAGCACAAGCCTTGCAGTGTTGGTAGATTTTCAGTTTCTTGTGCCGAAAACTAGTATTACATCTCCCCATCAACCTTCTGGCACCCATATAGCACTTATACTGTCCATCTAGTATAAAGCCAGGCTCTGGTCTTCTTGTCTGCATCACCTCTCGAGCCCTTTTCAGAGGTATCACATCTGCCCTCCCTGTTTCTTTGCTGCCAAAGATAATTGAGGATCAGTAGTTCAGCATTTTCATAACTGGGTTCCTGAGATCTCCAAAGCTAATTCCACGTGGTTCCGGTGATTTTCTCTTTCCAACTGATATCTCAGTTTGAAATGCTGCCTGGACCCCCATTGCCAAAGAATAGTTCTGGCTCAAGGACCTCGTGAAGCTCTCCCTGCGAACAATGATGCAGATAATTCATCTGTGTGACCTTTTCCTTACAGGGTGCTTCTCTTACATCTTCAGCATCTCTTGGCCCTGCAGACTTTTTGGCAGGCACTTTCCTTCTGATGTATTTGAAAAAAAAACTTTATTACTAGCTTTTACACCATTAGCAAGCTGCTCCTCCAGGCCTTACCTGGCTTGGTCTGCCAGGGTTTAATATTTAGCTCACTTGCCTTTATGTCATTTTGTTATATGCACACACTGGGGGAGGCTGGTCTCAGCTGCCTGCGTCCTGTGTGTGTGTGTGTGATCTCCCTTATGTCCCCCAGGGTCTTCCATTCCCAGAGCAAATACACGGGCAAAACCTTTTCATTGTATGGCAACATTTGGTGCTTTTCTTAAAGCTTCAGCTTCTGGAGCCAGGTAACTTCCTGGCAATCTCAGCTTTCACTGTCATCTTCTTCCAACACAGAGGCAAGAAAACAAAAAAAATAGTTAAGGCGGCTTCAAGAGCACTGGGAAAATCAGTACCCCAGGATGAAGTAGGAAAGGCCAGAGAGGATCAAGTGGTAAGAGACCAGCAGCAGAGGCCAGTGAGCCAGGAGCTGAGATGTAGTATAAGGTCATAAGTGTTGTGGAGCTACCTGTAACTCTGGACAGAGGACAGTGAACACTAGTCTGAGTGCTCTGAACGTAGGTGGTTCTTCAGACACACCAAGGGCTCTGTCCTCCTCTCCAAACTAACTAATTCAGTCCGCACCTCCAAGGACCATCACACCAGTGTCCTCAAGGTCCTGGTCTGGGTTTCACAGTAGCAGGCAAAATTACCTCTTGTTCTACAGGTAGTCTAGATTACAAAATTTTCTTTGATTCAGAGCTCTTCACATGTCCAAGCTGGAGTCCTGATAAATGTGGCCCAACACATATCCTGTTGGAAAGCAGCTCTTGATGATAGTTTTCAGACAAAATTTCTCTTCTCAGTCCACCACTGATGATCATGGGGTGCTGGTGCCCTATGCTCCCTCCCAGGCTGGGCTACCCGGGCACATAAGGCCTGGTCTCAGTTCCTTTCTGCCCTCCTCAGAGGATACAACAAGCCCCAGGAGCATCTTCCACTGAAGCACTGAAGCATTTCAATTCTAGCTGCCGAGAGCATGTTAGGGTGGTTCCATAAGCTGGTGGTGGGAAAGAGACCACTTCATACCAGCTACAGTATTTAATAAATAGTTCTCGTTTGATACGAGAGTGAAGTGATCAGTTCTCCTCCATGCTTTGTCTCAGTCCATATCACACGTGGAAGGCAGAGAAAGTCTACTGGGGTGAGACAGTAGGACACAGGGTTTCATCTGGATGTTAACAGAATTCAGACAGCTGATGACAAGATGCTTGAGCCAGACAACTGGCAGGAACCACCTCTGGCATTCAGCAGTACTTGTGTGACATGGTACAGAGCCACTGATTACGCCGAAGCCCTTTGGCTGGGTGAGGGGACATTACAATCAATAAGCAGCTCTGGATATTATTTAAGAAGTCAACAGTACCAACTTCAGAACTCTCTCATCAGATAACTAAGTGGCTGGGAGAAATTCAGATAACACTACTGTGTGGGAAAAAGAGGTTAAGAGGCACAGTTGCCTCCAAGCAGCACAGACTATGTCTTATCTGCTGAGGTACTACTAGGCTTTACTGTCAGACTTTAAAGCTTTTAATGATACAGTCTGTGAATGAAAATAACCCCTTTAAAAAAAATTTGGTGCCATTTTTCAGTCTTCCAGTATTAGCAAGCAACTGTTTTTCATACGAACATAAAGATCTAGATTGGTTCATGGTACCCAAGGAGAGTACAGCTTAGGGGCTCCGAGCAATGCACCATGGGCTGACATCTCACTGCAGGGCCAAAGGAAACTTCTCTTTCACCCTTGACTTTACTTTATTTGTTGCCATCAGCTGGGGTTCCCCCCCCCAACAAATGGAGAAATTTTGCTCAGTTAGGACTGCAGCATAAACAGAAGTTGCAATAACAGTACTCTTATTTCCATGTAAAAGGCCTGCTGATAAGGAAGACAGGAAGGAGTCTCTTACCTGGGACATCACTGCACTCTTAATGAACTTGTTCATTCGGGTGAACTGCTTGTAGTAGCTACAGACATAAAACAGAAGTATGCTCTGGATAAAGCATGCTGTGATCTGTACTGTTTGTGAAGGAAACTTCGGGCAGGAAGAGTCTACAGGAGCAGGTTACAATGCTGCGGTTTGGTACTACCCTGTGTAACCAAGAAACAATAAAATGAGAGAAAAAATGGCATCATCCTCAGCGCATTCACAGGTTGAATGTAACTGGGATCCATTGCTGGCAATTGGTATCTCTTCGAAAAGGAAAAGAATTTCTGGCCATCTTCTGAAATGAGCATATGTGCTGTTAGCTGAGGAGGTCTTAAAGTTTCATTCTGCAGAGATGCTGCCATCTATACCTATTGCCTCACTGTTTGAAGAGGGGAATGCAGAGGGTACCTGCAGGAGAAAGCCAGATTAGGAACAAGGGAGTGGTGTGGATTGTGGGTCACAGAAGGGAGAACCAGCTTCCCCAGTGAAGTGGTGCAACAGCTTCCTGACTTCTCCTCATGCTTCCAAAACAAGCCCTAAATGCATGGATACTGATCAGCTTGCCTGGCTTACAGAGGTCCACTAGAAAATATTCATATGGTCCCTTGTATTAGCTGCTCCTAAGTGGGCCAGTGCTGGTTTTGGCCACATACAGCATCATGTGCTCTGCACTAACTGCTGCTGACAGACTCTGGAAAGACATTCAGTGTAGAGGGTGTCCAGAGGTGGCTAGGAGGTGATAGCTCTTACAGTGGTGAGAAGATCACCTTGGGCACAGCACTGGCCTGTTAATGGGATCCTGCCAGGTCTAGCTGGACAGCCAATGGAAACCATAGCCTATCTGATAGATACTGAGATACTGAGACATGCATGCATCCCTGTTTTTTGGGACAGCAAGCTCCATCACACTGTTGTCAAACTATGGGCTCAACATAGTTGATCTTGTCAAATGCTGGGATCAAGCTGCTCATGGATGAGATACCTTCCTGGAGACCCTTTCCTGGAGACTCACATGCAGTAGTTCTGTGAAAGGGATCATGGTCTCTGTAGAAAGCAGCCCAGCATAGGCTTGTCTTGCCTTGCATCTTTGCCTGTGCAGTGGGGTCTCAGCTCTGCTCTCAGCTGTGCATTTGCCAGAGAAGAGCAGACGGGTCCTGCCTGAGCTGGTTGCAAGAGTCTGTGCAGCAATGCTGTGTACAGCCAGCTGGGAAGTGCTGAGGTGATTTGGATGCTGTACTTCTTCAGGGTTTTTTTCGCTTCATGGTGTACACAGCTGGGGAGCCCAGAGGTGCTGGGGCAGGCCTAGCTTGCTCACAAGTACAGGGCAGCTGTGGAGGGAGCAGGCATGTGCCTCAAGTTGCATCAGAAATCTGCCTTCTGCACTGAAATCTCGGATCTGCTTTGTCTCCTGTGCCATCATGCTTTCTCTTGCAATGCTGTTGCCCCTCTGCTTGTCCTCTCTCCCTTGTCTTCCATTCCTTGGGACATCCCAAATCTGTCTCTGGACTGACTTACATCATGCATTAGGTCATCAATGCTTAATGATGTCCCCAAGAACTTCTTCTCAGGCTTCTCAGTCTCAGCAACTGGGTGGGGGGCTGAGGACAGAAGCAGCTTGTGCTTCTGTGAGCTATTAGTGAGCTCCCAGACAGGGCAGACAGCTGGGAGAGGGAATGGGGCCAAGCTCCTGCTAAAGACCAATTTTCATCATGCCCCCATCCTCAGCACTGATTTACCCCTCCCCTGCAATTTCATTGCTGCTTCTCAGACCCCTCTTCAGCCTGATGGGGAGTCTACAACCCATGGACATGTGCCAGTCAAGTGGAACCTTTTCCTGTCCATCTTGATTCTGACCCTGGCCTTGCTAGTCTGCCAGGCAGAGGAGGAGTTTGTCTGAAGGAGGGTGGACTCTGCAGACAGAAATGCCCAGAGGTGCAGGTAGTTGTGGGCAGCACCTTCTGAGGAAGCTCATGAAGAATGCTCCTTCCTCTGCAAGAGCCCTGCCACTTCCTCCAGCATTCACACCTGCGCAGGGCTCTGCCCTGTGCCTGTGGCATGCTCGGTTCTTTCCCTCCCACAGTGTGTGCAGACTTCACTGTTCCATGGGTGATTCCTGAACAAAGGGTGTTTTTACAGGGGAATTTTGGAATGGAAATGGGCCATGTGCTAGGAGTGTCCAGCCCTCTAGCTGTTACTGCCTACTGTTCCATCTCCAATATTACCTTCCCTCGTGCTATGCTGGTGCTTGTGGCTCTCTGGGCTTGAAAATGTAGGGCTGGTGGCATCCTCTCCTAGTGCTTGCAGTACATTTAGCACTCATAAATCCCTGGGGTCATGATTAATTCTTCATGGTGTTATTTATCTACTTGCCAGGGGTTCATATGGATAACTCCAGGAAGATGACAATTTAGGGAAGGCTTTACCATATTGTGCTCTAAAGGGAGTTGCTGGCTTTGAGTAGCTCTGTGAGCAACCACTTTTCCATCTGGACAATTAAAATAAGGGATATTAAAGTACAGCGCTCCTGATTTGACCCCATGATTTGAACAATTGTATATCCATGGGATCGTTACTTCCCATAGCCTTTTGGCCGGTGGTCCCCAGAAAACTCCAAATTTTAGTGCTAGACTCCTGCAGACTTTGAAGTCATCTAGATTTCAGTCCTGACTTCCTACAGCTTTGAGTTCCACATAGGTTTGACATTGCAGGATTAAATATTTCTTTTCTGTTATTCAACTTAAAATAATCTATGTTTTTATGGGGAGAAGCTCCTTGATCCTTTAACACAGGGGAACAGTTCAAGGGGAACTGATGAGTTTTTATAGTCTCCTCAGTCCTGAAGAAGGCTGTGAGTCCCCCAACATCATCCTCCCCCGGTACCTTCACTTTTCCCTTCCCCATCCCCTTCCCAAAGCTACTTCCTTCTTTGCAGTCTTGTGTGTATTGCAAATCTCTGCTTTCCCCAGGGCTGAGGTGACCAATTCTCGACCTGCTCTCTGGGGTCCCAATAGCCTGTGATATACAGGGCTGTTACCAAACATTATGCTCCAGTATCTGCCATTCACTTTCCAAGGATAGTAAATAGCTGTGCTGTATGCACAGGATATTCCTAGGAGGAGGAGAAGGATCTGACTATAGCCTTTAGCATTGCCTTCCTCTTCCCTGCTCACTGTGGTATTTCCTGCTGCTCAGGAGCTTTGGCTGAGATTCTGAACAGAGCCTGAATTTCTGAGATGTTCTCCTTCTCTGGCTCATCAGGAAACATCCAGGCCCATCTCCCAGACTAGAAGAAGAAAAGGTGAAAAAATTTGAGATTGCATTCTAGATTTCCTCGTGACTGAGCTGCAAGCAGAGCATGATTGCTTGGATCGGGCAACAGAAGGACCCATAACATGCTGTCAACCTACTTCGCTGTCAGCAGAGTCTGTAGTACTCAGGTCTTCCCAGGCATGCTCAACTCTATGCACCCTTGAAGAATGAAATAGGTGAGCTGTGCAGTGTTTCACTCCCCAAAGCATCAAGAAAGATCAGGGTTCCAACCAGTCATTGGGAATGGAATGGAAAATCTGTGTTCCTGTGAAATACGGAACTCCTTCATTAATGACACACAACCTTGAACGTTTTGATTTGATTTGGCAAAAGAAAGAAGGAAAGAAAACAAATCTGACCTAGCAACATGGTGAGCCTCCCCTTGAGGAAGAGAAGTGTGGTATTAACTCTCAGGGTGCCTTGCTGGTACTGCCCTGCCTGCCACTTCTGTCTTGTTCAAGGTCTGGGAAGTAACAGAACTCTTCGTTCAAAAGGAAGAACAATTAACAAGAAATAAAATATCAGTGAGCCTTGAAAATCACCTGGAAGATAATAAAGGGAAGACAAATCTATCCCGTTTTTTGAGAGCTCCTCTCAGCTCAGTAGATTTATTGTTGCCTTTTTAAATTTTAACAACTTGTGAGACCAATGCACTGACTTCCATTACATTAAAACTTTCGCTTTTTATTCCCTAATTTGAAGCAGAAGGGAAGCTAAATCACTGAGCTCTGAGAAGTTTGCAGTTGACAGGCTCTACTGTGCAGGGAAATAGATTTCTCTTGCAAGATGTCCCGTCTGCTAGGTGGCACTGGGGTACAAGGGAAATTGCCTTCCCCAGTTCTTGGGGATGAGCAGGGAGAGAAGCAGGCTCTTGCAACCTCTCAGGGTCCCTGAGAGCAGGTGAGAATTTGCTCTGAGAACCCACTCCAGCATTTTGAAGTCACAAGACATGTATTTCCCAGGACAGGGCCTGGTTGTGGTGAAGTGCCCACTGAGAGACCTAATGTCTTAGAACATAGATGTTTGTGGTTTGAGATGATTCTGCATGAGCCAAGTGTGTTGCTCTGCTCCCACAGGAATGAGGTCTGATCCTACCCAGTGATGAAGAGGTCTCAGTCTAGCCAAGACTAACGGGAAGATGCTGTGCTCTGCTGCTCACTTTCTCTTGTTGCAAGACCACGAGCAACATGCTCCTCTCAAGCTTCATCTACAACAGAGACCAATAAAAGGTATCTTCTTTGAGAGTCTTACAAAGCTTTCTCACTTGTCATTGTTTGGAGAGGAGCCTCAGAGGGATGCTCATGGGGGTTTCCACATCCTGCCTTCACCCACTACATCCAAGCACAGGGAATACTGCACTCCATGTTTCCATCTGGGATCCTCAGGTTGGTCCCTAAAATTCAGAGAGCCAGGACAATGTGGAGAGGTGCAGTGCCTTACATTGCCTTCAGAAGTTCTGGACCACAGGAGCCCAAAGAGATGTGCAGGATGCCACACAGGGCATGGCCATGATTGGGGCTTTCAGGTCCTAATACTGATATGTGGTAATCACCCTGGACAATGAAAAAGACAATTGCACTGAAGGTTGTAAATATTGTGTGCAGCTACATGTTCCTGGCTCAGTGCACAGGTTTCCTGTGGTCATTAGACTCATTGGGGGTAATTAATTAAAATTGTTGAGCCTGGTAACAATTCAGTGAATGCTTCATTAATGAGGGGATGTGGTTCGGGTAGTCCATGCCAGCCTGACAAATCAGAGCAGGCAGACAAGCTGGGGCAGCTAGACATCCTCGCACACTATTTTGGAGGCCAGGGAGTGTATACAGCACTGTGCTCATTTGCACATCCTGGTAGCTCCTTCTCCTTGTGCTCTGCCCTGCCAGCCTCGCCAACCAGACATTAAATATTGCCCTTCAGATGCAGGGCAGCTTGTTCCTGCTGGGTCTCTACTTTGCAGTTCTCCACTGGTCACAGAAGTCCAAAGCAAGCACAGATGTTCTCATCTTTGACACATATATGGCTAAATCCTGTGGGTTTTATTTGGCCAGAATTCAGGGGAAACTCCTAAAGGGACAAGTTTTCCATCCTTCTCCAGCCACTCTCACCTTTTTTAGCATGTGCCACACTGCCAAACACCAATCCACACCCCTACACCACCTTGTCCTTCTTTGGTGACTCCAGTTTATAACCACAGCTCCTACCCCCTGCTCTCACTGCAGGATGGCCCTAACTCAGTGATCACCCTGCAGTAAATCAGCTCTGAGGCTGATCTGTGGACTTTGATGAGAAATTAACCTGGGAACAAAGACCAAGCAAGGTCTACCAATTTTGTTTCTAGCTACTGTGTAAAAATATTCAGGGTCACATCCTCTTCCTTTACATGCAAAAGATGTTTCACTTGGGAAACAGGTTTTCCTGGCCTGGGAAACCTTATGGCCATTATCCTGCAGGTGCCTAAAGTACTGCATTACCCATATGCCAAGGGGATCTGCCAGCACAAAAAAGAGGGTGATGCTCAGGCTTCAGATTTCATCAGGATGGAAAGGGAAGCGAGATGGCACAAGCAGAGGTTGTGCAAGCATGTGGAGTTACTCATGGTCAGATGTAGCTTTAAGAACCTGCTTTTCATGAGGAACTTGACTTGCTAATGGGCCATGAATCTGGGTCAGGCATTTCCCACACTGGGAATGGGTGGACACAGGTATTGGCACCCTGCCAAAAAACCTGAAGACATGAGGCAGAGCAGCAGAATTGTCTTTTGCTGGGCCAGCCACAGGTGAATTTTTGCAAAAGGCCCTTGGCTTCTGTGTCCTGCCAGTTTTGCCAGGTTGGGGTATGTGTCCCCCCTGGCTGAGAGCAACCACTTTTGTGAATTTGGCCCTGACATCATCACGGAAATTTGGCTCTTAACTGAAGATGCCTGATGCACAGTGGGTACAAGTCCTTTCAGGCCCTAGCTCCTCCTGGCATCTGGCTGAAGCTCATGGATGTCCCTCTCCTAGGAGCAAAGCAGAAGCTGCTTTGGAGATTATTCATTACTTTTCTAATGCAAGAGAAGTCACTCTGTGATTTCTATGTGCTGCTCTTTGTGGGGTTTTCTGGGTGAGGGACTGACCTAAGCTGTGTATCAGAAACCAGATCCTGATCCATGTGATACAAAAGCAGGTGCTCTCCCAGCTTAGCTGAGCGAACATCTCTGCAGATTGCTGTCTGGGTCAGTGCAGCCCTTGTTCAGTACTCTTCAGCTGCTGGGGTGAGAAAGACATTCTCCAGCACCTCCTTGAATGTTCTCCGCATGTCCATGAGGATACTGACATCACTGTGGGGGCTGTTGCGCTCAGGGACTGTCTGCCAGTTCTGGCACCATGGCATGTTCTAGCTGAGCCCTCAGGGCTACACCATCATAACCACAGGGAGAAAGAGCGCATCTTTCATCTCCTCTCTGTCCTGCACAGTGATGTGGTTTGGGTCACTCAGATCTTTGACCAACATTTCAAAAATAATGCATAGCAGCCTATTTCATTTGTATGCATGTCTGGGCACTGGATTTGAATATGAAATTGGTGAACTAAACAGGAGTTAAAGTACAGGCAAATGGCTAATCAAATCTTTACATCCTGTGTGCAGACTGGGATGCCCTTGCCTGATTTGCAGGTTACTCTGCTTGTAGTCCTTTAATTCCTTGATCCAAGCTGCACATTCAGTGAAAATCAAAGTAAATAAGACTCCTGTGGTTCTGCCTCTCCGCATCAGAGCCCAGTACTCAAGTCAGATGGACCAAAACTGCTCTCAGTGACTTACTCATTTTTTAAAATGAATTCAGCCCAGAGCAGGATTACATGGATTAGCAGCAGAGCATTCCCCTGCCTACAAAACATACACTGCCAGCCAGCCAGATATTTGCTGATGGGAACCCTGTCCTCCAAACACTACATGTATTTACATGGCCTCTTGGCTGCTTGCATTGGAGCCCATCTGTTCGTCTGATTTGGGGTCTGCCCATACTCCTGAACTGCTTGGACCTCTGCCCTGGGGTGGGGATGCCAGGCACAGTGCTGTAAGTGGATGAACTGAGATTGCTACGAGTTTCCTTCTCTGTCTGCAGGAAAACTACTCCCTGACAGTATTGCATACTGATGGGTGTCATGGAGCCAAGCAGAAGGCCTCCTCAGAGCAGAGGAGTATAGGGAAGCAAGGGCTCTGGCAGAATAACTGGCATTTTTTTACAGCTGGATGCCAACAAAGCTGATGGCATTTTTGAGCAGACCCCTTGGGGAGGTCCTGCCTGATGAAACACCTGTAGAGGTGGGAAAAGGATGAAGTGTGGCCTGAAGTGATTAGATCAAATCCCTTGCTAGGAGGGATGTATTGGACCACAAAAGCACTGGTGATTTCCAGGCCTCAAAAGGCACCTGAACACCTTGTCCAGGACCCTCACTGGGATGTGATCTCCAAGTCCCACATGAGATAGCAGAATCAGGCATGAGATCCTCTACCTGTAAAGAAAAATCGCAATGGGACCTTCATGGAAGAAAACAATATCCTAGCTGTAACTGTGGCCAGCAGCACATTGGCAGCTGAGGGAAGGATTTCAGTCCTGAAGGGTTGAGTGACTCTGAGCCACATGGAGCAGCACAGAGAGGGCCTGGATCCATCCTCATATCTGCCCCCTTGAAGGGTCAGCCCTGGGCAGAGCCCACTCGTCCCCATTGAAGGGCCTGTCTTCTGGCCAGCCCAGAGGAGTCAGTTTGGGGGCCCAGCTGGGTCAGTGGTGAACATGTAGGTTTGTTGTGGTGCAGAGAGTCCACTCAGCTGAGTCATGCAGGTGGGTAGGACCAAGGTGGATTGCTTCCTGTGGAGTGGGGCAGGTGGGATGGGCCATGTGTGTTGTCAAAACTTCAGGAATACAAGCAAGCGCTGCGAGGATGGCACTACATCCCAGTAGGTCACTGGGGATGCCCTTGAAAAGCAACCTGTGGAGTGAGAAGGGATTGTTGATGGTGGAGAAGGAAGGAGAACAGTCTGGAGTGTCTCACAAAAGAACTGATGTTCCAGCCCCCACGCACTGGTTGATGCTTTGACCGACATTAGTGTCAAGTCCTTCCTCACCTCCTTAGAAAGTTCTTGCTCTTCATCCACATTTGCTGCTAGGACAACACCAAGCTCTAGAAAATGTTTGCAAATGGTAGCCACCATAGAGAGCCACACAAGCTCTAAAGTTGATTGCATGACTCTGGCTGCTGCCAGCTCTGCTCTGCTCTTCTCCCCACATGTGCCCGCACTGCCTGGTATGAAGTAAAGGCCACAGCACAGAGGAGTGCTGTCCTGCCCCAGTCCCTGTGCGAGGGAAGCCCACTTGGTTAGACAAGATTATTTTCTTTAATTGAAGTGTTTAAATTGCTTTCCACTGAACAGAGCAAAGTCAACTCTCTGCCTTGTCCTTGCTTAGAGAAGACAGCTGGCTCCTGCCCTGATCTGGCCTCCAATGCTGAGTGCCAAGCAGACAATACATGGGTCCCACACTCTTTTTCATGCATGCTTACATGAGGAAAGGGGTGCCCATGCAGTTGTGGGATAGCTGGGACTGCTGGATGCTAAAACCTGACCAACAGTGTAGAAATCCCAGCCCTGAGTAGACACTGTTGTGTTGCCAGAGGAAGCAGCAGGCTCAGGCTCTGACCCCCAACCACAGTTCATGGGAACTCCCTAGGACTCCCCGTGTTGGTGAACTCCCCTGGGAATTCCTTCTTGTGGGCCCAGACATGTCACAGCTCTGCCCAAGGAGTGACAGCTTGAAAGAGACACTCAGGCCAGTTCAGACAGGTGCTGACAATCTCCATCCTCTCTGGCAGATATTCTGACTTAGTCTGGTTTGAGGACTGTGGACTGCATCCTCCCACCTGCATGGCCAGGCTCCCTGCATGGGCCTGCCCTGTTGTGTTCCTGCAGAGTCATGTCCGTCTCTATAAATAATCCCATATAGACTTCCCAGGAACTGCCCCTAGAGTTAAAGAAAAATTTTGAGGGGGGAGATAGGTGGTAGAGCAAAGCTGAGGTGATCAGAGATGGCTGGGTGGCTAGCTGAACAGACAGATGGATGGATGGAGGAATTCAGAAAGGATTCTGCTTCTTTTGAAGGATCCTCTTATTAATGTTTTGCTGGTGATTCCTATCTTGTTCATAGCAGAAGTCACCTGGGCTTCTTCTACCTTGCTCAGTGTAAGATTTGGACATGAATGGGCTTGTGATTCACTGAATAAGTGCCGAGGAAAAGAAAGTATTGAGCAGCTTTGTTATTCAGGATGCATTGTTCCACCTTCACTGAAAAAGGCAGGGGTGCATGCTAATAATCTGAGATCTCATAATTAAATATCCTGCAGCCTGAATATGTATAAAAAAGAGCAGTTACAGTTTCATGGACAATCTTACTCATGACATTTCTGTGGGTTGCTTTGCTTTGTAACCTTAATACTCATGTAGGGCTTACTGTATGTGCCATACTATCAATCATAGGTGCAAAAAATCCCCCAAGCCACTAGAAAATGGAAACAATCTTGAATGTTCCTGAAATGAAAGCACAAAGACATTCCCAGGACAGCAAAATGCCTTTTTAAGGAATTCAGACAGAAAATGTAATAAGGAAAAGCTGTACAGAAAAAGAAAACCCCACTACCTGCAGCAATGCAGTAACATAGGATAATTCATGATGGAAGGGACTTCTGGATGTCTCTAGTTCAACCTCCAGCTCCAAGCAGTGTCAGACCAGGTGGCTCAGAATTTTATCCAGTTAGGTTTGAAAAACTCCAGGGACAGAGACTTCATAACCTGTGTGGGCAACTTGCTCCAGTGCTTGCCTTTCCTCATGTAGAAAAGCTTTTGCTCATATCCAATCCTCGTTTCAATTCTCAACACTTGTTTCAGCTTCTCAGCTCTCTTGTTTCAGTGCATATCTATCGTTTCTCATGCTTCCATAGTACACAGTTGTGAAGTGCCTGGCTCCATTCTCTAGATGACCTTCTTATACTTAGTCTCAAAGGCTGTCATTAGGTTCCTCTGAAGCCTTCTCATTCTGAGACTGAACAAATCCATATCCCTCAGCCTTCCCTCGTAATGACATGTGCTACATCTTGGTGGCCCTCCATTGAACTTGGTTCAGTTTATTGATGTCTTTCTTGTATTGCAGGGCTCAAAACTGGATGCACTATCTAGATGTAGTCTAATGAATGCTGAGTAGAGAGGAATGACAAAGGGTCACAGCTCCTTCCTGAGCACCTCTAACCTTGTAGCCTGCTGCACCAGGCGTGCTCTCCCCCATCAGGACAGAGATGTTAACATAGGCAGGTGGCCAGTGAGGACTACCTGGGAAATCCTGAGAATAACAGATCCCTGGATGTGAAAAACTTGACAGGAGAGGACTAAAAGCACCATCCTGGAGTACAGCTGGATAGACTGGCAACTGAAGGTGATGACACCATTTTCCAAAGAGGTTACAGTCTGGGAAGAGGACAACTTGTCCTCTCAGGGACAGCATCAGACCCACAGCACCTGCCACCCCTCTGAAAGGCTCCACAGGCAAGTGGGAAGACAAGACATCAGTCAGGGTGGAGATGTTCAGTGTGGGGAAATCAGCTTGGCTGTGGCTTCTCCATGGCAGAGAGAAAGTGCAGCACCACCCTCCCTTGGGGCATGAGGCCAATGTGTCTCTGCAAGAATAGGCAGAGCTTCCTGAACACAAGACAGACCAGCATTCACTGCAGAGACACTATTGAAAATTTTAGAAGAATTTCTCTACTCTTTAGTGCCTCCTGGGAGGCATCTGCCCACTCCAGTGTACATACTGCTGCATCAGAGGGACCTTGCCAGTGTAACAGTCATGGACCTAAATTCCAAATAAAAATGCTTTCAGTGGAGGCTGTGAAGTAGTTCCTCAGCTACTCACACATCTGGGAAGGAGCAGAGCCCTGGCTGTGCCCACCAACTGTGATGGGATTGTTCAGACTCTAAGTGATCTTTGTCATGAATTTATAGCTAACGCTGAGATACTAGAAGTGACTTCTAGTCACTGATGCAAACAAAGGCCTACCTTAGTGTCAGGGCTGAGACATGTGAGGTGGAGGAGTGGTTCACACTGTCTGCTGCTGAGGAGAGGAGTGGGGATGTTGCCTGCTGTCCAGTCCAGGGTAATGTCTTTTGCTGAACATCAGCTGAGTGTGGCTGGGCCATGGGTTTGAGGTGGGTGCTGGAAAGTGCAGTAGGTTGCAGGAAGAACTGAGGTGGATGCTGTAATGCTCAGAGTTGGGGCAAGAGTTTGGTGTATGTTGTAAAATCTTCACTGTCAGCTACCCATTACATATATATTGCTTAACTAATTTGTCTGCTGCAGTCAGTTCTTACCTTTTCATCCTGGGACTGTGGTGCATGTAGTATTTAAATGCAGATTGCCTGGCACTGAAGTACTTTGTTTCATATTTACGGTTGCCTAAAGAGTTCTGCAGATTGTCCAGTTTTTAAGCAGTTAATTGCAGAGCTATTGACATGTCTGCAGTGCATCAGAAACTGGAGACATGTATTTTTTTCAAAGGTCTGCTGAAGATTAGACAAATCATCCAGATTTGCTGACAAGAACACACTTTGACCTGGACTCCCTTGTTCATTGCCAAAGCAAGCCAAGACCCTGGTAGGCAAGAGAAATGTTTTCAGGTAAGTGTAGTCCATGCACTGGGCCTTGGAGAAAAGCATATCACAGGAATACTGCTTGTAAAGTGCAGTCATTGAGGAATTACAGTTTTCCACCAACATTTTGGGAAAAACAATCACAAAATAATTTCTTCTAAACTCACTTATTATCCAGGAGAAGTAACTAGGCTCTGGGTAGTTCCTATGACACATCTCCAGACCAACTTGCCAACTCTCAGGGTGACATTCACAGATGTCTGGGAGAGAGATGAGTCTAATCTGAATCCTAATTTACTATCTTCACTCTCAATCACCCACAGCATGAGGAAGAAGAAGACACTTGCTATGGGGCTGGTCTGGTCAGAGTTAATCGCAAGTGTCCTGGTTCAGGACATTGTCCAAAGCATATCACGATCATCTAATGAAGATCCCACCACTGGGAATGAGTACCCCATAGTTGCACTGCAAGCAGAGAGCTCCAGACCACGCAGGACAAGATGCCCATGTCCCCCATCTCTCCTGGTTCTTGACTGTAGCCTGTAGCAGATGTAATTGGCCACTGGCCTGCTGTGCGGTAGCAGGATGGGTGGAGGGCAGAATGCGGACTCAGGTTCAGCCTGATGGACTCACCTGATGGCTGACAGGAGGCAGCACTTCCCAATGGCTGGATCAATGGCATGAGAACCTGGGTCTTCCTGGCTGCTTCAATTGTCTACAAAATGGGGGCCAGTGCATTGCTCGACCTCCATGCAGCATCTCTCCCAGTCACAAGGAATGAAAACTTCACATTGTTGCAGTGTGTCTCTGTGCCTGGGTGCCAAGGGCCTGCCAGGTTTTGTGAGGTGATTGCATGTTGGTATGGGACAGTGTTAGCATGTGTTGGTACATGTGTTGAGTGTGCGTGGTCTGCGGGTGAGATCTCAAAGGCATCTTCCCACCCTTGTCCAGGCACTTAGCTGTCACCCCTTGGTGCTGCAGCAGTGCCTGTTTCATGCACTGCCACTGGTTCAGCTCAGCTCTTGGAAGCTATATCAGGCTGAGCGATAACTGAGGCAGGCCAGCAGTACAGGAAAGGGTGTTTGGGGAAGGCAGAAGGGCTGTACTGTGAAGGTTGGAAGCAGTGGGTGCCAAAAGCAAGGGGCATTAATTGACCTGACTGTCCCATAGGCAAACTGCGAGCAGGTGACTGCATCCATCAGGCTCTTCTGTGCAGGGTGGGACCTTTGGCTGTGGGACCAGAGACTAAGGCAGCACTATTTATTTATATAGCTGTTGGAGAGGAGCTGGCGGGTGAGCACGGCCATGGGGTTTGGGCCATGTGTCAGCCGGGGTGGGGAAGGCCTGGCCTTCTGCTGGATGCATTTGCCTTTCGGGATATCTTGGGCTTAATGCTTTGCACACGGCTGAACAACTGAAACGGTAGACGCGCCTACTTTGGGGAGTCCTAGGGGTGTCGTGGATGAGTTTAGCATTCCTCCAGCGCTTTTGGAAAGCCTGCTGTTTTTTTCCTCCCTGTGGGCAGAAGCAGGGAACTGAACGTACTCTCTGAGCTGACCTCTCCTTTGGGGTCAGCAGGTCCACTGGCCCAAACCGCAGGAATGCTGGAGCACAGGCCGTTCAGATGTCTTGCTAGTTAACTTTAGTCTGAGCACTGAACTCATTTAGAACTATCCTCTGACAACTACCTGCCTCCCTCCTCAGCACAAACAGGGAGCCTCTGCAAGGAAAAATATCACCTAGTTCTTTAAAAAATATCTGTAATTTTCCATGAGATGGAGGTATGCTTTTGGCTTTCCTGCCCTGCAATTGCTCTGAGGTCCTTGCACACCATCCTGGGGACTGTAGCCACCAGGGTTCACCCTGCCCCTCCACCAGTGGCTTTCCAAGCTCCGGCTGAGCATGGAGTGGGAGGGAGTGTTACCTACCCGGCGTGACCCTGGAGGGTGAGGTTTGAAGAGACGCAAGCACCCGCCTAAGACTTCCCAGCAAGCATCTGGCACAGCAAAGCTGGGAGCAGGTCCTGCCTCCCATTCCTGCACTGACCCGCTCAGCCGCACCCTGCTCCTCTGTTTGCCTGCGCCGTCTGCTTTGCGCTTTGAGTTATTCCCTGAACACCAGCAGGTTGGCACTGCCTGCACCAGCTCCTCACCTCCATCCTACACGAGTGTCAGGCACCTCCCAGCTGGCAGCTTCAATGGCCTTTCACACTCCCATGGGAAAGAGCTGAGATGGGCTCTTGGCTCACAGCCAAAGTGGGTTGCCTGACCCTAGTTTGGGACATTGGCAGGAAGCATGTTCCTGGACAGGAGCCTAAAATCAGACACAGTGTTTGGAGGGAAGAAATGTCAGTCTTTGTGTCTGTGATGAGCTGTGCTGGATGCCCTCATGTGCTCTCAGAACCAGTTCTGTGTACTGAAGCTCTGACTAGTGTCATGGTACTGGAAGCTGTGGGTGAGAAATTCCCAAACGCTTTCAAGGACCATGTACCTGACTGGACAAGAGAGGAGAGAAGGCTGCAAGGGGAGAATGCAGCCTTGGGGAAAAGTCTGGCAAGGGTTAGACACAAGAGCTGCACAGAGGCACTGGAACATGACTGGGTTGCCCAGCCTCTGGGTGCAGTACCCAGCCCCATTTGTTGAGATTCTGCTTCAGCCTGGAGACAGCCTTGGGGACATTCTCACTTTGCAGACAACTACTGCGCAACCAGCACCCAGCCAGCCCCTGGCTGTGAGCATCAGCTGGAGGGGAAGAGCTTGGTCCGGGGACAGGACCAACGTGTGCAAATGTCTGTTATGGAGCGTAGTTCCCCAGCCACCCAGCACATCCTCCTCAGCACTGCACCCTGGATCCTTCTTGCAAAAAAGCATGACTGGCAGTCCCCTAGATGGGTCTCTCTCCTTGGCACAAATTCTTGTTCAGCAGGGACTGGTTGCTGGAGAGAGCCTAACTCCCAGTAGTGAAGGACTGGGCAGGCTCCTCCTGGCCTTTAGCTGCATGAGGAGAATGTGTTATTGAGCTCCAGAGCCAAAGAGGCACTGCAGAGTGGAGAAAAGATAGTAAGGGGGGGCTGAGTAGCATTAGAGAGAGCAGAGGGAGCTGGACCCTGGTTCTCAAGGCACGAAGGGTCCGCGAAGGTACTGTCAAGGATGCAGCGCTCTTGACAAGTACAGCTTCTCTAACGGCAAATCCGGGCTAGTGCTTCACCCAGGCACTGTGGAGCACACCAAGGCACTGGGAGATGCCCAGCCCTTCAAGATCTGGCCCTGGTGCATCTCCCCAGATCAATCCCATCTTCCCTATTGGCTCACACCAGGCTGTGGCCTGTCCAGCTGCCTGTTTTGTCTCCTCCAGATGAGCTCTCTTCTGCATGCTCTGTCCTGCTGGGCCCTCCCAGCTCTCCCCAGGCATGTGCAGCCAGGATGCTCTAGAGAGACAAGAACCTCAGCACCATCCAGATGGCTCCAGGAACAGGAACAGGCATGAATGTAAGAGCAGTGCACAGACCCAGGAGTGCAGGACCCTAGAAAACATACTGTCCTTCATCATGAGAATGGTGTAGCTCTGTGCTCAGCATTGGCAGGGAGAGTTAGCACAGTGATGCTCTCAACTCCCTCTGTGGGTCAGTGGTGCAGGACCCACCTGGTCACGTGCTGCAATGGGACAGGATTCCCATGGTCACTTTAAGAGCAAGGGTTTGTGCCTTTTGTGGAGGTAATTTCCCTCCTGTGGAGCAGCACTGGCAGCAAAGCCCGGCAAAGTGTCAGCTGGCTGTACTGAGAAATGCTCTGAGTGGGCAGAACATTAACCTGTGCTTTGCACCTCATCTCTGAGCTGTAACCCCGGCGGCTCCTCGCAGCCCCTGTGCTGTGCACCCGGCAAGCGCTAATGAGAAACACATTCCCTGCACTGCTGTGACCTGCAGCGCTGCCTCCTCCACCCCCACCGCTCGCTGGCTCCCTTCCTCATGCACGCAGAGGATGCTTCATTCCTGGCTCATGATAAAGCTGCCTGCCAGGCATGTTCTCTCTTTGAGGGGCAGAAGGGAGACTGCTGGGCTGCGTGGCCTGGCTGAGGTGTGGAATGCCATGAGCAGTTGGCATGGGCTGTGGAGTGTGGCTAGCATGGCCTGCCTTTGCCAGAGACACACAGAAAGGCAGCGTAAACCCAGCACTCTCATCTGTGAATCCCCAGGAAAACTGAGAGTCTTGGTGGCATTTGAGTGGTACAGGGCTAAACGATCTTCGTGGGACAAGACCCTGGGCACTAGACCTGAGTGGTGGATCCCAGTCTGTGCAGAGCAGGGCAAGGCCATAGAAGGATATGGGAAGACCTGGAGCAAGGGATCTTCAAGTGCCTTGGAGGCCTTGAAGCACTTCTGTTCTCCTCCTGACTGTTTTAGATACAGCAAGAATAGTCTCTGGAGCCCAGTGGACAGAAGAACTCTGTTTCAAAAGTGGCACAGCTCTGTTGCCAGAACTATAGGCAGCCTAAGGAAGTCAGAACTCCCTGGCTCTGAAACTGAGTCAACCATAGCTCACGGAACTATGACCTCTGAGCAGGTGCATGTGGGTTTCTACGTGAAGGTGTGTGTGTGTGCGCGCGCGCGCGCGCGTGTGTGTGTGTGTTTGCATGGCAGATATACATGCACACATGTATGCATATGCGTGTGTATGTATATGAATGTGGGCACATGCATCTACGTGCACATGTATGTATGCGTGTATGTGCACATACCAGTGTGTGCACAGGAGATTGTGCATGTGTGTGTGCCAGCAAGTGTGTGCATGCATGCATGTAGATGTGTGCATGCATATGTGTCTGCACAGACGTGTGTGTGACCACGCTCATACAGCCTTGTTCTTTTGCTCTATGAGCTTGCTCCACTCACCTTCCTACAGGTGGAGGTTCTACATAGGAGTGCACATATCCCCAGGAGCCTTCCTGCAGGCATGTGCACTCCTATTCTCTCTTCCTTGGAAATGCAGGTATTTATGTGTGAAAATATGGGCACATATTCAGTCTCTGCTCAGTGACCTTCAAAACCATCCAGCAAATTCAGCTTGGACACTGAGCCCAGCCAGATGGCCCTTCTCAAGCATGTTGGCCGTGCAAACTGGGGTTTTACTCTTGATTCCTGCTCCTGCTCCAAGGCAGGCTCGTGAAACAGCGTATTCAGTATGTGCTCTGGGAAGGCAGCCACGCAGCCTGGCTCTGAGGAGGAGGATATGGGGAAAGCGCCAAGCCGAGGTGGAGAGGGAGGCGGGGGAAGGGAGGATGCAGTACGCTCCGGCAGCCACGGGCAAGCAGCCGAGAGGCTTTGGGATTTCTAATTGAAATGTGAAACACAGAGTTAAGTTTGGGGAATCCAAACAACCCACAAGCTCAAGGAGAGGGGGGCTACTGCTGTGCACCCGGAAGCCCCAGCTGAGATGGGTAAGGAGGCCGTGTGCAGCCGCCCGGGGACGTCAGTGCCGTCTCCAGCTGGAGTGGCCGCTGGAATGTACGCGTGAGGCTGGGGGCGGTGAGAGACATCTCTGACACTGGCAGAGAGGAGCCTGTGGGAGAGTGGCTGGGGCTGCCTGCATCTCCTGCCCTGACTAATGGAACTGGACCTGGCTGCAAGGCCAGGGCTGTGCACTGAAGACTCTCTCATGGAGAGCTCACATCCCTCCAGTCTGTCTCCTTGAGGCTGGGACTCCTCCCCATCACTGTGCTACCGCCAGCCGCTAGCAGGTCAAAGGCACTGGTTGGGACTGGTGGCTTTGACCCAGCACAGCAGCCTCCCAGAGCCTCCCCAGAGTTGGGGCCACTGAGAAGAGACAGGCTTTTATTTTGAGACCCTCAAAACAATGCCATCCCCTGATAGAGGTGCTAGAGTGAGGGCCAGACCCATGAAAACCACCATCTTGGTCTGTGCCATCTCCCTGGCTGCTGACTGTTACCCTAGCTGGTCCAGTCAGTCCTTGGTTGCGGATTTGTATAGCTTCTGGCATGTGCTCCCCATCATGCATAGGGATGATGGTTGCAAGTGGCTTCCTGGTGCCAGGAGCAGGGATGGCTCTGCCTGTGGTTGCTGCCAGCTGGTGAGCAGACCCAGAAGTGCATCGTGCCTGTGTATGTGGCCAGGCCCAGTTACACTGGGTCAAGTAACAGGGATGTGTAAAGACAATTTAGCCCCTTGGCAGGCTTGGAGCCTAGTGAAGAAAGGCATCTCTTGCATCTCCTTCCAAGGAAATATCTAGTAAAGCCCCTGTGCCATTGCCCTAGGGCAGCTGCTATCCTTTCCAAGCAATTGCCTTCCTCTGCTCTGAAATGAGGAGATAGCATGGGGGAAAGGGTCTGGGGATCATATTTGGCAGCCCCAGAAGCTGATGGGTATGAATGTAGCAGTGTGACTGACAGGGCTGGGCATTCTGGAAGAGGAGTTGCCTATAAGAGAAATCAGGTCCAGGTCTCGTAGTGCCCTACAGCCCCAGACAGCAGCACTGCTCAACTTGCACAGGTTGATTTGAACACCTGATCTTACAGACAGACACAGACCCCCACAGAAACCTGTTCTCGACTCCAAGGAGTCAGCAAGACTCGGATCTCCGAGGAGCACCATGAGAACAGCATGGTTCCTGAATCCTGGAAGAGAAGAGAACCAAATCAAAATAAAATAACCTAATGGAAGAGTAGAGTTAAAAGACCTGACAGAGCTGTGACTCTGGAAACATGGGAGACAGCTGGAAAAGATTTAAATAACTCTTTACTGTGTTTCTGCAAGCTGTGGGTGCCAGCAAAAGGTAGTCTTATTTCTGATAATATCTGGTCTGACACACTCAATGTGTTTAACAGTTTTCAGTTCACTCAGGCAGATGAGACTAACTAGGAAGCTATAAAGCAGGAATTCCTGGATGCTGCATTAAAATGCAGTCTCCGAGAGGAATATTTTCAACTCTACATGCAAATAGAAGCAGAAACTATTGAAGAATCTGTGACTGATCTGAGCCGGGAGAATAAATTTTGCAAATTTAGGGGTAATCGAGTCCCCAGCGTGGATGTGATCATACTCGGAACCAGAACGAAATCGGACAGAAAGATATCTGGGAGACCCACATGTGACACTTGGAGAGGCAGTCCAGGGCGAAGTACAATGCTTTGTGCAGGCAAAGGTAGATGGAGCCTGGATGCTCTGACTGGACTGAAAACCCAAGAAAAGGGAAAATCCACTGATGAAAAAGGTGAGAGAAACCTAAAAACAAGCAAGAGGAGCTGAAGAGATTGTGCATGCTGCACATGCACAATCACCCAGGATGCAGTGAGAGGGGCAAGAAATGCCTGGGCAAGCTCTGAGGGACTTCTCATAGATGGCTCAATTTCCCATGCCACTGCAATGGTCCAGTGTCATCCTGAAAGCAAACAGGCCTTTGCCTACCTCCCCACTGGAGACTGGGCCACAGGAGCCAGTGCTGGCCCTGATGGGGAAACTGCTACAGGCAAAGATGTCTTGGTGCCTGGGCAACAGGGAAACATGTAAATCTACAAAAAAAAGCCAAGTACATGCAAAACAGGACTAGCTGCAGCATTCACAGGGAGAGACACTTTGAGGGAAGTGGCTGATGCCAACTATTTCCTTCAGATCAACAGGGTTCTGTCAGGGCACTGATAAAAACAGAGCTTACTGACATGGGACACAATCCCTAGTAGTGACCTGAGAGGTGCAAAGGGCTCCTCAGAGGAGGAGCTCAGTGCTACACGGGAAAAACAAAACGCAAATGTTCCTAAATGCTTCCCATTGTGATTGGCACAGTTAAGCAGCATGCCCCAGCTGAAGACCTGCTACCTTGTGCACCGTGGATGCTAAGAGCACACTGATGCAGTCACACAGAAAACGAAGCTCTGGCAATGGTTTCATGTCCTCCTCTGTGGGACACCAGCATTATCTGGAGCTGATTGCATCCCACCAGGAGCCAAAACAGTCCTCATTGGAGCTAGAGGACTCTGCCCAGGGAATCAGGGGCTATAACAAGTAAATGGGCACTGTTTAGGTAATGCTGTGGACAGAGGAGCTGATGCAATCTTTTGTTATAGAAAAAGGGGAATGTTGTGCCGGCCTGGACAGATTTTATTGTCTTTGCGTTTGGCAGTGCTAACTATGCCAGGAGGTGAGATTAGAAGGTTCATGAACTTGTTATATGACATCCACTGTTTTCTATCGAGCAAAGATATTTTTAATCATATGGAATTAGTACCAGGAATTAGCATTGAAAACTATTATTAAGCATTACTATTATTAAAGAGTAGCTACAGCGTGTTCTCTAAGTGCCATTCTGCAGCAAAATTTAACAGCAAAAGCGTACATCAAAGGCTGGTCAGAAATTTTCCACTCAAATTGTATTGCATCAAAAAATGTATTTATCAGCTACATGAGACTGTTTATGAAATTTCTGCTTGATTTTTCATCAAAGTCCCAGCAATTCAAAATGCAAAGATTTTCATTTTCAACCGAAAATTTTTGTTACTGAAATTTCTCCAAATAAAGGCAGGAGTATTTAGTTACACTTTTGTCCTTTTGGTTTGACATGAACATGAGGAAAGGATTAACCCTGCTGCTGATGGTCTGCCTGCACCCCCTCCTCAAGACTAAGGCTTCAGGATAAGTCCTTATCAGATGCTGGAGAACTGAGCCCTGAGATGCAGAGTGGACCTGGTAGTGCCGTCAGCATGAGGTGTTCCCTGTCTCCATCCTTCCTCTTTCCAGGGGATGATGATGGCAGTCTTGCCTCTCTGGCAGTGCCCACTGCAGCTCCAGGAAACAGTTCAGGTGACTTACAAATGGGTGACATAGCTCTTTGCTAGAAAACTCTCTAAGTAGTGCTGAAGAAAAACATTGTCTGGAATGGTTTTCCATCAGAAAACATGGTTTTATTGAAATCAAAGCTTTCCCTGAGAACTTATTGATTTTGATGCCATTTTCTACAGGAAAAAGTCTAGCAGAATCACTTTGACTTTCTTGTTTCAGCAGTGTCAAAATGTTTATTCTGATCATGTCAAAACACCAAACTCATTTCAGGAAAGTAAAAATATTTCATTTTAACTTTATCATTTCATTCGCTTAACTTCAAGTTTATGTTCCGTGAAAGTATTTTTTAATATGCACTGCTTGAAATCTTTTTGCACGGGAATATACAAATGCTCTGAGAAGAGATGACTTAGTATTGCCACACACAACTTTTCAAAGGCCTGAATTAGTATTCAGGCGAATTTTCATTTCATAGGACATGCTTAAAGTGTGTCTTTTCCTTTTAATGCAGAACAGATTTTTTTCTTTTTTTTCAGACTGCTGGAATTTTCTCAGAACAGAAGTTCCTCCTGGCGCTCTACAAAAATCCCATGGGAAATCCTGTTAGTCGATTCCCACTGGGACTGTGGTCTGCCAAGCCACCTTGGAGCCAGCCCATGGTGAGGGTGGTGGGCTGCTGTGTGGGATGAGCAACCAGGAGGCTGTGGAGAAGCAAGGTCATGTTCATCTCCCTAGCTGTGGCTTCCTCTCATCTCACATGATCTCAGTGAAGTTCACACTGAACCTCACACAGGTACAGTTTGTTGTGACCCTGAAAGTTGGATTTCTCCTTGGCAGTGAAACAAACTGGTAACAAATGTAGTCTTTGGATCCTGCTGGTGTTTTTGCGTGGACTCATCGCTGTGAAAAACAGCGCTGGGCAAATACCTCCATCTGCCTGCCACTGGGGCACTCTCCAGTCCAGTCCCTCCTTAGTTCTCACACTGGCCCACAGGAGCTCCCTTGTTCCTTCCAGAGACAGCTCTGCTCTGGGCCCTGGCTTGCTGGGACACTTCCAGCAGTGACAGTGAAGGGGCAGTGGTTTTGAAACAGCCCTAAAGTGTAAATCTGTCATCAGTGCTGCTGAGGAATCTCCAGCATGGTGGGCCCAGGAGGCTGGAGGACCTTGCTGATGGGTAGCATGGTGGTGGTGACTGGCCTGGGCTGGCTGTGCCCTGTAACAATTAAAAATCAGAACTGAAATGCAAATGAAGCTGCTGTAAAGAGCAGCAGGCAGCAGGGAAGGTGAGAAGAGTGGGTCTGCCTCTGCAGGCACATGCTGCAGGAGTCAGTCAGAAGGAGGAGAGATCCAGGTCTTGCTGCCCTGGTGGGATAGGAAGTCACACCAGCTCCAGCCATGGACATCCAGGCCTTGGCTTTGTCCAGAGGCGTAGAGGAGATGGCAGTCCAGGAGCTTAGGCTGGCTGGGCTGCCTCGCGTGGCTACCAGGCTCCAGCTGGTGAGAAGCTGCTTGGATCAGGAGCTCTCCTCCTCCAGTGTCACATAACTGGCCCGTCTTCCTTTGTCCCTCCTCTCTGTGGATCTGGCCCCACCACAGCTCTGCCCAAACACTGTTGCTGGGATGCCATCTTCATCAGGAGGATTTTCCAGAGGAGCAGATGCTATGGGGCTCTGCATGGTACATGCTGGAGACCTTCCTGCTATGGTCCCTGTGGAGACGATTTAGCCCAATTTTGCAGGCGAGTTGAAGTAGCTGAGACACAGAATGAGGCCCTAGGCAGGAAAGCATTCACCTACTTACTACTATCACAGATGTGATGCTTACTAGGGGGGCAGTGCTGGGACAGGGCAGGCACAGCCTCCCTTTCTGCCACCTTCACTTTGAAGAAGTGGCTCACACACATATGGCCATGGCAAGATGTGATGGAGCTGGCCCTCCTCACCCCTGTCCCCACCACATTTCTGCTTTCTCCTGCCACCCTGGAGATGGCAGACATCTTGCTGAAGCTGGACAGATCCAAAGAAAACATCTCCTCCCTCCCTTCCCTGAAGTATGATGTTTGCATGATAAATCAAGGTGTTGAGTGGCATCATCATCAAGAGAAAACTGGCTCTTCCATGCCTGTTTCAGAGCCAAGTAGAATCACAGGAGCATGTTTCCTGGCTGGCAGGCTGGGAACAGGGGAGGTGAGGACCACACCCCAACGGAAAGTGTTTTCCCAGATGCTGCTGGAAGCCAGCAGGTAAATGACAAATTTGGCAGGCAAAGGGGGACCCTGGCTCTGGGAACGCATGGCTCACTTAGCACCCAGCCAGCCCAAAAACTGTAACAGCCCTCATCCCACCAAGTCATCTTCACACTGCTCTGAGAAGCTGGAAGAGGGTCCTGGATGCATTGTGTTGTGTTGTATTGTGTTGCATTTGGCAGAGGCTGCACCAAATGCTAACCCTATGCCAGGGCTGTGAGTACTGGAGAAGGGCCAGGCCATGTGAGGTTATTACCTCCTATGATTAGGACACAGGCTGGTATCTGGAGTCACACACCTGTGTGATCCTGGGCCAGTCACTTGTGCACAATTTTGAAAGATGCTGGCTGTGATGGCACAGCCTATCCTGAGCTTATCAGACCTGTTGTAATCACTAGTGGATCTGGATAAAAGTCATAGAAGGAGCTGGTATCTGGGAACCTGATACCTATGGAGGGTCCAGACCCCTCCAGCCCTGACCAGTGAGAATTGTTCCCTTTCCTGGCACTGCACAGAAGGAGCCCGGCCAATGGGTCTGCAAAAATCTGGCCAGAGGGGGTCCCTCAAAACCCTCTGCTGTAGTGCACACCTTGGCCATGTGGCAATCCCTGAAATCCAAGTGCTTGCCCTACAGAGCTTGTCTACCTCCCTAGGCAGAGTGATGCAGTGTTGTGGGCACCAGCAGGCCCTGGAAAGGCAATGGAACCAACTTACGTGAAAATCGGACAGGGTCAGGCAGGCCTTTGAGCTGTCCTCCTACAGTCTGCTCTCCCTGCTAAAACTTTCAGGGTCAGGCAGCTGGGTCAGTAGCAGACCCCAGCGGGAAGTCAGACAGGATATGGAAGAGAGGTGAGACAACTTTCTGTCCCCACAGCTCTTCTCCCAAAGCTATGTCTTCCCCAAATGGCAATGAATGAGTAGCAAGGCCTGTTGTTTAACTGGGATGGTGTCAGTGTGCAGCTGGCTTAATAGAGATGCTCTTGCCTCATGTCAGGCAGTTAAGTGATAATTAATCAGGTGCTGAGGAAGGTGATGCTGGAAGTCAGCTCTGTGCTGCTCCTGCAGGGTAGAGGGTTGAACATGTACCTCCATATGCCCCAGACTTACGGGTTAGAGCTGCCTCTGATTGGGCTATGTTGTGCCCAGAAACACACTGATCTGCACTCTCAGGTGCTGGAAGAGGAAGCAGAGGCCTTTAACATTTGCCCAGGCTGCACTTCCACACTTCAACATTTGTCCAGGCTGCACTGCTTTCTGCCCCACATAGGCAATGCTCTAAGTGTGGTGCTGGATGGTGTCTTTGCCTTGGGGCCAGTGGAGGCTACGTGGATGCTGCTGGTCCTAGAGGGCAGTGCACCTGCCAGGAATGGGCCCTTAGGCAGTCCAGGTATTTGGGAACTTTGATTGTTTTTAGTTGTAAGAAGAAGTTATGAAGCTAGACAACAATTGCCCATCATCTTCATCACAGCTGCGAGCAACCATGCATGGTTTGTCACTGCTTGATCACAAGAGTATGCACTGCTTTACAAGTGGGGAAACCAAGGCACCAGGTGAGTGAGAATAGCATGTTTCTGCAATATTAGGTATTGATAAGATCAACATTTGACCTGACAGTATGGACATGGAAGTCTAAATGCTGTTGCCCAAGGGGCTAGGCAGCTGGAACATGACATAGTGCACCAGGTAGTTGCAGGAGAGATGGACTCATGCTGCAGAACAGGCAGCAAAATGCTGACAGAGCTGTATGAGAAATTGAGCAGTCATCATGCAGGAGGAAACTGGGGGAGGCAGCTAGGTTGGCTAATACAACTAGGACCAGGAGAAGGATGGCTGGCAAGGCACCCATGAGAGCAGTGGGAAAGAGCAGTGCCCCCCTGCAGTCGTGCAAGGGGCAGCAGCACCAGGACATTCAGACTGGGATCCTCCTATCCTTTTTGGCATGACAGAGCTGGGTCTGGCCCTGAATACTTGGAAATGGCTGGAAAGAGGCCAGAGGGAGCACTAGGAGGTCTGGAAAAACAGGGCTCTAGTAGAGGATGAGAGATGTAGGTGTGTTTTGACTAATAAAGTCAATGCTGAGGGAAGAAACACTACCAGCTTCCAAGTGGGCAAAAGGCTTCTGAAAGAGGGAGGAATGATCCTTCCTCCAGGCCCTAAGAGTAGGTGAAAGAAATTGTGGGTATATACTGTACCAAGGGAGATTTAGGATAGATACTAGAGAAATGCTCGGGTGAGGATGGAGAGGAGATTTGGAGGCTGACTCTCTATCCTGGAGGTCTGTAAGGAGAGGGGGGGGGGACCGCTCGCCTACCGGGAGCGGGTCTAGTCACAGGTTCATCATCTCTGGTTTTGGGGCTCCTGTCCATATAAACATTGGAGTGTGGGAGTGGTGAACTCAGAGGGGCAGGAGCTGGGGTGGGCAGCCTGGCCACAGCCTGGCAGCGTTGGCAATACGGCCCACAGCCGCTTTCTGCCACCTTCGCTCACAGTATGACCAGACACATGCCCTTATGTGATTGAACAGAGGTCTCCTTTCTCATGGAGGATGTGTGTCCACACAGGACAGACATGTGATGTAGCTGGCTACCCTCTGTCACACATGGGGACACATGTGCAAGCCAGATCAGGATGGAGGCTGCCTCTGTGTTGGCCACATAACAAAGATGTGTGGTCACTCCAGGGGAAGGGCTGGGGGATCTGCCCCCTTTGGCAGTGCCCTGGGCTAACAGTGACCTGGCTAGGTGGGGTTTTTGGCTGAAAAGTGGGAGCTGCTCTTGTTGACATAGAGTAGGACCGGCTCTCGGTGCTGCACATACAACTTACTGACTCACCTGCTTCTATTCTGACTTCTCATGAGCAAGAGACCTGCCACAAACTCCAGGGCCAGATCCATCCTAAGGCTGTGTTGCCCTAAAGGGGCAATAGGCTGGCATTGCACACCTCGTGTGGTTGCGTATGGGCTGGGGAAGGTACATTTGGTTCCAGTCAAGCAGAGCCCAAGTGAACCAGCTGAATCAGTAAACATGGGTTTTGGTCAGCGGGTACCAATCTGCACTGCAGGCAGTTGGGGAATGTAGTACCTTTTTAGCCTCCAACTGAAATGTGCTAGCAAATGCCTCCAGTGATGGCTGGGGGCATCTCTAGACACCACTGCTTGTGGGCTGTGTGAAGCAGAGCACTTGTCAAGGCTGTGCAGTATACTGTATTGTATTGTATTATTAGGGCTATCAGGATGAACACTTCAAGGCAGGAATCATCAGCTTTCCAGTTGCTTGGGTAACCTTAGCCCATTCCCTTGGATAATGAATGGGACTGCAGGAAAAATACAGCATGTTACTGTGGCACTGAAGAGAGTGTTAAAATACAGGCACAACCGGTGGTGGCAAAGGTGACAAAAAAACCCAATATCTCCCTTTGTGATATCTGGCTTTTTCACCTATGAGCACAGCGCTTCGTTAATTCTCTCCCATGTCCTCCTGAAAGAGGAAAAGTCAAAGGAAACACTGAGAACCATCACCCTCCCCCAAGTTAGCTGAGTTGTAACCTACAGCCTCTGGGGTAAGCTGTAGCAGCAGGCAAGGGCAGAGATTGTTGGTGAAATGTCTGGCCTGGTCCACGTCTTCGGGAGGAGTCCCTCAGCACAGAGATGTGATGGCCCTCATGGGGAAGCTCTTACCCAGCCTTTCTCCTTTCTCATCTCTTCACCCACTGCTTTGGTAACTCCCACAAGCTCTCAGCAGCAACTTTCAGTGTGGCCCAGCCTTAAAGAGCTGGAGTTCAGCTGTTGCTTGGTGCAAAGCTGAATGTCCCAGAGACAGTGATGGATGGGGAACGTGAATATTTGGCCATCTGAACCTCCTCAGAAGCCACACAGTGCAGGGCGTGCTCCCACGTGAACCAGCTGCTGTCTCGTCTTACAGCATGTGAGCCCAGTTACAGCCTTGGGACTGACCTGGTCCTCATGGTCCTCACTGCAATTGCATGGCCATGTGATGTGAACATGTGGCAGAAGCTGGGGCCAGCTGATGCACAGGGATGTGGGCACTGGGATCCTCCTTGCTTCTCTGTACAGTGGTGCACAGAACTGTGTTGCCATCTGCACAGGCTGAGGAAAATCCTTGACTGAGCCTCTCCAGGGCTGGTGAAGCACAGTGAGTGGGGGAGGGTACCACCAAGACTGGAATGGGGGAGCAGGGGTGAGTCTGTTGTAGAGATAGTCACAGCAGGGAGTGTGGAGTGGGTCTGCTGTGCGGACAAGACTGGGGGGCATGGACCTGCTGTGAACAGCCATGCCCCCGGGAGGTGCAAAGGCCTCAGGTCCTCAGTGGGTGCACAAGGAGGCATGTACTGGCCGTGGGGTGGTGGTGCTCAGAGGAGCAGGGGTGCATCTCCAGTGAGTACGAGGCAGGAGGAAAAGCAGTTGATGTGCACCGCTGTCCGGATGCCTTTGGGGAACACCAGCTCGCCCACAAAGCCCTCCTGCCGCTCTGGGCCCAGCCCTGCACAGGGGCAGCTGCAGCCCCACTGCCTTGTTGGAGCTGGGAGCAGGCACCCGCCTGGTTTTCACGCTCCAGCCGTTCCCGTCACCTGCGTGTGTCCTCCCCATCGCGCCAGCAGCATCAGCCGTAACACCCTCGGCCTGGTTCGTGCTCTCTGATTTCACTTCAGCAGCATATCACTGCAGTGAGATCATCAGGGAGTCACCGGCCCAATTACCCTAAGGAGCGTATCCTGCTGCCATGCCAGGGGGAGCGGTGGCCCAGCCCAAGCTGCTCCTTGCTGTAGGACAAGCGCAGGAAAAGTGGGCCAGGGCCAGCACCAGAGCCTGCTTCCTGGAGCAGGGACAGCAGGTTCCCAGGGACGGCTATTACCCCATGTCCGGCCCTGCTGGGAGGCACTAGCAGAGACTGGAGCCGTCCCAGGCCAGCCTCCTCCATCGGGAGACCCAGTTGAGGGTCAGCAGCGTGGGGGGTGAGACGGGCTCTGAGCGGAGCAGGGTTGGGCTCATCCTGCCCTTCTCCTTGTCGGGATGATGGCAGGAGCCGGCGCTACCCCGGAGCCCACATGGAGGTGCTGCCTGTGTGCAGGCCCCAGTGCCGGGGGCTCCCGGGACGGGGGTGTGGGTGGTGCGTGCTGTGGCCTGTGCATGCCTGGATCCGCTCGGCCCGGAGCTTGGCCCAACACCAGGGCAGCGCTCAGCCTGAGGCGGGCTGCCCGCCGCTCCCTCCGCGTCCTCACCCCAACCCCGTGCGCGCAGTGCCGCCGTGGCCCCGCGCAGCCCCACGCTGGCTGCAGGCCTGACGCCTCGGGGGCAGCCGAGAAGCGGCCCCCGGGGGAGGCTGCCCCGCACCCACTGCCAGCCCCGGGGCCCGGGTGGGCCAAGGGGGCGGGGCTCCGCGGGGAGGGCGGGGCTTCTGCGGAGAGGCGGGGCTTCCGTGTAGGAGGCGGGGCTTTCAGAGCAGCCTGTGTGCGACCGGGGGCGGGGCTCTGATGAAGGAGGCGTGGCCATCGGATCGGGGCGGGGCCTGCGCATGCGGCCGCGGCGCGCGGGTCTCCCTGTCCCCGCCGGCGGGGGCGTGGCAGCGGTGGGCGAGGGGGCGTGGCCCGTAGTAAAAGGGCGGGGCTGGCCGCGGCGGCCGCGTTGCCCGGGGTGACGCACGGATACGGCCGGCACTCCTGACGTCACCGGCGGGGAGGGGAGAGAAAGGGGCGACGCCCCCCGCCCCCCGCTCGGCTGCCGGAGCGTCCCGCCGGCGGCGCGCCAATAGGCGGGATGAGGGGGCGTGGCCACGGGCCGCCTCCCGCCAATGAGGCAGCGGCGCCGCGGGCGGCCGGGGGCAACAATGGGGGGGTGGGGGGGGGGGACCGCCCGGGGCACACGTGGGGCCGGGCGGGCGGGCGTGGGGGCCGCGGCGCCGCCGCCGGGGGCCGCGGGGCCCGGGGGCGCGTCCCGCGCCGGGATGCTGCGCGGCCCGCGGGCGCGCCGCTCGCCCGCCGCCTTCCGCGCTTCCCATTGCCCTGCACGGTGCTGCGCGGGGCACTCCCCTCCCCCGCCCTCCTCCCGCCCCTCCCGGAGCCCTCCCCCTGTGTCGCGGCGGCGCTCGCATTCGCGGCGGGCACGGCGGAGCGAGCAAGCGGCGGCCGCCCCAGCATGCGGCCCGCCCGCGCCCTGGCGGCAGCGCGGCGGCGGCGGCGGCGGGCAGGTGCGCCGTCGGTGCGCGGCCGCTGAAGCCGAGCGGGGCGGGGAGCGGGGGGTGGCGGGGCGCCCGCGAGGGGCGGAGAGCCGCCCGCCCGCCCGCCGCCGCCGCCGCCGCCGCCGCCCTCCCCAGCGCTGTCAGGTGCGTGCCGCCCGCCAGCATGGCTCCGCCGCTCCGCCGCCGCCGGACTTAGCGCCGGGTCACCCGCGGGTGCTGCCTGGCCCGGCGGCCCCGGAGCCCGCTGCCCGCCGTGCCAAAGGCTCTCTCCCTTCTCCCCGCCCAGGTGACCGGCCGCCGCTCTCCGGAGTCGCCTCCAGCGTGCGCCGGCTCCCGGCCGAGGATGCCGCCTGCCGCCGGCCGCCGCCGCTCATCTGTTGCTGCCTGACCGCGCTGCCCCGGCGCCCGGTGCAGCCTCCGCCGATGGATGCGGCAGCCCCCGCTCCCTGCCCGCCCGGAGCCACCCCGCTTTCTATTGTGCCGGGTATTATTCCGGAGCTCCGTGGCTGGTAAACCCCCATCTTGCCCAGGGCTGGAAGCTCCTGATGAATATGCGGCATCCCCCCCGGCTCGTCTCTCCCGTTAGCCTCCCGTTTCCCACCGCGGCGCCGGGCAGCGCTGCCTCCTAGAGCTCCGGACTTTGGGCTGCTTTGCGCTCTCCCCCGCCGCCTTTTGCACCTCGAGGATCCGGGCGCACGGACCGGCGTCCCCCCTCCCCGCCCCCCTTCCCTCCTCTTCCCCTTCATCTCCCCCCCTCCCCCGCCTGCCTTGGAGCCCTTCTTCACACTCCTCTCCCTATCTCTTCCTTTTTTTTTTTTTTTTTTTTTTTTTTTGGTGGAATTCGACAGTAACTCCGGGGCGGGGGGGGGGGGGGGGTGGACCATGGAAGAAAAGCTCCAGGCGCATCAGGTAGAGATTGACCCGGATTTTGAACCCCAGAGCCGGCCCCGGTCGTGCACCTGGCCTCTCCCCCACCCCGACTTCGCGGCGGAGGAGGAGGATGGGGGCGCGGCGGGCGGCCCCCCGGCGCTGGCGGCCGGCAGCGCGGAGGGCGCCGAGAACGCGGCGGCCCCGACGGAGCGCAGAGCCGCCGCGGCGCTGCCGCCGCCCGGCGCGGATGTTGGACAGCTCCGCAAGGCCAAGACCTCCCGCCGGAACGCCTGGGGCAACCTCTCCTACGCCGACCTCATCACCAAAGCCATCGAGAGCTCCCCGGAGAAGCGGCTCACCCTCTCGCAGATCTATGACTGGATGGTCCGATACGTCCCCTACTTTAAGGATAAAGGAGACAGCAACAGCTCCGCTGGCTGGAAGGTACCTGCCCCCCTGCCCTGATCCCATCGCGCAACTTTCCCCCTCTCCTGGAGGCGCTCCGCCGCATGCTGCCCGACTGTAGCCCTTCGCTGGGGCATTTTGGGAGTGGTGGGCGAGCTGCGACCTGCTGCTTTCGTCGTGGCTGAGGGAAAGTGAGCCGGTCAAGTTTCGGGGGGAGGCACAGTGTTGCGTTGTGCGGGCGAGCGGGGAGGGTGAGCTTGGTGCCGGTTCACCCACTTGCCCTGCCGTTGGGGCTGCGCTCTGGCTTAGTGACGTGCCAGTCCACAGAGCCCTGTGCCAACATTCTCCCGGGGTCAGGGGGATCACATCGCGCCTCCTGCTTTGCTAGTAGGGCTGGTGGGCTGCACAGTGGGGACTGTGTGGAGAGGGTAGCTGTGGCTGCATCTCCTTCTGGCGTGTGAGCACCAGAGCACTGTGAATGACAATCCTGCTGCCCCAGCTCCGCCTGTCCGTGTATGCAGGAAGACCTACCAGCAGCACAGTGTAGGCACTCTGAGCTGTCCCAGGCACTGGGGCTCAGTAGTCCCAGTGGCGTGCCTGGGGAACACAGCTGGAGGAAGGGTTTTCCCCAAACAGGTGGCTCCTGGCTGGCTTTAGCATAGTTCTGCTCTGCGTCTCTCTGTCCTGACTTTGGAGGCTCTGGGACTCCCTGCCCCAGCATTCCCCCAAGCCATGCCCCTCTTCCCTGGGGCACGCATGTAGCCTTCTTGGTTCCACATTCAGTTTTCCTAGCTCTGCTCCAGGTTGGTGCTGTTGGTTTGTTAGATATCCCTGACAGCAGCAATAATTCCCCCTCTTTCTTGGCTTGTCCTGGGGCTGTGTTACACAAACCCCCCTGGAGATGGGAGAGAGCAACGAGGCCACCCGGAGTTGAGCCGGGCTTGGGCCGTGCTGGCTGCAATGATCCTTTACCCCTCCAACCGGCACTTGCTCGGCTCCCAGCAGTGACACTAGGAAGGGGGAGACACACCTTGTGTCCAGATGGTGTCAGTAAAAAGGAGACTGTTTCTTTTAAGCCCTCCCCTAAGCGCTGTCACCTCCAGTGTGATTAGCGTGTGTAACGAGGCTTGTGGCCTCTGATACTGGCCTGCTGTGCTGGATGGGCTGAACTCTGTCCTACCATGGTGATTCCTGATCTCCATCACAGTGGGTCCAACCTGGCCTGCTCAAGGTCCTGGTCTGGTAGTACGTGAGGCTGCTATGTCCTCCCATTATGTTCCCAGTGCTCTTGGGGGAAGAAGGGATACCGGTTTCTCAGTCCATCTGCCTGTGGCACCTGTGGCTGGGGTTGTAAGAGCTAGTATTGCAGGTGGTTGTATGGAGGTCGGACATCTGCAGAAAGATAAGTGTTGTGCTGGGTGGGCAGGAAGGGAGCTGGTGGTCCTGGAGTCCCTGTGTAGTGATTTCCTCACTCTGGAGAGCGGAGAGTGTCAGGACCTGTGGAGAAGGCAGGATAAGGCAGTTATTGTGAGGGTTGGTCAGACCTTCACCTCTGGAGAGACCTATATGGCCTTGGGCATGTGCTGGTGGAGAAGGCTCATGCTTTTGATAATTGCTGGCAGAGCATACTGATGGAATTAGCGGAGGTGAGGGTATACTGAGTGGGCTCTGGAGGCACAGGCACGCAGCGGAGATGTTTGTCAAGGCTCTGCACTGGTGGCCAGGAGCACTGGGGTGTTTTTGGGTGAAGAGCGAAGGGATTCCCTGGCAATCCCGTGCCCAGCTCTCTGCCATACAGTGTCACTGGGGTGTGTGGAGTGCTTGGGGATCCCGCATGCCGGGCATCCCCAGAGGGCAGCCTAGGGGAACAAGGGCAAGGGGATAGTGCTGTGAGCAGCAGCAAGTTTGGCCGCTGAGGTCTAGCTGGGAAGAAGCAGAGATGGGTGAGTTATCCTTCTCATGGTATGCTGTTGCTGACCTGGCATATGGGAGGTGGAAACTGCCTTTGAGCTTTGTCAGTCTCTGCTCTTCTTGCAGGTGTTAAGACCACTGGCCCAGGGCAGCACAGGCTGGCAGCTGGGTTGGGAGCCTGGCACAAACGTGACATCCTTGTCACATGTGAGTGCCAGGGTTTGAGCATCTGGTGGTTTGCAGGGTGGAGGAGTGGCTGGTGTCTTCTGGGGGTATGAAGGCCATAGTGGGGACACTTGGCAAAGCGTGTGTATATATCTTTACGTGCAAGGTGGCACCGGCTTCCCATTATTCATACACCAGCAGAAGCAGTGACTTTTGGTTTCTGGGCAAGCGCAGACTTTGAAGCTAGCTCTTCCTTCCTGGATCAGTCCTGAGAAGAGGTGACCCTCAAGGGCCTCCCTTCTGGAAAGCAAGAACAGCCATAGCCAGTTTGGCCCATCACATGGGTGTCCCCTACCTCAGTTCTCTGCCATGGGCGACTGCACAAGCCAACACCCTCTCACACTGAAGCCTCCACCAGGGAGCGTGTGGGAGCAATACACATTCTTCAGCTCCATTCTCTGCCCCCTATACCATTCTTGGGTGTCCCTTGCTCCTTGGGTAGGCATGGTGTCTGGCATGTGTCTGCACAGCACTGAGTATCTGCACTGCCTGATGTACACTTTAATACCGGTAGAGCTTCGTGGAGTACTGCAGTTTTCATGAAGGGACAACATTAAAGAAGGTGGGAGATAGGAAGGGTACAACACCAGGGGATGTGTGGCCAAACTGCGATGGTGAAACAAGGGTGACGTCTCTCTGCAGAGCACCGTGGTGATGTCAGGCAGGCAGGAGGTAACACCCGTGGGGCTGTGGAGAGGCTGGCGGCATGGGGAAACCAGGTCCAGGGCTTGCTTTGTAGTGTGGTGTATGCAGGCCAGAGGAAAGGCTCAAGGCCAAACGCTGTTGGGCACAAAGGGGTATTTGCACAGGCAGCTTGCTCAGACAGGCACATCTGGATGCACTCTCCAATGATGGAGGCTCTGCAGGATGGCAATGTGACGCTCCCTGTCTCCCTAGCCCTTCTCAAGGAGCCCTGTCTCTGGGATAGAGTGGTTCTGGAGGTGGCCCTGCCGCCCAAGGCTGTGACCATGTAGCTGCACTGTGCAGACTGGCATTGCTGCAGCGGGTAACAACCTGTTCCTTGCAGCCTCCCCTGAGGTAGCATTTGGACTGCATCTGAACCCTCTCACCCCAGCACAGCAGTTGGCCTGCAGGGACCCATGCCTGGAGCTGTGGAGCTAATCGGAGGGCTGAAGGCCGTGCTCTTCCCAAGCACTAACATCTCTTGTGGGTGCCTGATCCCGATCTGGGCTTGCGGTGTAAGGACTTGTGGCAACCTAGGGGCAGGAAACAGTGTGCAGAGACCCCCTTTGCTTAACTAATCTCATTGCTGCTGGCTGAGAACTTGCATGTCAGGGGTTAAACACCTATGCAGCCTTCTCCTGCCCAGCAAGGACTGGCACAGCCACAGGGCTGTGGCCAGCTGCTCCTTGCTGAAACTGGCTTCTTCTCTGGTCACTGGCATGCATCTGAAACATGGGGACAGCAAGGACAGCTCTGCTTCACCTCTCCCCCTCCACAGCTCTGGGTCCGTCCTGGCTGTCCCCTCCAGCTGGTCCCCGCCTCCCCCCAATCCTGGATTACACCGGGGTGCCCCATTGCGTCCCAATCCCCAGTGGGAGCTCCGTTCCTGGCACAGGGCAGGCTGGCAGCTACACTTCTTGGCAATGTGGTGCTGCAGTATCACCTGGAGCGCTGGGCAGTCAATTTTGTAGTAACGAGCTGTTTGCAGCTTATTAAAGAGCCCCTGGAGATCCCACGTCCCTCCTGCCCCAGGCCTGGGAGAAGCATCATGGATTTAAAGCGTTTCATTACCAAGCACAGCAGTGTCGGAGGGGGGTCTCGGGTAATGGACTGTTCCTTTAATTAGCTCCTTCGAAGAATCCCCATGCTGGGGAGAGCAGGACTGCCGCAGGTTTGAGAGTCAGGCCAGGGGCACAGCTTCCTCCATGAGGAGGTGGCTGAGGCCACACTGCCAGGCAGTGTTGGAGTTGTGACTCCTGACAGGCTCTAACCAGTAGGCAAGACTTTTCCATATCCAGGTACCCAGCTCAAATGTCGGGGCTGGAGCTCACAGCAGGACCCCAACGGTCCTGACTGCATCTAACCATGGATCAGCCCACAGGGTTTCTGCACCTGTGGCCAGCAGAGGCATGCCTGGAGGTGACTTGTCCATTAGGGACTTAATCCCCTGGACTGGGAATTTACCTTATGGAAAGGATGCCAATGTGGTGTGTGTTTTGGGGTCAGGCTTATTTTTTTTCACACTGAGCTGTGGGTTGCATTATGCTGCTTTCCGGAGAGGTAAACTGAGGCACAGTTTTCAAATAGCCTGGCTGTGGTTAGCACTAGGACCAGGATACAAGAGTCTTATTTAATAGGCAGGGAGTGCTCTGACCATGAGGCATGCTGCTTCCCCAGTGTCTAGCGGAGGTGTGCAGGGCAGCTCTGGGCTAAGCGTGAGGTTGCTTCTTGAACATCTCCGTGCTGCAACGGGCTAGGCTGGTGCATTGGACACGTGCACCGGGAGCTGCTGCTGTTTCCCAATGCAGGGCAGCAGGCGCCTGTGACTGACAGTTCTGCTTAATTAGGGAGTTGTTATTTTATCAATTCCAAAGCGCTTGAAGTTTTCTGCTCCAGCTCACGCTTTCCACTTGTTAATGGGAAACCAACACCCTCCGTCAAAAAGGCAGCAGCACTGATGCATTTTAAAGGTTCTGCTTGCTCCAGTTTGACATCCAAAATATAACAATCAAGCAATCAGCTGGTGGATGCCTGTTTGATGTGGCTCTGACAGTGCTGAAAACCTTAATTTCCCAGCCCTCCCCTACACCTCCTCCTCTTTTATATTGCTAGGTACACAGCAGGATGGGCTTCTCCTGAAGCGGTGGGCAGGGTGGCCACGGGAACCCAGGCTCCACTGGGCCATAGGTGCCTGGGAGCACCGTGCGCTTGGGCCGAGGGCTGCCACGCAGTGACCCCACGATTGCCAGCTTCCCTGTTGCAGGGAAGAATGGAAACAAATGGTGGCAGAAAAAGGAGCTGAAAGGGTATTTGGGTGGGAGCGTGGTCTGCACACCCTTCTCTGCCCACCAGCAGACTCTGGGGCCGGTGCATAAGGGAGGACTTCACCTGGAGATCCCCAAGATATGACCCCCATCCCACAGTTAGCAAAGGCAGGTGGAGCTGTAATGCTCACCCAGAACACAACTGTGCCAGGTGCTGTATGAACACGGCAAAAATATCCTTTGGGTATATCCTTGGGAGCCAGGTCAGGGCTCCACATGGTTCTTTTGCTACCACTTGATGCCAAGCACCTCTCATTTCACCTCTTAGATCTGGGCTGGTGCATCCACATGGGACATTGTCCTATGCAGCTGAACAGGCTTGAAACTAGGGCATGAGATAAATGGGCAAAACTTTCCCCTTGGGGAGGGCAGCCAGTTGCTGGGGAGGGAATAGGTTGTGCCCTGGATGGGCAGGAGAGCGATGAAGGGGGAAGCAATGGGAAGGACAGGGGTCAGATGGTGTAGATGAGAGCAGACTGGGCTGGTTTGCATTTACCCCGGGACTTGAAGCCCATTCCCAGGCTGGATGGGGCCCCTCCAAGCTCGGTGGCTACTGCGGTGGGGGCCTTGATGGAGCTTCCCCATCTTCTCCATATATGAAGATCTTCCAGCAGCGGAGAGCCTGATGCTCCCGGCTGGGAGCAGGTGAGCTGTGTGGGGCTGGTCTGCCCCGTATTGCCAGGCGGGAAGCTACTCGCTCCTCTGCGCCCTGGTGCGCCGGCCCTGGGGAAGCACTTCTGCTTCATCCCACAAATAGCTCCGGAGAAGCTGCCCTAGCCCCCCCAGCAGGGGAGCTCCAAATTGTTCCTGCAGGATATGAGGTCTTGAGGCAGCCCTGCCAGATGCATTGCACCCTTGCCCGCTGTGGCCATTTGCTGCTGGGTCTGGGTGCCAAGGCCGCATCCCCGGCTCTGCGTGTGGCAGTGGTGCTGGCAGAGGGACCAGCTGTGCCCAGTGTGCGACGTGCTCTGGTGCTGCTCACAGCACTCAGCAAGGCAGGTGCTTGGGGCATGGCCTACAAGGGATCCCCCAGGCTGCTCTCCTCCTTCCTGCCTCATTTTTCTCTCTTCTCTTCTTTAGGAGGTTTTCATCTTCGCTTTTTTTTTTCTCTTTTTTTTCCTTCCCCTCCCTTCCTCTCTCTTTTCTGGAATCGCTTTTCATGCAGCGCTAACTGCTGAAGTAACACAAACCTGCTAAATGGTCCGGCTTTATGATAGCATAAAAATGATACTACAGCAGTGAGTGGGGCTTTATTAAACCCAAGGGAAAGGCTCCAAATGAACAGCTTGCTCTGCTCTTAGCTTCCCCCCGCCCTTTATTTTTAATAACCACTGGAATATAAACTACAGTTAAGATTCTGTGGACTAGAAGAGCACTTGGAGACCGTCGCTTGCTGTCTCGGTGTATCCCCGCCACTGTGCGTGTGTGCCTGTGTCTGTGTGCGTCCCTCCCTCCTCTCTGCAGCCCGATGCTGTGACGCGAGTGCCAGATTCCTGGGCTGGGGAATGAATTTCCTGGTGTTTGGATTTGTACTCAAAAAGCCTCATAAATATTTTGCAGGGACTCCGGTGCCTTAGTGGATCAGGCCGGGCTCGACACAGGAGCAGGCTGAAGCTCTTGGAGCTCCCAGGAACTCTTTGGCCTCGATCTCTTTGCTGTTGGGATCCTCGCTGGGATGCTCCCGGCTGGGAACGACTGTCATGCTTGGGGGCCTGGGTGCAGTCGCTAGTGCTTTGGGAGCTGGATTTTATTCCTTGCTCCTGATTTTGCCATGCCCTTATGGAGCAGGAAGGGGCTGTATCTCCCCTCCTTTCTTCCCTCTGTCTTGTGCAGCCGAGTTGCAAACCCTGAGAGCATCGCAGGCTGCTCTTGCTTCTCCGCCTGTGTGGGGCTTGGCAGGTCTGACTGAGGCTTAACTTGCAACAGCTCCGTGTTGTAGCAGGGCTGGTGCTGCCGCACCACTGCCTGTGCCCTCTGGGCCTTTGCCCAGGGAGAAGTTTCCTCGGTAAGATGCAGAGGATGCAGGAGAACAGACCTGGGGTCAACTGCCTGAGAGGTCACAGGCAGTGTCTGAGGTATACGGAGGCAAGGGCAGGGCAAGCATGTTTCTGTTGCATTGATGCAGCTTTTGGGCTGGTTCAGGGAGTGAGTGAAGGGCTCTGCCCAGGGCTTTCCATGTTCCACAGTCCTGGAGTTGCCCCTTTTTCCTGTGCTCCCTCCTTATCCTCATCCCTTGCAAGGGGCTGTTCAAGGGCTGATGGCCATGGATGATGCCATAGGGCTGAATTGGCCCCTGGCCCCAAACTGACCTCTCCACCCTGGGGGGTCTGTCCCAAGCCCTTGCAACTGCATTGCCGTTTGCCCTTGGGTCTCCTGTGGGCCATCCCCTGGCCGTGGATAAGCTCGAGAGCCAGGGCAGGGCTCTGCATGGGGTCTCTCCTTACCCTCCTACCCCTGGCTGTGCCTCTTTCTCCCCCCATCCCAGCTGGCCTGCAGGGAGGTGCCCAGGCAGCTGCTTTTCCTCCTTGCCTCCCTGAGCCCATTGACGGGGCCTCTCCAGTCCCCGATCGCATTACTTTTAATTAGCCAGACACTTCACGTCCGCTCCTCTCTCCTGCTGAAGGTGCCTGATTAGTGCCGAGGTGAAAGGCACTTTAGGTTACGGAAGGACACTTGGAATGGCTTGCCTGTCTGCTGCTGAAGCTCATTTTGGACAGCATCTGTTCATTATTATGTGTTGTCTTGGCGGCATGCCAGCAAGGAGAACTGAAAGCACGACACAAAGATTGCTTTCACCCGCCGGAGGAGGAGGCAACCCATGCTGGGAGGGGGGCACAGCCGGCACGCTGCAGCACCCAGCTGCCAGAGTGGGAATGGGGACCCCTAGCACCCCCTTCACTCCCGGTAGGGATGCCAAGCCCAAGAGCTGAGGCGGCTTTCGCTGTCCCCTTCTCTGTCTTGGTCACGGGGCATCTTCTCCCCCAGGCCTGCTGTGGGCTCGGGGGGAGGCTGCCCTGGAGCGGCACGACAGGGATGAGATGTCAGTGATCACTTGTGATGGGATGGTGTGCGCAGTCTGCTTTTTTCCAAAGGCGGTGTGTCTTTCCCTGGCCCAGCACCCAGCTGGGAGTGGGTGCCGAGGAGGGGATTGGCAGGATCCTCCCCAGTGTGGCAGCAGCACAGCTCCTGGGGGTTTTCTGCCCCCTGGCCCTCCGGGCGTGGGGACCAGGGGTTACTGCCTGTCTCCGCTGCCGTCTGCCTCCGGCACTTTGTTCCCGCAGATGTAGCAGAGACAGAGCCTGGCTTGCTGCTCCCCTGAGGCCTGCGTGACACAGAGGAGGTTTCCCAGGCAGTGCAGGGTGCTAGCAGCCTGGGCACGCGATGGGGGGATGCCAGAACAGGCACGCTCACAGCAGCTCTGCCGAGTGTCTCTCCGCAGAGTGGGAGAAGCTGTCCATGTTCCCTGGCACGGAGAAGTCCTCGTCTTTGCCTGTCCCAGGGGCTGTGGGACTGGGCAGAGCATCACCAGGGCACGAGGTCCCGTGCCACAGGGAGCAGAGATGGTGACCCTGGCATCCGAGAGTGCCTCGTGGGACCCCACTCTGCTGCCACGTCCCTCTTCTGCCAGGTGCCCTCATGCCTCTCCCAGCACCATGGGCCCTGGAGGCTCAACCTAGATCAGGTCACAGCATGTGCAAGTGTGCAGACCGATGCACCTAGCCCAGTCGTGAGTTCATACAGCACCGTGCGCACATGTGGCTGCCACGGCAGCATGCAACCGTGCGCTGGGCCTTGCATGGGCACATCCGTGTGCGTATGTGCATCCAGCGATTCCTAATTTGCACGTGTGGACTTGCACATGTGTGCGTGTTCATCGAGGGCACTGGGATGCCATTGGGGAACATGCTGCACCATTGTGCTCCTGTGCTAACATGTCAATCCCTCAGGGGTGTGCGGATGCATGCACAGAGCTCATTATGTGTTGACATTGGCACTGGTGTGCACACACGTGCACTCACACTCGCATGTTGCATTTGGATGTGCACAACTGGGTGCAAAGTCAGTCCAGGGAAAGGCTGCGGGATGGCAGCTGCTTGCCTTCCCTTAAACTCATGCCAGGCTGGACTTGTCCTGCTCCCCAGCCTTCCTCGAAGCTGGCAAGGAGAGTCTCAGCATTGGCAGGGGGGTGGGGAGGGAAGAAGAGGGCCTTTCTGCTGAGCGGTGGGTATCAAAGGGGCTGGAGTGCTAGGGTGCTTTTGAAGACGTGGCCGTGGCTTGGCGTGCTGGGGGAGCCCCAGCCGAGAAGCTGAGCAGACACCTTTGATTTGCTTGGAAAAAAAAATAAAAGAAAGAAAAAAAAAGAGGAAAAAAAAAGCGAGGGTTGTTAGAAGCTGCCTGCCACCTGGCGCGGTGCCAGCCCGGGGACGCTCCGACGCAGACATGCCAAGCTGTAATTGCAGACAGACTCATTTCAAGAGACGAGACGGTTATTTTTAACTCGCGTTAAGGTACTGCACTGATCTCCAGCCTGTTGGTTCAAAAGTTCATGCACCCCCTGCCTCCTCACCACCACCAAGCAGCTCGCCCACCTCAAACCACTGCTCCCAGCAGTGCAGCCTGGCTCCAGGTGCCTTCCTGGAAAGTGCCCAGCCCCTCACCCGCACCCCATGGCAGGGCGGCCCGGCCCGGAGAGCCCTGGCTTTGCCCACAGGGAGGTGCCGGCTATGCTCACGAGGCAAGGTGGGAGATGAGGAGCGTCTTGGTTCAGTCCTGTGGCTAGGCACCCATGCTGCAGAAAGTCTCCTGCCCCAGGTGTCCTGGATCCTGCTTGGAGCCAAGAGGGAATGTGCCACACCAGCCTTGGGGCGCTGGCACTGCTGGAGTGGCACTTCTCATGCTCCAAAGACTCCACAGGTTTTCCAGTCACCCTTGTACAAGTGGTCGCACTGCCCGAGGAACCTCGAGTTTCTCTTTCAGCGGCTGGCTGGAGTGGAAGGCGGCATGGAGATGTGGGCTCCCTGCCCCATCCATTGCCCTTTGGAGGGTTTCACCCCACAACCCTCCTCCAACTTGTAGGGCGTCCCCATGGCTGAGAGCCATGCCAATCCGTCTGGGAGCCCAGCATAGGGCCTGGATCTCTGAGCTGCCTGTCTGGTCAGACCGGCTGCTGAACTGAATGCTCCAATGCTGTTTGTGGGTTATCACCAAGGACTGCGCATGGCAGTGGTGGAGCTCCTCAGTCCTGGCTGCAGCGGGTTGGAGAGCCCAAAGGCCATGTGCAACTCTTCTGAGCATGCTTCCCACTGCTGTGGCCCTAGCGCTAGGGCACTTGCATCCCTGGGAGCTGCCACACGCCCTGGCAATTCAACGCCCCGGCATGGGATATTTCCACTCCTTTTACATCAAAACGTATTGCAGATTTCTGGGAAGGGATGGGTGCCTGCTGCTCCTGGGGTAACACCTTTGCGTCCCTCTGGTGGGGAGAGGGACTGCAAAAGGCAGTGCTGATGGCTGCGTGGGAGCCAGGAGGTGCCAAGCCCCTGAGCGAGAGCACGAGGCTCTGCTGAGCCTGGCACTTGCTCCACAAGCGTCTGACAAAACCATCTGAAGTGAAAGCAAAGCAGAAGCGTGTTATTGCACATCAGATTTAGACCCGTAATAGCTTTAATTACTCCTTTGCCCCCTGATAGCCTCGCCTGTGAGGACTGTGTTCACTAGGAACTGGAAGGAGTGAAGCCTCGTGGTGTTCTTGAGCAGTAGCAGAGTGTCTGTCCGTCTGTCCCCAGATGCCCTCTCTCTCTCCTAGCCATGGTTTGCGTCATCAGCAGTTTGCGAGCCATCCAGGAACTCCCCGTGTGGCTGAGATGTCTTTTGTCTGTGGCTGTCGCATGGCTATGATAATGCAGGCATCATCACTACTACCTGGAAAGATGCTGTTTGTTTGCTCCTCCCTGCTCTGTGTATCTGCTTGTGGTTGTAGCAGTCATTTGGCATCTCCCTATGCTCTCTCTTCCTGCCCAGTAGCATATGTGTAACTGAAGTAGCTACTTTGGGGGTTTTGACAGGAGCATGGAGTATTGTGGTCCACAAGAACCTGAGGGTGACAATGCAGGCACGAACAGAGGTGAGACCTGGTCGACTAGAGATGCAAAACAACTCCCATGAAGCTGAGACAGTTTTTAAGAAGTTCTGCTGCTCACCCTGGCTCTTTGCTGGCCCACATGGCTGTACGTAGTCTGCTGGAGTTGATAAATCAGAAGGAATAGCTAGGATGCATCAGTGGTGAATTGTGGGCCATTATCTGTAATGAGTTCAACTAGGATCGCACGGTGTGAACTGCAGGAGGAGTGGTATTGGGAGCCTGGGATTATTTCTGGACAGCGACCCCAGCAAAGTGTGGGGCTCATTCTAGATCAGCAGAGTGGCCCAGGCTCTGCTGGGGGCTGGTGGGAGGATTACATGTTTAAATGCTGCGCAGACCTGCACAGTGAGGAGGATTTTCCATAATCCTGGTTTTCACATCCCTCTCTGAACACTGGGAAAGGGGAGCGGAGCAGGACCTGCACCATGTGAGTCCCACAGGCCATGTCAGAGCATCTGCTGATGTCTGTGGGAGCTGATGTGGCCCAGGTGGCTGCTGAGAACACGAGCAGCTCGACATCCCTTAGATGGGGCTGCGTAGAAGAGCGGTAGCTGCTCCCTGGTGCACTCAGCAGTGTGAGATCGCAAGCACCCACCACGATCCCCAGAGCTGCCCAGGGATCAAGAAGGAAGAATCTCTTCCCCTTCCCACACGCCACATCGAGTAGGGCTATAACGCAAGAAGTGTGTCCCCCTCTGCAGCTCCATCCCTGGGCACCATCTGCTCCCGGGAGCTGCAGAGAGGACACAGCATGTCCCCTGCTCCAAACTGCCATGCTGAAGGGCTTCGGCAGCTAGGATGCCTGCTGTCACCTCCTGCTTGGGATCTGACTGTCCGGCAGCCTGGCCCCTTGCTCCCTTCATGCCCAAGGTGGAGGGCACATGCGGAGATGCAAGGAAGGAATTAACAAGCTTGTTGTGGAGCGACAGGCTCATAAATTCCACAAGGTTTTTTGAGACTGTCAAACCTATGTCTGTCCCAGGGATGTAAGACAGCATTTTATTGCTGCCGGCTTGATGGCTGTTCCCTTCTCCTCTGCTGCTGTGATTTATCTTTGCACTTTGCACTGATTGGATTAGAAGTTTAAATGCTAAGGGTGCATAACAATATATTTTTCTTATTAATATTAAAAAATCATTATTGGATTTTTTATAGTTCTGTTTTGAATTGAATCCCCTTGCTTGATTTATTCTCTCTCCCAGAGTAGAATTTAATGCTAATAGGAACAATCATTGCTTTGTTTTGAATCTTTGACTGTTTGGAAAACTTTCCCTGCAAAGGGAAATTAGAGCATTATTAAGAGTCCATTAAAAGAGGGTTTGCCCATTCCTGGCTGTTACCTGCAAGCCAGAGAGAAAACAAAAAAGCAAAGACAAAGAGTCTGTTTTGCAGCGCTCTCTGCTTACACCCTTCCCTAAGTGTAATGTAATTATTATGCCAATTATTATAATCATCTCTATTACGTTGCAGATATTAATTGCAGGTCCCATTGGTTAGATTTCTTGTGGGACGCCTACTTGCAAACGTGTATAAATCATGGCCGAGTGTGACTCTTCTGTGTTAACCTGCGCATGGGCGAAACGTGGGTTTGGCTGGCCACGATGACGGGAGATCCTGTGCGGGGAGCTAGACTTGGTGCACAAGGACCGCAGTGACTTGGCCTGGTGTGCGGGTGCCTGGTCCACCCCCTCACCCTCCTTGGGTCCCGTGGGGCTGCCTTGGGGTCTGCCTGGCAGGCACCTTTGGATGGGTCCTGGCCACGTGATGCTCTGCTTGCCAGTGCTGGCTGCTGGATCGCTCTTGCATGAGGTCTCAGATGGACCTCTTACTTCCACAGCTTCTTTTCAGGGCTCTGTCTCTTCCCATTGGATATAATACTTTTAAGAGAAATTTGGGAAAGGAAATGGCAGCCCCTGGTTGATGTCTTTGCACTGTGGGTGCCCCCTCGCCCCACAAGAGCAGAGCCCATTGGCAGTGTATCCCTGGGGTGCTGGGTGCTGGGCAGCAGGATGCAGGATGTCAGCTTTTATTCCGAACAATCCCTTTAGCCCCAGCAGGCTCCGTCAGCAGCACCGTGGCTGAACAGTCCCTCCGCCCACAAGACGAGTGGAGCCAGCCAGCCGGGCATGCATGTGGAGCTGGCTTAGGGCTCCAGGCACGGGTGAGAGCCCACGCTTTTCTGGTCTGTCCAGCTGGTGATGGCAAGCCTCAACCACCCCAGCTTTGTGCCAGCCCTCAGGTCTTGCCACGTTCCCCCAGCAGAACTGTGCAGTGGCAGGGCCAGTGCATCCATGGCAGGCAGCGGGGCTGAGCTCTCCATTGCCATCTGCACAATCCTCCCAGAGTCGGAGCAGAGAAAGACCGTTGGTGGGCTGGTTCCCCATACGGCTGAAACATGGCCATGGCATTTCTTGAACTTGGCTGACTTGTTCCCTTAACCCTTCCAGTCCCAGCAGAGCTGAGGGATCATTTCTTTTGGAGCCGGAGGAAAGGAGCTGGATCAGGGTGATCCCTGCAGGGAGGTGATGCAGGGGGAAAATGGGGCACTGCTCCTTTTCCAGTGCTGCTGAGCAGCAGCTTGTGCTCCTTGTCTCCCTTGAGCACTGCATCCTCCTGGCCCTTTCCTGCCCACGGTCTCATTCCTGTGCTGCTGCAACACTGTCCCAGATAGCTGGCTGGGGCTGGGCCACCAGCTCTGCCGCAGCCATGCTGTCTGCCTTTTGGGCAGCTGCCTGGCCGCCGGCAGCCAGTGGGGCCCTCGTGGGTGATGGGCAGGGTGGCGAGCGGGTCCTGGGCTAGGAGGGTGCCCACAGGCAGGTGGGCACAGGGCCATGCGCAGGTGTGCTCCTGGCATTATGGGCTGTGCATGGGGCAGGGGCATGGTGGGGATGGGACTTTGCATCCCCTGGTACCGCTGGGGAGCTGGAGACATGCCCAGGCTCTGCTTACGATGCTGGGACAGGCACAGTAGCAGCGGGGAGCTGAGACACGCTTGGCGTGCACCCAGGCTTGTTGGCAGAGAAAGCACAGCCTGCCCAGGCACAGTTAGGGCAGGCCTGGTCAGCTATTGCCCTGAAAAGCACCAAGGGAGAGCAGGAAGGCTGCTCAGCGGCTGCAGGGCTTATGTGGGAGCAGTAGGCACATCAGCCAGAGACACTCAGCCCAACTGGCCCTGTGGCCCCAAACTGGGAACTTGCTCACCTGGCTCCCGTGGCAGTCCAGCACTCCTGTACCAGCACATGTGTCACTGCAGCCCTGTGCTGTGCCGGGCTGCAAACCTGTGTGCTGAGACTCTACTTTCAGTTCCTCAGCTGGCATTTGTGTTTTGTGAACCTGCAGCCTGTGCTGTGCCACGTCGTGTATCCAGCCTCCCCTGCGCATGCCATACCCTGAACCCACCCACCCTGAACACAGCCTGTGCTTGATGCATGCCCTGTACCTGGATTTTACAGCCCTAGTACTGCTACTCAGCCTACCCCATGCCTGGAGCTTACTAGCCTAGAGCCCCTCACCATGTCCTCACTTCAGGCTGCTTTGCTGCTCTCAGCCCCTTGCCTGAGCCCTGCTGGCCTAATGTGCCTCACCCTAGTGCATAGCTGGAGGGAGCAGCCAGAGGGCCCTAAGGACTTGCTTGGGATGCTGTGCTCTGGAGGTTCCCTAGGAGCTGCTGGCAGCAGCAGCTGTCTGCCCAGACGCGACTTCCCAGAGGTCCTACACATATTTTTGTCTCACGGTGTCTCCAGTGCTGGTGGTTGGGGACTCTGGTTAAGTAGTTGAGCTCTCTGCGGCTCTACTGTCACGCAGCTCCTGTTCTGACCCATCTGCACTTTTCCAGCTCTCCTCCCCGCTGAGGCTGCTGGAGCTGGGAGAGGAAGCAGGAAGGACCCACGGCAGCAGGCAGGAGAGTGCTTTCATACACTGCTCTGTGGGGTTCTCCAGAGCTGCAGGGCTCATTGCTGTCTCCTTGCTGCTATGTTGGGGTTGCTGGGCCCTGACCTAAGCCAGCTGCTGGTTGGGAGCTGCCCTAGAGGCTGCCTCTGCCCCTAGCTGTCCGCCTGCCAGGCTGTGCACTGAGCTGAGTGTTGCGGAGAGAAGTGTTCAGCCAGGACTGCCAGACCAGCAGTTAATTTGCACCTTGTCCTGTGTGAGAACTGCATTTTGGAGTCATGGCTTGGGCACCATCACTTGCCCTTTGATGGTATTCCCAGTTGGACCAGCTCCCTGGTACACCCTGAGTGCTGGGAAGCTCCATCTTTCGTGGCCACTGCTTGTGTAAGTGAACCTTTCTGAGAAGCCCCAGTGTGCTCAGCTCTATCCTCCCCTTCCCTTTGTGCTTTGTGGGCCAGCTGGTTGCATGATCTCACTGCAAAATACATTGCTAGTTTATCAGCCTAGGGATTGAACTCCTGTCACCCCTCACCTGTCCAGCACCCCATGGCATGCCAGCGGGAGTGAGGAATTGGGATGTGCCACCTGGGAATCTCCCAGCCTCCTGGCTCATGGTCCCATCATCCGCAAAAGGATGTTGGAGGCTAGTGTGGTGAAGGATGAAAAATTGGATCCTATGCCAGCAGGCTAATGGGGACAGGAGGGCTGCAGCAGATTAGGGAGGCATTTTCTGGAGGGGTCCCCCATGCAGAGTTGACTGCATGTCCTCTCATACTCTCTGTGCATGACAAATCTCACAGGGAGTTTGATTTAGGTGCAAATGGCTTTTTTAAATGCTCAAAGCCCTATGGCTGCAGTTTTGTCTCTTTGTGGCTTGTGCTGCAGTGCGCACCCCTCTCTGCTCATCACGTCAGCTCAGCAAAGGGCTGGCTCATGCTGCTGTTGGCTCCTGAGTCCGTTTCTTCTCAGCTCTGGCTTGTGTGCCGAGGGGTCTCAGAGTGCATTGCTGTCCTTTAGGGATGGCTCTTTGCTAGGGCAGGGATGGGGGTCCCCAACACACCTCTGTCTCTTGGCCTGTGTTTGTGTGATCCATTTTTAGAGAGCGCAGGGATGCACTTGGCTGTGTGTGTGTGGCTGGAGGCTGGCAACTGCCAGCGTTCCCACTCACCCTGCTTTCCCACGGCATGCTGCCATGCCTGCAAAATAGTTTTTCCACCACTGACAATGCTGTGGCAAATGCACACAGCAAAACAGAAGCCCTCAGTATAATGAGAAAATGCCAGACGGGTGCGTCAGATCCAGGGCTGATCTAAGTTAACCCAGACACACAGTGTGGTCTGGCTACCCCTGGGAAGGAAATGAGGAGGTGCCGTCTCCAGACCCCTCTGGAGCTGTGGGATGGGCCCCTCCTCGCTGCAGCCTGGCAGCGGCACCCTCAGCATGCAGCATGGAGCAGATGCTCACTCAGAGGTGGTCCACCAGCTCCCCTCCTGCGCCCAGCTGTCAGCCACTGCTGGACCTGCTGCAAGGACAACTCCATGGCAGACCCAGCCCGGCTGCATCCTGGTGCGTGTCTGTGTACACGTGTGACCCTCCCTGTGCTAATGGGTGGTAGAGGCACTGCAGACACACACTATGCACAACCCTGGGACAACTGCCAGAGACAAGGCACAAGCTTGAGGGACACCCATGTGGTATCCCCAGGTAGCAAGCAGCGTGTCCTTAGAAGTCCTCCTGCGAGCAGTGACCATATGGCTGAGGTTTCCCAGCACCCAGTTCACGGCCAGGCAGCTCTGGAATCCCGGCAATAGGATCTGCTCACCCTCCGCGTGCATTTCTTGGCTGACCTGCTCTTGTTTTTGCTGTATCCTGGAGCCTGAGCGCGCCAGCCAAGGAGCGGCTGTATGGGGAGGCTGCCTGCCAGGCCCCTGAGCCAGCTGCTAGACTGCAGGATTTATGGCAATGACAGCCCTGCACTGGGTTAGTGATGGTGGCTGCAGGTTAGGTTTTGAGCACGGAGCCTTGCATGGAGGGAGGCGGGGAATAGCTTCTGCCTGGCCCTGAGGATGTACAGTGGGATCCTGGCAGACACTGTTGGATCTTCCAGCAGTGAGAGGCAGCCCTGGCTGGCTCCATCCTTTCCACAGCATGGCAGCATCTCCACTGAGCCCCGTGCCCCATCACGCTACCTGTGCCTTGGAGGCAGGGACATGTTTTCATGCCCCTCTCCAACTAGTTCATGTGGAGCTTATAGGGGTGGCCCCACTGCTGTGCATTGGGCCAGGCTCATTTGGAGCTTCTCAGAAGGGTGGAGAACACAGAATTTTGTCACTTTGAGGAAGAGATTCTGGGAAGCAGGGCTGGGAGCTGCTGGGCTAGAGACTGTGAGGTGCAAGGCTATGACCTGGGGTACAGGTCTGGAGGACATGGAGCATGGAGCTCAGGGATGTGGGGAGGAGGGCTGCAGAACCTGAGCCACAAGGCTATGAGATGTGAGGTCAAAGGAGTGGGTCTGTGAGGTGTGGGGTGGAGAACTATGTGATGTAGGGTGCAAGGATGGGAAGACTGGAGTGTGGGGCTGGGAGATTCAGGGTACAGGACTGTGTGATATGGGGTGCAGGGCTGAGAGGTATGGGGTGCTACAGCTGCCATGGGGAGGCAAGGGGGCACATAGGGCAGGATTCCCTAGCAGTGGGACCAGCCCCTGGCCCCCCAGTCTCATCAGCTCCCCCCACAACTGCTACCCTTGGTGCAAGCCGGCTTCTGCTCCTGGGCACTTCTTGCACATCTGGGGTGCAGACATTTGGGGATGAGTGCCAGGCAAGCACAGTGCCATACTGGGATGGGTTCACCGAGTGCTAGGAAGGGTTTAAATCTTATGGGCTGGCGTGTGAGCAAGGCTCTGCTGCTGCTCCTCTGCAGACAGTGCCAGCAGCAGAGTAGGGGAGCCAGTACCCAGCTCCAGAGGGCCAGGGCAGGAGCCTCCAGGGGTTTCCCTGGGCAGCAGAGGGTATGTCTGCATTGCCAGCCTCTTGGCTGAAAGATGAAGCCTGCATTGTGTAGGTGGCTGCAAACATTAGTCCTTGCCTGTGGCCTCCCCAGCCAACACTCACAGGTGGCTCCTCAGCAGGAGGCCCAGGGGGAACAGGATGCCTGTGTTCTCTTCCTGGCTCTGCCACTTCCTCACTGGGGCACCCTGCAAAGGCATGGCCTCAGGGAGATGGGGCCCGTGATGCCTTCCATCCCCAGGTCCCATTTCCCTGCCCCCAGCTCTTTTTGCAATATGAATCCAGATCCTGTCTGCAGAGAGTGAGCAGAACCAGGGGGCTCCTATAATTATCATTATGCTCTGAATAATTCATGGCAGCATTACTCCGACAAAGCCTCTCCCTGCCTAAGCTCCCCACCATGCCGCCTGGCAAGCGTCGGCAGGGTCTGATGTGGTGTGAAGTGCGGGCCAGACTTGCTGTCCCTGTGGCCGGGATGGCGGGATGGGAATGGGTGCTGCAGCACGGAGGGATGTCACCTGCCACCAGTGTCCTCTGTGACTGAGATCAGGGTTGCTGGGCACCGTGAGCAAGGCATGGAGGAGTGGGTGGAGGTGCTTGCTGCAGGGAGCATCTCCATCCCAGCGAGACCTCCAGTGTGCCTCTCCCCTCCACTGCTCCCCTGCACCGTGTGCCTCAGTTTCCTCCTTGTCACAGTGCCAGTGATCTTGGCCCGAGTTTGATGCTGGTGCAGTTCTTGGGGTGACCAGGACCTATGTCTGCTCAGCCCTCTGAGAGCAAGTCAGTTATTTTGTTGCCTGACTCAGGACGCCAAAGCTTGGCTTTGCAGTCTCTGCACAAGCACTCAGCACCTCTGAGTCCTCAGGCCATTCCTGCAGGGCTGAATTTGCCCCAGGAGAGTCTTGGAGGGGGCTGTCCTGTGGGAGGGGGTGTTTAGTTGGTGCCAGGGACCAGCTGGGCAGGAAGGAAGCTCCTGGCACAGAGCACCTCCTAGGCTGAGAGCTGCGAGGGGTTAAAAGAAATAAAGCCGATGTGAAACTTTTGGCTCTGGAGCTGCAGGCAGAAAGTGCATTTGTAGCCGCAAGTGGCCGCCTTGAAGACAATCCAGATCTGTCTGGGAGCCGTCTGCTGCTAAAACCCTTTGATCCACTTACTTCTCTCCAGGGAGCTCCCTGCAGCTCTGGTGCTAATGCCCCCATGGCGACAGGGGCTTAGCTGCCAGACGGATGCAGGAAAGACCCCCCCTCCCTCTGCCAGGGAGGAAAGTGCAGCAGAAAGAGTGAGGGAGAGAGGGGCTTTGAGATACAGAAATGATGCCACCAGGCTTAACCCTTACAGTCCTGGATGGGGGATACTCTCTGGGGTTGGGAAGCAAAACTGGGAATCTGGACAGCACAGAGTATTTCCAAACTGTGCAGCAACGTGACAGATCCAAGAAATCTGTGGATGAAGACAGCCTTTTTGGGTGGTTGTCGTGAGCCGGGTCACAGGGAGATGGTCACAGGGAGGGTTCATGTCCCTGATGGATCCCCAGATCTTCACATTGTGGAGGCTCCCTGCCCTGTGCCTGACTGCCCTGCTGTGGGGACACATGTAGGGCTTGATGCGAGGACTCAGCACTCACCAGCCACACCTGCCAGTGCTTTTGGTATCGCACAGGCCTGGAGCAGCTCTGTTCAGATGAGTGTGTCCTTCTGCCTCCCTGCCAAGTCCCAGAAGCAGAACACAGGCCTCCCTGGCATGCAGCCCTCCTGGGGCTGGGAAGGTAGTGGTGGCACATGCTGGCATGGGGATGCTCTTGGGGGTGCAATTCATTCTTGCCTTTACCCTGCTGCAGCTCCACAGCTGGGATTTGTGAAGCAGGGGGACAGGCTTGGTGCTCAACTGTGGATGAGTGTTTGGTGTTTATCCAGTGTGTGTTCATCCCCATTTCCAGAGTGTGTGACACCATGGTCCCTGTGCCAGCCTTGCTGAGCCAAGCCAGTGGACATGGGGCTAGCAGTGTTGGTATGAGTGATGATGTGGGGTATTGAGAGCTGGGTTCAGAGGAAGTTGGGCAATGTTTTCTAGTGGGAAATGTTTTCACAGAAAAACAGCAGATTTGGATCAGCTGGACCAGATAGCGAATTCAAACTGAGCTCTGCCAAATGGGCCAGCTAAAATAGAAAAGCAGAAAACCCAGCAATGCTGGACAGACTGGTCACAGCTCCTGCAGGGTTAAATGAAATTTGGGGAATTTCAGTTCACAGAGATTACTTTGATTTTACCATATGTAATTTTTAAAGACTTTGAAGCTAAAACTGGCTGGTGCACTGGACCTCTTTCAGTGGGTTTCAGTAGTGTAGGTAACTTGAAAGACACTCTCGGCTTTCATCCTCAAGCAGTCCTGTTGTCTGCCCCTCTGCAGGGAGGAGAGAGATGCTGTAAGGGCTGGGACAGCAGTAGCTTAGGGAGTTGGGGAGTGATGGGGCCCAGCATGGTGCTTAGCCATAGAGGGCAGACCTGGAATAGACTTTAGTGTGGGTTACACCCTGCAGCCAGATGTAACACGTGGACTAGTTGAGGACAGATCCATTAGCAATGGGTGTATACTGTGCAGGTCTAAGCATAGATGGGGCAACGGGCAGGAGAAGGGACATCACATTATATTATCTCCTGGATGAGGTCTTGGGTCATGGAGTTTGGGAACTGGTGCTCCAGAAGATAAGGGACGCAGGGACCTCCACAGCTGTGGTGCCTGTCGTTTTGGAGATGCTGAGCTGCCCTGCCAGCACAACGGCAGCGCCTCTGCAGCTGCCAGCAGCCCTGGCACAGCGCAAAGGCTGACTGGGCTCTTTGGTGAAGGGGAAAAGCAGGCAAGGAGGTGGCAGAGATGTTGGAGGTGCCAAGGGATGGTCATGGCCTGGTCTGGAGGGTGTGCGGGGAAAGCAGAGGGACTGAGGGGGGTGGGATGGAGGTGTGAAAGGAGGTGACTCCACGGCGCTAACAAAGGCTCCATTGAGTGACAGCGCTTGGCTGCTCTGCTTTGTGTGGAGCAGGAGGCTGGCCAGGAAAAACAGGGCCTGGAGCAGGGAGCACATCGTGTCCCTGGCTGGAGCTGCCGGAGCCCTCGGTACATTCTGTTGCGGAGGAAGCTGGCTCGAGCGAGGAGGCTCGGCTGTCAGGCCAGCTCTGCACATCTGACCTCAGCTGGGAGAGGCTCGGGGCCCCCGGGCGCTGCGCCCTCCGACTACACAGCTCGCCATGGCTAATTGTCTGCATAATGAGCCCCATTGAGGCCAGCCGGACCCCCTTGCCCGCCGCTCGGGGGGCTGGAGGCTTGTCAGTTCTAGGTCAGCGCTGGGGAGAGGAGGAGACGGTGCGGGGGGGTCAGATTGCAGACAGCGAGTGGGCGCCTTGCCCAGGAATTCGAGGATGGTTTGCAGGCTGCTCTGCCCAGGCAGCAGCGTCTAATTCAATTAAAACTCAGTGTCACGAAGCTGGGAGGCCGGCAGCGCGTGGGATCTGAGTGGGGGCCCTGCAGGGAAGAGGCTGTCTGAAGGGCTGCCAGGTCCCCTGGGAAACAGCCCGTACGTCACCATCCTAAGGTCCTCACCTGCAATATCTGCCCAGAAACCTGGACTGCTACACGTAAGGCTGTGCCAGGCACGACAGGACACCACTGGCAGGTGCTCATGTCCTGGCAAAGATGCTAGGACCAGCCCAGTGAGCTGCCGGGGGTGACAATCCCCCACATTAGGAGGCATTAAGGCACAAATCTGGACCCTCAAATCCCTTGGAAAGGGCTTCTAGGGGACGGTAATTAGCATCAGCAGAGTTGTGCATGAAGGTCCTGGGCTGCACTGGCATGGGTTGGGTAGGTGCCAGCAGAGAGCGAAGCCTAGCTGGAGCTGTCTGGGCTCTTGCACCGGCTCTAGTGCTGGGCAAGACCCAAGCAGGCACGATCACTCATGCACTAGCTGCCTTCCTTTGATGACATGTGGCTTCTTATTGCTTGCATCCATCCCTGCCAATCCACTGCCCAACACACTAATCCTGATGGCTGACACACTTCCTCCCCACCCCAGCATCTCTTCCCCTATCCCATACATACTTTCCCACTCCATATACTCCCTCATGCCCCAGTATCTCCCATTCCCTCACTCTAGCATCCTCTATCCCCTATATGCTCCCCTGCTCCCCCAACCCTACACCCTCATCCGTGTCTCTCCACACTGGCCCTCCTCTGGTCCCCATCCTGTAACACCTGAATACGTTACTCAGCCACATTCCTTCCTCCTCCTCACCTGCCATCCCCTCTATAGCCCATCTCCCCCCCTATATAATGCCCCCAAGCCTCTGCCCTCCTCTGACTGCCACCCCCATGCTGCTCACACCTGTCCTGGCTGTCAATGTACTCCTCGCAGTCCCGCAAACACCCTCCCTGACCCTATTCCAGCACTATTTTTTCCCATGTCTCCTCTCCCACCTTGCCCATACCATATCTTGGCTTCACCCCCCTACCTCTCCATACAAGGACATGGAGTGCTTTGTGGCCCTCTCCTATTGAGTGTCTCTGGCCTGAAACCACCACGCAGGAAGATAAAGTCAACATTAATGACCATGCAGATTGTGGAAGGGGTTCAAAACCATCTGGTTCAGGCATAGGTCAGTCTTTCCCCACAGTCTGGGGCATGTTTGTTCCTCATAGCACAAGCCTGGGTTTCATTTCTTCCTTCCCATTAGCTGGAAATTTTGTGATCCTTCCGGACACCTCTGTTGGTGGCTTTGTTTCCAAGTGCCTGATTCCTCCAGCTGAAACAGCTGAAAGACAAGATGCAGCTGGTAGTACAGGCCTGAGGACGGGCCTGGGGCCGTGCAATGCCTGCAGCAGTGAGCAGAGGAGCCCAGCAGACTCGTGCACTGATGCCAGTTCACAGGTGGGCTGTGCAAGACACAGAGTAGATTTTCAAAGTATTTCCTCCACTCCCGAGAGACTTGATCAACACTGATAAGTGACTCTGAGCATGCTGCCTTGCCCAGTTTGGAGCATCTCCACCTGCTTCCCAGTCCAGGTCAGAGGAGGAGAGCTGGCCCCATCACAGCACCCATTGATCAGTGTTCGCTGGAGGCCCCCATCATGCTCTGGCAGCATTCAAGCAAGGCAGGCTCCTCCCTTGAGAAGCATTGGGGACCAGCTGCTCTGGCAGGTTCTGGATGATGTAATTTTTGCCATTACAGGTAAAGCTGCTCAGCCTCAGGTGGCCAAGCTCCTCCGAGACTGGCAGGTGCGGGATTATTGTGTTCCTGTTGCTTTGTAACACGCTAATGGGAAACCTACTGTGTCCCCAGGTGTGTTGGTCTCCTCTTGGAGGGCCTGCTTGGGCTTCATGCTTTGGTTACTAATTCCCTCTGAAGGGGTATTTGAGGAGCTATTCTGGGGAGCAAAAGGGTCAGTGCTATCATGTGTACAGCGCTCAGCACTTCTTATCCCATCGCTCACTTCTCTTATGTTTCTTAGGGAGAATAGGAGCTGCCCACGGCATTTTCCCCCACCAGTGACTCTCCTGCAACTCCCTTTGTTGCTCTGTTAACTCGTTTCCCCTAGTTGTGCTGGTTTTGTGCCTAGTTTGGAGGTATTCCACACACACAAATCCTGCGTCTTGCTGCAGCCGGCATGCATGGAGCACAGCCTGTAGGCTGCTGGGCTGGGCTATGGCTGTGGCTTTCCTGTCACCCTGTGTGGTGGGGTAGGGCTTGGTGGGGATACCTTGCCCAGGGGAATGGCTCATGGTTGGTGGGGATGGGCAGCTGAGAGTTACAGCCAGGAAAGTTTTGGGCTTCTGGGGAAATCCTGGAGTGTTCCTGGTGCTTCTGAACTCTTGGAGGGAAAACTAGAGGCTGTGATTAATCTAAAGACAACTTGGGAGTGCTATTTGAGGAGTAAAGCTCATCCTCTCCAGGGTGCAATAGCTGCCAGACCCCAGGCAGAGCACTAAAAGATGGGCTGATCCTGGAGAGCTTCAGGCAGGGCAATGTGTCCCTTGGTATCATTGTGCTGAGTACGGTGCAGAGACAAAGGCAGAGTGAAAAGGCAACAGTAGGGAGGCAGCAAAGCAGGCACTTGTGTGGGGGCCTGAATAAGGGTTGTGGTGCAGTAGTTCTTGTCTTCCTGCCACGAGTATGCTCAGGAGAGCAGCCCCAGCTGCAACGGCAAGTCTTCAAGTGGAAAGCCCTCACCTTGCCACCTTGTCAGCCCCTTCATGAGTGGACCCAGGGTGGCAGTGGAGTAGTGAGGGAGTAGCCAGCACTGTCCGCCTCCCAGGTGTGTGTCCCCGTCTGGAGTGCAAGGACCCTCTTGAAAGAGGAAAATGCAGACAAAGCATGGCTATGGCACTTGGCTCCACCTTCGCTTACCTGCGGGATCTCGCTCAGGCCTCAATGTTTCCTTGGCAACGGCAGATGGCATCCCTAACTCCTAAAGCGAGAGTTTCCCTGCCTTGCCTGCGATGTCATCAGCCGTTTCCGGGGTAACCCAGAATCCGGAAGCTGGTCCTGGCAGGCAGGTAGAGGAGGACCTCAGCCCACTACCTTTTTATCTGCATGTGCATTTGCTGCTTGAAAGCTCTTCCCCTTTGCTGGTAAAAGGCCACGGTGGTGGAACTGCCCAACATGGTTGTGGAAAGCTGTAACTGAGTGGGCTGAGCAATGGTGATGGTTTGACAGGCCCTAGGGCTGCTGCTTCTAGACCTAGTGGCAGCATAGAGAAGGGCTGGAAAGATAAGAAGCATGGTCCAAACAGCCTTGGCAAGGCTGCAGGGGAGAAGGCAGCCCGTGAAAAAGATGCAAAGCCCTGTCTATGCTTTGATCCCTGAAGGTGTCTCTTGCATCTTTTTTGCACTTTGAAACATGACAAACAGGTGGCTTGGGAGTTTCGGGAAGAATTGATACATGTCTTGGGGACATGGCAGTGTTAGCAGCCTGCCTGCCCTACTTCCCATCCCCGTTCCTGCGCAAAGGGCTGGACTCTTGGGGAGTCACCTGTGTTCCTAAAGAGAGAGAAAACAAGAGAAGTGGGAAAGTGTTCAGTTCAATTGGTAATTTCCTTTTTCAGTTGTCTTTGAGCAAATGGTCTCAGACTCTCATCTCAGCACTGCCAGCTGGGAGCATTAACCTCTGGGAAGGCACTTGCAGGCAGTGAAGTAGGTTGGGGATCCCACTCTATGCTGGTCCTGGGACCATTTTCCTGTGGTCAGTTCCCCTCATGCCATGAGCCTGTCCTGAGTGAAGGTACAGATCAGAAAGTGGCCTGCAGGCTGTAGCTGTTTTGCGCTCTTTCTTTTTACAAAGATTTTAACCAACAGATTTATTGGTTATCTCCTAAGGCTTAGCTCAATCTCAGGTCCAAGTGGCAAATCCCCCCCCGTCTAAGCTCTGAAAAGCCAGAGGTGCTGCTAAGTCTGGCTGCAGGAGAATTCAACAGTGCTGGCGCTTGGGCCTGAAGCAGGAAAGGATATGACCCTCCAGCTCACATATGCTCAGGGGGCGCTGGGAGGTGGAGTACCCCAGGACAGTGGCAGCCCCAGGTGCTTTCTCCACCAGCTGATCATGGGTCTGGAAAGCCCTTTGCTGATACAGCAGTTGTCAGCCCTGCCCAGGTCTGCTGCAGAGCCTCCAGCTGACATATCTAGGCAGGGCAGTTATATTTGGATGAAGTCAGAGCCTGTAGTGCTGCAGCCACCAGGGTTTCCCTGTTGATCGTACACTCTTTGCCCTGTGCTATGGGACTGGGGAAGTAAAAGCAGGCATTGACCATTTACTGGTATAATCGAGGTGAACTGTTACTCCGCTGGGAGCCAGATGCCAGGTGCATCATCTTGGGTCAGGGCTGGATTGATCCCATGCCCTTGTCTGTGCTGCATAGGGATCCATCAGCCCTGCCCCCCTGAGCCCCTGAGGGCAGCAACCCTGTCCAAAGGATGGCTCCCTCCTTCCCAAGCACCTCTATGGGACTAGGTTCATGAAGGAGCGTGCCTGCCCCACAGAGTATGAGCATGTCAGTGCAAACGTTCATGCATAAGTGCATGCGAGGTGCATAGGGTGATGCCAGGAGTCCAGAGGCTGCCTTGTGCCCTGCCCGGCTGTGGTGGCACGTGTCCTGGGCAGGTTGGCAGGAAGCTCAGTAACCTACAAAAGTCTCAGTGAGTGTCCAGGGGCCCACAGGGTGCTGCAGGCAACTTCATTTCCCTGTGGTCAAGGCAATGGGAAGTGCCAGCACTCCAGGAGCAGTAAATGGCCCGAGTCACCTGCCCCTGTGCTTGCCAGGACACTGGGGGCCTGAAAGCCTCCCCAGCTGGCCCTGTGCAACTTGGCAGCTGATGTGTGCGTGGGAGGCCTCCTCTCCTCCTGGCTCCTTGCGTTATGAGTAAGCACAGGCTGGTGAGACCCTGGCGAGAGGAGCTGAGGGGGCGGAGGGGGGCCGTAATTAGCAGGTGCAAAGCAAGCTGCTGCCGGTCAGGTCAGCTGAGTCACTGCACAGCCGGTGTGCGTGCACGCGTGCCTGTGCATGCATACGTGGGTGATGGGGGCATGGGGACCAGGGCACCTGCAAGGGACTGGGAGGGCATGGGAGGATGCAGAAGACAGGGGGCTGCTGATTGTGGTGTGAATGCAGCATATGTGTGTGTGAATGCACACCGTGTGGAGGCCTGGGAAGGTGTGCGTGTAGGGGGCATTTATGCAGATGGATGCATGCTGTGCTCTGTGCAAACATGGGAAAACCCATGTGTGACTGGGAGAGGTGTGTGACATCCTGCTGCACACTGATGACCTCCTGGCAGGGTCAGGGCAGTGCGATGTCTGCCAGCAAGGAGTGCTGGGCCCTGCAGTCCCGCAGTGACCTTGCTCCACTTGCGTGACTTTGTCCTGCTGAGCATGTGCTGGGGTGGACTGGTCTCAAGATGCAATAATCATATCATGAACGGTTTGTCCCAGCTGGATGCTTGGGGGAAGGGGGCTCTGGTCAGCCCCCCCTGTGTATTGCCATCTCTCCGAAAAGGGTCTATTTGTGGGTAGGGATTGTGCAGCACAGCCCCGGGCGCAAACTAAGACCTTTCAGCTGAGGAGCTCCTGGCTGGGCTCCCTTAAAGGCATCGCAAGTTCAGCTCTGCTCAGTGCCAGAACTGGGAGCTCCCATCCGGACGCGTCTTGCCCTGGGGTGTTTGCGCGCGCATGTGTGTGTGTGTGTGTGTACACGCAGCATGAGGAGGCAGCTAAGCTCTCCCTCCCTGCATGAGACAAACAGGCAGCAATTCACCTGCTGTTATTGCTGGCACTTGGATGCTCTGTGCTGCCTACGGGGCTGGGGCTGGCTTCCAGGGGCCCCTGCAGCAGAGGGTACCGCACTCTGTGGCGTCTCACTCAGGCCAGCGTCTCTGGGTTGCCTTTCCCTTGGAGGGGGTGAGGACCATGGGTCAGGGTCTGGTGCCACTGATATATCCCTCGGGCCTATCTGGGCTAGTAAAGATGCCAGCATGAGGCCATTTCCCACTGCGAAGCCCCATGCCGACTGCCTGTCCCCATCCTGGTGGGACACTGGATCCAGTCCTTGGCACCAGGGCATATGCCTCTGCCAAGCAGACAAGCACAAGAATCCACTTCCCCCTACTGCAAATAGCACCTGGGAAAGGGCTAGCACCCCTTGGTGCCTATTAGGTGCCTCTGCCCAGGCAGGCTCCCTCCAGCCTCTGCTGGTTCTGAAGCTGCTTGAAGGGCTGCATGTTGCTGTAGGGCCCCATGCTGTGGGCTGTGGGGCCCTACATGTTCTTGGCTGCGTGATTCACCCACAGCTGTCATTGGGATCTTCCAGTTTTTTGCAGCGTCTGGGTCAGGTTCCTCTCTTCTACTCCTTGCTCTGCCTGTCCCTGGTGGGGTGGATCACTGGCAAGAGACTTTGTCTCCTCAGCTTCCTTGTACCACACATTGGGCAGTGAAGGGTTCCTGGTAGAATAAAGGGAGTTGCATGATTTTTGGTGGTTTTCTGGGCTGCAGCATGTGCCAGCATGGGCTTGGGCTGAAGGGGCTGGTGTGGAAGCCATAGAGAGGGGCAAACTGGTCACATACTGGTAGAACTGGTAGAGGGTATATAGGGCAGGAGTCTGTGTGGGTTGGGCTGGGATTTGCAGGGAGGTTACAGGACTGCTCAGCCTGCATTTGCATGTAAGAGGGGAGAGCAGGTGGGCGGCTTTGTCTGGATGCAGCTGGTGACATTTTACTTAGAGATTTTCTAGTGCTGCCCCCCTCTGAACACCCATCATCTGCGCAGTGGGGAGAGCATCCTCCAGCCCAGAGAATGCTGTGGGATATAACATCTTACTAGGCTCAGCTAGGTGGGATGCCTGGATCTGGCCTGGGGCAGGTGCTGCTCTGGGCTGGAGTGTGTTTGAGTGTGGAGCCCTGTCCTGGAAGGGGGACACCAGCATGGGGGGAGTGGGGTTAGCAAGGGAGCATGTCCACATGGGCATTGGTGTTGGTGCAGAGCTAGGAACAGGTAACTGGGGGCTGACAGACCTCTGGTCCTTCCTGGGCAAGGAAAACATCCGAGGTGTGTCAGAAATTTCTGCCCTGGAGCAGACATACAGAAGGGGTTTCTTGGCTGCATGGAGACCTGCACTGGACTGGTGCATGCACATAGAGTGCCCAGTTCTTAGGATTGACCAGAAAGAAGGAACAGAGATGAGAAAGCCACAGCTTGACTGGAGCAGGTGGACCCAGACACTGGAGTTTGCTGGAAATTGCCAGTTATTTTTGCAGACATGTTTGAGATAGTATCTTTCTGCAACCTTTCTCTACTGCTCTGTACTGCAGGTACCCATGACAAATATTTTCTTCTCTAACCCAAAGGCATTCTGCTATTAACCTCCTCACCTTTGGGGTCTAAAATCTGCAAACTAGTACAAACATTTATATTTCTCTTAAACAACTGGGAAATTTTTATCGGAATAAGATTTTTTTTCACAAAGCATCCTTCAGCAAAGAACATTTTGAGGGAGAAATTCAGCTTGCCATCTTTCAAACCATTCTGGTCCCCATCTATCTTGGAGCTGAGCATCCTAGTGTTCCCAGGCCTTCCCAGGCTGGCCACAATCTCCATTGATGCATGCTGATGGCAAGCTGAAATCTCTGCAGATATTTTAGCAGGGAAAGGCACCTGTCTAACTGCCATGGATTGTCTTTTCCATGCCCAGCAAAATCAGACCCTTTTCTCCTGGAGTTTCTGTTGCAGAACATTTTTTTAAGACAACTCTTTACAGTCCTCCAAAGATGTGGGTCAGGTGCCCACAGTATTTGAAAACCACATATTGAGTAGGTTTGACTGGGGAGCCCCACGGGAAGGGCTGAGGGAAGGACATAGGCTTTTTGTTGGCTGTCCTAAGATGCATTTCTATGCATTTCCCAGGGTTTGCTGCCATTGTCAGTAAGTTTGCAGAGCACAGAATCTGTCCTTGCTCTAGGAGCCAACACAAACTGATTGGTGTCCTGGATGAACATCTAGGATACAGTGTATTGAAGATCAGCATAGAGAGGGTTTGGCTTAGCTCCATAGGCTGCATACAAAGAAAGCACAGAGGAGCTGTCTTTTGGATGGAGCCAGGGGGAAGAGTGCAAAGGCACTCACTGCTCTTCTGAGCTTCCTCTCTGTGCTGGTACCAATGTGGTGCAGGGACACATAAAAGGCAGAGAAGGCTTGTAGCAGAGCAACCTCCCTCCTGCAAGTCCTCAGGGAGTGTATGTGCCCTAGTGCATGGCCCTGTGCCCAGCTGTCTGCTTTTTGGGGTACAGTCTAATGTAGATCACAATCTGGAAAGTAGTGCCCAGGTAACCTTAACAGAATAGACTGCTTTGAGACAGGCTGTCCCACCACGGGGAGCAGATGCTCAGAAGCACAGGATGGATGTGAAGCCTAGGAAAAGGGTGATGGTTCCTCCAGGGGTTTGGAGTTTCTGCTTCTGTTCTGACATTAGGTCAGGACAATGATAAAAGGGTAGCTCATGGCTGGGACCCCTGACTTCTTCCAGGTGGCCAGTGACAAAGTGATGGGTTTTTTTTTGCTGCACCCCCATGGAATGGTCATCTCCCTGGCTCATGCACAGATGCCCATCCACCACTTTCTAAAGCTGTATGGCACAGGCTGGTCTCCACTGCTTCCCTTGTCTTCCCTCTGTGAACTGAAAGATGATGATGAGCATGCAGGTGGCTTCCCTGCCAGGAATGATCTGCTCCTTTGCACTGCTGTATTTAGAGCCCCCATAGGGACTGATTTTCCTGCTTTGTGTGTCTTGTGCATCTCTCATGGATGCAGGGTCTCTCCAGAGTATCTCAGAGCAGTTTGGTCTTCCGTGCCTTCAGATCTGGAGCAGCTCTGATTTGCTCCAGCTGTGCTCAGTGTGGGCACAGGCTAGGTTGTCTGCAGGTAGCAAGGTTGTGTCCTGTCCCAGCAGTGCTGCCCAGCCAGCCCCAAAGCTGTCTGCTATGCTGGCTGTGCCAGCACATGGGACTGACACAGCTGCGTGGGCTGCGCTTCCATCTCAGCTTTCCATGCAGTGAGTACAAATAGGAAAAGCCAAACTCTGAGGGGATTTTGAAGCAGACATGGCTCTTGGGGCCCTGGAGGGGTCTGGGGCTGTGAGCTGTGCCACCTTGGCTCCCCTAGGCTGGCAGTGCTGAGAGAGGCAAGCATAGCCCTGGGATCTATGGTTGCCTTTAGTGATGCTGTGAGATACAGCTGCTCCAAATCTCTGGGCCTGGTGTGGGCTGCTTCTGCAGTGAGCAAACCCAATGTCTTTGGTCCTTGCAGATGTGGTCACAGACTTGGGTCTACCTTGCCCCATGATGGTGCCTCACATGCTATCTCTCTAGCCAGTGGTGGCCCTGGCACCCAAATGGCAGACAGAAGCAGTCAGTGGGGAATTAAAACAGTACCTGAGGAAAAGGGAGTGCTGCTGCTTTAATTATTTGGCAGCAGTAAGAACTTGGTGTGGAGGAAATTGAACCCAGGGGAAAAAAATACTGTAATTTCATGCAAAAATTACATGGCAGTTCTGTGTGATTTACTGCAGCTATTTTGGTGGCCAACTCTGGGGTGTAATTAGAGTATTACTGGATAAGTGGCTGATACTGGAGAGGGTCTTTCCAAGGCATCTCAGCTGGTTTGGCATGCTGGAGAAGAGGTCCAGGCAGGCTGGGCCTGAGGCACTGGAAGGGGGCATGTGTTTCATCCAAAAGCAGGAATCCTTGCTGTCTCCCAGGTATTTCAGCATTGTGAGCAGGCACCTCACAGAGCATCCCCAGCTGTGCAGATGCCTCATGACTCACCAGCACCCTTGGGACCCTTGGGGAAGCACCGGGTTCTTCTCAGGTTCTGGGACTGCTGGTACAGAGTTGGTGGTGTGACTGTGTTGTGTCTCTGGGGGAAGGGGGTGCACGGGCTCAGCCTTACTTAGGAGCTGTGCTGATGGGATTTCCCAGCATCTCCTGAGTTTTGGTGCCATGGCATTTTCTGGGGAGCCAGAACAGAATGTGATTTCCAGTTGTGGGTGTCAACATGCTGAAATCTGAGATGCTGGGTCAGGTCTTCACACTGTACTGCCCTGCCCTCATGCAGGGGATGACAGGTGGTGTCTGGGGCTTTCCTGGCATGGTGCAAAGAGCAGTCCTCAGCTGTTGCCAAGCCCGTCCCAAGCATTACTGTGGGGAGAGGAGAATGAGTGGGAGCAAGGACCCCAGGGCCTGGTGGTGGGTGAACAGAGGGGTCTGGCACAGGTCTCCCTCTGGAGGGATCGGCTCTGGGCTGTGAGCAGCCTGCCAGCTCCATGCCCAGGAGCCTTTACCAGGGCCAGCCGCTAGCACTGCGAGGTCCCCCTGCCATCTGGCCAGGGCAGCAAGCCCAGCAGCCCACAGCTCTGCCACAGCCTAAAGGCGAGCATACAGCCATGCCAGGACCTGCCAGCTTGGAGCTGTGAGACACAAAGTCACAGACTGTCTGGTCCATAACCTGCCTTTCCAGTGCCGTACTGAGCCCCTCCTTTGGCATTGTGCTATGGGGCAGGAATATGGGATGTGTGGGGAAGAAGGTAGGCAGGAGGGGGCATAGGCTCCTCTCCTTCCCCTGCCTCCCTTCAACCCAGCACTGGCACCAGGGTGCAGCCTGTAAACAGGGACCCGGAACCAGGGAACTGTGCTGAGCTAGCCCAGCATGGATGCCTCTGGGCATGTTGGAGCACCAGGCTAGGTCTGCCTGGGCTCTTTCTCTTCAAGGCACTTAGAGCCAGAGTGAGCTCACACGTACACCTCCTTCCTGGCCACACATCCAGCCCCTGGCCCAGCCTGCTCTGCAGTGCGAAAGCATAGAATCATAGAATAAGTAAGCTTGGAAGTGACATCTGGAGAACATCTAGCCTAACCTCCCTGCTCAGCAGGATCACCTAGAGCATGTTAGACAGGGTTGCATCCAGGCGGGCCTTGAAGATCTCCAGACAAGGAGACTCCACAACCTCTCTGGGCAACCTGTTCTAGTGCTCCGTCACTCTCACAGTGAAGAAATTCCCCCTCATGTTCAGGCGGAACTTCCTGTGGTTCAGTTTGTGCCCATTGCCTCTTGTCCTGTCGCATGGGACAACTGAAAAGAGTTTGTCCCCGTCCCCTTGACACCCTCCCTTCAGGTACTTGTACACATTGATAAGATCCCCCCTCAGTCTTCTCTTCCTCAGGCTAAAGAGGCCCAGCTCTCGCAGCCGTTCCTCATAGGGCAGATGCTCCAGCTTAGCAAGGGGAGCTTAGGGGGGTAACTGGGGGCTTTGACACCGTATCAAGCCCTGCCCACCACCTACTGAGCCCCCACTGCCACGCCACGCTCACAGCTGCCCCTGAGGCTCCTGGCTCCTGGAGGAGTGTCCCCAAGCTCCTCAGCCTGCTTGCACCCCGCCTGCTCTCTACCTGCCTTCCCGAGGAGGCGAGCATGCATGTTCATTACCTAAATCAGTCATATTGCAATCTAATGAGCCCTTTGGAGAGTGCATGGGGTGGAACAGACAGTGCTGAGGGGATCCAAGGAGACAGCATTTTTGCTGGAGAAGCAGAGGGATTACTGCATTACACACATCACACCGCTTGCCCTGGGCTCTTCTCTGAACCTGTCCAAAACCCACACCCTTGCCAGATTTCCACAATCACCCCTCCAGCAAAGCCACTCTGCACTGGTAGCACTGAGCACTGGAGCAATGTCCAGTGCCTATCCACTAGCAGCTCTGGGGTTCCCCATACACCCCTGAAACAGCTGCAATCCCAGCAAAGGAAGCCAGGCCTGGTCTGCTACAAGCACAAGACATGGGGATAGGGGGACCCAATTTGGGTGGGGAGTCAGGAGGGTGCTGTGTGCCAGGTCCTCACAATGGAGAATGCAGAAAGTTTCTGGCAGCTGTTTGCTGAGATGTTCTAGAAAGCCATGAGCTGTTGAACAGGCTCAGTGTGCAGTGTCCGTAGAGCCCTCCTGCTCCTCAGCCTTGGCAAGAACAGTCTGCCAGACACGCTGCCTGGGAAGGCAGCAAGGCATTCTTCAGAGTGATGGACTGGGCTGTCCAGCAGGGCAGAGCTTGACTGTGTAGCCTGTGAGGCTCAAACACATTCGGGCATCTCTGCTCTGGCCTCATATGGATGTTGTGAGGTGAAAGTATGTCTCCTCTGCCAGCCACTTATCAGCCACACTAGGAATTCACCCTGTTTTTGGATCTGTTCTAGTCCTGTCTGGAGTACCTAAAAGCTTTGGTTGAGAGGCACAAACCAGAGTGGAAAGTGTCCTTGAGCAGGACACTGATGGCTCCCACATCACAGATTGTTGTCCTACTTGCTCAGGCCTGCAAAATGGAATTTGATGTGGAACCAGGCTCCATGACAGCCAGATATGCCTGTTCTGGCCTCCTGACTGGCCTGGAGTATCGTTCATGTATCTCACTCTACAGCACCTTAAGCCTCAGAGCAATCCTAGGCACCATGTCCACGTCTCTCAGGACATGCCCCTTTGCCTCTCAGGTCCTGAATTTACCTTCCAGATGTTGCCTCTTCCTCCAGCAGTGAAATCACCTGGTGCTGGTCCTGATCCAGTATCTGTGCATCCAGCCCCTTCCCCTAAGCTGGTGGGATCTGTCACCTGAGCTGTGTCACTAGGACTTGGTGGCCAAGATGTTGTTGATGATAATGGCTGTAGCAGGAAGCGGGGAGGATCCCAGTGCTGCAATTGTCCCTTCTGGACTTTGGAACAGAAAGCTGGCTCACAAGGATGAGTGTTGTGGCTGCTGTCTGGGTTCACAGCAAGATGCTCTGGGGATAGGGGCAAGGCAGGTTGGGAGCTGAGAGTGCGCTGTCCTCTGCCCAGGACTGATCTTCTCCTGGGACAGGGAGGATGCTCTGTCTGATGTATTTTCAAAGGGGACATGGAGCGATGGCAGCTGGCTAAAATAAATCTGCTGCCATGGCAACAGAAACACTCCCATTGCAGAACTTCTTAGCAACCAGCTGTTTGGCAGCAGTGGTAACCAGGGCCATGAGGGTGATGCTCGGCCTCTGTGCGCCTGTCACCTCTGCTTGGCTGGCAATCACACGGGCCTGCAGCGCTAGAGTGGCACCAGGGGCCAGCCTGCTGTCAAGTGGGCTATTTTGTACTTTAGCATAAGAAGCAACCTGATGTGGCTGACCTATCCTCCACCACCCTGGCATGCCCTGTGTCCCCTGGCCTGAAGGTGTGCGGGCACTGGCACCTTGCTGCAGAGCCCTGGCTTGCAGAAAGGGCTAGATCAAGCATCCACATGCAGTTTACCCCATGGCACTGCCAAGGCCTGGCACACGCCTGGTGGTCTCCAGCATGTCCTTGCATTGAACCATGGCATGTGGAGGCTGCTGTACTGGGATCCCCAAAGGGGCATCCCTAACTAAGGGAGCCTGGTGCCCTGTTGGGCTGTGGAGCAAGCTCTGGGCACAGGGGACTGCACAGGGGGCGTGGGGGCAGGCGCTGTGGTTTGATTTGCGTCAGTCACTTCTCCTGTTAGTTTGAAAATAACTTGCATAGCTCATGGTCAGGAGGGGGAGGGAGGCACTGAGCCAACTACGAAACACAGTCTCAGCTGCCAAGTCCACAGGGGCGGTGAGGGGAGTGTCATGCCAGGGCATGCAGCCCGAGCTGCTCTACTTGCTCCACAGTGCTGTGAGCAGCTGCCTAGGGCCCATGAGGAGGTTGGCACAGGCAGGGAAGGGGCAGAGGGTGGACCTACTAGTTGTACAGTAGAGGTAGGCCATCCTCTGTGGGATCAGCATGGTGCCATCCAGTGTATGGGCTTTACTTGGAGAGCCATCTAGCTACTACACTGCTCAACCCTATCCTGAAACCTGGTCCCAAACTCAGACAGCCACAGCCAGGCTCCTCTTCGCTCTAGGGCTTGAGATAGAGGCTGGTAAGTCCTGGCCACGCATTAGAATCACAGTGGCAGGGATTTCCACTTGGACTTTCTCCTCCAGGAGGGATTGCTCTGGGACACACCATAAACCAGTGAATCACAGAGGGATGTGTTATATGGACTGGGGAGGTGAGGGTCAGGCAAGTTTTTGCCCCAGGTTGATCCTGCTGAGCCCCACAGTGCAGAAGAGTCCCAGCTCTGCTCCTACACCTCATATCATGAGGCTCATTCAGAGATATCCTGGCTCTCTTCTGGAACCTTGGCCCTATGGCAGCACGGATTTGTAGGGCAGGGCAGGGCTGGACCCCCTGCCCAATCCCTGCTGTCCTTGGCACCTCGCCAAACCCAGGCTCTGTCCCAGTGAATGGTGTAGAAGAGGGATGTGCAGGAGCTGCAGAGGAGGCTGCAGCCTGGCCTCCTGCCAGCCTGGTGGATAAGGCCCCTGTGTGTCCCTTCCTTTCTGGGCCATGGGCAGGCTCAAGACTTGGCAGGGCAAGAGTCTGAAGTGGTGTGGTGGGAGGCCAGCTGGGCATGGTGCCTGCTGGCTGTGCCACTGCTCCTCAGCAGGGCTGGACCCACATCCCTGGGCAGGGGGCACCTGTAAGTGCCAGCTGCCCCTCTCCCCCAACATTGGTGCATGCCTGGAGGGTGATTAGCAGCCCTAATGAGATGCAAGCTGGGCTTAGACTGACAATCTCCCACCAGCCGTAATGCGTGACGAGGCAGGAGATGCTTTGGACAGGCCTGTGCTGACACCCGGAGCTGCCTCCAAGCTGCCGCCAAGCTCCTTGCGTGTCAGCCACCTGCGATGGTGGGCCTGTGACTGACACGGCCCGTCACGCCTCTAATGGGCATTTGGTTCAATTAGCGGCACGTCAGGCCAGCTCTGCTCAGGCGAAGCACTGACCTGAATACCCTCGCCTCCGCTTGGCAGCTACCGGCGAGACCCTCGCTGCGGGATGCCGCCACCGCACAGTGCTGGGGCCACCCGGGGAGGCAGGCACCCGTGTGGCGGCCCCTGTCTGTCCCTGCGCCCCAGCGGTGCCCTTCCCGGGGGCTCTGGGCACTCAGCGTGCCTCCCCCCCTCCCCCCGGCCTCACTCCAGGAGTGATTCTCTGGGAAAGACGTTGCTGTGGAGGGCACGGCAGGGACAGCCCAGGCTTTGCAATCAGGGAGCTGTCAGAGACAGGTGTGGGGCAATGGCTGGGGTGCAGAGAGCTGGCAGTAGGGTGCCAGGGACCGTGTGAGGGTCTCTGGAGTGCTTATGGTGCATTGCAGGGGGCTGACTAAGGGATACTGTTGGACACTGTAGAGGACTGGCTGGGGGACGCTATAGGGTGCTGCAGAGATCTGTCTGTGGGACACTGGGGCACTGTAGAAGGCTAGCTGTGGGGTGACGTGGGGCACCACAGACAGCCAGCTTTGGACCCTGTAAGGTGCTGTGCAGAGGGCTGGCTGTGGGGTGACAGAAGGCAGTGCAGACAGTTGGCTGGGGGTTGCTATGGGGCAGTGAAGAGCACAAGCTGCAGCTTTGGGTCCCATCTGCATTGCCCAATGCTGTTAAGACCCAGGGCTGGGGATCCCAGCTGCTGTGCTGCAAGCTCTGATTAGCCTCGTGCCTGGCTCTGCTGGCAGGGGGCAACAAATTAATTATGGATGAAAGGAGCAGTATCTCTGCCCAGGCCTGGTGCGAGTGAGCCTCCACTGGACTCCTTGCCGTCTGTCCTTGCTCCAGCTGCCCCCTCCACCAGCAAGAAACCGGTGTGGGCATTACTAGGCAGCAGCAACCCACCCCATGGGCATCCCTGCCTGGGTTGCACCTGGCCCTGCTGGCTGGTGGTTCTACTCTGCCCTGGCCTCCAGTGAACAGCACGTAGCTCAGAATGGGCAAGCCGTGCTCCCCTGTGGCCTGCCTGGCTGCTGGGAGAGGGTTAAAGCTGCGCAGAGCTGGCTGCGGATGTCCCATGTGTGTGTCAGTCAGCTCAAACCCACTCTGTCCCATGCACAAACACCTGCTGGAACACCAAGCTGCCCAGCCGTATGAGCAAGCCCTGCACTGGGGCTGCCCTTCCCCTGCAAGAGACTATGTGCCTCTCCTGTCCTGAGGCAGCCCTGAGAAGATGGAGAAATTGCTGTGGCTGCTCACATCAGAGGGGCCAGCAGGAATTCATGGCCCTCCTGAACCTGGCGTGCTGCTGATGCCAGGTCATGTCCTGTCCTAGGAGAGCTTGGTGCAAAGCTGGAGAAACCTCATCATGCATTAGCCTGGATTTATGTAGTAAGTCTGCTGCTCTGGCCCTGGTCTTCACCTGTGTGGATCTTCCTGCCTCCCTCCATGTGTCACTCCCGGCCTGGATCAGGTGCCACTGGAATCTAAGGCACATTGGAAAGGCTGGTTTTGCCCAGATATGCAGGAGGGTGCTCTGTGGAGCTGGCTAATGTGACAGGGCCCTGCACTCAGCTCAAGTGCTGCAGCTATAGGAGGTGACACTGGTCTTGTCTTGCTCCCTGGCTTGAGCATGGCACAGGAAGCAGGCTCCGGGGAGGACTGCTTTCAGCACTGGCCATCTGTCCTGGATGGCTGACATCAGGAGATGCCATGAATATCTGGGGCACTTCCCATCCCTCTGGCATGGTACATGCTGCTGTGGCATGCCAGCTCCCATCTGCTCATCAAGCAGGCGTGGGCCGTGCTCAGGATGTGGTACTTTGGTGCCAGGACTGGTGGGCTGTGCACAGCTACTAGCCTTTTTAGGTGGGATGGAGGGGATGGGCCCATGCTGGGGCAGTCTGTGTCATGGTGACGCCAGTAGCAGCGAGTTGGGTTGACCCATCTGTCTGGGCTCCCAGGGGTGATGCCAGGAGGCCATGGTGATGCCCATCCCTGAGATAAATGCACTTAGGAGTTGCTATACCTGGGAAGTGCCATCTTTTGCATAAGGATGATTTCTTTAGTCCTCTCAGCAAGGATGCCATGGGGCAATGATTGCTCTGAAGCAGTGCCCTTCACCACCACTAGCCATCAACCCTGCATGGCAACCTTCGGGGTTGTTGGCAGCCTCTGGTCCTTGGAATATTTCCTCCAGTACCTGCAATTTTTATGTGCAAGAAGTAAATAAGCATCAATTAACCCCTAGAGCCATGCTCATGCTGCTGGAGAGCACTCGGCAGAGCACTCATTAGTGGCCCTGTCACTGTTTCCTCTTGTTAACTAGCATATGAATCTCAGCCAGGTAATGGGCTCATTAGCTGGCCTGACTAGCAGCCAGGCCAGATGTGCAGCCCCCAGCAGGCCCACACCAGCAGCCGGACCACTTGGCCGTCTGCAAGGGGATTGGGGCTTTCTGGGAACTCACAGACTCTTCTGCGAGTGCAGCCAAACTGCCTCTGCCAAGACAAACAGAGGAGCTCTTGGACTGGCTCTGCAAAGCTAACCCTGCATGCTTGCCCCACCGCTACTCACTTGGCAGCTGCAGGGAGTACTGACCCTGGCCTGACAGGAGAGCCCTGCACAGACGCTGCTGACAGTGGTTCCCATGCATGCTTGGAGCTGTCAGTGGAGATCAGCCTCAGAACTGAGGAAAAGAGGTTTTCAGGGGGACAGAGCACATCTAGAATGAAACTACTCTGTTGGTCCTCCTTGTGTGCTTGTGCTTTTGCTCAGAAAGATCCCAGGCAATGTGTGGACAACATGAAAGGGTGGCAGACCAGAGCACACTGATTGGGACAGGATATAGGAACATGGTTTGTGGCAAGGGACACGGGCAGGTCAGTAGGGCCTGGACACAAGCCAGCTGCCCTGAATTGTCCCTACTGCTGTATTAGGGAAAAACTTGCACATGGCTCCAGACAGGTCACTTGTATGTTAGCTCTCCTGCAGGTCATAGGAGAGCAGGTCGTGCCTCCTCAGGTAGTGGAGAGCTGAGCTGGGGGTGTGGGATAGAGGAAAAGCCTAGAGCTCCCTGTGCTCTGAGCTTGGACCAGACTTCCCAGAGAGGCCTATTGGATCCCTCACGGATCAACACACTGGAGATGGGGATGGGACATGATTCTGCATGTTGGAGAGGACGGTATAGGTCAGCAAATAGGGATCATGCAAGGTGTGAAACAGTGAGCTGACTTGACCCAGCATGGGATTCGACCTGGGCAGACCTGTTACAGAGCTGTGAGCTCCAAAGGATGGAGGATCCAGCCTTTTCCAGGCTCTCAAGCTTGGCAGGGCCACAGCACCCCATGGTCATTTACACTGGTGGCATCAACCACACGTCTTATTGCTCATCTAAATTTGCTTGGTGCCGAATTCTGGTCACCGACTCTTGTTCATGCCTAACTCCCATCACTGGCTAAGCTGGATCCAGCATCCAGCTTCCCAGCAGTTCATCCCAGGGCATGCACGTGGTGATGAGCAGGGGCCCTGCTGCCTTTTGCTGCTGGCAAGGGAGCTGGCTTCCCTCCCGGGGCAGGGGACAAGAATGAGCGGAGAGCGGCATCCACCGCAAGACGGGGCCTGCCTCACAGCTCATGCATGGCCCGCGGCCCAGCACCTGCCTCCCCACCCTCTCACCAGCTGCACCAGATATAGGGGCCCCTTTGCTCTGTGGCTGGCCTAGACCAGGACTTGTGCAATCCTGCTATCATATGAATTCCACTTGCCCCATCTCACCCCTTATCTCCTTGGGGCACAGGGAAGATGTGCAAGACCTCCAGTCTCCCATTGCACTCTGAGAGCCTTGGGCATCTCAAGGGTAGAGGAGCAACCCCTGGGGCATGTAGCTTGGGTCGTACTGGCTGCATGGTAGTCTGGTGGCTGCAGGGATGAGCTACATAATTGGGGTCTAAAACAGTGGCCTCTTTTGAATGATACTGAGCACCTGCAGCTCCCCTGGAGGAGTCCCCGGGACTGAGCACTGCATTTGAAAATGAGAAGGGCTGAAAAGGTAGATGGCTGGTCGTCGGGCAGGCTGGTGCCAGGCCGACCTTGGGAGTGCTCTGACGAGCCTACATTTGTGCCCGGCAGGGATGCCGGGGTCTGAGCTGTGAACCCCCCTCCCTGCCCCTGCCTTATGCTGCTGGCTCCTGCCACCCAACTCTTCCTGCCAGCTCACAACAACGATGCCAGGCACAACCTCACCAGACAGTGTCTGTCCGGTCAAAAGGACACAGGGAAAATGCTCCAGTGCAAGGATGCCAGATGCAAATTGATAGTCAAGTCACTCATCCAAACAATGGGGTCTGGCTAATCCTTTTACAATGGGACTAATTGCTAATCAGACCGATTTCACACTGGCTGTTCCCCTGACAATGAAGCTCCGTGGAGAAGGGCTCCTCAGGGGGTGACGAGGCTTCATGGGAGCACCACAGCTCCCGCCAGCCCCCGAG